>NC_138305.1:103702500-104325000 GCF_965601325.2 Salmo salar | reverse complement strand
TTTCATTCTGTCCCTCCTGTCTCTCTTGAGGTCCTGGTCTTATTAATATCTCTGTAATGTCTTGAATCCTGATGACAGCGTAAAGGTGCAGGCTGCTATTTATACCTTCTGAGCGGTCTATTAATACGCTGTATAATACTGCATAATAAACAACGCTGTATTAACGGACTTAGCACAATGGCCCTTACGTAACAAGCGTCTCAGAGTAGGAGTGCTGATCTGGGATCAGTCTGGACTTTTAGATCATAACGATGTCAAATGTAATGATGATGATGTCAGACAAAATGATAATAATGATGTCAGATGTAATGATGATAATGATGTCAGATGTAATGATGATGATGTCAGACATGATGATAATGATGATAACGATGTCAGATGCAATGATGAAAATGAAAATGATGACGGTAACAATGTAATGATGTCAGATGAAATGATGATAACGATGTCAGATCTTATGATGATAACGATGTCAGATGTAATTGTAAAGCCTGCCTCCAACTCACACTCTCAAACACGTACAGTTGAAGTCGGAAGTTTACATACACCTTAGCCAAATACATTTAAACTCAGTTTTTCCCAATTCCTGACATTTAATCCGAGTAAAAATTCCCTGTCTTAGGTGAGTTAGGATCACCACTTTATTTTAAGAATGTGAAATGTCAGAATAATAGTAGAGAGAATAATTTATTTTGGCTATTAATTCTTTCATCACATTCCCAGTGGGTCAGAAGTTTACATGCACTTAATTCATATTAGGTAGAATTGCCTTTAAATTGTTTAACTTGGGTCAAACGTTTCAGGTAGCCTTCCACAAGCTTCCCACAATAAGTTGTGTGAATCTTGGCCCATTCCTCCTGACAGAGCTGGTGTAACTGAGTCAGGTTTGTAGGCCTCCTTGCACGCACACACTTTTTCAGGTCTGCCCAGGATTGAGGTCAGGGGTTTGTGATGGCCACTCCAATACCTTGACTTTGTTGTCCTTAAGCCATTTTGCCACAACTTTGGAAGTATGCTTGGGGTCATTGTCCATTTGGAAGACCCATTTGCAACCAAGCTTTAACTTCCTGACTGATGTCTTGAGATGTTACTTCAATATATCCGCACCCCCACAACATGATGCTGCCACCCCCGTTCTTCAGCATGCAAGCCTCCCCCTTTTTCCTCCAAACATAACGATGGTCATAATGGCCAAACAGTTCAATTTTTGATTCATCAGACCAGAGGACATTTCTCCAAAAAGCACAATCTTTGTCCCCATATGCAGTTGCAAACCGTAGTCTTCCTTTTTTATGGCGGTTTTGGAGCAGTGGCTTCTTCCTTGCTGAGCGGCCTTTCAGGTTATGTCGATATAGGACTCGTTTTACTGTGAATATAGATACTTTTGTACCTGTTTCCTCCAGAATCTTCACAAGGTCCTTTGCTGTTGTTCTGGGATTGATTTGCACTTTTCGCACCAAAGTACGTTCATCTCTAGGAGACAGAACGCCTATCCTTCCTGAGCGGTATGACGGCTGCGTGGTCCCATGGTGTTTATACTTGCGTACTATTGTTTGTACAGTTGAACGTGGTACCTTCAGGCATTTGGAAACTGCTCCCAAGGATGAACCAGACTTGTGGAGGTCTACAATTTTGTTTCTGAGGTCTTGGCTGATTTGTTTTGATTTTCCCATGATGTCAAGCAAAGAGGCACTGAGTTTGAAGGTAGGCCTTGAAATACATCCACAGGTACACCTATAATTGACTCAAATGATGTCAATTAGCTTATCAGAAGCTTCTAGAGCCATCACATCATTTTCTGGAATTTTCTAATCTGTTTAAAGGCACAGTCAACTTAGTGTATGTAAACTTCTGACACACTGGAATTGTGATAGAGTTAATTATAAGTGAAATAATCTGTCTGTAAACAATTGTTGGAAAAATTACTTCTGTCATGCACAAAGTAGAAATTTGTGGAGTGGTTGAAAATCAAGTTTTAATGACTCCAACCTAAGTGTATGTAAACTTCCGACTTCAACTGTGGATCCCCTAAACGCAGCTCACTTTCCAGCTCACTTTCCAGCCCACTTTCCAGCTCCCACTCTCAAACACATAGATCCCCTAAACGCAGCCCACTTCCCAGCTCCCACTCTCAAACACATAGATCCCCTAAACGCAGCCCACTTTCCAACTCCCACTCTCAAACACATAGATCCCCTAAACGCAGCCCACTTTCCAGCTCCCACTCTCAAACACATAGATCCCCTAAATGCAGCTCACGCTCCAGATCCCAATCACCTGAATTCTGATCACCTGTTCACACACATATATGTCATTATCACACACTATTTAGTTCAGTTCTTTGCACCCCATCATTGTGAGGTATTATTTGTTTTGTGACACACTTCTATTTGGAGCTCTGTTTTTCCTGTAATTGAATCCTCCCGTGTATGATAGTTTTGGCCTGCCTCACTAACGACGCCTTTTGCCTATTCCCTGCCTGTACTTTAGCCTATCAGATTTCCTGTTATCAACCTATTGTCTGATTTCCCGGACGACGTGACTAGCCTTTTCCCTGCCTGTACTGTTGCCTTTTTGGACCGCCTGTGTATGACCTTGTGCCTGGCCCTGGACCCAGCTACCTGCCTCCTCCTGTGTTCCTTTACAAATAAACACCTGCGGCGCCCTGCGCTTGAAACCAGCTCTCTGTCTCCCATCGTGTTCACTACAGTAATGATGATGTCAAATATGATGATGATGTCAAATATGATTCACTATGACATTCATCTCCAGCAACATGATGTTGTTACATGAAACTGACAGTTTGCCAGTTTTTCTGAAGTCATATCCCAGCATGAGTTGAATTAGGTGTACTAAACCATTTGGGAGAATCATACTACTAACATGGCCATTGCTTTTCCTACCACACAACACACAAATTACTGAACTACCTACCACATGTCCGACATCAGCAAGTTTGGTTGACCGAGGGCCTCCGACTCAGCTTGATATGGGCATAGGATCCCCCTCTAATCTCTCTGTCTCGCTGTCGGTTGGTCTCTCTCTCTTCATCCCCCTCTCTTCTTCTCTCTGGTAAACTGCAGCAGGCATATTTGACTATATGTAAGTCAAACGATGCAATGCCAAAAAATGCTCAACTGGCTACATGTATATTCAAGCTAGGATTTTTCCCACATCAGCCAAACCAGAAGCCATGACACTGCACAATAGGCAGTAGTTACTAGTATAGATAATGTAGGTGGAGTTTGGCAATCATTTCATTCATTTAAACTCTCCCTCAGTTTTTTCAAGACTTAGAAATACAGTCCCTTTAGTCAAATGGACTCCCAAACGAGGCGAGTGTGCCTTTGTGCGTGAAAACAAAGTTATCCAGTGAGCAAAATTGGTTGAAAGCGTATTCAACCAATATAACTTTATAACATCTTTTCAATGTTGTGTGCTCATAGGGCACCTCAAATCTAATGACCAGCCTGTTGGGGTCATTAGGGTCCCATATAAACAGTAACACTTGTCTAAAGGATAAGGGTAGACGATGTGAACACAACAAATGAGACTTGAGTCACGGTGAGTGTCACTGGTGCCGTCTGACAGAAGCCATAAGCCAGGGTCGCATCACAACGCAACTGTGGCATCAAGCAGGCGAACCAGGATGTCCATCGGTTTGTTACGGCTGTCCGAAAGGTTCACTACTGCATCTGCTGCATATGGTATCCTGTATGCACTGGGTCACGGTTAACATAGGAGCTACACTACAAGTATGTGGACACCCCTTCAAATTAGTGGATCCTTCTATTTCAGCCACACCCGTTGCTGACAGGTGTATAAAATCAAACACACAGCCATGCAATCTCCATAGACAAACATTGACAGTAAAATGGCTTACTGAAGAGCTCAGTGACTTTCAATGTGGCACTATCATAGGATGCCACCTTTCCAACAAGTCAGTTTGTCAAATTTCTTCCCTGCTGGAGCTGCTCCGGTCAACTCTAAGGTCTGTTATTGTCTAAGAGCAACATCGTCTCAGCCGCGAAGTGGTAGGCCACACAAGCTCACAGAACGGGACCGCCGAGTGCTGAAGCTCGTAAAAATCATCTGTCCTCAGTTGCAACACTCACTACCGAGTTCCAAACTGCCTCTAGAAGCAACATCAGCCCAAGAAATGTTAGTCGGGAGCCTCATGAAATTAGTTTCCATGGCCGAGCAACACAAGCCTAAGATCACCATGCTCAATGCCAAGCGTTGGCTGGAGTAGTTTAAAGCTCACTGCCATTGGACACTGAATCAGTGGAAAAGTGTTCTCTGGAGTGATGAATCACGCTTCACCATCTGGCAGTCCGACGAGGGTGACCCGGTGATGAGACAGCCGAAGAGCAGGGCCATGTCATTATCAATCATTAGAGAGATCATTTCTTTCTTTCTTTTTTTACCCCGTTTTCTCCCCAATTTTGTGGTATCCAATTGGTAGTAACAGTCTTGTCTCATCGATGCAACTCCTGTACGGACTCGGGAGAGGCGAAGGTCGAGAGCCGTGCGTCCTCCGAAACACAACCCAACCAAGCCACACTGCTTCTTGACACAATGCCCACCTAACCCGGAAGCCAGCCACAGCAATGTGTCGGAGGAAACACTGTGTACCTGGCGAATGTGTCAGCATTCACTGCGCCCGGCCCGCCACAGGAGTCGCTAGGGCCTTCCCTGTGGCTCAATTGGCTCAGTTGGTAGAGCATGGTGTTTGCAACGCCAGCATGGTGTGTGCAACTCCAGGGTTGTGGGTTCGATTCCCACGGGGGGCCAGTACAAAAAAAAATGCATGGTATGAAATGTATGCATTCACTACTGTAAGTCGCTCTGGATAAGTGCGTCTGCTAAATGACTAAAATGTAATGTAAATGTAGTGCGCGATGGGACAAGTACATCCCTGCCGGACAAACCCTCCCCTAACCCGGACGACGCTGGGACAATTGTGCGCCGCCCCATGTGTCTCCCAGTCGCGGCCAGCTGCGACAGAGCCTGGACTTGAACCCAGAATCTCTAGTGGCACAGCCAGCAGTGTGATGCAGAGCCTTAGACCACTGCACCACTCACGAGGCAGTGAGGTCATTTCTGATCATTCTTCACCAATGTCAGAAAGAACAAAAGACATAAGTTATAGTATATACAGTGAGGGAAAAAAGTATTTGATCCCCTGCTGATTTTGTACGTTTCCACACTGACAAAGAAATGATCAGTCTATAATTTTAATGGTAGGTTTAATTGAACAGTGAGAGACAGAATAACAACAAAGAAATCCAGAAAAACGCATGTAAAAAATGTTATAAATTGATTTGCATTTTAATGAGGGAAATAAGTATTTGACCCCCTCTCAATCAGAAAGATTTCTGTCTCCAAGGTGTCTTTTATACAGGTAACGAGCTGAGATTAGGAGCACACTCTTAAAAGGAGTGCTCCTACATTAGCCACAGCTAGCAAATATAAAAACAGAGGATCAATTCAGAGGATCAATTCTCCCTGAGACCTTCCTCCTGGTCTGCCCTGTGAACAAAGTAGAACAGAACACCTAATCTCCACTGTGGGGACACAAATGCACGAATACATATACTTCCTCTGGGCTAACGGACCATGGATGAGCTGACCTCTGACAACATGTCCCTCCTAGACGCAGACTAGTGCTGCATCATCCCATTTTCAGCAGTCCAGTATAGATGATGGGCAAGGAAAGAGAGAGAGAGGAAGAGAGAAACAGAAAGAGAGAGGAAGAGAGAAACAGAAAGAGAGAGAGAGAAACAGAAACAGAAAGAGAGAAACAGAAAGAGAGGAAGAGAGAAAAAGAGGAAGAGAGAAACAGAAAGAGAGAGTGAGGAAGAGAGAAACAGAAAGAGAGAGAGAGGAAGAGAGAAACAGAAAGAGAGAGAAAGAGAGAAACAGAAAGAGAGAGTGAGGAAGAGAGAAACAGAAAGAGAGAGAGAGGAAGAGAGAAACAGAAAGAGAGAGAAAGAGAGAAACAGAAAGAGAGAGAGAGAAACAGAAAGAGAGAGTGAGGAAGAGAGAAACAGAAAGAGAGAGAGAGGAAGAGAGAAACAGAAAGAGAGAGAAAGAGAGAAACAGAAAGAGAGAGAGAGAAACAGAAAGAGAGAGTGAGGAAGAGAGAAACAGAAAGAGAGAGAGAGGAAGAGAGAAACAGAAAGAGAGAGAAAGAGAGAAACAGAAAGAGAGAGAGAGAAACAGAAAGAGAGAGTGAGGAAGAGAGAAACAGAAAGAGAGAGAGAGGAAGAGAGAAACAGAAAGAGAGAGTGAGGAAGAGAGAAACAGAAAGAGAGAGTGAGGAAGAGAGAAACAGAAAGAGAGTGAGGAAGAGAGAAACAGAAAGAGAGAGAGGAAGAGAGAAACAGAAAGAGAGAGTGAGGAAGAGAGAAACAGAAAGAGAGTGAGGAAGAGAGAAACAGAAAGAGAGAGAGGAAGAGAGAAACAGAAAGAGAGAGTGAGGAAGAGAGAAACAGAAAGAGAGTGAGGAAGAGAGAAACAGAAAGAGAGAGAGAGGAAGAGAGAAACAGAAAGAGAGTGAGGAAGAGAGAAACAGAAAGAGAGTGAGGAAGAGAGAAACAGAAAGAGAGAGTGAGGAAGAGAGAAACAGAAAGAGAGAGTGAGGAAGAGAGAAACAGAAAGAGAGAGTGAGGAAGAGAGAAACAGAAAGAGAGAGAGGAAGAGAGAAACAGAAAGAGAGAGAGAGGAAGAGAGAAACAGAAAGAGAGAGAGAGGAAGAGAGAAACAGAAAGAGAGAGAGAAAAAGAGAGAGAGAGAAACAAACAGAAAGAAAAACAGAAAGAGAGAGAGAAAAAGAGAGAGGGGTGTTGAGGTAGATTGAGAGAGAGAATGCAGATAAGCCATACAAGTATCACAATTCTTTGACGACAAACCAAAGGTAAAGTACTGCACCTGCACTAGTTTAGGACAGTGGGAAGAATCCAGCCATGTTGTTAGAGTTGATCAACTGAGAGATTTACCCTTAGCTGCAAAGTCAAAATGGGCTATATCGTAAACATTCATGAAATCAAAAACATTGGGTTAATTTAAGGTTTGGTTTAGGGTTAGCAGTGTGGTTAAGGTTAGGTTATAAATCATATTTTATGACTGAGCTGCCTCCAGAACAAGATTCATGACGAAAAAACACTAACCTTGTCCATGTTGACAAAGTCTGTTCTTAATTCAACAGTCCTTTAAATGATTTTAACTTAACCATCTGTGTAACCCTAAGCATATCTATGTGGAAGATAACAGAAGTAAAAGAGGTTAGCAGTAAACTTCGCAAAGAAAAATGTTGTTCGTCTGTCAGGGCTGTGGCGATTACAGCATGCTGCCCCTAAGGGGTTGGCAAGAGTGGTTATGTGTTTTAGCACACACACACACACACACACACACACACACACACACACACACACACACACACACACACACACACACACACACACACACACACACACACACACACACACACACACACACACACACACACACACAGAGAGAGAGTGGGATCCCCTGATCTGCAGTCAACACACTGCTATGAGCCAATGAGTCAGCAGCTCTAAGACGCCATTGTTAAGACGACACCATGGCAACAGAATGAACGATTTCATGCATTTGTCCCGACACCTTCATATCGAGCCTAAAAAAAAGTTTTGGATAAAATCTGACTAGAATGATTGATAGTTACAGTCATCTATTGTGCTCATGTACATTTGTTGACCCAGCAACTTTGGCACAGAAGTCCTCCTTGTTGTGCCCAGATTATGCCTTCAATGGCAGATTGCATGGCTTACTGCACGCTGCGCTGTATGGGAAACATACAGTATATTGTGAAACAGTCAGCACATACTTTAATAGCTACACCCCATTATTCATAACCAGGGTCCTGTATCATATCTCTGCCTCCTGTATCATATCTCTGCCTCCTGTATCATATCTCTGTCTCCTGTATTATATAAACTATCATAGCTCTGTCTCCTGTATTATATAAAGTATCATAGCCTTGTGTATCATATAAAGTATCATAGCTCTGTCTCCTGTATTATATAAAGTATCATAGCCTTGTGTATCATATAAAGTATCATAGCTTTGTCTCCTGTATTATATAAAGTATCATAGCTCTGCCTCCTGTATCATATAAAGTATCATAGCCTTGTGTATCATATAAAGTATCATAGCTCTGTCTCCTGTATTATATAAAGTATCATAGCTCTGTCTCCTGTATTATATAAAGTATCATAGCTCTGTCTCCTGTATTATATAAAGTATCATAGCTCTGTCTCCTGTATTATATAAAGTATCATAGCTCTGTCTTCTGTATTATATAAAGTATCATAGCTCTGCCTCCTGTATCATATAAAGTATCATAGCTCTATCTCCTGTATTATATAAAGTATCATAGCTCTGCCTCCTGTATCATATAAAGTATCATAGCCTTGTGTATCATATAAAGTATCATAGCTCTGTCTCCTGTATTATATAAAGTATCATAGCTCTGTCTCCTGTATTATATAAAGTATCATAGCTCTGTCTCCTGTATTATATAAAGTATCATAGCTCTGTGTCCTGTATTATATAAAGTATCATAGCTCTGTGTGCTGTATTTTATAAAGTATCATAGCTCTGTCTCCTGTATTATATAAAGTATCATAGCTCTGTCTCCTGTATTATATAAAGTATCATAGCTCTGTCTCCTGTATCATATAAAGTATCATAGCTCTGTCTCCTGTATCATATAAAGTATCATAGCTCTGTGTGCTGTATTATATAAAGTATCATAGCTCTGTCTCCTGTATCATATAAAGTATCATAGCTCTGTGTGCTGTATTATATAAAGTATCATAGCTCTGTCTCCTGTATTATACACTGCTCAAAATAATAAAGGGAACACTTAAACAACACAATGTAACTCCAAGTAAATCACACTTCTGTGAAATCAAACTGTCCACTTAGGAAGCAACACTGATTGACAATAAATTTCACATGCTGTTGTGCAAATGGAATAGACAACAGGTGGAAATTATAGGCAATTAGCAAGACACCCCCAATAAAGGAGTGGTTCTGCAGGTGGGGACCACAGACCACTTCTCAGTTCCTATGCTTCCTGGCTGATGTTTTGGTCACTTTTGAATGCTGGCGGTGCTTTCACTCTAGTGGTAGCATGAGACGGAGTCTACAACCCACACAAGTGGCTCAGGTAGTGCAGCTCATCCAGGATGGCACATCAATGCGAGCTGTGGCAAGAAGGTTTGCTGTGTCTGTCAGCGTAGTGTCCAGAGCATGGAGGCGCTACCAGGAGACAGGCCAGTACATCAGGAGACGTGGAGGAGGCCGTAGGAGGGCAACAACCCAGCAGCAGGACCGCAACCTCCGCCTTTGTGCAAGGAGGAGCAGGAGAAGCACTGCCAGAGCCCTGCAAAATGACCTCCAGCAGGCCACAAATGTGCATGTGCCTGCTCAAACGGTCAGAAACAGACTCCATGAGGGTGGTATGAGGGCCCGACGTCCACAGGTGGGGGTTGTGCTTACAGCCCAACACCGTGCAGGACGTTTGGCATTTGCCAGAGAACACCAAGATTGCCAAATTCGCCACTG
This sequence comes from Salmo salar, assembly GCF_965601325.2. Lineage (NCBI taxonomy): Eukaryota > Metazoa > Chordata > Actinopteri > Salmoniformes > Salmonidae > Salmo > Salmo salar. The sequence goes on along the minus strand of NC_138305.1, from coordinate 104,315,385 downwards.
GCGCCCTGTGCTCTTCACAGATGAAAGCAGGTTCACACTGAGCACATGACAGACGTGACAGAGTCTGGAGACGCCATGGAGAACGTTCTGCTGCCTGCAACATCCTCCAGCATGACCGGTTTGGCGGTGGGTCAGTCATGGTGTGGGGTGGCATTTCTTTGGGGGGCCGCACAGCCCTCCATGTGCTCGCCAGAGGTAGCCTGACTGCCATTAGGTACCGAGATGAGCTCCTCAGACCCATTGTGAGACCATATGCTGGTGCGGTTGGCCCTGGGTTCCTCCTAATGCAAGACAATGCTAGACCTCATGTGGCTGGAGTGTGTCAGCAGTTCCTGCAAGAGGAAGGCATTGATGCTATGGACTGGCCCGCCCGTTCCCCAGACCTGAATCCAATTGAGCACATCTGGAACATCATGTCTCGCTCCATCCACCAACGCCACGTTGCACCACAGACTGTCCAGGAGTTGGCGGATGCTTTAGTCCAGGTCTGGGAGGAGATCCCTCAGGAGACCATCCGCCACCTCATCAGGAGCATGCCCAGGCGTTGTAGGGAGGTCATACAGGCACGTGGAGGCCACACACACTACTGAGCCTCATTTTGACTTGTTTTAAGGACATTACATCAAAGTTGGATCAGCCTGTAGTGTGGTTTTCCACTTTAATTTTGAGTGTGACTCCAAATCCAGACCTCCATGGGTTGATAAATTGGATTTCCATTGATTATTTTTGTGTGATTTTGTTGTCAGCACATTCAACTATGTAAAGAAAAAAGTATTTAATAAGATTATTTATTTCATTCAGATCTAGGATGTGTTGTATAAGTGTTCCCTTTATTTTTTTGAGCAGTATATAAAGTATCATAGCTCTGTCTCCTGTATTATATAAAGTATCATAGCTCTGTCTCCTGTATTATATAAAGTATCATAGCTCTGTCTCCTGTATTATATAAAGTATCATAGCTCTGTCTCCTGTATTATATAAAGTATCATAGCTCTGTCTCCTGTATTATATAAAGTATCATAGCTCTGTCTCCTGTATTATATAAAGTATCATCGCTCTGCCTTGTGTATTATATAAGTATCATAAGCTCTGTCTCCTGTATTATTTAAAGTATCATAGCTCTGTCTCCTGTATTATATAAAGTAGTCTGGATTTGGAGAAATACAAGTGATACCATCCGTACCCTCATCATTGTATTGTCATCCTCCATCTCCACGTCCTTTGATGAAGGGAATCTAAAGGCTCCCGCTCTGCAGGCTTGAAGACATGTCTTTGATTTAAAGTTTTGGAAAACTTCTCTTCTATTCCCCCCTTGCCACACATTCTTCCTCTCTCTCTTTTTCCTCCATATATTCTCTCTCTCTCCCTCCATATATTCTCTCTCTTTTCCTCCATATATTCTTTCTCTATTTTCCTCCATATACTCTCTCTCTCTCCCTCCCTCCATATATTCTCTCTCTCCCTCCATCTATTCTCTCTCTCTCCCTCCATATATCCTCTCTTTTCCTCCATATATTCTCTCTCTTTTCCTCCATATATACTTTCTCTCTCTCTCTTTCCTCCATATATAGTCTCTCTCTCCCTCCCTCCCTCCCTCCCTCCCTCCAATTATCTGGGTACCTTTGCCTTACAACGGGGGCTACTGCTGCAGTGTCTTATGTAATAATGACTGTCCTGGATGAAACTAGCCCTGCTACTAAAGTCATCAATGACACTCTCCCTCTCCCAGCCTAGTATAGAGCAGTGTGCTATCATCATCATCACTGTAACTGTTTCTGTTTCACAACCTCATGGACAGGGGGTACCTGATCCTAGATCAGCACTCCTATTCTGCAAATGCTTTATGAATATGGGTCCAGGCCAGTCAGCTACCACCCACTTATTTACACACTTACAAGACCCTCTTCGTTATAGGAAAAATGCATGAATATATAGTGCGCATAGATATTTTAATAGTAAGGTCAGGAGCTAACAGACTTGGGAATGTGTGTGTGTCCTAACATGAACTGATCCACTATAGCAGCACGTTTTCCTTCCCTAGGTCTAGGCTCCCACAAGAACAAGGCTTGATCACATAGGCCCAGGCTCCCACAAGAACAAGGCTTGATCACATAGGCCCAGGCTCCCACAAGAACAAGGCTTGATCACATAGGCCCAGGCTCCCACAAGAACAAGGCTTGATCACATAGGCCCAGGCTCCCACAAGAACAAGGCTTGATCACATAGGCCCAGGCTCCCACTAGAACAAGGCTTGATCACATAGGCCCAGGCTCCCACAAGAACAAGGCTTGATCACATAGGCCCAGGCTCCCACTAGAACAAGGGTTGATCACATAGGTCTAGGCTCCCACTAGAACAAGGCTTGATCACATAGGCCTAGCCTCCCACTAGAACAAGGCTTGATCACATAGGCCTAGGCTCCCACTAGAACAAGGCTTGATCACATAGGTCTAGGCTCCCACTTAGAACAAGGCTTGATCACATAGGCCTAGCCTCCCACTTGAACAAGGCTTGATCACATAGGCCTAGGCTCCCACTTGAACAAGGCTTGATCACATAGGCCTAGACTTCCACTTGAACAAGGCTTGATCACATAGGCCTAGACTTCCACTTGAACAAGGCTTTATCACATAGGCCTAGACTTCCACTTGAACAAGGCTTTATCACATAGGCCTAGCCTCCCACTAGAACAAGGCTTTATCACAATCTGTGTACAGACACGGTCCTAAATACAATGTCCAGATGGCGGCTTCAAAAGTAACTACCCAATATACACTAGCTTCCTCTATAAAAAAATAACACATCCAACCATTCCATTTCCCTCTGAAACCACATCAGCCCCCACCACCATGACATCCATCAGCCCCCATCACCAGGATATCCATCAGCCCCCATCACCATGACATCTACATCCATCAGCCCCCACCACCGTGATATCCATCAGCCCACAACACCAGGATATCCATCAGCCCCATCACCATGACATCCATCAGCCCCCACCACCGTGACACCCATCAGCCCCCACCACCGTGACATCCATCAGCCCACACCACCATGACATCCATCAGCCCACACCACCAGGATATCCATCAGCCCCCACAACCATGACATCCATCAGCTCCCACCACCAGGACATCCATCAGCCCACACCACCATGACATTCATCAGCCCACACCACCAGGACATCCATCAGCCCACACCACCAGGATATCCATCAGCCCCCATCACCATGACATCCACATCCATCAGCCAACACCACCATGACATCCATCAGCCCACACCACCAGGATATCCTTCAGCCCCCACCACCATGACATCCATCAGCCCCCACCACCATGACATCCATCAGCCCACACCACCAGGATATCCATCAGCCCCCATCACCATGACACCCATCAGCCCCCACCACCATGACACCCATCAGCCCCCACCACCATGACATCCCATCAGCCCCCACCACCATGACATCCATCAGCCCCCACCACCATGACATCCATCAGCCCCCACCACCATGACATCCATCAGCCCCCACCACCATGACATCCATCAGCCCCCATCACCATGACATCCCATCAGCCCCACCACCATGACATCCACATCCATCAGCCCCCACCACCATGACATCCATCAGTCCCCACCACCATGACATCCATCAGCCCCCACCACCAAGACATCCATCAGCCCCCACCACCATGACATCCATCAGCCCCCACCACCATGACACCCATCAGCCCCCACCACTATGACATCCCATCAGCCCCCACCACCATGACAACCATCAGCCCCCACCACCATGACAACCATCAGCCCCCACTACCATGACATCCCATCAGCCCCCACTACCATGACATCCCATCAGCCCCCACCACCATGACAACCATCAGCCCCCACCACCATGACATCCCATCAGCCCCCACCATCATGACATCCTATCAGCCCCCACCACCATGACATCCATCAGCCCCCACTACCATGACATCCACCAGCCCCCACCACAATGACACCCATCAGCCCCCACTACCATGACATCCACATCCATCAGCCCCCACCACCATGACATCCATCAGCCCCCACTACCATGACATCCATCAGCCCCCACCACCATGACATCCATCAGACCCCACCACCATGACACCCATCAGCCCCCACCACCATGACATCCCATCAGCCCCCACCATCATGACATCCACATCCATCAGCCCCCACCACCATTACATCCATCAGCCCCCACCACCATGACATCCATCAGCTCCCACCACCATGACACCCACATCCATCAGCCCCCACCACCATGACATCCATCAGCCCCTACCACGATGACATCCACAGCCATCATCCCCCACCACCATGACAAACATCAGCCCCCACCACCATGACAACCATCAGCCCCCACCACCATGACATCCTTCAGCCCCCACCACCATGACATCCACATCCATCACCCCCACCACCATGATATCAATCAGCCCCCACCACCATGACATCCATCAGCCCCCACCACCATGACATCCACATCCATCATCCCCCACCACCATGACAACCATCAGCCCCCACCACCATGACAACCATCAGCCCCCACCACCATGATATCCATCAGCCCCCACCACCATGACATCCATCAGCCCCCACCACCATGACAACCATCAGCCCCACCACCATGACACCCATCAGCCCCCATTACCATGACATCCACATCCATCAGCCCCCACCACCGTGATATCCATCAGCCCACACCACCAGGATATCCATCAGCCCCATCACCATGACATCCATCAGCCCCCACCACCGTGACACCCATCAGCCCCCACCACCATGACATCCATCAGCCCCCACCACCAGGACATCCATCAGCCCACACCACCATGACATCCATCAGCCCACACCACCAGGACATCCATCAGCCCACACCACCATGACATCCATCAGCCCACACCACCAGGATATCCATCAGCCCCCATCACCATGACATCCACATCCATCAGCCCCCACCACCATGACATCCATCAGCCCACACCACCAGGATATCCTTCAGCCCCCACCACCATGACATCCATCAGCCCCCACCACCATGACATCCATCAGCCCACACCACCAGGATATCCATCAGCCCCCATCACCATGACACCCATCAGCCCCCACCACCATGACACCCATCAGCCCCCACCACCATGACATCCCATCAGCCCCCACCACCATGACATCCATCAGCCCCCACCACCATGACATCCATCAGCCCTCACCACCATGACATCCATCAGCCCCCACCACTATGACATTCATCAGCCCCCATCACCATGACATCCCATCAGCCCCCACCACCATGACATCCACATCCATCAGCCCCCACCACCATGACATCCATCAGTCCCCACCACCATGACATCCATCAGTCCCCACCACCATGACATCCATCAGCCCCCACCACCAAGACATCCATCAGCCCCCATCACCATTGTATCCCATCAGCCCCCACCATCATGATATCCACATCCTTCAGCCCCCACCACCATGACATCCATCAGCCTCCACCACCATGACACCCATCAGCCCCCACCACTATGACATCCCATCAGCCCCCACCACCATGACAACCATCAGCCCCCACCACCATGACAACCATCAGCCCCCACTTCCATGACATCCCATCAGCCCCCACCACCATGACAACCATCAGCCCCCACCACCATGACATCCCATCAGCCCCCACCATCATGACATCCTATCAGCCCCCACCACCATGACATCCTATCAGCCCCCACCACCATGACATCCACATCCATCAGCCCTCACTACCATGACATCCATCAGCCCCCACCACCATGACATCCATCAGCCCCCACTACCATGACATCCACATCCATCAGCCCCCACCACCATTACATCCACATCCATCAGCCCCCACTACCATGACATCCATCAGCCCCCACTACCATGACATCCACATCCATCAGCCCCCACCACCATGACACCCATCAGCCCCCACCACCATGACATCCACATCCATCAGCCCCCACCACCATTACATCCACATCCATCAGCCCCCACTACCGTGACATCCACATCCATCAGCCCCCACTATCATGACATCCTATCAGCCCCCACCACCATGACATCCACATCCATCAGCCCTCACTACCATGACATCCATCAGCCCCCACCACCATGACACCCATCAGCCCCCATTACCATGACATCCACATCCATCAGCCCCCACCACCATGACATCCATCAGCCCCCACCACCATGACATCCACATCCACCAGCCCCCACCACAATGACACCCATCAGCCCCCACTACCATGACATCCACATCCATCAGCCCCCACCACCATGACATCCATCAGCCCCCACTACCATGACATCCATCAGCCCCCACCACCATGACAACCATCAGCCCCCACCACCATGACAACCATTAGCCCCCACTACCATGACATCCCATCAGCCCCCACTACCATGACATCCCATCAGCCCCCACCACCATGACAACCATCAGCCCCCACTACCATGACATCCCATCAGCCCCCACCATCATGACATCCTATCAGCCCCCACCACCATAACATCCATCAGCCCCCACTACCATGACATCCACATCCATCAGCCCCCACCACAATGACACCCATCAGCCCCCACTACCATGACATCCACATCCATCAGCCCCCACCACCATGACATCCATCAGCCCCCACTACCATGACATCCATCAGCCCCCACCACCATGACATCCATCAGCTCCCACCACCATGACACCCACATCCATCAGCCCCCACCACCATGACATCCATCAGCTCCCACCACCATGACATCCATCAGCTCCCACCACCATGACATCCACATCCATCAGCCCCCACCACCATGACATCCATCAGCCCCTACCACCATGACATCCACAGCCATCATCCCCCACCACCATGACAAACATCAGCCCCCACCACCATGACAACCATCAGCCCCCACCACCATGACATCCTTCAGCCCCCACCACCATGACATCCACATCCATCACCCCCACCACCATGATATCAATCAGCCCCCACCACCATGACATCCATCAGCCCCCACCACCATGACATCCACATCCATCATCCCCCACCACCATGACAACCATCAGCCCCCACCACCATGACAACCATCAGCCCCCACCACCATGACATCCATCAGCCCCCACCACCATGACATCCATCAGCCCCCACCACCATGACAACCATCAGCCCCACCACCATGACACCCATCAGCCCCCATTACCATGACATCCACATCCATCAGCCCCCACCACCGTGATATCCATCAGCCCACACCACCAGGATATCCATCAGCCCCATCACCATGACATCCATCAGCCCCCACCACCATGACACCCATCAGCCCCCACCACCATGACATCCATCAGCCCCCACCACCAGGACATCCATCAGCCCACACCACCATGACATCCATCAGCCCACACCACCAGGACATCCATCAGCCCACACCACCATGACATCCATCAGCCCACACCACCAGGATATCCATCAGCCCCCATCACCATGACATCCACATCCATCAGCCCCCACCACCATGACATCCATCAGCCCACACCACCAGGATATCCTTCAGCCCCCACCACCATGACATCCATCAGCCCCCACCACCATGACATCCATCAGCCCACACCACCAGGATATCCATCAGCCCCCATCACCATGACACCCATCAGCCCCCACCACCATGACACCCATCAGCCCCCACCACCATGACATCCCATCAGCCCCCACCACCATGACATCCATCAGCCCCCACCACCATGACATCCATCAGCCCTCACCACCATGACATCCATCAGCCCCCACCACTATGACATCCATCAGCCCCCACCACCATGACATCCACATCCATCAGCCCCCACCACCATGACATCCATCAGTCCCCACCACCATGACATCCATCAGTCCCCACCACCATGACATCCATCAGCCCCCACCACCAAGACATCCATCAGCCCCCATCACCATTGTATCCCATCAGCCCCCACCATCATGATATCCACATCCTTCAGCCCCCACCACCATGACATCCATCAGCCTCCACCACCATGACACCCATCAGCCCCCACCACTATGACATCCCATCAGCCCCCACCACCATGACAACCATCAGCCCCCACCACCATGACAACCATCAGCCCCCACTACCATGACATCCCATCAGCCCCCACCACCATGACAACCATCAGCCCCCACCACCATGACATCCATCAGCCCCCACCACCATGACATCCATCAGCCCCCACTACCATGACATCCACATCCATCAGCCCCCACCACCATTACATCCACATCCATCAGCCCCCACTACCATGACATCCATCAGCCCCCACTACCATGACATCCACATCCATCAGCCCCCACCACCATGACACCCATCAGCCCCCACCACCATGACATCCACATCCATCAGCCCCCACCACCATTACATCCACATCCATCAGCCCCCACTACCGTGACATCCACATCCATCAGCCCCCACTATCATGACATCCTATCAGCCCCCACCACCATGACATCCACATCCATCAGCCCTCACTACCATGACATCCATCAGCCCCCACCACCATGACACCCATCAGCCCCCATTACCATGACATCCACATCCATCAGCCCCCACCACCATGACATCCATCAGCCCCCACTACCATGACATCCATCAGCCCCCACCACCATGACATCCATCAGCCCCCACCCCCATGACACCCATCAGCCCCCACCACCATGACATCCCATCAGCCCCCACCATCATGACATCCACATCCATCAGCCCCCACCACCATGACATCCATCAGCCCCCACCACCATGACATCCATCAGCTCCCACCACCATGACATCCACATCCATCAGCCCCCACCACCATGACATCCATCAGCCCCCACCACCATGACATCCACAGCCATCATCCCCCACCACCATGACAAACATCAGCCCCCACCACCATGACAACCATCAGCCCCCACCACCATGACATCCACATCCATCAGCCCCACCACCATGATATCCATCAGCCCCCACCACCATGACATCCACATCCATCAGCCCCACCACCATGATATCCATCAGCCCCACCACCATGATATCCATCAGCCCCCACCACCATGACATCCATCAGCCCCCACCACCATGACATCCACATCCATCATCCCCCACCACCATGACAACCATCAGCCCCCACCACCATGACAACCATCAGCCCCCACCACCATGACATCCATCAGCCCCCACCACCATGACATCCATATCCATCAGCCCCACCACCATAATATCCATCAGCCCCCACCACCATGACATCCATCAGCCCCCACCACCATGACAACCAACAGCCCCACCACCATGACACCCATCAGCCCCCACCACCATGACAACCATCAGTCCCCACCACCATGACATCCACATCCATCAGCCCCCACCACCATGACAACCATCAGCCCCCACCACCATGACATCCATCAGCCCCCACCATCATGATATCCCCATCCATCAGCCCCCACCACCATGACAACCACATCCATCAGCCCCCACTACCATGACATCCCATCAGCCCCCACTACCATGACATCCACATCCATCAGCCCCCACCACCATGACATCCATCAGCCCCCACCACCATGACACCCATCAGCCCCCACCACCATGATATCCATCAGCCCCCACCACCATGACATCCATCAGCCCCCACCACCATGACACCCATCAGCCCGCACTACCATGACATCCCATCAGCCCCCACCACCATGACATCCATCAGCCCCCACCACCATGACATCCACATCCATCAGCCCCCACCACCATGACATCCACATCCATCAGCCCCCACCACCATGACATCCACATCCATCTGCCCCCACCACCATGACATCCACATCCATCAGCCCCCACCACCATGACATCCATCAGGACAATAGAGGATGACATAAAGCAGATAGACTGAGTTTAGCCAGATTGGTATGGTATCTACTTGTCAGTGGAGATGGATGGGGACGTGAGGACTCTAAATAGGTTACACTGATTACCATCCCAAGTCTCTGTGGCCTAGACCACTGCTAGGAGGGAGGCAGAGACTGTCAGAGCTGACAGAAAACAGACCCAGGAAATGTTCTTAGCAGCAGGAGAGTGTCACCGCACCGCTGGGTAACGACGTCTAACCCAGACTTGATTTGTGATTGTAATATGGGGGAAATGTTTAGGATGTGGGGGAAATGTTTAGGATGTGGGGGGAAATGTTTAGGATGTGGGGGGAAATGTTTAGGATGTGGGGGGAAATGTTTAGGATGTGGGGGAAATGTTTAGGATGTGGGGGAAATGTTTAGGATGTGGGGGGAAATGTTTAGGATGTGGTTTAGCCTTCCCTGTAGCTCAGTTGGTAGAGCATGGTGTTTGCAACGCCAGGGTTGTGGGTTCGATTCCCACGGGGGGCCAAGTACGAAAAAAAAACAAAAAAAAATAAAAAATAAAAAAAAAAAAAAGGTATGAAATGAACAAAAATGAAATGTATGCATTCACTACTGTAAGTCGCTCTGGATAAGAGCGTCTGCTAAATGACTAAAATGTAAATGTAAAAATGTTTAGGATGTGGGGGAAATGTTTAGGATGTGGGAGGAAATGTTTAGGATGTGGGGGGAAATGTTTAGGATGTGGGGGAAATGTTTAGGATGTGGGGAAAATGTTTAGGATGTGGGGGAAATGTTTAGGATGTGGGGGGAAATGTTTAGGATGTGGGGGAAATGTTTAGGATGTGGGGGGAAATGTTTAGGATGTGGGGGAAATGTTTAGGATGTGGGGGGAAATGTTTAGGATGTGGGGGGAAATGTTTAGGATGTGGGGGAAATGTTTAGGATGTGGGGGGAAATGTTTAGGATGTGGGGGAAATGTTTAGGATGTGGGGGGAAATGTTTAGGATGTGGGGGAAATGTTTAGGATGTGGGGGGAAATGTTTAGGATGTGGGGGAAATGTTTAGGATGTGGGGGAAATGTTTAGGATGTGGGGGAAATGTTTAGGATGTGGGGGGAAATTTAATGTGTAACATGATTATGTTGATTGTTAAGTTAAATATTGTACACAAAAGACTACAAACACCCAAACCGTATTGGAGTCACTTTTCCGTCAGCTAACAATGTCATTATACTGATGCTACCTTGAAGTCCATGACTCTAGGAACAAACAGACCAAAGTATTTAACTCTAGATAGTATTTTTCTAGCAAGACAATGGAAGTCAGAACAACTAGACTAGAGAATAGAGAACATTTTCCTCAAGAGAACGTTTTCCTCTAGAGAACATTTTCCTCTAGAGAACATTTTCTTCTAAGACAGGCTGAATATTTGTTCTCTTGTACATCAAATCTTAAATGATTTAAAAGAAGAACTGTTGCGAGGGACCGTACAGAGGCTCCACGGATGCAAAAACACACATTTTCTGTATCTAATCTTTCTGTATCTAATCTTTCTGTATGTAAAACACCCACATAAACCTACTCACAACTGAATTTCACGCACAGATCCTGCTTGACAACCAAACTACTATCCCCATGTCAACACACATGCACCCTGCCTGTCCGTCTGTCTCACACAGATCCCGCTAGACAACCAAACTACTGTCCCCATGTCAACACACATGCACCCTGCCTGTCTGTCTGTCTTAGTTCTGTACAGTGTCCATCAGCTCCGGGTAGAAGTTGCCGTCGACACAGATCTAGGATCAACTTATCGTCCCCATATCCTATTGTTAACCATTAGGAGGGGACATGAACAACCAACCTTAAGTAAGTGTCTTATAGAACCTATTCCATTCTCCTCCTACCTTTCACTCGCAGGTAGAAGAGGAGTGTTAGCAGCATCCCTCCTTTATCTGACGGCAGCAGAATCACCCGCTCCCTCTGTTTACAGTCTGGCTCTCAAGTTAGTATTCTCTCTTCCCTCCCTACGTTCTATTCCTCCTCCCTCACCCCTACTCCCTCCCTCATCCCTACTCCCTCCCTCACCCCCACTCCCTCCCTCATCCCCACTTCCTCCCTCATCCCCACTTCCTCCCTCATCCCCACTCCCTCCCTCATCCCTACTCCCTCCCTCATCCCCACTCCCTCCCTCATCCCTACTCCCTCCCTCATCCCCACTCCCTCCCTCATCCCCACTCCCTCCCTCACCCCCACTCCCTCCCTCATCCCTACTCCCTCCCTCACCCCCACTCCCTCCCTCATCCCCACTCCCTCCCTCATCCCTACTCCCTCCCTCACCCCCACTCCCTCCCTCATCCCTACTCCCTCCCTCACCCCCACTCCCTCCCTCATCCCCACTCCCTCCCTCATCCCTACTCCCTCCCTCACCCCCACTCCCTCCCTCATCCCTACTCCCTCCCTCATCCCTACTCCCTCCCTCATCCCCACTCCCTCCCTCATCCCTACTCCCTCCCTCATCCCCACTCCCTCCCTCATCCCTACTCCCTCCCTCACCCCCACTCCCTCCCTCATCCCTACTCCCTCCCTCACCCCCACTCCCTCCCTCATCCCTACTCCCTCCCTCACCCCCACTCCCTCCCTCATCCCTACTCCCTCCCTCATCCCCACTCCCTCCCTCATCCCTACTCCCTCCCTCACCCCCACTCCCTCCCTCATCCCTACTCCCTCCCTCACCCCCACTCCCTCCCTCATCCCCACTTCCTCCCTCATCCCCACTTCCTCCCTCATCCCCACTCCCTCCCTCATCCCTACTCCCTCCCTCATCCCCACTCCCTCCCTCATCCCCACTCCCTCGAGTCTGCTACTCAGCAGCAGTCTCTTGTCTCTCTCTTTCTCCCTCCCTCCGTCCCTCCCTCCCTCCACACACACATACAGCACCGGCTTCCTCCTCCGCACTCCAGGCATGCCCAATAGTAGCCCAGTACTTCCCTACTACCTAGTCTTTGGATATGATGTCTAAAACGTAACACAGTATATAACAGTCCTAATGAGCAGCTCTCATTCCCATTGGATTTAGCCAGCTGTTTTATTTAAGCTAATCGGTACATAACTGAGAATATGAAATGGGTCTTTCCATAGAGGAACCACCACAGTGATACAGTCTAGAGGTCTTCCGTTCCCAAATGTATCCGTGGCTTTCCCACTCAACCCGATATGCATAAATACATGTTTTTTTAAATGAAGATCCGTTCCGAATGGACCCAACGACAGACCGACCCGTTCCGGGTTCGGACAGACCCAAACAGATCAGAGAGTATAAAGAGAGAGAGAAAGAAACCTCCTACTAGGAGCTGCCATCGCAATCAATAAATGAGTGATATATATATATACAAAAAATATATATATAACTCGCAACATGCAACAATTTCAAAGATTTTACTGAGTTACAGTTCACATAAGGAAATCAGTCAATTGAATTACATTCATTAGGTCCTAATCTATGGATTTCACATGACTGGGTATACAGATACACATCTGTTGGTCACAGATGCCTTAAAAAAAGGTAGGGGCGTGGATCAGAAAACCAGTCAGTATCTGGTGTGACCACCATCTGCCTCATGCAGTGTGACACTTCTCCTTTGCATAGAGTTGATCAGGCTGTGGAATGTTGTCCAACTCCTCTTCAACGGCTGTGCGAAGTTGCTGGATATTGGTGGGAACTGGAACACGCTGTCGTACACGTCGATCCAGAGCATCTCAAACATGCTCAATGTGTGACATGTCTGGTGAGTATGCAGGCCATGGAATAACATGGACATTTTCAGCTTCCAGCAATTGCGTACAAATCCTTCCGACATGGGGCTGTGCATTATTATGTTGAAACATGAAGTGATGGCGGTGGATGAATGGCTCTTTCAATGGGCCTCAGGATCTCTGTACATTCAAATTGCCATCTATAAAATTAAATTGTGTTTGTTGTCCGTAACTTATGCCTGCCCATACCATAACCCCACTGCCACCACAGGGCACTCTGTTCACAACGTTGACATCAGCAAACACGCTCGCCCAGACAATGCCACACAACGCCATACACGCTGTCTGCCATCTGCCCGGGACAGTTGAAACTAGGATTCATCCGTGAAGAGCACACTTCTCCAGCGTGCCAGTGGCTATCAAAGGTGAGCATTTGCTCACTGCAGTCAGGTCAAGGCCCTGGTGAGGACGACGAGCACGCAGATGAGCTTCCCTGAGACACCGTACCTTCTCCACTATGCAATCTGATTGCCGAGCTGGTCATGGGTGCACCACAGCCACGCTCAAGGTCCTAAACAATATCATAACCGCCATCGATAAAAGACAGTACTGTGCAGCTGTCTTCATCGACCTGGCCAAGGCATTCGACTCTGTCAATCACCACATTCTTATCGGCAGACTCAATAGCCTTGGTTTCTCAAATGACTGCCTTGCCTGGTTCACCAACTACTTCTCAGTTCAGTGTGTCAAATCGGAGGGCCTGTTGTCCGGACCTCTGGCAGTCTCTATGGGGGTGCCACAGGGTTCAATTCTCTGGCCGACTCTTTTCTCTGTATATATCAATGATGTCGCTCTTGCTGCTGGTGATTCTCTGATCCACCTCTACGCAGACGACACCATTTCGTATACATCTGGCCCTTCTTTGGACACTATGTTAACAATCTCCAAACAAGCTTCAATGCCATACAACACTCCTTCCATGGCCCCCAACTGCTTTTAAATGCTAGTAAAACTAAATGCATGCTCTTCAACCGATTGCTGCCTATACCTGCCCGCACGACTAGCTTCACTACTCTGGACGGTTCTGACTTAGAATATGTGGACAACTACAGATACCTACTGTACATGTCTGGTTAGACTGTAAACTCTCCTTCCAGACTCACATTAAGCATCTCCAATCCAAAATAAAATCTAGAATTGGCTTCCTATTTCGCAACAAAGCCTCCTTCACTCATGCTGCCAAAAATACCCTCAGAAAACTGACTATCCTACCGATCCTTGACTTCGGCGATGTCATTTACAAAATAGCATCCAACACTCTACTCATCAAATTGGATGTAGTCTATCACAGTGCCATCCGTTTTGTCACCAAAGCCCCATATACTACCCACCACTGCGACCTGTATGCTCTAGTCGGCTGGCCCTCGCTACATATTCGTCGCCAAACCCACTGGCTCCAGGTCATCTATAAGTCTACGCTAGGTAAAGACCCGCCTTATCTCAGCTCACTGGTCACCATAGCATCACCCACCCGTAGCACACGCTCCAGCAGGTATATTTCACTGGTGATCCCCAAAGCCAACACCTCCTTTGGCCACCTTTCCTTCCAGTTCTTTGCCGCCAATGACTGGAAGGAATTGCAAAAATCACTGAAGCTGGAGACTTATCTCCCTCTCTAACTTTAAGCATCAGCTGTCAGAGCAGCTTACCGATCACTGTCCATATACACAGCCCATCTGTAAGTAGCACACCCAACTACCTCATCCCCAGATTATACATTTTTTTGCTCTTCTGCACCCAGTATCTCTACTTGCACATCATCATCTGCACATCTATCACTCCAGTGTTAATGCTAAATTGTAATTATTTCGCCTCTATGGCCTATTTATTGCCTTACCTCCCTAATCTTACTACATTTGCACACACTGTACATATACTTTTTCTATTGTCTTATAGAGGACAGGTCCAATTGGGTCGAGTCGCTAAATCAATTTTAATTGCATGTTAAATTCAGGCTGTAAAACAACAAAATGTGGAATAAGTCAAGCAGTATGAATACTTTCTGAAGGCTCTGTATATCAGACCTGACCCAGATCCGAGACAAGAGTCAGAATTTAGGACCCAGACCCGCTTGGGTCCCCAGTCGGAGCTCGGAAATTCAGGTCTGTTGGACACGTGAAGACCTCTATCATCAGGGTGAAGTTACCCAACTCAACCACACGATGGCAGAACTAGCTGTGGGTTTGACACCGTCACCATCATTTGCACTGAATACATTTCCACCTAAATTTAAACATCAGTCTCTATTTTTAGACTAGGTGCTGAGGTTCTGAGGTTCGGAGCAGAGTGGAGGAGGCGGAGGTGCCTTATGGTGTCTATGACCTGCGCGGTGGTAGTTTTGTTCTGGACTGCTAATACCTGTGGGTGTGTACTGCTAATACCTATATACCTACTGTACACACTCACATATTGTTATAAATAAGGAAGGATTAAAACAAGCATAACACACACACACACAGAGTTGTGAAAAGTTCACGCCGAAGCAGCTAAATTACACCTTTGGCACCATAAACCCATGCTTCTGGATGGCTGCTTGCTGCTACATTCTGCCTGATCTAACTCCCAGGCAGGTCTTACTGAGATTTCCCTCGAACAGTGAACCTGCTAATGTTGCAACACTGGGGAGGTTGTGCAAGCATTTCCCAAATTCCTTCACAGTGAGATTATAGCGTCTTGGGACCAGAGGTGGATTGGGACCAGAACTCTGCATATCTAACATCCCACCGGCCCATTTTCTTTTTCCATCAAGGCCGCCACACCGGCCCATTGGTTTTTTCTTGAGGCCCCCTACTAGCCAAACAATGGTCCTTCTGTAGAAAAACAACAACAATTCAGACAGGCCAACTGGGTTTAAGATGGACCAGCCCATCTGGCATTTGCCTGACCTGCCTTACGGCCAGTTCGTCTCTTGAGTAGGGCTAAGGCAGGTCACTTCATCAGCCAGCCTACTGCTGAAGGAGACCTAATTAATACAGCCCTTTAGACCACAGCTGTATAGCCCTCATTACCACAGTCATATAGCCCTCATTACCACAGCACTATATATCTCATTACGATAGTCCTATATACCTCATTACCACAGCCCTATAGCCCTCATTACCACACCTACTTACCACAGCACTATATACCTCATTACCACAGTCCTATATACCTCATTACCATAGCCCTATAGCCCTAATTACCATAGTCCTATATACCTCATTACCATAGTCCTATATACCTCATTACCACAGCCCTATAGCCCTCATTACCACAGCACTATATACCTCATTACCACAGCCCTATAGCCCTCATTACCACAGCACTATATACCTCATTACCACAGCCCTATAGCCCTCATTACCACAGCCCTATAGCCCTCATTACACAGCCCTATAGCCCTCATTACCGCAGCCCTATAGCCCTCATTACACAGCCCTATAGCCCTCATTACCGCAGCCCTATAGCCCTCATTACACAGCCCTATAGCCCTCATTACCGCAGCCCTATAGCCCTCATTACACAGCCCTATAGCCCTCATTACTGCAGCCCTATAGCCCTCATTACACAGCCCTATAGTCCTCATTACCGTAGCCCTATAGACCTTATTACAACAGCCATATAGCCCTCATTAGACAGTCCAATACTAATATAAATCTGAATCTTCCCTTGACACCTTTTACTTCAGCAAAGTGGAACCAACGCTGTTGGTTATATAACAAGGATGCAGGGTAGGAGACATAGGCTTCCAATGTATTGGTCCCAGTCTTGCGTGGTTGGCCCTGGCAGTTTGAGGCTATTATTTAGGGAGGTAAAGCTAATCCTAGATCTGCAGCTAAGAAGTTAAGACCAGATTTGCAGTTAAAGACGCACTCCTGTTAGGCCTGCACGATATAGGCCAAAAAATATAATTGTACTTTTTTGACCAAATATTGCGATTTCACTCACAATATAGATCAAAACACTTGGGTGAACTGTTGGAATCCTAGAAATCGTATAGTAAGAAGCAAAGTGGAGAGCAGCGTCATTCTTGTTTGGAACAACCTGCTGACTGCATTTGACCTAACAGAACAGCATGCAAACTTCTACTAAATCTAACAGCGGGGAGGAGAAACTGTACTGCTTGAGTTACAGGGGGCGGAGCTGTGTGTGTGGTTAGCAGCCCCAAGAGGGCATGGACAGAGATGACAGAGTATAAAAACGGACGTTTCAAAATGTTGCGATATGGATATCTGTTGCGATATGGTTATCTGTTGCGATATGGTTATCTGTTGCGATATGGATATCTGTTGCGATATGGATATTGCACGTCAATATTGTGATTTCGACGTGAATTTGATTCATTGTTCATTGATTCAGTTATTTTTCCTGTTGAAAATCCACAGCAGCATTTTGTGATATTCTAAACATGCTCAACCCCCTCATAGATTATTGTTGTCATATTATGTAAGAGTTGAAAATTGATAGCTTTCAACCCTGTGTTTTTTGAGAGAGACAGAGAGAACGAGAAAGAGAGAGACATAGAGAGAGAAAGAGAGCGAGAACGAGAGAAAGAAACAGAAAGAGGGACAGGAAGACAGAAAAAACTGGGGTGGATTAAAAGGAGGCCATCATCATCACATAGATCAGACAAATGATTCAACAGATTTCCGCCAACTTTACGATCACCCGCCTACTGGAGATGTAGCCTAGCTAGCGCTATAGCCCCGTAGCTTTACGATCACCCGCCCGCTGGAGACGTAGCCTAGCTAGCGCTATAGCCCCGCAGCTTTACGATCACCCGCCCGCTGGAGACGTAGCCTAGCTAGCGCTATAGCCCCGCAGCTTTACGATCATCCGCCCACTGAAGACGTAGCCAAGCTAGCACTATAGCCCCGTAGCTTTACGATCACTCGCCCACTGGAGATGTAGCCTAGCTAGCACAATAGCCCTATTGTTGCTATTGAGCGTGTCCCTACCAACTAAGTAGTTTGTCCAGTGGGAGCATTAACCAGTGGGCGAGAAAGGCCTTTGTGGATTAGCTGCGCTGAACAGATGTGCCTCGGGGGCGAACGCCATTCACCAGAGGTCCAATATGAGAGAGAAACACACAATGTAGCAAACCACCTGGCGTGAACCGCTCCAAATCCTGTCCCATCAGCCCTGGAACGGGGTTAGCCCAGGCCTCATCCACAACATATGGGTCAGATACATAATTGAAGACATAAAACGATACTAAGGATAGTGGTGTGTGAAGTGAACTGCAGTCAAGCCAGATAAGGCTTTGAGGGGCTGAGACTAAAGGAGGGCATGTGATAGGTTGTTAGGCTGTGGGGGGGTTTTCTGGGGCATGGTCGTTCCACTCTCAGTTCTACTCAGATTAGTGATCCCCTAGGCACCACCAGTGCTGAAGTCTTGCAAGCATCCTGACAGTCTGCGACAGGGCCTGAGCTATTTTTGTGCCTATAGGTTTTCTGTGTGTATGTGCTCGCTCGTGCGCGCCTCTCTCTCTCTCTCTCTTTCCTCATCTCCCCCTCTCTCTCCTCATCTCCCCCTCTCTCTCCTCATCTCCCCCCTCTCTCCACATCTCCCCCTCTCTTTCCCTGTCCCATCTATATCTCACTTTTAGTTGTTGCATCGGTCAATCGATAGACAAGCCTCCATAATCTCTGCATCCGAGGCTTCTACTGCAGGACACTGCTGAGATGTGAGGAGAGAGAGTAGGCTTATAGATGAAGCTGAATCCATAAGCCCCGCCATGACAGAACACAGCAGGGCATCTCTCTCACTCTCCACCTGACCTCTGCTTGGCTGGGTCCTATTCATTAGGGAACATTGTAGAAAAACATTTTGCAAACGAAAACAAGTAGTCCTTCCCTGTTTGAGTTTGTTTTCTTCCATTTTGTGCCTAATGAATACAACCCTGGTTGGTCCCCCAGTAAGACAAAACTAGGAATCTGGGCATTCCTGTTATATCTTATGGAGAGTGACGACAGCTTATTGAAACGGGACGATGACCCAATCGATAGATTCAAGCTTCGGGATGCGTAGGACTGCTGTCATACTTACTGTTGCTGTATCCGTTATCAAGTTAGACTCTTTGGTCAAACAAATCCGGAAGATCATTGATCATGATGTAAAAGGTGTCGTCTTTCCACATCAAACTGACTGAAACTGACAATAATACAGTAGCTCACTGTACACTCTTAGAACTTAAAAGGGTTCTTCGGCTGTCCCCATTGGAGAACCCTTTGAAGAACCCGTTTTGGTTCTAGGTGGAACCCTTTTGGGTTCCACATAGAACCCTTTCCACAGAGGGTTCTAGCTGGAACCAAAAAGGGTTCTACCTGGAACCAAAAAGGGTTTTACCTAGAACCAAAAAGGGTTTTACCTGGAACCAAAAATGGTTATCCTATGGGAACAGCTGAAGAACCCCTTTGGAACCCTTTTTTTCTAAGGGTGTATGGCAAACTGGGGACTTCAAAGGTCAGGGTGTGTGAGTTGATAGTTACAAGGAAACATGATCTTTATAATCTGATATGGAGTGTCTGAATGTAACAGTCAGTTCAGCAGACAGGTGAATATGACAGTCAGTTCAGGAGACAGGTGAATATGACAGTCAGTTCAGCAGACAGGTGAATATGACAGTCAGTTCAGGAGACAGATGAATATGACAGTCAGTTCAGCAGACAGGTGAATATGACAGTCAGTTCAGCAGACAGGTGAATGTGACAGTCAGTTCAGCAGACAGGTGAATATGACAGTCAGTTCAGGAGACAGGTGAATATGACAGTCAGTTCAGCAGACAGGTGAATGTGACAGTCAGTTCAGCAGACAGGTGAATATGACAGTCAGTTCAGCAGACAGGTGAATATGACAGTCAGTTCAGGAGACAGGTGAATATGACAGTCAGTTCAGGAGACAGGTGAATATGACAGTCAGTTCAGCAGACAGGTGAATATGACAGTCAGTTCAGGAGACAGGTGAATGTGACAGTCAGTTCAGCAGACAGGTGAATATGACAGTCAGTTCAGGAGACAGGTGAATATGACAGTCAGTTCAGGAGACAGGTGATAGGGAGCCTGAACAGAAAACACAGCCGTTTTCTCATGTGATGAAGCCCTGGGACATAATATAACTGTTTTGGCCATTTACCCATTCAAATGAACGAGACAGAGACATCCAGTGTCCCACCGTGTTTTAGAAAGCAAGCTACTGCTGCCATCTTCTGAGAACATGTACTTCTTCTCTCTGACCCAGAATGTGTCGACTCCCCACCAAGCAGCCATGTTGAGAACTGGAGGCACACATCTCCCAGCCAAAATCCTTCCCTCCATCTTGTGCACTTCTTCAAATTAAAATGATGGATAGAGGGCATTAAAAAAATTGTCCAACCAGCAAGTCTTTTGCTGCCAGTTAGTTTATTGCCCTCCTAAATCCCATCCTCCCTGCAGTCAAAATATCCCCACCAAAAAGGTCCCACCGAAAACGATTTTCCACACTGCCCAATGACTACATCACAGAGATAAATGAATACAGGAGTGGCTGAGGGAAAACTAGGGAACTAAAAGGAAGAGGTGTGTGAAACACATTTCAAATACAGAACATTGCTATACAGATACAGTTCATTAAAACACAGTAGCTACCATCCTGCCATTAAAGCTGGAATCCACACTAGGGAAATCAGTGCCATTGTACATTTGTTTACCTTTGGTTATGAAAAGGAGGAGAGGAGCATCCAGTATCGTGGAGGAAAAAAAATAGAAATACATACTTTTCTGTTCATATCAAGTGTGCAATGATTTCTGGGGGGGGGGGACATTGTTTGAAGTAATTTCTTTGTTGTTGTAATATTGCAAACAGACGTGGCAGTTTAACATGTACGGATTCCATATTTTAAAGGACTATCTGACAGATTGAACTGAAGACATGGGGCTTTTACCAACAGGACTGAGACCAGGACTTGGGAGAGGTAGATGCTATGGGCTATGCTATTTTTTTTATTTACCTTTATTTAACTAGGCAAGTCAGTTAAGAACAAATTCTTATTTTCAATGACAGCCTAGGAACAGTGGGTTAACTGCCTTGTTCAGGGGCAGAACGACAGATTTGTACCTTGTCAGCTCGGGGATTCGATCTTGCAACCTTTCGGTTACTAGTCCAACGCTCTAACCACTAGGCTACGCTGCCGCCCCGCTATGCAAACAAAGCTACAGCATCTCTACCAATCAACAGGATTTTGGTAATAACGCTAGCATACAGTACACTAAGGGCCTGTATGGACAACGGACAGGCACCCATATCTTTACAGAGTAAAGTACTTCTACAATAACAAGTACCATCACACCATTATAGGAATATCTGACAGTTGAATCTAAGGCTGTGTTTACACAGGCAGCCCAATTCTGATATTTCTTTCACCAATTGTTATTATGACCAATCAGATCTGAAACATATCTGATATGAAAATATCTGATGTGATTGGTCAAAAGACCAATTAGTGGAAGAAAGATTAGAATTTGGCTGCCTGTGTAAACAGCCTAATAGGCTGTGAGCAGTGAGGATCCTCGATTAAAGTCTTTCTAGGCTCTGAGAGGGAGAGAGAAAAACAGAAAGATAGAGTGGGGCCATTCTCATTAGAAGGTAATGATGCGGGGGCGTTCGCTGCAGGCCTGTACATGGCACTACGTAATGAATGGAAAACCTTTGAGGCACAAAACGAGGAACATGGGAAAGAGATGGATGGCTAGGCATGGGAAAACATCTCAGAGAACGGCCTTCCCTCACCAAGCGATTTGCTAAATGCCGAGAGCAGTGTCGCGTCATCGAGTGAGCTAGTGGTGCACTTGGTGTTGTTAGCATTTAGCGTCACAATTAGCATGGCGTTGTAAACGATGTGCTCTCGTAACCCATTTGGCTTAAGGTAAAAATGAGTGTGTGATACTGGGTCAGACAGCTCATGTGCACGTGTAATGACATTACAGCCAAGAGAGCAGGCATCTGAGCTTCATGCATCATCATCATCATCATCATCACCTAGCAACGCTTCACACACACTGCGGCAGACATGGTTTTATGGACTATGTCCTGGTCGTTGCATAGACGCACACACACACGCTGTGAGACACTGACTCAGTCTCCGGGGGATCAGTTTCATCTGCATGTCAGCTGAATCATCCAAGCCATTATAGATTCATGTCAACAGCAGTCTATTGAGTGGCAAGGAGTGTGTGTTGTGTGTGTGTGTGGCTTGATAAATATGAGCAATAATAACTATAAAACAAATCATTAAAATACTGAGCTATATTAAAAAAATGTTTTAAAAAAAGGGAAATTATATTATTTTCTAATAACACTAATTGCTCAGAGAAAGAGACTTTGTTAAACAAGTATATTTTTGTAAAGGTAGGGGTCAATATTCACACCCCTAAAGATTCTTATAAAGTAGTCAAAAGATTAGTATTTGGTCCCATATTCCTAGCACGTAATGACTACATCAAGCGTGTGACTCTACAAACTTGTTGGTTGTATTTGTAGTTCGTTTTGAATGTGTTTCAGATTATTTTGTGCCCAATAGAAATGAATGGTAGATAATGTGTTGTGTCATTTTGGAGTCACTTTCATTATACATAACAATAGAATACATTTCTAAACACTTCTACATTAATGTGGATGCTGCCATGATTACGCATAATCCTGAATAGAATGTGAATATTGATTAGATAAATGTACAGAGGCAAAAGGTCATGCTGTACAGAGAGCCAAAGGTCATATCCCCAAGACATTCCTATTTTGCTTTGCATACAATATAGCTCAGTATTTTTATTAATTATTTTATACAGTCATTATTGCTCAACTTAATCAAGGATCTCAATCATTTCGGACTCCACCGTATATGTACAGTAGCCAATGTGAATCTGACCTTGGTGAAATCCTATTCTTCAGTCAATACAGCAAAGATAATTTGATGGAGAGGTATATATTTACATTAATATATTCATTCAGATGAGTCACAGTTTTTCTAGATCCGTGTGTATTCTGTATAGGGGCGGTATGTAACCTAGTGGTTAGAGTGTTGGGCCAGTAACACATTTAAAAAATAGATGTATTAAATATAGGAATATGATGTGTTTGTTCACTGTATAGTTTTTGTTCAGTGAAGACTTGCCTATGCTCACATATGGGTTTGCGGTTCTGTAACATAAGCTATGCATTACAATTCATTTGTTAGCCTACATAATGCAGATACTAAAATAAGTTCCTATTATCATAGGCTAGCCATGATGAAAAGGCATAGACGTGTGGAAAAATTTACTTCCCTTTGTTTGTATCTGTGTCTATTCAACTGTATTGTCTACCTCAGGTATTCCCAAACTGGGGTACGTGTACCACGACACACTTTTTTTTTAAAGGAATTATTAGTATTATTTTTTATTTTATTTTATTTTGTTTATTTTATTTTGTTTTATTTTATATTGGGAGTAGTGCCTTTCCTCAGCCACAGTGTGTTATATGTGCAAAAGTACTATCTCACAACTCGATGAAACCTTCACTCTTGCGCAGACATTTAGAAACAAAACATTCCAATTTGAAAAATAAGCCACGGGAGTTTTTTAAGCGAGAATTAAGACGACTTTTGAGTAGTAAGACATGCATAAAAGCAACAGATACCATTAATAAGAAGGGGCTAGAAGCGTCTTATATGGTGAGCTACCGAGTGGCTAGGACAGGCAAGCCCCATACTATTGAGGAGGACTTCATTCTTCCTGCTGCAGCGGATATGGCTGGGACAATGCTGGGGGAAAAGGCCAAAAAAACTATACAGACAATGACTTCATCCAACACCGTTTCACGACGCATCACTGAAATGGCAGACAGGTTTTGAAACAATTACTGCTTCGCATACAAGCCAGTGAATTCTATGCGTTACAGCTGGATGAGTCAACAGACGTGGCGGGCCTGGCACAGCTCCTGGTATATGTCTTTACCTTTATGGGGGGTCAATTAAGGAAGACATCCACTTCTGCAAACCACTGGAAAGGAGACAGAGGAGTGGTAACGTGTGTGCAAGCAGTTGCTCCCGACACCACTTGGGTACACTGCAGCATCCACCGAGAGGCTCTTGCTGCCAAGGGCATGCCTGACAGCTAGAAAGACGTTTTGGACACTACAGCGAAAATGGTTAACTTTGTTAAAGCAAGGCCCCTGAACTCTCGTGTATTTTCTGCACTATGTAATGATATGGGCAGCGACCATGTAACGTTTTTACAACATACAGAAGTGCGCTAGTTATCAAGGGGCAAAGTATTGACACAATTTTTTAAATTGAGAGACGAGCTTAAAGTTTTCTTTACTGACCATAATTTTGACTTGTCTGAATGCTTGCATGATGACGAGTTTCTCACGACTGGCTTATCTGGGTGATGTTTTTTCTCGCCTGAATGATCTGAATCTAGGATTACAGGGACTCTCCTCAACTATATTCAATGTGCGGGACAAAATTGAGGCAATGATTAAGAAGTTGGATCTCTTCTCTGTCTGCATTAACAAGGACAACACACAGGTCTTTCCATCATTGTATGATTTTTTGTGTGCAAATGAACTCAAGCTTACGGACAAAGTCAAACGTGATATAGTGAAGCACCTGAGTGAGTTGGGTACGCAATTACAAAGGTACTTTCCCGAAACTGATGACACAAACAACTGGACTTGTTATCCCTTTCATGCCCTGCCTCCAGTCCACTTACCGATATTTGAACAAGACAGCCTCATCAAAATTGCAACAAGCGGTTCTGTGAAAATGTAATTTAATCAGAAGCCACTGACAGATTTCTGTATTGGGCTGCGCTCAGAGTATCCTGCCTTAGCAAATCGCACTGTTAAGACACTGATGCCCTTTGCAACCACGTACCTATGTGAGAGTGGATTCTCGGCCCTCACTAGCATGAAAACTAAATACAGGCACAGACTGTGTGTGGAAAATGATTTAAGACTGAGACTCTCTCCAATACAACCCAAAATTGCAGAGTTATGTGCATCCTTTCAAGCACACCCTTCTCATTAACCTGTGGTGAGTTATTCACAATTTTCGATGAACAAATAAGGTTTTAAATGTAAGATGGAAACATAAAAAGCTAAATTATTAATTATTATTATATTATTATTTGTCCCTGGTCCTATAAGAGCTCTGTCACTTCCCACGAGCCGGGTTGTGACAAAAACTCACACTCATTCTTATGTTTAATAAATGTATCGTATAGTGTGTGTGTGTGTGTGTGTGTGTGTGTGTGGCAGGCTTACAATGATGGCAAAAAACAATATTTGAGAGTGTGCTGACCATGGTGCTAGAAGGGGTACGCAGCTGTAGGTTGCATGTTTGAATGGGTACGGGACTATAAAATGTGTAGGAACCACCGGTCTACCTCAACACTTCAGACAAAGGTACATGAGGTATGTGACAAAAGTACGTGAGCGCCAAGAATCCAACATGGACTTTGCGTTGTGCTAATTTCCCTTTCATCGCCAAGCAAAACAAGATAGCTCAGTGCATAATGTGAAGGATGTTTCCAAAATGTCAAAGAAAGACAAGCATGTTTCTGATTGATTTTGATTAACAATCATCTGGTATTAGGAGTGATGTCAGATGACAAAGAAAGGATGGCATTGGTCAGACAGATTTACTTTATTTTCACACGTGAGCACTTGCATCCACAAAGGGTCATTCTGGTCTGTGTAAGAGAGCACAGTGTGCTAACAAGTGAACAGTGGAGCTGCATAGTACCACTAAGATAACTACTGACAGAATAACCCTGTTAGTTTAGTTGCCTCTACTACAACTGCATAGTACCACTGACAGAAATACTGATAGACTAACAGCTTGATTATCAGGGCTATTATCTAACTTGACTACAGTCAGGCCTGAGGCTTGTTTTTACCCTGAAGATGGGACTAGGACATAAGCTATGGGCTATGCTAACCAAGCTACGCTAACAGTGGAAACTTCTTCTCTGGAGTGATAAATCACACTTCACCATCTGGCAGTCCGACGGACAAATCTGGGTTTGACGGATGCTAGGGGAACGCTACCTGTCCGAATGCATAGTGCCAACTGTAAAGTTTGGTGGAGGAGGAATAATGGTCTGGGGCTGTTTTTCATGGTTTCGCCCCTTAGTTCCAGTGAAGGGAAATCTTAGTGCTACAGCATACATTCTAGACAAGTCTGTGCTTCCAACTTTGTGGCAAGAGTTTGGGGAAGGCCCTTTCCTATTTCAGCATGACAATGCCCCCGTGCACAAACGAGGACCATACAGAAATGGTATGTTGAGATCGGTGTGGAAGAACTTGACTGGCCTACACAGAACCCTGACCTCAAACCCATCGAACACCTTTGAGATGAATTGAAACGCCGACTGCGAGCCAGGCCTAATCGCCCAACATCTAGTGGAAAGTCTTCCCAGAAAAGTGGAGGCTGTTATAGCAGCAAAGCGGAGACCAATTCCATATTAATGCCCTTGATTATGGAATGAGATGTTTGACGAGCATGTTAAATATACTGTATATAACTATATTATACTGTTACAATATATTACATGTTAAAGTAGCGTGCCAACTGTATTAGTGTTTTTTTTTATGTAAAGGGATATCTGAGCACATCTCTCAGAAAGAACATCTGACTGTATGACTATCTTTATAGGTGTGGGTGGAACTGCAGGGGACGATAGGGCCATTGCTAGATGCAGAAAGGCTCCTATCTGACACAGAGCTAATGAGACTAAGGGGAAAGATGGCAAAGTCTGTCTGTCTTTGTCTGTCTGGCACCTGTAGCTGGCAGCAGTTGGTCCTAACTGTTTATGACGCCTGTTATGTCATGCTTATGACATGCTACTGTATGTTAGTCATGATTAAAGGGATACTTTGGAACAGTGGTCTAAAGTAACTAAGTAAAAATACTTTGAAGTACTACTTCAGTCATTTTTTGGGTATCTGTACTTTACCATTTTTATATTTTTGACAACTTTTACTCCTAAGGAAAATATGTACTTTTTACTCACCTACATTTTTCTTGACACGCCAAAGTAGTCTTTACATTTCGCATGCTCAGGCATGACAGCAATATGGTCAAATTCACACACCTATCAACACGTTGTGATCCCTACAGCCTCTGATCTGGCGGACTCACGAAACACAAATACTGCATTTGTAAATGATGTCTGAGTGTTGTAGAGTGCCCCTGGCTATCTGTAAATGATGTCTGAGTGTTGGAGTGTACCCCTGGCTATCTGTAAATGATGTCTGAGTGTTGGAGAGTGCCCCTGGCTATCTGTAAATGATGTCTGAGTGTTGGAGTGTACCCCTGGCTATCTGTAAATGATGTCTGAGTGTTGGAGAGTGCCCCTGGCTATCTGTAAATGATGTCTGAGTGTTGGAGTGTACCCCTGGCTATCTGTAAATTATGTCTGAGTGTTGGAGTGTACCCCTGGCTATCTGTAAATGATGTCTGAGTGTTGGAGTGTACCCCTGGCTATCTGTAAATGATGTCTGAGTGTTGGAGTGTACCCCTGGCTATCTGTAAATGATGTCTGAGTGTTGGAGTGTACCCCTGGCTATCTGTAAATGATGTCTGAGTGTTGGAGTGTACCCCTGGCTATCTGTAAATGATGTCTGAGTGTTGGAGTGTACCCCTGGCTATCTGTAAATGATGTCTGAGTGTTGGAGTGTACCCCTGGCTATCTGTAAATGATGTCTGAGTGTTGGAGTGTACCCCTGGCTATCTGTAAATGATGTCTGAGTGTTGGAGAGTGCCCCTGGCTATCTGTAAATGATGTCTGAGTGTTGGAGTGTACCCCTGGCTATCTGTAAATGATGTCTGAGTGTTGGAGAGTGCCCCTGGCTGTCCGAAAAAAAAGAAGAAAAAAAAGGAAGTCGTGCCATCTGGTTTGAGTAATATCATTTACTCAAGTATGACATTTTGAGTATTTTTTCCACCACTGTACATTTAAAATCAGATACTTTTAGACTTTTACTCAAGTAGTATTTTACTGGGTGACTTTCACTTGAGTCGTTTTCTATTAAGGTATCTTATCTACAGTATGACTTTGAGTACTTTTTCCACCACTGGCAATTAAGCCCTTTATCTACTTCCCCAGAGTCAGATGAACTCATATATACAATTTTTATGTCTCTTTATCTAGTATAAAGAAAGTTAGAGGTAGTTTCGCGAGCAAATGCTAGCAGTTACCATAGACTTCCAGTCATTGCGCTAACGCTAGTTAGCAACTTCCTTTAAACTGCACGTAGAGACATAAAAATGGTATCCACAACTTCATCTGACTCTGGGGAAGAAGACAAACGGCTTCATTTCCAAAATCCTGACGTATCCCTTTAAGACAGCATACATTGGGAGAGATCATGGAAAGTTGAAGACATGTTACATTGCAGAACAATGTCCTTGCTCAAAATGCATAAGCACAAACGTGCACGCTCACACATACAAGCATGCACACACCATAGGAGAGAAATTGTCAATTTTGCTCTTTGTGAAATGGGTAGTCCGGAAAAGAGCATCCTGGCAAATTAATATAGAGACTACAAGATAATCTGCAGAAAGCCCTTCCTCTCCTCTTCTCCCCTCCCCTCCCGTCCTCTCCTCTCCCATCCTCTACTCTCCCCTCCCGTCCTCTACTCTCCCCTCCCGTCCTCTCCTCTCCCCTCCCGTCCTCTCCTCTCCCCTCCCGTCCTCTCCCCCTGTCTCAGGGGGTCCTCAATAGTTCCTCTGCTTCAAAACACCTGAAGAAAAGGCTTAACTAACTTTATATGAGAGCATTTAAATCTCTTTCTCAAGGGGCATTTATATTTCATTTTGTTTTGTTACGAACCGAAAACTAAGAGCATAAGAGTAGAGAGTCTTTATTATCCCAGAGGGGCAATTCATTATGCAGCACGTAGCAAAACACACTAAATACATGACAATGAATAAACATCAAAACCGTATATACAGCAATATGTAGACAGCACACAATACTACTACAGCTGATAGCAGCTGAGGGCTAATTTAGACCTGGTTCTACATTTGGGTAGGCAGTACCTGCGCTCTGAGGGAAGCATTGAGGGAAGCATTGAGGGAAGCTCTGAGGGAAGCATTGTAAATCCATCAAATAAGGGATGATGGGAGTCCCTCAGAATGGATTGCACCTTGCATATGACTCGTGTCTGATACAACATTTTGTCATTATTTTTATTTAACCTTTATTTAACTAGGCAAGTCAGTTAAGAACAAATTGTTATTTACAATGACTGCCTACCCCGGCCAAACCCTCCCCTAACACGGACGATGCTGGGCCAATTGTGCGCTGCCTTATGTGACTTGCGATCACAACCAGTTGTGATTCAACCCGGGATCGAACCAGGGTCTGTAGTGACGTCTCTAGCACTGAGATGCAGTCCCTTAGACTGCTGCGCCACTCAGGAGCTAAGGCAATAGATGTGCATAAGGCAATATATAAGGAAATAGATGTGCATAAGGCAATAGATAAGGAAATTGATGTGCATAAGGCAATAGATAAGGAAATAGATGTGCATAAGGCAATAGATAAGGAAATAGATGTGCATAAGGCAATAGATGTGCATAAGGCAATAGATAAGGAAATAGATGTGCATAAGGCAATAAATAAGGAAATAGATGTGCTGTACAACATATTCATATACTGCAACACTAACCTTAAATCAAGCACACATTAATCCAGTGTTGCTAACAGGCTAGATTTAATATAGAGGAGAATACGCACTACTGTGCAACACTGTGCTGAAATTCTTAAATTAGCCTCTACCGTTCAGTAACATTGTTACTCAGTGGGGTCGTCATCAACAGGATGTTCCGGTTTTCAGGGGAAATGGAAGAGAGAGCCTGTGACGTGACTTCCGCTTTCAGACGTTAACAAGGCGACACTCCATCTTAACTCCTCCTCCCACATTTACTGGATTGGTTGAACAGTGCAGAAGAGAACCTCCCCTGACAGGTTTTACTTCTCCTACAAGACCTGTATGTGGGGGATCTAGGCGTTTCTTTTACACCTGCTACGTTATTGTCTAACTGGTGGAGAGTCATCACAAGCGAATTGGCCATACCTAAACTGTGCAGATGACCTGGGTATCATAGTGAGTTTATCTTGTCTCTGAGGGATCTTTGGCCTGGTTTGCTAACTACCTCTCTCAAAGAGTGCAGTGTATAAAGTCAGAAAATCTGCTGTCTCAGCCACTGCCTGTCACTAAGGGAGTACCCCAAGGCTCAATCCTAGGCCCCACGCTCTTCTCAATTTACATCAACAACATAGCTCAGGCAGTAGGAAGCTCTCTCATCCATTTATATGCAGATGATACAGTCTTATACTCAGCTGGCCCCTCCCCGGATTTTGTGTTAAATGCTCTACAACAAAGCTGTCTTAGTGTCCAACAAGCTTCCTCTACCCTTAACCTTGTTCTGAACACCTCCAAAACAAAGGTCATGTGGTTTGGTAAGAAGAATGCCCCTTTTCCCACAGGTGTTATTACTACCTCTGAGGGTTTAGAGCTTGAGGTAGTCACCTCATACAACTTCTTGGGAGTATGGCTAGACGGTGCACTGTCCTTCTCTCAGCACATATTAAAGCTGCAGGCTAAAATTAAATCTAGACTTGGTTTCCTCTATTGTAATCGCTCCTCTTTCACCCAAGCTGCCAAACTAACCCTGATTCAGATGACCATCCTACCCATGCTAGATTATGGAGACATAATTTATAGATCGTCAGGAAAGGGTGCTCTCGAGCGACTAGATGTTCTTTACTATTCGGCCATCAGATTTGCCACCAATGCTCCTTATAGGACACAGCTATGCACTCCATACTCTTCTGTAAACTGGTCATCGCTGAAAACTCGTCGCAAGATCCACTGATTGATTCTTATTTGTAAAACCCTCTTAAACCTCACTCCCCCTATCTGAGATATCTACTGCAGCCCTCATCCTCCACATACAACACCTGTTCTGACAGTCACATTCTGTTCAAGGTCCCCAAAGCACACACATCCCTGAGTCGCTCCTCTTTTCAGTTCGCTGCAGCTAGCGACTGGAACGAGCTGCAACAAACACTCAAACTGGACAGTTTTATCTCAATCTCTTCATTCAAAGACTCAATCATGGACACTCTTACTGACAGTTGTGGCTGCTTTGTATGATGTATTGTTGTCTCTACCTTCTTGACCTTTGTGCTGTTGACTTTGCCCAATAATGTTTGTACCATGTTTTTGTGCTGCTACCATGTTGTGTTGCTACCATGCTGTGTTGTCATGTTTTGCTGTTATGTTGTCTCTTTATGTAGTGTTGTGTTGTCTCTCTTGCTGTGACGTGTGTTTTGTCCTGTATTTATTTTGTATTTATTTATTTAATTAATCCCAGCCCCCGTTTGGCTTTTGGTAGGCTGTCATTGTAAATAATAATTTCTTCTTAACTGACTTGCCTAGTTAAATGAAGGTTAAATAAAATAAAATCTTTCATATCATGGAAGTTGTCATAAAAAAAAACTAGCAAATGGAAATAGTGGAACTTAGAAGAAAAAACATAGAATCACAAGCCACAGCAACTGATTTGCTCGCTGTGTCACTGCGAGCCCAAAACACATCTCTTCTAAATACTGTGGCTCGCGCTGATGTGCTCTCTCTCTATGACATAATCCTAGCTAACACTGCGTGGCCTGGCCTGCACACAGCACACCCATTTGCTCACCAGTACATGTAGGGCCCTTATAGCTTTCTGATAGCATGTGATTGCAATGCTAATAGCATGCTAATGCCCTCAGTGCAGTGCCTCATCAAAAGGGACACTGACTGATTTCCCTCTTTCTCTCTC
The DNA here is from genome assembly GCF_965601325.2 of Salmo salar. NCBI lineage: Eukaryota > Metazoa > Chordata > Actinopteri > Salmoniformes > Salmonidae > Salmo > Salmo salar. The sequence continues at coordinate 104,282,812 of NC_138305.1, read as the reverse complement.
TCTCGCTCTCTCACTTTCTTGATTCCCTTCCTCTTTCAATCAATTTATTTATCTCTTTCTCGCTCTTGTCATATTGGTCTCGCCCTGTGCGTCTCGCTCAGTGAAACTAAGTCATCATTGGTACACTGGCTTCCAGGCTTTGACAGCAACCCCGTTCTCTCATGCGTGAAGGGCCTACACTCTCTCTCTCTCTGAGGCTTAAGAGTGGACCAATGAGTGAGACACCTCCACAGCACTCAGCTCCTCCCACATATCCCCTGGCTATGGCAAAGGCTCTTAGAACTATCATTTAAGCCCCTAGGGTGGAGTCTGTGAGAGAGAGAATTCAAAAAGAAATCCAATTTTAATAAACTCCCATATCTATTGGGTGAAATACCACAGGGCAACCAGTGAAGGACAAACACCATTGTAAATACAACCTATATTCCCTTTTGTACTTTAACTATTTTCACATCATTACAACACTGTATAGATACATAATATGACATTTGAAAGGTCTTTTTTCTTTTGGAACTTTTGTGAGTAATGTTTACTGTTCATTTTGTATTGTTTAATTCACTTTTGTTTATTATCTATTTCACTTGCTTCAGCAGACTTGTGATCTCAGGGCCTTCAGACAAACAGAGGAAGGACCAATTTAGGAGTGAAATGTCACGGCATGCTCCAATCGTAACAGACGGTAGGCCCACATCAGCTAGCTACATCCTCAGAGCTATCACTGTGTAAATTAATATGCCAACTTATCAAGACAATAATGAAACAATCATTTTTTATCAGACAAGAGACAAAACCTATTAAAAAGCTAGTATTTCTTAGTGGAATAAATGTATCACAGGAAGTGTGATAAATCTCAGTCCCACATAGATAGAAAAACACACTTTGATTAGCCTATAGCCCCCCCCTCATTCTACTCCTCCCTCTTCTGACCTGCTTTGACCCCACTTTCTCACATGCTGGCAGCAGTGACAGCTAGGTCACACCAGCCAGCCAGTGCCACTGTGTCTCCCATTAACCTGAATTCCCACCCAACTACACTGCAACCTATGAGCAAAACCACATTGACACGCCACTGAAGCTATGCAGGGCTGGGTCTAGTTATTGCTTGGATGGGAGACCAAAAAGTTCATGGTTGTGTATATGCCATGCATAGCCAGTACATAGCACGCACGCGCACACGCACACACACACACACACGGTTAGAGGCTCCAGAGTTCAATGAAGCAACACTGCAGCCATTTGAAGTCACCAGAAAACACACAGTGCTGAAATACACCAGAAGCATGTTGGGTATTTTTCCCTTCTCTCCATGTGAAACCTCCAGAGGAACTCATTGTTGAAAGAACGTGCCGATTTAACAGACCCCCAGAGGAACTCATTGTTGAAGGAACTTGCCGATTTAACAGACCCCCAGAGGAACACCTTGTTGAAGCAACGTGCCGATTTAACAGACCCCCAGAGGAACTCATTGTTGAAGGAACGTGCCGATTTAACAGACCTCCAGAGGAACTCATTGTTGAAGGAACGTGCCGATTTAACAGACCCCCAGAGGAACTCATTGTTGAAGGAACGTGCCGATTTAACAGACCTCCAGAGGAACTCATTGTTGAAGGAACGTACCGATTTAACAGACCTCCAGAGGAACTCATTGTTGAAGGAACGTACCGATTTAACAGACCTCCAGAGGAACTCATTGTTGAAGGAATGTGCCGATTTAACAGACCTCCAGAGGAACTCATTGTTGAAGGAACGTACCGATTTAACAGACCTCCAGAGGAACTCATTGTTGAAGGAACGTACCGATTTAACAGACCTCCAGAGGAACTCATTGTTGAAGGAACGTACCGATTTAACAGACCCCCAGAGGAACTCATTGTTGAAGGAACGTACCGATTTAACAGACCTCCAGAGGAACTCATTGTTGAAGGAAGGTGCCGATTTAACAGACCTCCAGAGGAACTCATTGTTGAAGGAACGTGCCGATTTAACAGACCTCCAGAGGAACTCATTGTTGAAGGAACGTGCCGATTTAACAGACCTCCAGAGGAACTCATTGTTGAAGGAACGTACCGATTTAACAGACCTCCAGAGGAACTCATTGTTGAAGGAAGGTGCTGATATAGGAGACCTCCAGAGGAACTCATTGTTGAAGGAAGGTGCTGATATAGGAGACCTCCAGAGGAACTCATTGCCCAGGTCTATTACCCAAGTATAATGACATTGCAAACAGTCCCCATATACATTCCTAAGTCATAAACCTACATCCAGGGCCCTCATCCTAAAGGGTTGACAGATTCCTAGGCCCTTATTGTCATCCACACATACGACATGTCACCACAGCGTCAAATTCGAAATGGAGAGAGCTATCAAGGTCATCACTAAACGGCCATGTTATAGAGGACCAGAGCGGAAATGTAGTTTTTAGCAAGTGCATAACCTAGCCTATTTGTTCTTATCCCAGGGTTGGGGATGGGGACAAAGTTAGTGGTCAACTTTGGGTATGGGTTAAAGGTCAGCGTTAGAAGCTAGTGTAAAAGTGCATTTTGTACTGTAGTTAGAAAGTACGGTCAGCAGGTCAAAGGCATAAATTAGAACACTGAGCTGGCCCTTCTGTTGTTATAAAGGTTCATCATCAGCCTAATCTGAGCTGGCCTTCTGTTCTTATAGGGTTCATCATCAGCCTAATCTGAGCTGGCCTTCTGTTGTTATAGGGTTCATCATCAGCCTAATCTGAGCTGGCCCTTCTGTTGTTATAAAGGTTCATCATCAGCCTAATCTGAGCTGGCCCTTCTGTTGTTATAGGGTTCATCATCAGCCTAATCTGAGCTGGCCCTTCTGTTGTTATAGGGTTCATCATCAGCCTAATCTGAGCTGGCCCTTCTGTTGTTATAAAGGTTCATCATCAGCCTAATCTGAGCTGGCCCTTCTGTTGTTATAAAGGTTCATCATCAGCCTAATCTGAGCTGGCCCTTCTGTTGTTATAAAGGTTCATCATCAGCCTAATCTGAGCTGGCCCTTCTGTTGTTATAAAGGTTCATCATCAGCCTAATCTGAGCTGGCCCTTCTGTTGTTATAAAGGTTAATCATCAGCCTAATCTGAGCTGGCCCTTCTGTTGTTATAGGGTTCATCATCAGCCTAATCTGAGCTGGCCCTTCTGTTGTTATAGGGTTCATCATCAGCCTAATCTGAGCTGGCCTTCTGTTGTTATAGGGTTCATCATCAGCCTAATCTGAGCTGGCCTTCTGTTGTTATAGGGTTCATCATCAGCCTAATCTGAGCTGGCCCTTCTGTTGTTATAGGGTTCATCATCAGCCTAATCTGAGCTGGCCCTTCTGTTGTTATAAGGGTTCATCATCAGCCCTAATCCGAGCTGGCCTTCTGTTGTTATAAAGGTTCATCATCAGCCTAATCTGAGCTGGCCTTCTGTTCTTATAGGGTTCATCATCAGCCTAATCTGAGCTGGCCCTTCTGTTGTTATAAGGGTTCATCATCAGCCTAATCTGAGCTGGCCCTTCTGTTGTTATAGGGTTCATCATCAGCCTAATCTGAGCTGGCCCTTCTGTTGTTATAAGGGTTCATCATCAGCCTAATCTGAGCTGGCCCTTCTGTTCTTATAGGGTTCATCATCAGCCTAATCTGAGCTGGCCCTTCTGTTGTTATAAAGGTTTATCATCAGCCCTAATCCGAGCTGGCCCTTGTTCTTATAGGGTTCATCATCAGCCCTAATCCGAGCTGGCCCTTCTGTTGTTATAGGGTTCATCATCAGCCTAATCCGAGCTGGCCCTTCTGTTCTTATAGGGTTCATCATCAGCCTAATCCGAGCTGGCCCTTCTGTTCTTTTGGGTTCATCATCAGCCTAATCTGAGCTGGCCTTCTGTTGTTATAGGGTTCATCATCAGCCTAATCTGAGCTGGCCCTTCTGTTGTTATAGGGTTCATCATCAGCCCTAATCTGAGCTGGCCCTTGTTCTTATAGGGTTCATCATCAACCTAATCTGAGCTGGCCCTTCTGTTGTTATAGGGTTCATCATCAGCCCTAATCCGAGCTGGCCCTTCTGTTCTTATAGGGTTCATCATCAGCCTAATCTGAGCTGGCTCTTCTGTTGTTATAGGGTTCATCATCAGCCTAATCTGAGCTGGCCTTCTGTTGTTATAGGGTTCATCATCAGCCTAATCTGAGCTGGCCTTCTGTTGTTATAAAGGTTCATCATCAGCCTAATCTGAGCTGGCCTTCTGTTGTTATAGGGTTCATCATCAGCCTAATCTGAGCTGGCCTTCTGTTGTTATAGGGTTCATCATCAGCCTAATCTGAGCTGGCCTTCTGTTGTTATAGGGTTCATCATCAGCCTAATCTGAGCTGGCCTTCTGTTGTTATAAAGGTTCATCATCAGCCTAATCTGAGCTGGCCTTCTGTTGTTATAGGGTTCATCATCAGCCTAATCTGAGCAGGCCCTTCTGTTCTTATAGGGTTCATCATCAGCCTAATCTCATGTCATCAGGAGAGTCGAAGCGAGCTAAAGGCCAGCTATACACAAGTCGTAGCAGAGAGTCAATCAGCCAATGTTATCTGTTTCTGTGAAGCTAAGGAGTATGGAAAGCTGAGAAGTGTGCTCTTTACGACTAGGGTGTATGGAGTGTGTGACAATATTATTTTTTTCTGTGAAACAGTTAGCATAGGTAGCACAGTCGGCTCTCTGACTAGGGTGTGTGGAAAGTGTGTGCATGCTTGCGTGCCTGCCTGCAAACACAAAATCAGTTAGGTGTTGATTGGTGCTTGTTCTTGGGGGTGCTTCTCTCCAGAAATGGAAAGAAAGTTGGTCCGCCTCACCTTTACAACTATAGCTATATCCTCTTGATAGCATGACAACTACAGTATAACTATATCCTCTTGATAGCATGACAACTACAGTATAACTATATCCTCTTGATAGCATGACAACTACAGTATAACTATATCCTCTTGATAGCATGACAACTACAGTATAACTATATCCTCTTGATAGCATGACAACTACAGTATAACTATATCCTCTTGATAGCATGACAACTACAGTATAACTATATCCTCTTGATAGCATGACAACTACAGTATAACTATATCCTCTTGATAGCATGACAACTACAGTATAACTATATCCTCTTGATAGCATGACAACTACAGTATAACTATATCCTCTTGATAGCATGACAACTACAGTATAACTATATCCTCTTGATAGCATGACAACTACAGTATAACTATATCCTCTTGATAGCATGACAACTACAGTATAACTATATCCTCTTGATAGCATGACAATGCATATCTGTGACTCAAGAGGGTGGAACAATCTGCCTTGTGAAGCAAAGGCAATGACCAAAATGTAATCACCAGAGAGAAATCACAGACAGGCAGATTGGCAGGCAGATAGACAGACAGGCATGCCTATGGAGGGTGGAGTGACAGTGAGAAGCATGGTAGGCGGATTATCAGCCTGTTTCAGACCGTTGTCAACGATATAGCAGATTAGAGGATTGTGTTGAGGCTGAAATAACATAAAGGTCAAAAGTTATGTTATTAGTATCAAAAGACCCCTCTCTGTTCTTGATAGGAACCATCTTGAAGAGTGTTGAGAGAGTTGAGAGCAGAGAGAAATACAGTTGAAGTCGGAAGTTTACATACACGTTAGCCAAATACATTTTAAACTCAGTCTTTCCCAATTCCTGACATTTAATCAGAGTAAAAATTCCCTGTCTTAGGCCAGTTATGATCACCACTTTATTTTAAGAACGTGAAATGTCAGAATAATAGTAGAGATAATTATTTATTTCAGCTTTTATTTCTTTCATCAAATTCCAAGTGGGTCAGAAGTTTACATACACTCAATTAGTATTTGGTAGCATTGCCTTCAAATTGTTTAACTTGGGTCAAACGTTTTGGGTAGCCTTCCACAAGCTTCCCACAATAAATTGGGTGGGGTGAATTTTGTCCCATTCCTCCTGAGAGCTAGTGTAACTGAGTCAGGTTTGTATGCCTCCTTGCTCGCACACACTTTTTCAGTTCTGCCCACAAATTTTCTATAGGATTGAGGTCAGGGCCTTGACTTTGTTGTCCTTAAGCCATTTTGCCACAACTTTGGAAATATGCTTGGAGTCAATGTCCATTTGGAAGACCCATTTGCGACCAAGCTTTAAATTCCTGACTGATATCTTGAGATGTTGCTTCAGTATATCCACATAATTTTCCCTCCTCATGATGCCATCTATTTTGAAGTGCACCAGTCCCTCCTGCAGCAAAGCACCCCCACAACATGATGCTGCCACCCCGTGTTTCACGGTTGGGATGGTGTTCTTCAGCATGCAAGCCTCCCCCTTTTTCCTCCAAACATAATGATGGTCATTATGGCCAAGCAGTTCTATTTTTGTTTCATCAGACCAGAGGACATTTCTCCAAAAAGCACAATCTTTGTCCCCATGTGCAGTTGCAAACCATTGTCTGGCTTTTTTTGGCGGTTTTGGAGCAGTGGCTTCTTCCTTGCTGAGCGGCCTTTCAGGTTATGTCGATATAGAACTTGTTTTGGATATAGATACTTTTGTACCCGTTTCCTCCAGCATCTTTACAAGGTCCTTTGCTGTTGTTCTGGGATTGATTTGCACTTTTCGCACCAAAATGCATTCATCTCTAGTAGACAGAACGCGTCTCCTTCCTGAGCGGTATGACAGCTGTGTGGTCCCATGGTGTTTATACTTGCCTACTATTGTCTGTACAGATGAGCGTGGTACCTTCAGGCATTTGGAAATTGCTCCCAAGGATGAACCAGACTTGCTGAGGTCTACAAAAAAAGATTTTTGAGGTCTATAATTGACTCAAATTATGTCACTTAGCCTATCAGAAGCTTCTAAAGCCATGACATCATTTTCTGGAATTTTCCAATCTGTTTAAAGTCACAGTCAACTTTGTGTATGTAAACTTCTGACCCACTGGAATTGTGATAGTGAATTATAAGTGAAATCATCTGTCAGTAAACAATTGTTGGACAAATTACTTGTGTCATGCACAAAGTAGATGTCCTAACTGACTTGCCAAAACTATAGTTTGTTAACAAGAAATTTGTGGAGTGGTTGAAAAACGAGTTTTAATGACTCCAACCTAAGTGTACGTAAACATCTGACTTCAACTGTAGGTGGCCTTGCAGTGACATGTCATCCATGGCATCCACATTCAATCAAGGGCCAATTCCATTTCATCAAGCCAAACTTGAGAAGTGAGTAGTATGTAGGAGTTCAATGTAATATGATGAACGGCAAAGTCCTTTGTACTGCTGACCCCCTTCAAAACGTGTGACTCACAATTTTCACCACTCTGTACACCGTTTCTTTATTTCCTACAATTAGACCCACTTAATGGACCATGGTTTAACATGTAAAGGGCTTTGGCTGAAGGTGGTTTAACATGTAAAGGGCTTTGGCTGTAGGGGGTTTAACATGTAAAGGGCTTTGGCTGTAGGGGGTTTAACATGTAAAGGGCTTTGGCTGAAAGTGGTTTAACATGTAAAGGGCTTTGGCTGTAGGTGGTTTAACATGTAAAGGGCTTTGGCTGTAGGGGGTTTAACATGTAAAGGGCTTTGGCTGTAGGGGGTTTAACATGTAAAGGGCTTTGGCTGTAGGGGGTTTAACATGTAAAGGGCTTTGGCTGAAAGTGGTTTAACATGTAAAGGGCTTTGGCTGTAGGTGGTTTAACATGTAAAGGGCTTTGGCTGTAGGGGGTTTAACATGTAAAGGGCTTTGGCTGTAGGTGGTTTAACATGTAAAGGGCTTTGGCTGTAGGGGGTTTAACATGTAAAGGGCTTTGGCTGTAGGGGGTTTAACATGTAAAGGGCTTTGGCTGTAGGGGGTTTAACATGTAAAGGGCTTTGGCTGTAGGGGGTTTAACATGTAAAGGGCTTTGGCTGTAGGGGGTTTAACATGTAAAGGGCTTTGGCTGTAGGGGGTTTAACATGTAAAGGGCTTTGGCTGTAGGGGGTTTAACATGTAAAGGGCTTTGGCTGTAGGGGGTTTAACATGGAAAGAGCTCTGGCTGTAGGTGGTTTAACATGTGAAGGGCTTTGGCTGTAGCATGCATTTGCTAAATGAGTTCATGTGAATGAATGGTAGCTACTAGCTAGTCACGTAGTGGTAATTAGATTGGATGAAAGCAAGGCCTTGCAGTACCCACCCCTCCCCCACTGTCAGAGAGAAAGGCCCTAGTCATGCCTCTCATGCAGCTGCCCCTCTAGAACCCCCATTTGGGGAGAATAGAGGGTGTGTGTGTGTGTGTGTGTAAGGATGGGTGTGGTTTCTCCTCTACTCTGTTCTTGCGGCATAATAATCAAGCTGCGCTATAGGGAGGAGAGGGGTAGCGAGGGGGCTGACCTCCACAGAGTAATGGAGTCAATTACCCAGTCTTTTCTTTAAGCTGCAATACAGCAACTTTATGGGCGACCTGACAAAAATCATATAGAAATATGCGTTATAGATCTGTCATTCTTATTGAAAAAAAGTCTAAGAAGCTGTAGATCTGTGCTATTTCTATGCTTCTTGTTTTTAAGTGTCGTTTTTTGCGTCTTTTACTTTCAGTTTTGTACACCAGCTTCAAAAAGCTGAAAATACTATATTTTGGATTAGTGAAAATATATGTCACAGCAGTTTAGATGGTACAATGATTCTCTACACTATACTTGCTTGTTTTGTCACATAAACTGAAATTAGGCACACTATTAGAGGAAATGGAGAAGCGATTTCTGCATAGTGCATCTTTAAAGGGGGAATCGTATGAAACAATGTGCTCGTTGAGGAGAACTGATGGAGACGATGATTATGATGTTATTAGCGTGGTAATTGGCCAGACTGGTTATCAGCAGTAGTACAGCTTCTGTAAACACTTTACAACCACCTTGCTAATACGTATGCATGTACCAGGGTTGGAGGCAATTCCTTTCAAATTCAGTCAAGTCAGGAAGTTAACAAATTCCAATTCCAAATCCATATACGGTAGTATACTGTCCTTATGTCTTTAGTATAATGTAGTAGTATACTGTCCTTATGTCTTTAGTATAGTAGTATAATGCAGTAGTATACTGTCCTTATGTCCTTAGTATAGGTGTATAATATAGTAGGATAATGTAGTAGCATAATGTCCTTATGTCTTTCGCATTGTAGTATAATGTAGTAGTACAATGTCCTTATGTCCTTAGTATAGTAGTATAATGTAGCAGTATACTGTCCTTATGTCCTTAGTCTAGTAGTATAGGGGCGTGGGAGAGAGAGAGGTGAAGAGAGCACAGGGCAGTGTGGGAGAGAGAGAGGTGAAGAGAGCACAGGGCCAGTGTGGGAGAGAGAGAGGTGAAGAGAGCACAGGGCCAGTGTGGGAGAGGTGAAGAGAGCACAGGGCCAGTGTGGGAGAGGTGAAGAGAGCACAGGGCCAGTGTGGGAGAGGTGAAGAGAGCACAGGGCCAGTGTGGGAGAGATGAAGAGAACACAGGGCCAGTGTGGGAGAGATGAAGAGAACACAGGGCCAGTGTGGGAGAGGTGAAGAGAGCACAGGGCCACAGGTGAAGAGAGCACAGGGCCAGTGTGGGAGAGGTGAAGAGAGCACAGGGCCAGTGTGGGAGAGGTGAGGAGAGCACAGGGCCAGTGTGGGAGAGGTGAAGAGAGCACAAGGCCAGTGTGGGAGAGGTGAAGAGAGCACAGGGCCAGTGTGGGAGAGGTGAAGAGAGCACAGGGCCAGTGTGGGAGAGGTGAAGAGAGCACAGGGCCAGTGTGGGAGAGGTGAAGAGAGCACAGGGCCAGTGTGGGAGAGGTGAGGAGAGCACAGGGCCAGTGTGGGAGAGGTGAAGAGAGCACAAGGCCAGTGTGGGAGAGGTGAAGAGAGCACAGGGCCAGTGTGGGAGAGGTGAAGAGAGCACAGGGCCAGTGTGGGAGAGGTGAGGAGAGCACAGGGCCAGTGTGGGAGAGGTGAAGAGAGCACAGGGCCAGTGTGGGAGAGGTGAGGAGAGCACAGGGCCAGTGTGGGAGAGGTGAAGAGAGCACAAGGCCAGTGTGGGCGAGGTGAAGAGAGCACAGGGCCAGTGTGGGAGAGGTGAAGAGAGCACAGGGCCAGTGTGGGAGAGGTGAAGAGAGCACAGGGCCAGTGTGGGAGAGGTGAAGAGAGCACAGGGCCAGTGTGGGAGAGGTGAAGAGAGCACAGGGCCAGTGTGGGAGAGGTGAAGAGAGCACAGGGCCAGTGTGGGAGAGGTGAAGAGAGCACAGGGCCAGTGTGGGAGAGGTGAAGAGAGCACAGGGCCAGTGTGGGAGAGGTGAGGAGAGCACAGGGCCAGTGTGGGAGAGGTGAAGAGAGCACAGGGCCAGTGTGGGAGAGGTGAAGAGAGCACAGGGCCAGTGTGGGAGAGATGAAGAGAACACAGGGCCAGTGTGGGAGTGCTGCTCATTCCTCCACTGACTCACACACAGCTACCATTTACATATTGCTTCCGCTCCATATTAAATGCGGTAAACTGTTGACTGGGAGTCATTTTGGAAAGAATGTCCGCTAAAACAGTTCAGAAGCATATTTAATAATGCTACGTAGCCTAACTCCTATAACATAAACGTCAATGATATAGCAAAATGCTTATAAGCATATTTCATATAGTCTAGCAGCCTACACAGTGTTTCAATATAGAGCTAGAACAAATCATTGGATAGCGAAGTGAAACTAAAACAAAACAATGTACTCACGACCAATATAGTCATTATACTCAGTCTGAGACTTCCAAAAGGCTTTGACAAATACAAAACACAAATATGATCCGAACATGAACACATAAACAAAATGCACTAATATTAGCCTAAAACTCATAGACAGACTAGCAAACAGCTCTTTGCCAAAAATAGACTAGAAGCAGAGGTTTGGAGAAGCACATTATACCGTATTGATATCATATTGTCCTGAAAACGGCTATGGACATTATTGATGGTAATCTCTTTGGCAAAGACCATTAAATATCACTCAGTAGCAGCACACCAAAACCCTTCATTACAGAAAATGGTGATCTGAGACTGATGGAGGCTGTAAAAAATATATAGAATATTTTTTTTTTAAATGTAAAACACAATATTACAATTGAGGACTTACTCACTTATGTAACTTGATGTGGGTGAAGAGTATCCACGGTTGGTTGCTATGCACAACCAGACTTTGACGGACAGCCTTGTAAAACCTGCGTGTCATAAACGTGACACCTGTCCTCAACATGCGTGATTGCTAATGTGGATCCATTACACCTAGGTGTACTTTGTGTGTACTTTGTGTGTACTTTGTGTGTATAAAGTAGCACATCAGCAGCTAGAGTACTGTGTAAGGGCTGTGTCATACATAAAGTCTTAAATAGACAGTGCACTACTTTAAGCTGCAGTGCACTACTGTAAGTTACAGTGCATTACTGTAAACTATTGCACACTACTGTAAGCTACAGTGCACTACTGTAAGCTATATCACATTACTGTAAGCTATATCGAGAGGCTAATGTAACCTCATATGATAGAACAATAAACAATATGCGCAGACACATAAATACTAAGATATCTCAGAGATCTATATGGTGGATGGACTCAGGAGGCACTAGAACATGGATACTGTGTCTAAAAACAGACACGATTGGCCGGCTGTACATCGATATTCTATCCCCAGCACAGTCATAAGCAAGTCAAAGAAGAGTTGGACAAAAATGCCTCATCACTCATGTCCTTTTCAAAACCTATATACCGACCCTATGTCCTCTCCAACACCTAAATACGACCCTATGTCCTGTCCAACACCTAAATACGACCCTATGTCCTGTCCAACACCTATATACGACCCTATGTCCTGTCCAACATCTATAAAAGACCCTATGTCCTGTCCAACACCGAAATACGACCCTGTGTCCTGTCCAACACCTAAATACGACCCTGTGTCCTGTCCAACACCTAAATACGACCCTGTGTCCTGTCCAACACCTAAATACGACCCTATGTCCTGTCCAACACCTATATACGACCCTGTGTCCTGTCCAACACCTATATACGACCCTGTGTCCTGTCCAACAAATAAATACGACCCTATGTCCTGTCCAACACCTAAATACGACCCTGTGTCCTGTCCAACACCTAAATATGACCCTATGTCCTGTCCAACACCTACATACGACCCTGTGTCCTGTCCAACACCTATATACGACCCTATGTCCTGTCCAACACCTATATACGACCCTATGTCCTGTCCAACACCTATATACGACCCTATGTCCTGTCCAACACCTACATACCGATCCTATGTCCTCTCCAACACCTAAATACGACCCTATGTCCTCTCCAACACCTATATACCGATCCTATGTGCTCTCCAACACCTATATACGACCCTATGTCCTGTCCAACACCTATATACCGATACTATGTCCTGTCCAACACCTAAATACGACCCTATGTCCCGTCCAACACCTATATACGACCCTATGTCCCGTCCAACACCTAAATACGACCCTATGTCCTGTCCAACACCTAAATACGACCCTATGTCCTGTCCAACACCTATATACCGATCCTATGTCCTGTCCAACACCTACATACGACCCTATGTCCTGTCCAACACCTATATACGGATCCTATGTCCTCTCCAACACCTAAATACAACCCTATGTCCTGTCCAACACCTATATACCGACCCTATGTCCTGTCCAACACCTATATACCGATCCTATGTCCTCTCCAACACCTACATACCGATCCTATGTCCTGTCCAACACCTACATACCGATCCTATGTCCTGTCCAACACCTACATACGACCCTATGTCCTATCCAACACCTACATACGACCCTATGTCCTATCCAACACCTATATACCGATCCTATGTCCTCTCCAACACCTAAATACAACCCTATGTCCTGTCCAACACCTACATACCGATCCTATGTCCTCTCCAACACCTACATACCGATCCTATGTCCTCTCCAACACCTATATACGACCCTATGTCCTGTCCAACACCTATATACCGATCCTATGTCCTGTCCAACACCTAAATACGACTCTATGTCCTGTCCAACACCTAAATACGACCCTATGTCCTCTCCAACACCTATATACCGATCCTATGTCCTCTCCAACACCTATATACGACCCTATGTCCTGTCCAACACCTACATACGACTATATGTCCTGTCCAACACCTATATACCGATCCTATGTCCTGTCCAACACCTACATACGACCCTATGTCCTGTCCAACACCTATATACGGATCCTATGTCCTCTCCAACACCTACATACCGATCCTATGTCCTGTCCAACACCTACATAAGACTCTATGTCTTATCCAACACCTATATACCGATCCTATGTCCTCTCCAACACCTAAATACCGATCCTATGTCCTCTCCAACACCTAAATACAACCCTATGTCCTGTCCAACACCTACATACTGATCCTATGTCCTGTCCAACACCTAAATACAACCCTATGTCCTGTCCAACACCTAAATACGACCCTATGTCCTCTCCAACACCTAAATACGACCCTATGTCCTCTCCAACACCTACATACGACCCTATGTCCTCTCCAATACCTACATACGACCCTATGTCCTGTCCAACACCTAAATACGACCCTATGTCCTGTCCAACACCTAAATACGACCCTATGTCCTGTCCAACACCTAAATACGACCCTATGTCCTGTCCAACACCTATATACCGATCCTATGTCCTGTCCAACACCTAAATACGACCCTATGTCCTGTCGAACACCTATATACCGATCTTATGTCCTCTCCAACACTTAAATACGACCCTATGTCCTGTCCAACACCTAAATACGACCCTATGTCCTGTCCAACACCTAAATAAGACCCTATGTCCTGTCCAACACCTATATACCGATCCTATGTCCTGTCCAACACCTATATACCGATCCTATGTCCTGTCCAACACCTATATACCGATCCTATGTCCTCTCCAACACCTAAATACGACCCTATGTCCTGTCCAACACCTAAATACGACCCTATGTCCTGTCCAACACCTAAATACGACCCTATGTCCTGTCCAACACCTATATACCGATCCTATGTCCTCTCCAACACCTAAATACGACCCTATGTCCTGTCCAACACCTATATACGACCCTATGTCCTGTCCAACACCTAAATACGACCCTATGTCCTGTCCAACACCTATATACGACCCTATGTCCTGTCCAACACCTATATACGACCCTATGTCCTGTCCAACACCTACATACCGATCCTATGTGCTCTCCAACACCTATATACGACCCTATGTCCTGTCCAACACCTATATACCGATACTATGTCCTGTCCAACACCTAAATACGACCCTATGTCCCGTCCAACACCTATATACGACCCTATGTCCCGTCCAACACCTAAATACGACCCTATGTCCTGTCCAACACCTAAATACGACCCTATGTCCTGTCCAACACCTATATACCGATCCTATGTCCTGTCCAACACCTACATACGACCCTATGTCCTGTCCAACACCTATATACGGATCCTATGTCCTCTCCAACACCTAAATACAACCCTATGTCCTGTCCAACACCTATATACCGACCCTATGTCCTGTCCAACACCTATATACCGATCCTATGTCCTCTCCAACACCTACATACCGATCCTATGTCCTGTCCAACACCTACATACCGATCCTATGTCCTGTCCAACACCTACATACGACCCTATGTCCTATCCAACACCTATATACCGATCCTATGTCCTCTCCAACACCTACATACCGATCCTATGTCCTCTCCAACACCTATATACGACCCTATGTCCTGTCCAACACCTATATACCGATCCTATGTCCTGTCCAACACCTAAATACGACTCTATGTCCTGTCCAACACCTAAATACGACCCTATGTCCTCTCCAACACCTATATACCGATCCTATGTCCTCTCCAACACCTATATACGACCCTATGTCCTGTCCAACACCTACATACGACCCTATGTCCTGTCCAACACCTATATACCGATCCTATGTCCTGTCCAACACCTACATACGACCCTATGTCCTGTCCAACACCTATATACGGATCCTATGTCCTCTCCAACACCTAAATACAACCCTATGTCCTGTCCAACACCTATATACCGACCCTATGTCCTGTCCAACACCTATATACCGATCCTATGTCCTCTCCAACACCTACATACCGATCCTATGTCCTGTCCAACACCTACATACCGATCCTATGTCCTGTCCAACACCTACATACGACCCTATGTCCTATCCAACACCTATATACCGATCCTATGTCCTCTCCAACACCTAAATACAACCCTATGTCCTGTCCAACACCTACATACCGATCCTATGTCCTCTCCAACACCTACATACCGATCCTATGTCCTCTCCAACACCTATATACGACCCTATGTCCTGTCCAACACCTATATACCGATCCTATGTCCTGTCCAACACCTAAATACGACTCTATGTCCTGTCCAACACCTAAATACGACCCTATGTCCTCTCCAACACCTATATACCGATCCTATGTCCTCTCCAACACCTACATACCGATCCTATGTCCTGTCCAACACCTACATACCGATCCTATGTCCTGTCCAACACCTACATACGACCCTATGTCCTATCCAACACCTATATACCGATCCTATGTCCTCTCCAACACCTACATACCGATCCTATGTCCTCTCCAACACCTATATACGACCCTATGTCCTGTCCAACACCTATATACCGATCCTATGTCCTGTCCAACACCTAAATACGACTCTATGTCCTGTCCAACACCTAAATACGACCCTATGTCCTCTCCAACACCTATATACCGATCCTATGTCCTCTCCAACACCTATATACGACCCTATGTCCTGTCCAACACCTACATACGACCCTATGTCCTGTCCAACACCTATATACCGATCCTATGTCCTGTCCAACACCTACATACGACCCTATGTCCTGTCCAACACCTATATACGGATCCTATGTCCTCTCCAACACCTAAATACAACCCTATGTCCTGTCCAACACCTATATACCGACCCTATGTCCTGTCCAACACCTATATACCGATCCTATGTCCTCTCCAACACCTACATACCGATCCTATGTCCTGTCCAACACCTACATACCGATCCTATGTCCTGTCCAACACCTACATACGACCCTATGTCCTATCCAACACCTATATACCGATCCTATGTCCTCTCCAACACCTAAATACAACCCTATGTCCTGTCCAACACCTACATACCGATCCTATGTCCTCTCCAACACCTACATACCGATCCTATGTCCTCTCCAACACCTATATACGACCCTATGTCCTGTCCAACACCTATATACCGATCCTATGTCCTGTCCAACACCTAAATACGACTCTATGTCCTGTCCAACACCTAAATACGACCCTATGTCCTCTCCAACACCTATATACCGATCCTATGTCCTCTCCAACACCTACATACCGATCCTATGTCCTGTCCAACACCTACATAAGACTCTATGTCTTATCCAACACCTATATACCGATCCTATGTCCTCTCCAACACCTAAATACCGATCCTATGTCCTCTCCAACACCTAAATACAACCCTATGTCCTGTCCAACACCTACATACTGATCCTATGTCCTGTCCAACACCTAAATACAACCCTATGTCCTGTCCAACACCTAAATACGACCCTATGTCCTCTCCAACACCTAAATACGACCCTATGTCCTCTCCAACACCTACATACGACCCTATGTCCTGTCCAACACCTACATACGACCCTATGTCCTGTCCAACACCTACATACGACCCTATGTCCTGTCCAACACCTAAATACGACCCTATGTCCTGTCCAACACCTAAATACGACCCTATGTCCTGTCCAACACCTAAATACGACCCTATGTCCTGTCCAACACCTATATACGACCCTATGTCCTGTCCAACACCTATATACCGATCCTATGTCCTGTCCAACACCTAAATACGACCCTATGTCCTGTCGAACACCTATATACCGATCTTATGTCCTCTCCAACACTTAAATACGACCCTATGTCCTGTCCAACACCTAAATACGACCCTATGTCCTGTCCAACACCTAAATAAGACCCTATGTCCTGTCCAACACCTATATACCGATCCTATGTCCTGTCCAACACCTATATACCGATCCTATGTCCTGTCCAACACCTATATACCGATCCTATGTCCTCTCCAACACCTAAATACGACCCTATGTCCTGTCCAACACCTAAATACGACCCTATGTCCTGTCCAACACCTAAATACGACCCTATGTCCTGTCCAACACCTATATACCGATCCTATGTCCTCTCCAACACCTAAATACGACCCTATGTCCTGTCCAACACCTATATACGACCCTATGTCCTGTCCAACACCTAAATACGACCCTATGTCCTGTCCAACACCTATATACTGATCCTATGTCCTGTCCAACACCTACATACCGATCCTATGTCCTGTCCAACACCTAAATACGACCCTGTGTCCTGTACTACACCTACAGTATATGTATTCTATACAGAAATACATCTAGCTTACATAATTATATGTATTCTATACAGATATACATCTAGCTTACATACCCATATGTATTCTATACAGATATACATCTAGCTTACATACCCATATGTATTCTATACAGATATACATCAAGCTTACATACCTACATGTATCTATCAGATATACATACTGTACATATACAGCCCATAATATATAGATATTACACATTAGCGAGCGAGAGAGAGAGAGAGAGACCATTTCAACTCAGAGACACACAAACACACACTGTAAAAGTATAATTTTTCTTCCTGACAATCCACAACAATCCTCCTTTTGTATTGAGCAACGCAATAATCAGCGGAGAGAGAGAAGGCGGGAGAAAGGAGAGCCTTGTTGTTAGCTACATCTGCTAAATTACATACACACCACCACTCCCCCCTGGAGCAAATACACACCACCACTCCCCCCTGGAGCAAATACACACCACCACTCCCCCCTGGAGCAAATACACACCACCACTCCCCCCTGGAGCAAATACACACCACCACTCCCCCCTGGAGCAAATACACACCACCACTCCCCCCTGGAGCAAATACACACCACCACTCCCCCCTGGAGCAAATACACACCACCACTCCCCCCTGGAGCAAATACACACCACCACTCCCCCCTGGAGCAAATCCACACCACCACTCCCCCCTGGAGCAAATCCACACCACCACTCCCCCCTGGAGCAAATCCACACCACCACTCCCCCTGGAGCAAATCCACACCACCACTCCCCCCTGGAGCAAATCCACACCACCACTCCCCCCTGGAGCAAATCCACACCACCACTCCCCCCTGGAGCAAATCCACACCACCACTCCCCCCTGGAGCAAATCCACACCACCACTCCCCCCTGGAGCAAATCCACACCACCACTCCCCCCTGGAGCAAATCCACACCACCACTCCCCCCTGGAGCAAATCCACACCACCACTCCCCCCTGGAGCAAATCCACACCACCACTCCCCCCTGGAGCAAATCCACACCACCACTCCCCCTGGAGCAAATCCACACCACCACTCCCCCTGGAGCAAATCCACACCACCACTCCCCCTGGAGCAAATCCACACCACCACTCCCCCTGGAGCAAATCCACACCACCACTCCCCCCTGGAGCAAATCCACACCACCACTCCCCCCTGGAGCAAATCCACACCACCACTCCCCCCTGGAGCAAATCCACACCACCACTCCCCCCTGGAGCAAATCCACACCACCACTCCCCCCTGGAGCAAATCCACACCACCACACCCCCTGGAGCAAATCCACACCACCACTCCCCCCTGGAGCAAATCCACACCACCACTCCCCCCTGGAGCAAATCCACACCACCACTCCCCCCTGGAGCAAATCCACACCACCACTCCCCCCTGGAGCAAATCCACACCACCACTCCCCCCTGGAGCAAATCCACACCACCACTCCCCCCTGGAGCAAATCCACACCACCACACCCCCTGGAGCAAATCCACACCACCACTCCCCCCTGGAGCAAATCCACACCACCACTCCCCCCTGGAGCAAATCCACACCACCACTCCCCCCTGGAGCAAATCCACACCACCACTCCCCCCTGGAGCAAATCCACACCACCACTCCCCCCTGGAGCAAATCCACACCACCACTCCCCCCTGGAGAAAAAAACAAACATTATGCCAACACTAACCCCCACCCAACCCCCCTTTTGCCCAAAGCCCCATTATTTGGGTGCTGGGTGCACTTAACCAGCCGATGAGAATCGTTATTAGTGCAGGGCTAATTATCTTGTTAAGGGAGGAAGAGGAGAGGGGGGTGAATTACAGATAGGGAGTATATTCACCCCCCTCCCCCTTTACACAGAGCAATACGCAATGACAAATCACTCCCACAAGAGTACCAGTCATAACAACAAATCTCTGTTCTACCAGAGATGACAGAATCACATAGGTAGCCATAGACATTGAGTGCAGTCAGAACAGGCATGACAAACAGGTTGCTTCACAAAACACAAAAACACTACAACAACCAATCTGAATAGGGCTGCTTGTTTCTCATCAAACAGTAACATTTCTCACGTACCGTCATCCTTTATAGGATGCATTTAGTCCTCCTTTAAAGAGCCGTCGGCTGGGTTACAAAGAGCCCTAATCTGGATGTCGCGGTTCCTTTGTGCCTCGGCTGGCGGACGGTGTGGTGATGAGAGTGCTCTCGCCTCTCCCCAGCAGCACTGACTACCACAGCCAGGTAGGCATACACACACACTGGCGGCGCATACACACACCCCGCCACCGCACACACACAAACACACCCTCTCTCTCTCTCTCTCTCTCTCTCTCTCTCTCACACACACACACACACACACACACACACACAGTGCCGCACTCCCTAACAGGGTCCAGACCCTTCAAGGGGACTGCCAACAAGACACCAGGCCAGAGCCCAGACCAGAGCCCAGACTGTAACGTAATTGCAGGATACAAGCCAGAAAAAGCCACTATCAGATACCGACCAAGGCTAGCAGGAAGCATGCATCCACAGTGTATAGACACTGCCTGCCTGCAACACATGAGAGGATGAGCTAGCTAGTAGCTATAAACACAGCAGTTATGGAGGCAGAGCACGCGCACACACACACACGCACACACACACAGATTACATCCAGGCTAAAAATCCAGAGAAGGATACTGCCATCAAATCTATTGTCCGTGGTGGATAGATGGATGGATGGATGGATAGATGGATGGATAGATGGATGGATGGAGGGGATGTATATTGCTCACCGGTGTCCTTCCTCCTTTTCTTTCTGGCTCCATCAGCACATTATCCTGGCTGGTGTGTACGTCGGGTTTGGAAGGAAACGTAGCTACATCCCTTCCTCTCTCTCCCCGATGCCGCTCTTCTTCTCCCGGCAATTTATTTAATTATTTTCTCCCTCTCTCTCTGTCTGCCTCCCCTCCTCCCTCCCTCTCTCTCTCCTTCTCTCCTCCTCCCTGTAGCACGGTTGCTACAGCTGTCAGTGTTGCCCTACCTCTTTTTTTGTGGTTATTTAATTCCCCCCGTTTCTCTCTCGCTGGTGCCTCTCCTGCTCTGTTTCTCTCTCTCCCTCTCTGATGCCTCTCCTGCTCTGTTTCTCTCTCTCTCTGATGCCTCTCCTGCTCTGTTTCTCTCTCTCCCTCTCTGATGCCTCTCCTGCTCTGTTTCTCTCTCTCTCTGATGCCTCTCCTGCTCTGTTTCTCTCTCTCTCTCTCTGATGCCTCTCCTGCTCTGTTTCTCTCTGATGCCTCTCCTCCTCTGTTTCTCTCTCTCTCTCTGATGCCTCTCCTGTTTCTCTCTCTCTCTGATGCCTTTCCTCCTCTGTTTCTTTCCCTCTCTGATGCCTCTCCTCCTGTTACTCACTCTCTCTGATGCCTCTCCCCTGTTTCTCTCTGATGCCTCTCCTCTGTTTCTCTCTCTCTGATGCCTCTCCTCCTCTGTTCCTCTCTCTCTGGTGCCTCTCCTCCTCTGTTTCTCTCTGATGCCTCTCCTCCTCTGTTTCTCTCTCTCTCTGATGCCTCTCCTCTGTTTCTCTCTCTCTCTCTGGTGCCTCTCCTCTGTTTCTCTCTCTCTCTGATGCCTCTCCTCTGTTTCTCTCTCTCTCACTGATGCCTCTCCTCCTCTGTTTCTCTCTCTCTGATGCCGTGAACATAAATAACGAATATTTTTACGGTACAGTGATCTCTCTTTCCACCTCTATCCCTGTCTCTCTCTCATTCTCTCTCTCTACGACATCTCCTCCTGATGTCGCCAGGCATGCGGGTAACGGCGCTGGCACTAGCGGTAACCACACTCGGCCCCGGAGAGGCAGTGGTACCCAGCGGAGGCTGCTGGGAAAACACGACATGGATCGATGCTGAGTGGTGGAAGAGGAGGAGGTGGTGCGGGGACCGCTGAAGAGCCCGGTGCAGCCTCCGCCTGAGTGCATCCGGGCTTTCAACCCCTTCCGCCCTCCTCCTCCTCCCACACAGAGGGGGGTCTGTTCACACTCTCAGGGCCGAGCAGAGTCCACAACTAACGGCTCACACAATGAGCCTCACAAGGCCGGATCAGTAAGCCAGCTAGCGAGCTCCGTTTAGAGGGAGATTAAGCATTGTCTGTTGTTGTGAGCTGTGTGTTTTGATGAGGTCTGTGAGGAGACAAGCTAGCATAGCCTGGACTGTGCAGTACAGTAAGGTCAGTACGGGGAGAACTGCTATATCAAAAGCCGGCGAACGTAGGCCTATGCAGTGAACTAATCTCTCTAACTTTACATTTTTATACTTAGAATTGTTCTAGTTTATAATTCATCTGAAGCTGCCAATCAATAGTCTCTGCCAGTTTAGGTGAGTTCTAATTCTGTACCATCCTGTCTAGTGAGTACATCCATCAATGGTTAGTGTGAAATACATGTCTAACAGAGCGAGTACACCTACATTATGTTTGTATTGTGCTTTTGGAGCACAGCGGTAAAAGGCTTATACAGTAAATAAATTCTAATATGCTACAGTCAGTGTGTGAGGTCGTCCACAAAATGACAGGGGAAGAGGAACATATCTAGATTGGTTTCCTAACCTAGAAACAAAATTGTTTATCACATTCGTTAATAAACAACATCCACCTTAATGCATATTCATATCAGTCTTTGAAGAACCAGAAGCATCCAAATTCTGAAATACAGTGACCATGCTCACATATTTAAAGAGACAGAAACCAAGAAGGTTGACAAACAGAGTCTGGTTTGAATTTGCAGTTTCAAAAATAAACTGTCATAGAAAAAAGTCCAGGCAAACTGTCTTGGGATTCCGTAATGAAGAGCTCTAGTATTTCGGAACAAATTCCCAATTGTGGAAAACCCCACCCAGACATGGCACTTAATTGCATTCATTAAACATTTCTGATGACCTCACTTCCTCCTCTTCCTACTAGTCATTGAGACATCTCCATACAGCAACAGATAAATGACAGACACCCTGCCTTACACCCAAATACTCCTGACTAACCCCCTTTATATCACACAACGAATAACAAACAATTGTTCAAGTACTCTACCTATGAGCCCTTTGTAATATATTACTATAATCTCATAACGATCCTGAGTTATCAGCCGGTTTGAGTCTGTAGAAAAATAACCACACTTAAAAATGTCATATTGTGAGTGATAATAAAACATTATTGTAACACGGGTCGTATAAGGGGGACCAAGGCGCAGCATGTAGAGTGCTCATTTCTTAACTTTAATGACGACACTTAAAACAACAAACCGACAGCCAACAGTTCCGTCAGGTACACTTGACAAAACGGAAAACAACTACCCACAAAAACCCAGGAAGAAAAACCCCTACTTAAATATGATCTCCAATCAGAGGCAACGAGGATCAGCTGCCTCCAATTGGAGATCAACCCAAACAACCCCAACATAGAAATAGAAAAACTAGAACTTAAATATAGAAAACATAGAAAAACCCAAAACACCCCGTCAAGCCCTGACCTACTCTACTATAGAAAATGACATCTTACTAGGGTCAGGACGTGACAATTATAAAAGGCTTAAACATGCTTAAAACAACTCCTTATACCTCATTATTAACTAGGTGGTTCGAGCCCTGAATGCTGATTGGCTGAAAGCTGTGGTATATCAGACCGTATACCATGGGTATGACAAAAAAAAAAAAAAAACGTTTTACTGTTCTAATTACATTGGTAACCAGTTTATAATAGATTTAAGGCACCTCAGGGATTTGTGGTAAATGGCCAATATACCACGGCTAAGGGCTGTATCCAGGCACTCCGAGTTGGGACCATATACCAGACCCCCTCGGGCCTTATTGCTTAATTATACTCATTATAGAGTGGTGAGGAGGAAGAGGGGGAGGTCCATGGGCTCTTCCTGTCCAGATGTAATTTAGCCATTCATTGTAGTCATTGCACTCTGTAGAGTTGCTAGGTTCTCTCGTGTCAATTAACTTGTGACATTCCTGGATTACTAATTATATTAATAAAGTCTGATTTAATCACCAAATATGATAGTCAGTTTAAAAAAGGTTAAGGGTACAAGACTGTGTACATACAGTATCTGGCTGTTTTGGTAAAATCACTAGATATCCCATCGAGCCAAGCGGGAAGAGGCTGCCCAGTTCCAAGACCAGTCATCAATTCATTAAGGCAGATTGTAGTTTTTATGCCCTGATATAAGGAGCTGGCAGCGAAAATATTGATGAAACAATTTAGAGGTCGGAAACAAATAAATCAGATGACTCATATTTAAGGACAGTGAATCGATATACAGTACAATCCTGAAATCAGATGACTCCTATTTAAGGACAGTGAATCGATATACAGTACAATCCTGAAATCAGATGACTCCTATTTAAGGACAGTGAATCGATATACAGTACAATCCTGAAATCAGATGACTCCTATTTAAGGACAGTGAATCGATATACAGTACAATCCTGAAATCAGATGCACCTGTCAATAGTAGAACAAAGCTCAAAACAAAATAAATGGTGAAGTCTCCTCCGGACATGGTAGACACTTCCTCCTCCTCACCGTTCTATTCCTGTTGGTTTGAAGTATTTTTCTATTATGTAGTTAACCTCCATTGTCTTCCAAGAGTTGCTGCATATTTTTCACACTGCTAGTCTTTTATCTGACATCATCACCAGGGCAACTACTCCCATACACTTCAGCTGCATGGCATGTTTGTCAAGGTCAAATGTTCAGATTAAAAATAGAACAGTACCTTATAGAACAAACAGAGATCTTGATTTCACAAGTCTGGTATGTCTATTCTCTATTGTAGTGACGTGTCGTTTTAACGTCACATGTTGAACATCCTTTTACTGCCTGTTTATAACGCTGAACTGTTATGGACTACTGATTTCCTCCAAGCGCTCTCTCTTTCTCCAAGACAAAGGGTCATAAAAGTGGTCCTTCACACCTAGGTGTGGTCACAGAAATCAGAATGAAGAGAATGGACTTGGAAGCTCTAACCCTGGCAATTGACTGGTAAACTCATGGGTACACTCGCAAAGGCTGCCTGATAATGTGATGCAATAATTCCCTTGGTATTTTGGAATGTTCTATCAACTGATAGACCCAGTCCGTTCTAGATAAAACGTCATGGCCCTGCCCAACGATGGGGAAAATAACCTGTCGTTCCCTAGGTTACCCCATTGGCTCACAGCAAATACCTGGCCTTTATCCCCCAAACACAATTGTATTTTTGTCTGCTTGTTTTAGTCAATTTAGGACATTTAAGCAAAGTACAACATTGCCTGCTCCTGAGAGTTCTCACTACTTAGAAAAATATACTATGTAGGGCTTCCCTCCTGCCGCTTTCCATGACGATGCTAGCAGCCACGATGCTAGCAGCCACGATGCTGATGATGTATGTGTGTATATATATATATATATACACACATACACACACACACACACATTTTGAACTAGGCAAGTCCGCTAAGAACAAATTCTTATTTACAATGACGGCCAAACCCGGACGACGCTGGGCTATTTGTGCACCACCCTATGGGACTCCCAATCACGGCCAGACTTGATTCAGCCTGGATTCAAACCAGGGACTGTAGTGAAACCTCTAGCACTGAGATGCAGTGCCTTAGACCGCTGTGCCACTCGGGAGGCCTCAGACGATGACAACCAGGTGGACCCAGCCTCTGTCTCTCACACAGAAACACTGTGATACTGCAGCTGCATAGACTCCTCCCCAGAGACAATAGGAATGCTATCTCCAGGACAATTTCCTGTTTTATCTCCTCCTCCTCCCATTGCTCCCTCACTCCTATCACCACCTCCTCCCATTCCTCCCTCATCTGCCTCCTCATATTCCTCCCTCACTCCTTCATCCTCCGCCTCCTCCCATTCCTCCCTCACTCCTTCCTCCTCCTACTCCCATTCCTCCCTCACGCCTTCCTCCTCCTCCTCCCATTCCCCCCTCACTCCTTCCTCCTCCCACACTCCTTCCTCCTCCTCCACAAGAATGGCCACAGCTCATGATCAGCAGCATTGGGCCAACCCTCTCATCCTGAAGCACTGAAACACTACTATAGATTAACTAACTAACCTAAGCAAACTCTCTGTGGCATACAGAACACAAACACAAAACATGTTCCTTACAAACACAGCAGGTGTATGGACAGCAAGCTACAGAATACATCACATGCTCTACTATTACCAATGCACAGCATACAGTATCCTCTGGACAGAGCACAGGCATCCCTTACATCACACACACACTTACCATTACACACACACAGACTAAAACCCACATTGGTGCACCAGCCGGCAAAACATGCTGGCACAGCAAATGTACAGGACTGTGCTATAGGCAACCCGATACTATGTGAGAGAGATAGAGAGATAGAGCAAGAGAAAGAGAGGGCTAGAGAAAGAGAGAGAGTGAGCTAGAGAGGACTAGAGAGTGAGAATGAGAGGGCTAGAGAGAGAGATGCCACGATACACCACCCATCGCATCGAAGACCAACAACAGAGCACAAGGTGACTCATATGGATGCCTGAAGTTCTAAGGGTCGAGACGTTGTTGTAAATAAAATCACCTGGGCGCATGAGCAGCAGTGTGCGCCGTTTTCCTTTCTGACTTACAGTATAAGACATTTGTCATGTTCATCTTCTAAGTTAACCATTCTTAACCAATTAGAGAAAGCAATTGTAATTTCCGACATTAGCGTAAAGGTTAACATGCACACCTCTCCCTGATGCTGATATTAGACAACCCAACACCAGAGAACCCATCACCAAGGAATATCTCAGTCAGACAACTTGGGAGTACTGTGTCTCAAAGTCAGCCTCACAGCCAGGGAATGTAATGGAGAGAGAGAAAAGAGAGGGAATAGAGGGAGAGAAACCATAGCTAGTGTCAGAGGGAATTGAGAGAGAGAAAAGAGAGGGAAGGAGAGAAAGGAAGGGGGTTAGTGAAGACATCCTGCTGCTGTCACCACCCTGTGAAACGGACGAGTGGTAAACCCCTGACAACTTATTGGAGGGAACGCTCCACAACTAAGATGTGCTTAACATTACTGGTCTGCTCCAGCAAACGTTCAAGAAACGTCCAGGTAACGTTCAGCAGGTCTTTTGTTGTGAGCATGCACACGAGGAACATATCTACATCATATGTTGCTTTGTTTTTTTATAAAAAAAAAAATAAAAAGGTTTAAGAAAATAGTATTCTTTATTATTACAATACTTATATTTTATTAATATTGAAGCAACTTTTAAACAACTTCCATGTCCTTTAAGAATAGCAACAACAACAAAAAAACTGAGCAAAATACAGAGATCTTTGATGAAAACCTGCTCCAGAGCGCTCAGGACCTCAGACAGTTTGTTGGTGATGTGGACACCAAGGAACTTGAAACTCTCGACCCGCTCCACTACAGCCCTGTCGATCCATTTCCTATAGTCCACGATCAGCTGCTTTGTCTTTCTGACGTTGAGGGAGCGCTTGTTGTCCTGACACCACACTGCCAGGTCTCTGACCTCTGCCAAAGCAGGGGCCCCTCAGGGGTGCATGCTTAGTCCCCTCCTGTACTCCCTGTTCACCCACGACTGTGTGGCCAAGTACAACTCCAACATCATCATTAAGTTTGCTGACGACACTACAG
Organism: Salmo salar; assembly: GCF_965601325.2. Classification (NCBI taxonomy): domain Eukaryota; kingdom Metazoa; phylum Chordata; class Actinopteri; order Salmoniformes; family Salmonidae; genus Salmo; species Salmo salar. The sequence continues at coordinate 104,255,569 of NC_138305.1, read as the reverse complement.
TGGTAGACCTGAACACCGACAACGATGAGACAGCCTATAGGGAAGAGGTCAGAGACCTGGCAGTGTGGTGTCTACCCTTACCACCTGGGGACAGCCTGTCAGGAAGTCCAGGATCCAGTTGCAGAGGGAGGTGTTTAATCCCAGGGTCCTTAGCTTAGTGATGAGCCTTGTGGGAACTATGGTGTTGAACGCTGAGTTATAGTAGCAAAGACTGATGGAAAGGTACTTATTTAACTTGTAAATAAGTGTAATGAACAGTTAACTACTAGGTTATTTACAGTTAGTAAGTTAGTACTCCTACACTATACTCTCCTAGATGAATATTCCACCAAGGTAGGGGTTCTTGTCGTGTTGCGGGAGCTAGCTAGCGGAAGCTAACTGAATGTAAACAAATTAGTTCTATCATTCCACATTCAACTATTCAATTCATTTACATTCAGTTAGCTAGCTAGTGTGCCTATTCTCATTTGCTAGCTACAGAACACTGCTTCATGCCTCCAGAAATAATGGGGAGGTGCCTCTAGTTTTGTTTACATTTTTCGAATGGTTAGCGGTGTTAGCATCTCCTGGGAAACCAGGTGTAATACGTGTGTAATATGTAGCACTAGTACTCACTGTCTTCACCTGGACATGACATACCAGGCTTCAATGGAGTACTGGGGAAGACTGCAAGAAAATAATGAAAGACAACTATGAATATCCAGAGACATGTCCAATCAAAATCTTGGGACATAGACGGACTAATGATAGAATGATTGCAGAGGAGGAGAGGAGGGAAAAGGAGAGGAGGAGCTAAAAAGAGAGTAGAGAAGAGGAGGTGAAAGGAGAAGATGAGATAGAGAGAGAGAGGGGGGGGTGAGTGTAGACAGACTGAGGCCTGACTGACCGTGCAGCAGGAGTCCAGAGTTCCTGTTGCGGCTGTAGATCCGGAAGGCCTCCTCTAGTTCCATCTGAGAAGAGATGGTACATGGCTCTCCTATGAGACACACGCATGGTGACACACAAACAGATTATTAACTTATTTCACACACGTAGTGGAGATAAGCAGGTCGTAGCTAGCTTATGATCTTGTCTACCCTGATTACAACTGAGTCATCTTCCACCCGCAGGTGCCCAATTACCCTCATTGTCGATCCACTTGAGCGTGATTGGCTGCTGCCGGTCCAGGACGCACATCACCCTCACCTCCTCACACAGTCCAATGTAGGTTACCGTGGTAGCCAGGTCCATGATCAGCATGTCCCTACACACACAGGAGAAATAATATGAATATTATTCAAATCACAAAGACTCTTTCACATTGACGAATATTATTCAAATGACAGAGACTCTTTGACATTGATTAATATTATTCAAATCACAGACTCTTTCACTTTGCAACACACCAGGGTTAGTGCAAATGGAAATACACCCAGTTGGATTCAGTCGAGAAGCTTGAACATAAATTAAAATGCAGCCCAAGCCAGACATGCATTGAATACGTGCACGTCAGTCAGAGAGTACTTCCTTAAGACAACGCTGGAGGTAACTGTCCAGTAATGGTTCAGCGTTAGATAGACTAAACATCTTGTAAAAATGTAATTACAACAAACCACTACAGACATCCATCCATCACGTGACTACCATTTGAATGTGATAAACAGACCAAGGAAGGATGAATTACTACACAATATGATTTTATCAACTGTGCACAGCTACAGGTTGAACTGTGCACGGCTACAGGTTGAACTGTGCACGGCTACAGGTTGAACTGTGCACGGCTACAGGTTGAACTGTGCACGGCTACAGGTTGAACTGTGCACGGCTACAGGTTGAGCTGTGCAGATGAACATTTGGACTTCCTTTAGCGGGAGGAAGCGGAATGATCCATGGCAGTGACAGCCTGGTGGCAAACACCATGCCACATACAAGCTGCTGCACACCGTGTGTGTCCGTCTGAATCCTGAAACTAGGACCTACAGGATGCCAGGTTGTGGGAGATGCCACTCCAGGCAAGCACAAGTCAACCAACCAGTCAGTCACTCTCATTCAGATATCACTCTAGTCTTTCATCACTGCTCCAGGGACGGACATCAAAACTCAATCTTTAACCAGAGATAATGCAAGTAAAATACTGTAAAACTAGTTGGTGGAATGTGCTTTATGGTTTGTCCCACCGAAAACAAATGTAATGTTTTACAAATGTAATGTTGTCTTGAAGACAAGGTTAATTTGCTTTGACTCTAGTGTTTCATAGTCCTACATGTTGACTCCAGTGTTCCATAGTCCTACATGTTGACTCCAGTGTTCCATAGTCCTACATGTTGACTCCAGTGTTCCATAGTCCTACATGTTGACTCCAGTGTTCCATAGTCCTACATGTTGACTCCAGTGTTCCATAGTCCTACATGTTGACTCCAGTGTTCCATAGTCCTACATGTTGACTCCAGTGTTCCATAGTCCTACATGTTGACTCCAGTGTTCCATAGGCCTACATGTTCACTCCAGTGTTCCATAGGCCTACATGTTGACTCCAGTGTTCCATAGTCCTACATGTTGACTCCAGTGTTCCATAGTCCTACATGTTGACTCCAGTGTTCCATAGTCCTACATGTTGACTCCAGTGTTCCATAGGCCTACATGTTGACTCCAGTGTTCCATAGGCCTACATGTTGACTCCAGTGTTCCATAGTCCTACAGTACATGTGCATTTTGCAGGGCAAAATGCAACACTCACTCAATTGCGTTCTGATCGCTCCCTCTACACATGCGTGCTGAGTTCGCACACAAACTCCCATTAAGCCTACAGAAATAAATAACCTACAAAAACAGTGGGACATGGGGCATAAAAAACTGATGGGATACACAAGCTACATTCCTTGCCAAATTACGACAGTTTTATCACAAATTCAAAATGTACTGGTTGATTGAAGTAGGGAAATACAGTGCAGAAAGTATTCAGACCCGTGATTTTCTTCACATGTTGTAACGTTACAGCCCTATTCTAAAATGGATTAAATAATTTTTTCCCCTCATCAATCTACACACAATACCCCATATATTTTTGCAAATTTATAATAACAAAATATCACATTTACATAACTATTCAGACCCTTTACTCAGTACTTTGTTTTTTAGAATTGTGTGTAGATTGATGAGGATTTTTTTTTTTTTTAATCCATTTTAGAATAAGGCTGTAACGTAACAAAATGTGGATAAAGTCAAGGGGTCTGAATACTTTCCGAATGCACTGTAAATGAGCATATATTTTATTCCATTCCAGTGGCGGGCCTTGCCCTTGTATTAAATAAATGTTTTTTGTCATTCGGAGTACTCGAAAAAAACAATGTGTGTACTTGAACAGACCAAAAATGTAAAATGCCCATTCCTGCGTTGCTCTCTGTTCAATACCAACTCATCCCTGAATAAGTACTCTCCTTCCGTTGGGTCAATGACACTAGAAAAGGCCTATGGTTCTCTGCTATGGGTAGCAGGTGTTATGGGGTAGCCATGGCAACTACTATGTATAGATTATTTTGACTTGTTGTACATGTATGGTTTTCTATACAGAGACCCGTTTGAGTCCAATGACAGACAGTGGCTCATACAAGCCAGAGGCAAGAGACACAAGGCTACTCCTCTCACAATTCACATCTGCATGCTACAAAACACCAGCTTAGACAGCTGCTCTGTTAATGAGAAAAAAAATTGAGACAACTTTGGCAAGTCATTCTTATTCATTGACTAAAAGAAACGTCAGCCTTGGATTGCGGAATAATTCAGTTCCCTCATGCAGTTAAACAAGTGTGTCTCACTATTTGTGAGCATTTTAAGTGAAATTTAAAAGGCTAGACGCAAAAATCAACAAGCTATTAGAAAACAGCTAAAGCAAATAGCTAACAGCTACAAACAATTATGCAAAATAGGCAACCGGTGTCTAGTAGTTAGCCTGATGAAACCATCCTGATAGCTGCGTTCACTATTCTGTTTAGAAGTTAAAGGTGATCAGGCTGGTCCCACCAAGCTATCTAGTAGTAGGATATTTCCATGAAATATCAGAGGCACAGCATATACAGAAAAGGTTGGCTGCACTGATGAGACGGCTAGCCTAATTGGGAGTGAATTGCAAATCCAACTCACATTCATGTGAGTGTGGTGAGCAAACCATTCATTATAATGCAGGTTTCACTTCTGTTTCTTGGCTACTATTGATGTGGACATGGACACCTGTGATTGCTCCTTGTTTGTGTCTCAAACCATGCCAGGTCTCAGCTGTTGACTACATCATGGTTGGTACCGCGGCCATCTGCCGGATTCAGAGTGGCTCTTTGTTGGCACAAAATGGCTACCTACCCTGCATCTCCAGGCCGGTGGCAGGCTACATTTTGATGGATAGGTTAATATCGTCATCAACACACAATAACATCAACTGGTAAACTGCATTTGTAATCCATTCCAAATCCAAAAGCCTACATTCAAATCGCTGAAAATGTTGGTTTCTTTTCATATTCGTATCTAAACAGTCATTTAAAATTCTGAAAATTGAGATTACGCTTCTACATAAATTCATAGGTGACCTTGTGGGCACCCTTTGATATGGACATTGTAAACTGTAGTGTGTTCATTTTCAACATCACACCTCATTAGGCCAACCTAACCCCCTCCTGTCTGAATCTGCTACTGTTGACAACACACATTTTTTTACATTTTACATTTTAGTCATTTAGCAGACGCTCTTATCCAGAGCGACTTACAGTAGTGAATGCATACATTTCATACAATTTCATACATTTCATAAATTTTTTCAGAATATGGCCATTGAACAATGGGACAAATAGGCAGATATGTTCAGGATCACTTAAGCCAGACATAATTCAGTATTTATATTTCCAGTATTTATATTTCCAGAAGATCATTTTAGGGCAGCCAGTGGTGATATGGTTAGTATTCGACTGATCTCGGTAACCCAGAATTTATATTCTCGCGAAAGTTGTCACTTCCCGTTTAACTTCTGGGGGGAACGACATTAATAATTGTGATTTCCATTGTGTGAAGGAAAGAAGCAAAGTGTCGGCCAGACCCCTGCCTTCAGCAAATTTCTCCGGTGTGTATGATCCGTGTGGATACATGTGCAAAGCAGTACACATGGAAGAGTGCTGATGTTTTCAACACAACTATTTAGAATCTTAGCAGTGTCCATGTTTTCAACACAATTATTTAGAATCTTAGCAGTGTCCATATTTTCAACACAATTATTTAGAATCTTAGCAGTGTCCATATTTTCAACACAATTATTTAGAATCTTAGCAGTGTCCATGTTTTCAACACAATTATTTAGAATCATAGAAGTGTCCATGTTTTCAACACAATTATTTAGAATCTTAGCAGTGTCCATGTTTTCAACACAATTATTTAGAATCTTAGCAGTGTCCATGTTTTCAACACAATTATTTAGAATCTTAGCAGTGTCCATTCCATCCCGTAGTTTAAGCCACTGCAATGGTTGTGCTTGAAAATGTTGACTGGCAAAGGGGATGTCTCAACATGCTTGCCAACTGGCTATGGCAAAAGTTTAATATACTGTATAACCATTTAATTAATACAGCCACAGCTACAGTATATGAAACCAAAGCAAAGCTAATTAATTTAGCATGTTAATGTTCTTTTTTCAAGCACTAAGTTCATAAGAGACAGTAGATACCCTGAGTGTACAAAACATGCTCTTTCCATGACATAGACTGATCAGGTGAATCCAGGTGAAAGCTATGATCCCTTATTGATGTCACCTATTAGATGAAGAAGAGAAGATGGGTTAATGAAGGATTTTTAAGCCTTGAGAAAATTGAGTTCTTCAAACCACCGTGTTCAGCAAGCGGTTGATAGGACTGGCAGTGGACGAAGTGCACACTGTTGTTCATTGGTAAGTCTACATTTCAGACAAACTCCTGGCTAGCCATTGCCATTGCAGCTAGCTAGCTGTATCATCCATCCTACTTTACTATTAACTGACCAGCTGTATCAGGCAGCTTCAGATGTGAGGGAAAAAAAATATATATATATACACACACAGTGGGGGGGGAAAGTATTTGATCCCCTGCTGATTTTGTACATTCGCCTACTTACAAAGAAAGGATCAGTCTATAATTTTAATGGTAGGTTTATTTGAACAGTGAGAGACAGAATAAAAAAATCCAGAAAAAAGCATGTCAAAAATGTTATAAAATGATGAGCATTTTAATGAGGGAAATAAGTATTTGACCCCTCTGCAAAACATGACTTAGTACTTGGTGGCAAAACCCTTGTGGCAATCACAGAGGTCAGACGTTTCTTGTAGTTGGCCACCAGGTTTGCGCACATCTCAGGAGGGATTTTGTCCCACTCCTCTTTGCAGATCTTCTCCAAGTCATTAAGGTTTCGAGGCTGACGTTTGGCAACTCGAACCTTCAGCTCCCTCCACAGATTTTCAATGGGATTAAGGTCTGGAGACTGGCTAGGCCACTCCAGAACCTTAATGTGCTTCTTCTTGAGCCACTCCTTTGTTGCCTTGGCCGTGTGTTTTGGGTCATTGTCATGCTGGAATACCCATCCACGACCCATTTTCAATGCCCTGGCTCAGGGAAGGAGGTTCTCACAGTACATGGCCCCGTCAAATTATGCGGTGAAGTTATCCTGTCCCCTTAGCAGAAAAACACCCCCAAAGCATAATGTTTCCACCTCCATGTTTGACGGTGGAGATGGTGTTCTTGGGGTCATAGGCAGCATTCCTCCTCCTCCAAATACAGCGAGTTGAGTTGATGACAAAGAGCTCCATTTTGGTCTCATCTGACCACAACACTTTCACCAGTTGTCCTCTGAATCATTCAGATGTTCATTGGCAAACTTCAGACGGGCATGTATATGTATTCTTGAGCAGGGGGACCTTGCGGGCGCTGCAGGATTTCAGTCCTTCACGGCGTAGTGTGTTACCAATTGTTTTCTTGGTAACTATGGTCCCAGCTGCCTTGAGATCATTGACAAGATCCTCCCGTGTAGTTCTGGGCTGATTCCTCACCGTTCTCACGATCATTGCAACTCCACGAGGTGAGATCTTGCATGGAGCCCCAGGCCGAGGGAGATTGACAGTTCTTTTGTGCTTCTTCCATTTGCAAATAATCGCACCAAATGTTGTCACCTTCTCACCAAGCTGCTTGGCGATGGTCTTGTAGCCCATTCCAGCCTTGTGTAGGTCTACAATCTTGTCCCTGACATCCTTGGAGAGCTCTTTGGTCTTGGCCATGGTGGAGAGTTTGGAATCTGATTGATTGCTTCTGTGGACAGGTGTCTTTTTTACAGGTAACAAGCTGCGGTTAGGAGCACTCCCTTTAAGAGTGGGCTCCTAATCTCAGCTCGTTACCTGTATAAAAGACACATGGGAGCCAGAAATCTTTCTGATTGAGAGGGGGGTCAAATACTTATTTCCCTCATTAAAATGCAAAATCAACTTATACCATTTTTGACATGCGTTTTTATGGATATTTTTGTTGTTATTCTGGATATTTTTGTTGTTATTCTGTCTCTCACTGTTAAAAAAAACCTACCATTAAAATTATAGACTGATCCTTTCTTTATCAGTGGGCAAACGTACAAAATCAGCAGGGGATCCAATACAGTTGGGGGGAAAAATGTATATATACCTGAAAAATATATATAAAAACGCAACATGCGACAATTTCAACGTTTTACTGAGTTACAATTCATATAAGGAAATCAGTAAATTGAAATAAATTCATTAGGCCCTAATCTATGGATTTCACATGACTGGGCAGCCTTGTTTAAATGCCAATCTTTTGTTTGAACACAAGTACAACAACACACTAAAGTTGTCCAACATCCGTTTAGCTACTGTTAGTTCCAGTATTTCCTTTATGAGCTTCAGGGTTGTTGCCACGACCATTGTAGAGGTATGTTTTAGGTTGGGTGTGGCAGCTAGCGTTACTAAGGGCATGTGCAGGTAGGAAGCAGCTCTCTGGCACTTCTACAATATGTACTAGCCAGCAGAGCAAACCTGGTTTCTTACATTGAGAAGATTGAACGACTGCTTGTTTCTCTGGAAAATGGTCCTTTTCGTCCTCATGCAAAGTAGCACAAAACACAGCAGTCATTTTGGAATCAGACCAAGAGCTCATACCGGAGCTCTGAGGCATGCGTCGAAATCACTAAGCAGTGTACTTCGAAGCAGCATGCCAATGTTTGGTTAAATCACATTATCTGGTGTTACAATCTGTAGCTAATTCAGAGCCTAATGCCTTGTAAGAACTTAATGAATAGGGTTGTGGGTACTTCTCATGATAGGTATCCATTAACCTATTGATCCATCATTGTAAAAGTAAAATCAGAGTATATTTGTCACGTGCACAGGATACAGCAGGTATGAACTGATATACTTACATTTTTACATTTACAGTCATTTAGCAGACACTCTTACCCACAGCAACTTACAGTAGGGAGTGCATACATTTTCATACTTTTTTCATTCTGGTCCCCCATGGGAATGGAACCCACAACCCTAGCGTTGCAAACACCATGCTGTACAAACTGAACAACACGGGACTTGAATGTCATACACATGTCCCATGTAAACTCTTACTTTGGGACCACTCTTTAGCGTGACTTCATAGGCACTTCGATGTAACTACGTGAACATGTATCTGATCATACCAAACATTAGGAACACCAGCATCCACTGGTTCAAAGGCACTTCAATCTTTTGTCTTGCCACTTCACCCTCTGAATAGCACACATACAAGTCATGTCTCAATTGTCTCAAGGCTGAAAAATCCTTCTTTAACCGGTCTCCTCCCATTCATACACTGATTGAAGTGGATTTAACAAGTAACATCAGTAAGGGATCACAGCCTTCACCTGCATTCACCTGGTCAGTCTATGTCATGAAAAGAGCAGGTATTCTTAATGTTTGTATACTCAATGTATAGTGTGCATCATCTCTTAGAAAAATGCTAAGTCAAACGTCAGGAAAGTCAAAGCATTATCCTATGCCTGAAAAAAATCCCAAAAGCCTGGCAGTGAGCGAGGTAGGAAATGACTCACTATGACAAATCAAAGCCCATGGGAATCTCTAAGAGCAGGTAGAGACTCACTGCATGTCTCACTACTTAGACACCGTCTCAGACAGCTCCTCTGCACATGAGAGCCCACTGAGTTAAAGGGACAGTTCACCTGAAATCAAATACTTTTTTTATACCTTAAAAGGTGGTCTAGAGTAAAGCTGAAACCATATACCACACAATCTGTGGTTATAGTTCCTACATGCATTAGGAGACATCTACAGGCTACAAAACTGGAATTAAAGATAGTCACCATGTAAATAGATTACATGGGCCCCATCTTCCCTTTTAATTTTGACTTCAGTGTGAACTATCCCTTTAAGGAGAACTAATATGGCTGCTCATAATGGGTTGCTAGGCAACTGAAAGAATTAGGCTGTCAGCAAATGGACACTCAGCCCACCAAGGCCACACAATATTACCTCCCCCACCCCTTTAAATATGTTTAGAATTGGGGAATTACCAATGCATCCATAGAGCTCAGAAAGAGGGCTGATGCAATTCCGAGTATTCAAATTCTACCTAAGTCAACTCCCCCACATTAGCACAGACTCCATCATATCCATTGCATAACTAGGCACTGTCGAGCTGTAATCTTCAAACCTTGAAAAGCACTTCCTACCTGTGCATGGACACTTCATTATTCATGTTAATTTGCGGGTTTGTAAGGTCGATGTGATACACAAAGTAAATACAATGGGCAAAAGAGAGGGCTGTGTGAAAAACAACACTCAAAGCATTCAGTCATCAACAGAGAAATACACTATATGACCAAAAGTATGTGGACACCTGCTCGTTAAATATCTCATTCCAAAATCATTGGCTTTAATATGGAGTTGGTCCCCCCTTTACTGGTATAACAGCCTCCACTCATCTAGGAAGGCTTTCCAATAGATGTTGGAACATTGCTGCGGGGACTTGCTTCCATTCAGCCACAACAGCATTAGTGAGGTTGGGCACTGATGTTGGGCGATTAGGCCTGGCTCGCAGTCGACGTTCCGCTTCATCCCAAAGGTGTTCAATGGGGTTAAGGTCAGGGCTCTGTGCAGGCCAGTCAAGTTCTTCCACACTGATCTCAACAAACAATTTCTGTATGGACCTCGCTTCATGCACAGGGGCATTGTCATGCTGAAACAGGAAAGGGCCATCCCCAAACTGTTGCCACAAAGTTGGAAGCACAGAATCATATAGAATGTTATTGTATGCTGTAGCGTTAAGATTTACTTTCACTGGAACTGAACCATGGAACCTGAACCATGGAAAAACAGCCCCAGGCCATGATTCCTCCTCCACCAAACATTACAGTTGGCACTATGCATTCGGGCAGGTAGCGTTCTCCTGGAATCCGCCAAACACAGATTCATCCATCAGAATGCCAGATGGTGAAGCGTGATTAATCACCAGAGAACGCATTTCCACTACTCCAGAGTCCAATGGCGGCGAGCTTTACACCACAACACTTGACATTGCGCATGGAGATCTTAGGCTTGTGTGCGGCTGCTCGGCCATGGAAACCCATTTCATGAAGCTCCCGACAAACAGTTATTGTGCTGCCGTTGCTTCCAGAGGCAGTTTGGAACTCGGTAATGATTGTTGCAACCGAGGACAGACTATTTTTACGCTCTTCAGCACTTGACGGTCCCATTCTGTGAGCTTGTGTGGCCGACCACTTAGCGGCTGAGGCGTTGTTGCTCCTAGACGTTTCCACTTCACAATAACAGCACTAACAGTTGACTGGGGCAGCTTTAGCAGGGCAGAAATTTTACAAACTGACTTGTTGGAAAAGTGGCATCCTATAACAGTGTCACACTGAAAGTCACTGAGCTCTTCAGTAAGGCCATTCTACTGCCAATGTTTGTCTATGGCGATTGCATGGCTGTGTGCTCGATTTTATACACCTGTCAGCAACGGGTGTGGCTGAAATAGCCGTAACCACTACTTTGACGGACTGGCCACATACTTTTGTATATATAGTGTTAAGTTATTCCCTTCAAACATTCAGAGAGTCTGGACATAGTACCTTTCAATGCACAGCAGGTCTGTTTAATAAGCCAATTGAGTAATGCTAAGTTATTGTATAGCGCCAGCCCGCTAGCCTAGGCCATACAGGGATGCTGTCATCTTCCCTGCCTCTCTTTTTGGCACAATGATTTGTTTAGGATGGGGTGGGATCTTCAGAGCCTCCGCAAATCAAGGAGGCTGACATTTTGCATATTCAAAAACAGCTTATCAAACATCCAAGTATATCCTGCGCTTGGCTCGACTCCCATCCTCTGTAGTGTGACTGATCAGGACTTTACATTGAAGGAGCGTCCTTATCACAAGGTTGCAGCCCGTCAATAACATTTGCGTCGCATTCATTCAAATCGGACAACCTCTAGACTGAAAATTTGCATATTTTTACCCTAAGACAATTAAAAGGCATCATTTGTTTGTTTCAGCAACCAAAAACATGTTATAAAGAATATAGCCTCCAGGGTTCATCTACAGAATGCAGAAGAGAATATGGACCCCTTTTCACAGTACATCTCATAGGAGCACTGGTCTGGGATCAATGAATCAGCTCTTGTTCATTATTATTGTAAAGGCAAAACCTGACACTAGATCAGCACTCCTAGTCTGAGACGCTTTGTGAATACGGAACACTGGTGTTTGGCCATATATGAGACCGCATCTTATTCTGACAGGAATTATTGCCAAGTTATTCAGTGGCATCGTCGTTCACCATTATTATGACCACTGCAGCCCTCAACCTCGAAACCACCAAGCCTTAAATCTACCTACAAGCCTCCTTTTGCATGGAGCAAACTAGTATGCTCCCTCTTACTGTTATGTCAACAGCCAGGCCCAGATTTGTTTGACTGCCCGTCCCAGCAACACCTGACACACGCACACGTTGGTTAAATAATAGCATCAGCCACCTACAATAAAAGCACCGATATCAACGCAATTGTGCAATCCTGGAATGTGACGATGATTCTCCAGTGACACTGATTCAAGGAAGCAACTTATGAACCTGAATTATGCAATGTAGTTGAATACACATGGCAGACTAAGTCCCTGAATGTGTTTTGTAATGATTAGGCCTGAGGTGAATAAGAAATGTCTTATCAGCCTATCAAAAATGGTATGTCCATGACATTCTGATAATATTGTAGTGAACGGCGCGACCCGCATCGCGCCAATAGGATTAACTCGACTACATGGTCCTCTCACACGTCCGGGCTGTGCGTTCCAACGGCCTCATAGCCACCATCCTACTTCTGACACCAATGTAGCGAACAGGGGGGCAGTGAAGCAAACCCAGGTCGCTGGCATTAAAGGCAAAAACACTCTACGCATTGCGCCAATAGGGTTAACCCACTTGGCGGGAATTGTAATGTTGCTCATATAGCGAGGATCACTCCAATATGACCATTACGTGAAGAGGTCAAACAGGGTTGTCCAACTCTGTACTTGTATGTGCACACACACCCTTGTCACTGTCCCATATCCCCATTGCCATTTATTATATAATGGCACTTGGTCCCATCCAGCCAGTTCAACATTTAAGAAACTCTAACTTTTAAGGCTTTATGAAGCCATTATAAACCCTGTATTAGGCTAAATAGATGCTTCAGAAATCATTGCAAATATCACGCTGTAGGTTGTCACTTTCAACAAAGCATCAGATGTAACGGTCTTTAAATCCTACTATGCCAACTTTTACACCGAGAAGATTGTGAGTGGAAGTTGGCAGTCTTCTAGATGAAAAAGTACGAGAAACTGCGTCATTTGTTGATTTTATTTTTTCAATTGAATCTTTATTTAACTGGGCAAGTCAGTTAAGAACAAATTCTAATTTACAATGACGGCCTACGGACGACGACTGTAACCCACCTGTGGATTGGTTAGAGTTCGAATTCCCCATTGACAACCGTTTAAGTACTACAGTCCGTTTAAGTACTACAGTATGGCTAGCAGAACACTTTCTAGTTTAGCATATGCTCGTTTCAAAACGGATTTACACTGACATAAGTATCACTGTCACAGATGGAATAACAATGTTGTGAATTAAATAAATCCTAGGTGCGAAATAGTTATTGTAGCCTAGGGCATTAGGTAGCTCAAAGGCAAGGTGGGATGATCACACTTATAACGAACTACAATTTATAAAGGCTGAAGCAAAGGTAGCCAGCAGATCCGACCCTCTTGCTTACAGCTGCACTAGGGTCTGACAGCATTCCTATGCTGATTAAGACACCATGGAGCCAGTACGAGGTATGGCTCGGGAAACGATTGAACGACTACAAAAAAAACGACTTGTTACTTTCTTATGAGTCGAATGTTGCAAATGCAATCCTCATAACCGACTTGCCAAATACTCACCCGCTGTAGTGCGCTTTAATTGTCACGCACTCTGAGCCCTGGTCCACCAGGGATCCGTATCTAGAAGGCATTGTAATCCAGGATGGGAACTACCAGACAACTAAACAAACCTGTATCAACAGGCCTCACTTGAAGATAAAGGTTTCCATGGAACATTTTGGATTGACCTCTCGATAGAAACTGTAATGTTATGCGACGTGTCAAACATGAAATGTCTTACTACCTGGTAGCCTCGCATGGAATTCCCACGCAACGTTTTATATTCGTAATTCTGGACACGAGCGTCTCCGGTGATATGGGGCTCGCTATGGTTACCGACCGTAGGGGGCGGAGAAAACGCACTGCCAGGGCTGGCTGGCCCGGCCCAAATCACCTGTTGACAGTGTTGGGTAAAAGTAACATTACCTAAATAGAAAATGACTCAAGTAAAAGTGAAAGTCACCCAGTAAAATACTACTTGAGTAAAAGTAACAAAAAAAAAATATTTGTATCAAAAGAAAAAGTATAAATAATTTCAATTTCCTTATATTAAGCAAACCAGAAAGCCCAATTAAAACAATTATAGTAATTTACGGATAACCAGGGCACACTCCAACACTCAGACATAATTTACAATAAGCATGCGTGTTTAGTGAGTCCTCCAGAGGACATTGGGATGACCAGGGATGTTCTTCTCTTGATAAGTGCGTGAATTGGACCATTTCCCTGTCACAATGTAATGAGTACTTTTGGAGTAAAAAGTACATACAATTTGGCTAAAATATAAATAGTAAAGTACATGGCCCGGTTGCATAAAGCACATTAAGTTAATCCCCCCTTATATTTTGCCTTAAAGTTCCAATAACTTTAAAATGCTTTGTGCAACTGACAAAGTGAATTTCCCCCTTAAATTAAGTGAAAAAGTTAAGGGACCTCATGGGCACCCTTAACTGCTTTTTCAGTATGGATATAGATTTAACAACAGCATTTTTGGAGGTGAACATTGCTTTCATCTGCTCTGTTAACAAAAGGAAAACATATACCAGATAGCTACTTGGCTAAACAATGGAAGGTGCACAATCCATGGCTACAAAGCTAGCTGGCTAGTTAGTTATAGCTACTCTGTAAGATAGTATTTTTACTTAAGTACTTTACACCAATGCCTGTTGATTTAGGACATTTACCTAAGTCAAATATGGCAGTCATTTACATTTTAAGGGCCATGATCGGCCTTATGAAATTACTGTTACAAATTCAGGAAATTAACACATTTAATCAAAGCACTTGAGTTTTCCTTTGTGACATTTTTAGTAATAACCTTTTCTTAATTAGCCTGAATTTGAAGAGAATATTAAACGTGGGCTTTTATATAGATTTAAGTGTTGGTAATCGTTAATCAGAATGTTACAACCAAACCTAGACCGACCTGCACCTCTTCTGATCACTAAGCTATTAGGTTCTGATTAGTCCGTTCTCTCTCAGCTCCAGGGTTGTGACTGAGAACTAGAACAGAGATCTTCTTGAGTGTTGCTATAACTGTTACACTTGTGCGCCATCTCATGGATTGACAGTGTAAATTCATTTATGAGACCCAAACCATTAGGCTACTACTGGAAACAGTTAACTTGTATTTATGTATTTAAGAAATCTATCCTAGCAACAGATTAGGCACCACTGTGTGTGTGTGTATATATATACACACACATATGTATGTATATACACACACACACACACACACACACACACACACACACACACACACACACAACCGGTCAAAAGTGTTAGAACACCTACTCATTCAAGGGTTTTTATTTTTACTATTTTCCACATTGCAGAATAATAGTGAAGACATCAAAACTATGAAATAACACATGGAATCATGTGGTAACCAAAAAAAGTGTTCAATCAAAATATATTTTATTTGAGATTCTTCAAATAGCCACCCTTTGCCTTGACAGCTTGCCATTCTCTCAATCAGCTTTACATGGAATGCTTTTCCAATAGTCTTGAAGGAGTTCCCACATATGCTGAGCACTTGTTGGCTGCTTTTCCTTCACACTGCGGTCCGACTCATCCCATATCATCTCATTTGGGTTGGGGTCGGGGGGTTGTGGAAGCCATGTCATCTGATGCAGCACGCCATCACTCTCCTTCTAGGTAAAATAGCCCTTACACAGCCTGGAGGTGTGTTGGGTAATTGTCCTGTTGAAAAACAAACGATAGCAGGACTAAGCCCAAACTACATGGCGTATCGTTGCAGAATGCTGTGGTAGCCTTGCTGGTTAAATGTGCCTTGAATTATAAATAAATCACAGACATTGTCACCAGCAAAGCACCCCCACACCATAACAGCTCCTACTCCATGCTTTACGGTGGGAACCACAGATGCAGAGATCACCCGTTCATCCACAACGCTTCTCACAAAGACACGGTGGTTGGAACCAAAAATCTCCAATTCGGACTCAAGACCAAAGGACACATTTCCAGCGGTCTTATGTCCATTACTCGTGTTTCTTGGCCCAAGCAAGTCTCTTCTTCTTATTTGTGTCCTTTAGTAGTGGTTTCTTTGCAGCAATTCAACCATGAAGGCCTGATTCCCAGTCTCCTCTGAAAAGTTGATGTTGAGATGTTTGCTACTTGAACTCTGTGAAGCATTTATTTGGGCTGCAATTTCTGAGGCAGTGCCCTGCTTAAGGGCACGTCGACAGATCTCTTACAAGGTCAAAAACGGGGATGCAAACCAGCCCAAGCTCTCAACCACCAGGCCACCAGCCCTCTAAGATCCCCCCACCCACAGTTCCCAGAGAGCTGCCCCTCAACCATCCCCACTAAAAAATAAAAATAATATTTTTAACATTTTTTTTTTAACGTTTTTAGTCATTTAGCAGACGCTCTTATCCAGAGCGACTTACAGTAGTGAATGCATACATTTCATACATTTTTTTTTTCTTCCCCCCCCCCCCCGTACTGGTCCCCCGTGGGAATCGAACCCACAACCCTGGCATGGCAAACACCATGCTCTACCAACTGAGCCACACGGGACCCAATGCACCAACCACAACAAGAAATTATCAAAAGAGAAAAATAAAGGAAAACAGAAAAACAACAATGCAAAAACAAAAGACATCAAGGACAACAAAAATCATATCAGTCGACTGAATACAATTGAGGAAATGTATGGCACTATTTACATGTGTGTATGTCCATGTACAGTTGAAGTCGGAAGTTTACATAGACTTAGGTTGGTGTCATTCAAAATCGTTTTTCAACCACTCCACAAATTTCTTGTTAACAAACTATAGTTTTGGAAATTCAGATAGGACATCTACTTTGTGCATGACACAAGTAACTTTTCCAACAATTGTTTACAGACAGACTATTTCACTGTATCACAATTCCAGTGGGTCAGACGTTTACATATACCAAGTTGACTGTGCCTTTAAACACCTTGGAAAATTCCAGAAAATGTCATGGCTTTAGAAGCTTCTGATATGCTCATTTACATAATTTGAGTCAATTGGAGGTGTACCTGTGGATGTATTTCAAGGCCTACCTTCAAACTCAGTGACTCTGCTTGACATCATGGGAAAATCATAAGACATCAGCCAAGACCTCAGAAAAAACAATTGTAGACCTCCACAAGTCTGGTTCATCCTCGGGAGCAATTTCAAATGCCTGAAGGTACCACATTCATCTGTACAAACAATAGCACGCAAGTATAAACACCATGGGACCACGCAGCCGTCATACCGCTCAGGAAGGAGACGCGTTCTGTCTCCTAAAGATGAACGTACTTTGGTGCGAAAAGTGCAAATCAATCCCAGAACAGCAAAGGACCTTGTGAAGATGCTGGAGGAAACAGGTACAAAAGGATCTATATCCACAGTAAAACGAGTCCTATATCGACATAACCTGAAAGGCCACTCAGCAAGGAAGAAGCCACTGCTCCAAAACCGCCATAAAAAAGCCAGACTACGGTTTGCAACTGCACATGGGGACAAAGATTATACTTTTTGGAGAAATATCATCTGGTCTGATGAAACAAAAATAGAACCTTTGGGCCATAATGACCATCATTATGTTTGGAGGAAAAAGGGGGATGCTTGCAAGCTGAAGAACACCATCCCAACCGTGAAACACGGGGGTGGCAGCATCATGTTGTGGGGGTGCTTTGCTGCAGGAGGGACTGGTGCACTTCAAAATAGATGGCATCATGAGGCGGGAAAATTATGTGGATATACTGAAGCAACATCTCAAGACATCAGTCAAGAATTTAAAGCTTGGTCGCAAATGGGTCTTCCAAATGGACATTGACCTCAAGCATATTTTCAAAGTTGTGGCAAAATGGCTTAAGGACAAAGTCAAGGTATTGGAGTGGCCATCACAAAGCCCTGACCTCAATCCCATGGAAAATTTGTGTGCAGAACTGGAAAAGTGTGTGCGAGCAAGGAGGCCTACAAACCTGACTCAGTTACACCAGCTCTGTCAGGAGGAATGGGCCAGAATTCACCCAAATTATTGTGGGAAGCTTGTGGAAGGCTACCTGAAACGTTTGACCCAATTTAAACAATTTAAAGGCAATGCTACCAAATACTAATTGAGTGTATGTAAACTTCTGACCCACTGGGAATGTGATGAATGAAATAAAAGCTGAACAAAGTCCATCTCTCTACTATTATTCTGACATTTCACATTCTTAAAATAAAGTGGTGATCCTAACTGACCTAAGACAGGGGAATTTTTACTAGGACTAAATGTCAGGAATTGTGAAAACAGAGTTTAAATGTATTTGGCTAAGGTGTATGTAAACTTCCGACTTCAACTGTATGTGCACCTGTGGCACCACTGTATTCTGATGTTGATCATTTTTCGCAATATTGACAAATGTACAAGTGTATTAAAACATGGGAATACAATTGAATTGTTATTCAAGCAATCATCAAACAGTTTGGGGGTTTCAAAACAGTGAAATTAGAAAAGTATATTGAAATGCACAGATACTGTTAATATAAAAAGTTTAAGTAAAACGTGACAATGTCCTGGTAGATATAAGAAGTGGTAGGATTTAAAAACTGGTGGATAAGGATGACCAATTTCTGTCACTGTATTCAACTGTCCAGTCCACATAAGCGCTCTTATTAGTCAAAATGCAGGTGCAAAGGCATTGCAGTTCATAACTACTCGATTTATGTAATCCCCTGGAGGTACTGTATCTGCATGCTCCAGCTTTAGAGCCTTCTGGATATCTGCCTGCATTTTATTTTTTTTTTTTACCTAGGCAAGTCAGTTAAGAACAAATTCTTATTTTCAAAGACGGCCTAGGAACAGTGGGTTAACTGCCTTGTTCAGAGGCAGAACGACAGATTTTTTACCTTGTCAGCTCGGTTACAAGTCCAAAGCTCTAACCACTAGGCTACCCTGCCGCCCCTGCATTCATGGCACTTCATCCGAGTTTAGTGGATGCTGAAAGTCCACATCAGTTACAACATCACCAGGCACATTCTCTGCTGTTTCCACTCTGGAAAACAAGAAGCAAACAAGTCAATAATTTAGTTAGGAATAGTATAAAGTACCAGTATTGAAATATTTTTTCCAGGGCAGAAATTAAAACAAAAAGCAAACCAAACTCTTTGGTCCTTTAAAAACCTCCTGTATGTAAAATATTGTCTGCTATACTTGTAATATAAATACATGTGACTGCATGACAACATAATGATGTTTGTTTCCAACATTAGGGCTGTTTTCCTAACAAAGTTAAATCAGCTTCGTGTTTTGTTTCCTTGTCACAATACTAACGAGCATCACAATACTGTTATAGTCCCATCCCTAGTATAAAGTCATCTGCATTACTCAGTTATTACTATAATAGTCTGAAATATTGTATCTAAATGGATGACGTACAGGGAGTTACTGGTGACTTGTAGAGGTCCCGTTTCTTGTAGAGGTCCCGTTTCTTGTAGAGGTCCCGTTTCTTGTAGAGGTCCCGTTTCTTGCTGAGGTCCCGTTTCTTGCTGAGGAACCTATGATGTATTACACAAGTTAGGATCGCTATAGCAACTAAAACGAACTAAACAACAACATTGAATTCTTTATCCATAAAATTAACAGAATTTCCCTCACTAGAAACCATTTTTAAGGAAAAACTAACTTTGACAATGGATTTGATAACAATGTTAAGAGGGTTTATATTAAAACGTCAAATTACTAGAAAAGTTTAAAATGTCTTACCTTACAGATCTCATCAATCTCTGAAACTTTAGTAAAAAGAGTTATATTAAGAGGCAAAACAAACTATTTAACGTAGTGAGGAAGGTATTAATGCAAATAAATAGAGACTGACCTTTCTTACGTTTAGCTGAAAACACAAGAGTAATCAGATTAGTAGGGTAAAGACAACTCACCATGAATTGCATGTGTATGTATTAGAGTAGCAAGTTACATGACAATTACATGCCTTTAAAGAAATGACTCATTTAAAAGAGAAATAAAGTTAAATAAACAAAGGACCAACCTCTTGCCAGGTAGAAACAAAACAGTACAGCTACTAATAATAATAATAATAATAATATTGGAGCTATTAGAGTGGTATGGCTCCTTGGTGGCACTTTGTTACAAATAACATCTTGTCTAGAATTTCCATCTTCTGTCTTGACGCGTCCCATTGCTGCACAACTGCAGAGTAAGAAACACAAACACTTATTTTATTATGCAGGTCAACTACAGCATATTGTAATGTCAGGTTTTATATGGATTAATGGTAAATCCATTTCAATTCAATCACGTTTTGACAGCATCCCATTTGATTTAATCATAAACTTTCCATACATATTTGCCTATAGAAGAAGTGGTTATAAAGTTACTTTTTGGACCTGAATGACAAAACATTCAGGAGATAAAGGTGCTCAAATTTGATCCATTTTGAAAACCCCACCATACCATGAGACCTCCATGGCTTCATCACTGGAAAAGATATCAACCTATGTGACATCAGAGAGCCAACCAACTTTATGAGAGAGAATGCAGTGATGAGTACTAATTACTACCACAAAGATGACCGCCGGTCCACCCACAGTTAAATGTCAACTTAAATGGTCATATTTATTCTATCATCTATATTTCTATGAATTCAATTGGTTTCCTATGGAGGATTGACTATGTAATTTAAAACAGATATTCCCATTTAAATCAAAATTCACTGATGTGTGGACCTCCAACCATCTTTGTGGTACCATTATCTTCCCAAGTTCTCTCACGTCACCCCGCTCCTCCGCTCTCTCCACTGGCTTCCAGTTGAAGCTCGCATCCGCTACAAGACCATGGTGATTGCCTACGGAGCTGTGAAGGGAACGGCACCTCCATACCTTCAGGCTCTGATCAGGCCCTACACCCAAACAAGGGCACTGCGTTCATCCACCTCTGGCCTGCTGGCCCCCCTACCTCTGAGGAAGCACAGTTCCCGCTCAGCCCAGTCAAAACTGTTCGCTGCTCTGGCACCCCAATGGTGGAACAAGCTCCCTCACGACGCCAGGACAGCGGAGTCAATCACCACCTTCCGGAGACACCTGAAACCCCACCTCTTTAAGGAATACCTAGGATAGGATAAAGTAATCCTTCTAACCCCCCCCCCCCCCCCTTAAAAGATTTAGATGCACTATTGTAAAGTGGTTGTTCCACTGGATATCATAAGGTGAATGCACCAATTTGTAAGTCGCTCTGGATAAGAGCGTCTGCTAAATGACTTAAATGTAAATGTAAATTTGAAAGTTTACATTTCAATTGTATTCCTATTTTAGTACATTTATTATCCAAAACATTACTCACCCTGTTTTCAAGAGCATGTTATCTCAACTGATGGTGGCACAACACAAAAACCTCATGACCTAAAATAGGAGATTTTAGATGGACATTTAAGGTAAAAAAATAAATAAAAAAAAACATTCTTAGAATACTTTTTTTCCCTTCCAACAATTATAAAATAGTTTAAGCTTTATATCAAATCTCAACCGTTTATATTTTCCAGTGATGAAGACATAGATGTCTCATGGTATGGTGGGGTATGCAAAACAGGTCAACTTTGAGCACCTTTATCTCCTGAATGTTTTGGCATTCAGGTCCAAAAAGTAACTTTCTGAGCAATTCTACAATGGGCAAATATGTATGGAAGGTTTTGTTTAAATCAAAATGTGTGCTGTCAAAAAGTGAATGAATTCAAATGGATTTACCATTAATCCAGCCTGTAATTATATTGTCAACCATTATCTGGTTGCCAGAACATAATTTATAGATGGCCATCTGAGCATTGATACTGTTTAGTGAAATATAATATCATCAATGTCACCATTACTTTTAAAGAAAAAAGCAATTCAAGAAACTCTAGAACACAAACGAAGACCTACTCAGTCCAGGCAGTGCAGTTCACACCATGTTGTGAGTAAAATCCATGCTGACACTCCTCACACATGGTATCTGTTGTCTTTGTTCCTATAAGGTGAGAACAAACACTGTTATCATGTTCAAAAGTGAACAATTGTGGTGCTGGAGAAGTAAAAATCACCTGAGGTATGACTCACTTCAAAAAGAAACCAGAGGAGAAAAACACTAAGCTATCTAGAGCCCATGTTATATTCATTTATCAGAATTATAATGTCCTGTACGATATTTATCCTCTACTTCATACTTACCAGGTGATTTAGTACTCTGGCCCGGTGAACAGTGTGTATGTTCTACTACAAAGTTACACTCAGAGTTGGATGAGTAGCTTCTACAGTAGTATCCATCTAGAACGTCGCAGACTGTGTTACTTGTTGGTTTGCACTCTGTCTGAGTGAACAGGCCCTGTCCTGGAAAATATCAGGGTTGATTCATTTCAGTCAGAGGACTACTTATGAGAAGGCACCTCATACCCTTTTCACACTATTGTGGTGACCTGAAACGTAAGACACTGGCTCAGATATTTTCTATTTTACTTTCCAGTTGGTGGATGCAGAACCAAGCCAGTGCCATACAACTCAGCTCAGCAGTGAAAAGGGGATGATGTGTACTGCTAAAAGGAAAGATGGGAAGGTTTGGAAGAAATGTAAATGTACCTGGGTCACAGGGAGTGCAGGGAAAGCACTTGGTTAGACCATTGGCCTCGTTCATGAAGGTCCCTCTGATACAGGGTATGCAAGATGTGCTGGAGTCTATTGTACAATCTCTGCGGACCACCAAGCCTAATCATAGAAAATAACATGTCTTAACTTATTAAGACGTTACACATTTTCTTTAAGTAGCCTAGTCTTGTTGTTTGGCTATTTGAAGAGAACTCACAGCCCACCTCTTCCAATGCACTATGGAAAAGTGTGCATCGAATTCTACTAGAAGAGTATAACATCCTGGCATTTAAACCATACTCGATTTTCTAAAATTAATCTCCTATAAAAACATGTTAACTGCACTTTGTTGATTTCAGTAGGGTATCCCCATATTTAATTGATCAGATGTTGTCAAAGCCGAAATGAGTGACATATGTCCATTTAAACTATACTTGATTTTTTAAAATATCACATACTATAAAACGTTCCTTTTTCGCATACTCAGATGGCCGACTATTTAAGACGCAAGTATGGGTATTCGGACAGAACCAGTGTTTCATAGAACACAGCTCTCTGCATCATTAAAAAAAAAAAATTTGGGGGGGGGGCCCGGTGACATCCAAGGGGGTTGTTTTCTTAGGACCTGATCTTCTATCTTTTTCACTACATACTGGCATGGTTCTGGAGATAGTAAATATAATGTTAAAATTTGGATAAGTGACCCTTTAAATGGGAAAATGCCGAATAGAGAAACTTCTGCCGTGGTGTTTGAATGTAGCCTAAGTAGTTTTTGTTCTCCTTAAAATGATCATGAGTATTACATCCTGGTCTTTTTTAGTTTTTTACCCAAAGTAGATTTCTGTTCTCTCATTTAAAAGTCAGCCCTTTTAAACTAAATACTAAATCAACTTTTGATTTCTGAGTGTGTCAGCACCGGGGACTCGGGATGTGGCTGCGTTATTGATGTCATGTTAATCAGGCCTTTTGATTTGAACGGATTGTTTTAGTTTTGTAATCTAGGCTACCTTTTGAATTATTTAAGTTATGGATCAAGCCATAGCGGTCATTCTTATCTCGTTCCCAAATATCAGTACTTTAGTTTATTATGTTGCTGTCCAGCGGTTCTGAATTTGCGATGCACCCGACTGTCCACGTTTTTCTGTGCAATACCTTTTTATTTGAACATTTGAAAAGTTTTGATGTGTGTACTAGGCTATTTCATTTAATTTATATATGTTACAGCACTTTGATTTCATTAATAAATATGTTGAAATGGAACCAAACTATCTGTTTCTGTCCTCTTTAAATAGGATAGACTTTATTGGCTACGGTATAGGCTCAGTGTGATAGGCCTACTCAGGCTGGTTATAGGCAGACTATCACTACATTGTAGTCAGAGTTTAGAGAAATGAATGGAACTGGAACGCAGTCAGGAGCCGCTACTGTGCTGTGGCATACTTTTTACTAAACGATACGTGCTAAATAGTATGTGACGATGAGTACATAGTATGCAGTTTAAGCATGTAGTACGCTAGTATGGGTCTTCGGACACAGACAATGCCTCCCATTTACTGCATAAGGCCTCCGAAAACACTGTAGTGTGTGAGATATTGTAGGCTACCTGTAGAAATGTGCCTGCCCCTTGTTTACTGGTAATGTGCAATTCAACAACATTGAAAAAGTTAATGCATAAATTAACATTACCTTTACCACACATTGGGCAGCACTGCCCATCAACCTTTTTGTATTCTGCTGGACCACAATCGCTTCCAAATACATGCATAAAATTCAAACCTGAAACAGACAAAAAAGATGCATAGGCTAGGTTCTCTCTTGACAACTCCTTAATTGCCATGCCCTTAACAATGACATTGGAGTTGAAAATAACAGTCAGGAACTTGTAATGAAAACAAATTATAACTTTGTGTCTTCCCCTAAGTGGATATCTACAAGATAGTGGCCGGATGCCAACGACTGTCAGACTGACTTAAGACAACATCCCTCTATGGACTTCGAGTCAGGGGAGTGGTTTTTAAAAATAAAAAAGTAAAAAATCCAAGCTCCACAAACCTTGACCATGTAGCCTACCGTAGCAGGATGCGCAATTCATTTCGGCTCCGAAATACTGTAACCACGTCAGATGAGTACGCTAGACTAACCAAAGTAAGTCTGATTAAAAAAATAATAATAATCTAAATCCATAAAACGTTAATTTAATCATCATTGGGGATTTTATGTCCGTCATCAGATTGAAACTCAATGTGTGCATCACTTCCGCTGCTCCCCCAACCTTGATGTTTTTCTTCTCATTGTCTAGCTAATGTCGTAAAACAGATTGTTGTAGCTAACTATACATGCAGACTATTCTAAGGGTTAGTGCTACCAAATATAAATTGTTATGTGGTGCAACTGTTTGGCAAGGAAGGATTCATTAAACTCAGATGAAAGCATTTGCGTTGGTTTCAACATAGCTAGCATACGTCTTATTACTTTGGCAACATGCACATGGGTGTGGTGGATGTAAATTAAGTTGCTAGCTACCTAGCTAGCATCGTCAACTCAAGTTTGCTGATTCAATCTGAAATGTGATAGTTGGACTATTTGATATAGCAGGACGCCCATTTTTATCACAATTCTGTAAAACCTAAATGTAGCTAGTTAGGTAAACCAGCTAACTTACCAATAAGGAAATACTGTGCAGACGCAAGGCATATCATTTTCACTTGATAAAGACGTCAGAACGTTGTGACGATACATTAATACTGATACTAGCCAACAATTATATGTCACATATGCTTTTAAAACACTATTATTAGTCAAATATCTGTGCCTCTTGTTTAGCAAGCGGGATGCGTTCACATATGTAACCGGATATGACGTATTGGCCCGTTCAAATTCTTAGAAAACGCATATATTCCCTGAAGTATAACTGAAAACCATTGAATTTAGTCTATAATAGGTCTGAAATATTAGGAGGTACATTATACAAATAAATTTAACTGGCCCACTCACATTCTTGCAGTTCACATTTTGCTTTAATACATGTTTACAATATAAGGTCATTGGAACACTTGAACATAACATTTTACTGCAGCTCCTCTATTAATCCCAAGAGGGGACAATGGATTTGCCACTATATTTACACAGAAAAAAACATACATCAGAGAGACTGAGCACTGATGGCTGGTGAAACAAGCACAACCCATGACCAATGCAAAATCTGTATTACGTGAATAATCGGCTAAACACTATAATACAATGTGTACAAAATGTGCGTCAAAAGCAATGGAACTATACAATCATGGACTGTAAGAAAAGTCATGAAGTGTGTATTATTAATTGGAGTCCCATTGTGATGCATCAGGGTCACACACAGGACATGGCCCCCACTTTGCACCATTGCCTCTGTGGGGAATGGGATTATACAAATCCATGGTCACACAACAAATCCATTTTTCCCAAACCAGTGTCAAGGACATGTTATTCAAAGGTCCTTTGCACATGTAACAGGGTTATATTGGTGATTTCCCCTTGCTACTTTATTGTTAAGCCAATGGGTTTTTGGTTTTGGTTTTGTCTTGCCTTCACCTACTCAACATGGCAATTTATTGGCTGGTTTGCGGGTCTTGCTTACGAGGGAGGATGTTTCAGTAAGAATCATCCCAGTGAACAAGCACCAAACCAGCGGTAAGTTGTTGGTTGCAAAGCACTGTACGTCAAAAGTGATTTTTATACTCCCAAGTGATGATTTAATACATTTGTTTGTAAATGTTATTAGAACACCACACATACGATGTAGCGTTTTTTGGTGAATATTTGTTGTGCATTTTGTTGTAGAGAATTCCAGCTAATACTAGCTAGCAACTTACTGTGTCTGGTGGGGGGGTTGTATATTTTGTACAGTGCGTGAGTGCAGAGTTGAATGGTGAGCCGTGCAATTTTATGCTGTTCCCTATCAGAATAAATCTCCATGACTGGTGCTACAAATTGGAGTTCGTGTCGATGATTTATTGTACACAACGCAAGAAGAGTACTGTTACACACAGTTTGTATCAACAGAATCTACAGTACACCATCACCAGAAGAACAAGTTCCATGGGGATGTTGTGGGATCATCTGTAGATTTCCTCAGTTTAAGGACAATTGCTCCAAAATGCAATTGTATCCTGCACCATCTTCCAAAAATTGTGTTTTAGGGTTTCAGGCCATGTATCAAGGTCATAGTTTCTGTCCACTACATCTCAGGCCAATGAACCTCAGACTGGATTGTTGTAAAGAATGTCCTAGGGGCATGAATCTGGTAAGGATAATATTAATAACATGCCAAGTTTACATGAAAAAGATGAAAAGTACTAAATCATACATATTCTGGCTGAAGTTCATGAGAACTCATGCATACCATTCTGTACATTTGTTAACAAAACATTTACCTGTTCTTGTTCCCAGAAACAGCATTCGGTCCCTCGGTGTCTGATTCCTTCAAATTAAACCTCAACTCAATAAAACATAAAAAGTGGAACCCTCGAGTCAATAGAAATAACAGAACAATTTCTGTCATCTATCTCCTTGCCACAGTGAGTATGATATAAAATACAGGGGGGTGCACATTAACATACCTCTATAGGCATTTGTAGGCCTTTATGTCTCTGTAGAAATCCAAGCATTAGCGTTGAGACAAAATAATCAATATCGTCATATGACCAGTAGGCAGTGATATTGTCAGAATTGACAAAAACGGGGTATTTCTCACTGTTCATCTAGGCCAGGGATGGCCAACAGGCGGCCCGCATGCTTTTTATTTATTTTTTAAACTCAGTCACTTACTGTTGTAAGTTAGAATAGTAGAACACACAAGATGCAATTTCAACATTTGGTTGTGCATCAGCAGTTTCTCTCAGTTCCTCTTGTGTCAGCAAAACATTTTCAGATATCTAAGTTAGTTTAGTGACCAGCTATCTAAACTTAACATGGTCGAATTACCGGCCAGGGGAACCTCATTGAATTTGTTAGTCTCACTCAGATATCATATTAAAAACTGCAAACATTTCCCTCTGACCCATGGCAAAATGTGCAGAATTACAGCAAACTTGCTTTAAAACTGCAACATTTTCTCTACGCCCTAAAACTTAAATGTCTCTCCGGTGTCAAGAGGAGGATAAAATATGTTGCTCACAATGTGTCTGTATGTGAGTGGCGGGGGTGTTGCCCATCCCTGATCTAGGCAATTAATTAAAAATATTCCCTCCTACCAGGTTTAATTTGCTGACGCTTCAAGGTATCACATCTATAATAAGAGAAATAGACCACTGATAATCAAAAATTTGGTCATCCAACTTTCAGTTTCACATTTCTATGTTAATATTGTAGTATTTAGCTTATATTTTGAGGGAAATAACCATTATACATGAGCCATACTTACTGTGTGTGTGTCTGGCAGGATGTAAATGATCCATCTGAATAGGTATCACCAGTACAGTCAGAACACACACTATCTGTAGATGTTGTTCCTGCACCAACACAGGGTGAAACTCATTAAGGATCCTAACTTGAGATGTGCTTAACTCACGATTGCATAAATCATGTACTGATGTCAATGGAAGATTTGCATGAAGACATACCTGTGTGGCTGATGTATTGAGCAGGTTTACAGCTGCTGTGTCTCTGGGCTGCTCTACAACCATCCTTAGTTGGGTCTAGACAGTAGAACCCATCCAGTGTTTCACAGACAGTGTCTGATGAAGGTGTACATGGCTGCATTACCGTCATACCAAAGCCTGGGTCACAGTTTGTACACGGTATGCATGCCGTAAGACCATTGGGTTCATCAAGGAAAGTGGAGTCGGTACAGGGGACACAGGAAGTATTTATAAATTCTGTACCCGGTTTCCTGTGGGATAGAAGGTGAGTGTCATGGATTGATTGGTATTGAAATGTATTTTCTTCATAATAATCCATATAGTATACAGAGCTGGTCCTTACCTGGAGAACACATAGGACAGCATTCATCACCTGTTCTGTACTCTGCTCTACCACATGCAATACAGGATCCAGTGCTTACAAGCATAAATATAAAAGGTATCTGGAAGATAGCATTTTAAACTAATAAAATCAAAAATGAAAACCTATGCTGTGTATTCATAAAACCTACAGAAGTAGTTAACAAAATTATAACCCAAATATTCACATTTCAAATAAAATTATAGTAATTATGTGGGACCATTTTGTGAGTAAGGTGGCGCCCCCTGGTGTGTTTTTAGTCTGTCTTTAAAGGTGTGACACCATACTCTAGATAATCTAGGTCAGCGATTCCCTGACTCGGTCCTGGGGACCCCAAGGGGTGCACATTTTGGTTGTCGCCCTAGCAATACATAGCTGACTAGAATTATCAAAGCTTGATGTTAATTATTTGAATCAGCTGTGTCGTGTCTTTGGCATCATTAAAACGTTAGACATGTTTATCAAATAACTCTCTGTAATTATTATTATGCGATTAAACTGATTCATCGTGTAACTGTAATTAACTAGGAGGTCGGGGCACCAAGGAAAATATTCAGATTACAAAGTTAAAATTTTCCTAAAATAACTTTCAGATATCATAATATCTGATCTCTGAGTCTTCTGATTTACCTCACGTCAATCTCATTCCAAACATCTTACATTTGTTGGTTATTTGCATGAACCCAGTCTTCACTATGAGTCATCCATACATCAATTGTCTTAAAATCATGTATTTACTAATCTAAGTAATTCACAGAAATGCATAAACAAACAGATATGGTTACAAGGAAATGATAGGAGAATGTGCCCTAGTGGGCTAAACCGGCATGGCAGCTTGTTAGACAAAAGGGGAGTGGGGGTCAGGTGAGAAGGCACTACAGAGTTGATAAATATTAACAATTGAAATGCTAACCCTTTGCACATGAACGCTCACTCATTCGGGAACAATTGCAATCAATATATATATATTTACGCTCAGTGTGTCGTCGGGATCTTTGTTGAAAAGTTCTGTTCTGTTGGAGAGTTTTGTCCTCGCGTTCTCTCTCATCCCAACATATTCCAAATAGCTTTATCCTTATTCATTAATTTTATACAACCATTAGATGTAAGTCTCACAACTGAGGCTTTTATATAAACAGAGCCATGGTAATGTGGCCGTATTGTCTCTCATGAGTTTCACAAAATTGTACCAAACGGACCAGTTCGTAGCTGGATTCTTCACCGATCTTTTATACCTTCTCCAGAACATAAATGTCGTTCGGTTCCCCAGTCCTGTGAGGTGGAAGAATTCCTTTGTCTCTCTATGAAAACATACTGTGGCCATGAGGCGGGACATTTTCTTAGGAATTTACGACCGATCAAACAGGGCCTGAGTAGGGGGAGGTAGGGGGATGGTACATAGAAAATCCAGAGGGCAACGTCATGACATACCCCCCCTGGTGGTTTGGATCTTGTTTGTCCTGCAAGTTACAAATCACCATAAAATCATGACCACGTGATGTCCTGTTTGTAGATCATCGTTGCAGTCCCCTCTGGTGGTTGAACTTGGTAGGCTCTCTGAAAGCGGAGTAGTCCACCACAAGGATGGACCACAAGGATGGGCAGTGATGTCCGGTTGGTGGTCGCTGTTGCGGTCCCCTCTAGTGGTGTACCTTGGTAGGTTCCCTGGAAGCTGCAAAGTACCCCAGGAAGGGCCAGGGGATGTCCTGGTTGGTGATCATGTCACCCCGCTCCTCCGCACACTCCACTGGCTTCCAGTTGAAGCTCGCATCTGCTACAAGACCATGGTGCTTGCCTATGGAGCTGTGAGTGGAACGGCACCTCCGTACCTTCAGGCTCTGATCAGGCCCTACACCCAAACAAGGGCACTGCGTTCATCCACCTCTGGCCTGCTGGCCCCCCTACCTCTGCGGAAGCACAGTTCCTGCTCAGCCCAGTCAAAACTGTTCGCTGCTCTGGCACCCCAATGGTGGAACAAGCTCCCTCACGACGCCAGGACAGCGGAGTCAATCACCACCTTCTGTAGACACCTGAAACCCCACCTCTTTAAGGAATACCTGGGATAGGATATAGTAATCCTTCTAACCCCCCCCCCCCCCCCCCCCCCAAAAAAAAGATATAGATGTACTATTGTAAAGTGGTTGTTCCACTGGATATCTTAAGGTGAATGCACCAATTTGTAAGTTGCTCTGGATAAGAGCGTCTGCTAAATGACGTAAATGGAAATGTGATCGCCGGTGCGGTCCCCCCCTCTGGTGGTTTACCTTGGTAGGCTCTCTGACAGCGGGCATGCCGCCACAAGGATAGGCCGTGGGTGTCCGGATTTGGGGTCGCCGTTCCGGACCCGTCGTCCAGACTGGAAGATCTGGGCAGTAACTTAGGCAGATGTTAACAACGCACACACACTCATGAAATATATATAATTAAATTCATTCCCCAATGAGCGGCGTTGTGGCACTAAGTGATGGTTGTATGGGGACTTTGTTTATGGCTCTATCACTTCCTAAGTGTCAAAGGAACTGAACCGAAAAGGAATGAAAGCATAAACAAAAGATATACAAAATATAGTTCTCACACAAAAATCATCTAATTGGACTGTATTCTATATACGTCCAATGTTCTGACAAAATGATTATCATGGCATTGTCTCTAATGCCATATCTAGGGTTTTCCTACTTGGTGTGTTGCTTAGCCACTATCCTAAGTTGATAACTATATGATAAGTCTACAGCTGTAATCCACTAGTTTTGGGCAGTCTACAGGGATGACCTATGTACTTCTGGGAATAAAACTGGTGAGTGCTGTAGAGTCAAAGGCCTAGAAGTAAATGTTCAACTTTACTAAGGCTGGTATATTGCTTGGGCCCTTAAGTGGTCCTAGCATAAATCCTAATTGGATGTTCCGTTGTGCATGTGCGTTTATGCTTACACAATCGCGCATGTCAAGGGAAGAAAACCAAGTATCCTGGCAGATTACAATTTGTTCAGAATGAGTCTGACATAGTCAGGTAATTTTCAGGTCAATGCCTGGAGGTCAGTCAGAATTGATGTCAAGGGAGTCTGTAGTAGTTTTTCTACAAGTCACTCTGTCTTCCACTATTGTAGTGGCGATAAGTATGAAGTCTATGTTATCCACGGAGGAGCTAACCTCATGACGGAAGTAGTCTTTAAGTATTGGAAGAGTCATACGTGGTGTGATCATGGTTCATGACTTCTAATAATTTTCCTCCTGAATGGAGGGTCCTATTTATTAGTGACATGTGTTAACCATTGGAAGAGTGCACTGGAGATTCCCCTCCACGTGTTGCACTCTGAGTGACTCCTATGTCGCTGTTGTCAAGGGTAATTTGATTGGTTAGGTCTCTAACCTTCTTATTGATTGTTGCTGGACTGACTGTTGCTGGTATTGGTACTGGTACTCAAGGGGATCAGTTATCTTACTGATTTATTCTGAAATATTATCTAATGGAACACATGATTGGAGCATTTTACTAGTTGTATTGTAGTTGAACCTACACATGGCAAGGAATGATTATCGTTGCCATTTGTTTTGGAGGTGGACAAGTCCACTGGACTTCCTTTACGACCAGTGTGGTACACCTCAGTACTATCTTAGATGTGTTCTAAGATAATCCCTGTCTAGGGGCCTGTCTGGTCCTCACTGTTCTCATTGGGGAGTTTACAACTAGATTTGATTTATGCTCTGGCGGCCTCGTACGGTGTTGTCCGTAGTCTCGACCCCCCCACCGGCCTCGATGAGGCTCATCATGGGTCTGGGCTACTATTCCCCCCCTTTGCGTCTCGGGACCCCCCCACCAGCGGGTGGTGTTGGTGTCCGAGGCGCAAACAAAAAGTTCAGACCCTATGTACGAGTTGTCAGTGACCGTGTTATTATGAGAATGGCTGTAACCTTTCAACCAAATCTCCTGGTGTTTGTGCTTCAAAGCACTCAGTGGCTGTCGAGGCATGTCAGTCACCACCGCGTCCGCGTGTGGCAACCTCTTCAGTACCTGCAAACTGAGACGAGGATATCGGTCTGTGATATCGCAAAGTGTTTCACCAGTGGGAGTCATCGGGTCAGTTGCTGGACTGACGCCATTAGTGTCATTGTAAGGGTTGACAGTCCCCCACAAAGCGGAAGGTGTATCATCGGAAGCAGAGTATACTCTGCGCATCAATGTTTTTCTTGCTGAGACGGCCGCAGTGCTTGCGGAAGTGTCCGAAGGGCAAGAGAAGTTCATCTCAACTACCGTATTGCACGACTGCAAGGAGGAGTGAAGTTGCTCATTCACAGAGACAGCTGGCTCGAAATCATGAAAAGAATGGTCAATCAGATTGGCTGATGGAATGTGTCGAGATATCGTAATATCTCCTTGGATCGGATTCTGCACCAAGAGGTTTCTAAACGTCTTTTTCCCAAAGGGTGCTTTCGACAGATACCCTTCGTGAATGACTGCGTTGCAGCTAGCGTTAGGGGAAGACAGTGTGGTCAGTGGAGAAGGCACTGTGGCCTGTGACCATACCTGGTTGGTTTTCCAATCCATCAATGGGAGTAATCGATCCATCAAGTCTGCTCCAAGAAGCAGGGGTACAGTTTCAAGGCTGGTAACATACACAGGGTGAACGAGCGATACGTCCTTAAACTGTAGTTTCAGCATGACTCTCAATGTGAGAGGCGAGGTAGTCTGAGTGACCCCCCCGAAGTGTAGTTTCGCATCGTTCCACTTTTAACCAACGTTTAGTTGGCTTCAAAGCCCTTTTGAGATCATCAAACAATGTTTGAGAGATGAGTGATATTGTCGCACCCGAATCTATTAGCGCATGACAAGTTAAGCAGTCCTCCAGGACTGTTTCCAGGTATGGCCGTTTAGATTCGTGGTTAGTGGACATATTCCCCACAAAGTGGAGTGGTCGTTCGCAACGACGTGATGTGCCATTTCTGTTCAAGGTGGAAGCAGATTGACTTTTCCGATTTTGAGTGGGCTTGGCTTTAACGAAGCGTTTTACTTTTTTCTTCGCAACTTTTGTATCAGAGTCTACAGACAAAGCCCGGGGGCTTGTTTCTTGATCAAGTGGGCCCTGGATAGGGTCTTGAATGAGAGCGGGAGAAATTTGAACTTTAACGTCCTTGCTATGGGTGTTAATTTCTGCGGACCTGGTGTCCGGTAATTCCCCGTCTAGTCCTTGTGACTTATCTTTTACCCTTTTCTCAAATTGTTCTCGCTTTAGTTCTTCCCGTAGTGGGACTTCTGGAGAACATTGGTCTACGTTTTGATCGTCCTTCAACCCTTTGTTACCCTTGTGCTCTGACACTTTGTGTGGGTTAGGTGCAGGAACGTAGCGAACAGGTCGATTGTAGCGGTAGTCGTTTTGAAGGCGTTTTGAAGGCGTTTTGAATACTTTACAGTTATTTCGACCGCGGCGGTTATTGGAATCATGGTTTCGTGGTAGAAACTGTTGTTGTGCGTCATCTCTCGACGCTCCAATACCTGATAATGCACCCTCTAACTGGAGTGAGTGCTCCTGGTCAAACTTCAAAACCAAGTGGTCAGGGCTCTTAGTGTTGCGAGCTTTTGATGCCTCAAAAGCTGTGCTTGCAAGCTCTCTGAGTTGTAAGATAGGCAAGCCAACGTGGGCTGCAGGGCCCAAGTAGGTAATGAAGGTGGGGTACATGTTCGACAGAAACATATGTTTTAATGGTAACAGCTCTTCCATTCCTGTTTCCGTGAGTAGGCCAAAGTAAGCTGAAAGAAATCTATGATAGAAAGTTTGTGGGTGTTCGTTCCGAGCTTGTTTGACCGTGTTAGCCAGTGAGCTATCGTGTTTGCGAGTCGCAGAACCACTGAATTCTAATTTCAAAGCTGTGGCAAGTTTAGCGTAGTCATTTAGTACGTGTTGCTGTTGTAGGCGAATGAACCTCGTCACGTGTCTATTCGACGTTCGCTTCAACAGGTAAACCCTGTCAGAACCCGTAGCATTCGGGTAGCCACCCAACGCGTCCTCCATGTCAGCTAGGAACGTCTCAGTATCGTTTGGCTGACCTGGAACGGGGTCAAAGGTGGGGAAATTCTTGACTAGTTTGTCAAGGTATTCCGCGTCAAGCGGGCGGAGAGGGTTGGCTTCATCCTGTGGAGAGATTGGGGCTGAAAGGCCAAGAGGAGAAGCCAAGCTTTGGCTTTGTTGGCCAAGAGGCTCCATATTACTCAGTGCCGAATGGCCAAGAGGAGAAGACTGAGGGACACATGATGGAGGCAATGTCTGAAACCTATCGTCTTCACTCCTTTGAGTACCGGACTCCGGTTGCTTGGATGGATTGTCATACTGTAGAGCGTGACCATTCTGGACTTCCTCCAGATGGTACCTAAGGGTGGTATTCTGCTGCATTGCAGAGTCCACTTGAGCACTTAGAGTACCGATTTTGGACACGTGAGTGGCACACCTGCTCCTTTCGGTCTCAAACTTATCTGTCATGGTTTGCAGATAGAGGTCTCGAGTACGGAGCGAGAGATTCAGTGATGAGATTTCCTCTGCTTGCTTAGAAATCAATATTTCCATCCTCATCACCTGAGTTCTCTCATCATTCATTTGGTCAGCGACTTCAATAAGTTCTGCTGATTTGTCATCCAACTTAGTCATTGTGTTCATCAACTGATCGTCTTTGGTCTGCAGAATTTGGAGTAGAACATTGTTACCTTGAGTAATGTTCAACAAAACTGCCTGCATGTTATCAAATTGCGCGCTCCTGTTTGTAGATAACTCGACAGATTTATCTAGTTTGGAGTGGACTACATCGTATTTAGTTTTGGCTAAATCGAGTTGTTCCTGCAGATGACGATTTTGGTGGAGAGTTTGTGCTCGTTCATCGTCATAAGTATTTGCAATTACTTTTAATTCTTCCGATTTCAAACGCAGTTCCTCGGCTAGCAGAATGTTTTCATTTCCTGCTTTTGTCAATAGTTGCTCAGTTCTCTCCACCTTTGCCCTCATGTTAGCCATGTCTTGCACGTGCTTCAGCTCTGCACTGTGGTATTGGATCGATGCCAACCTTTGATGGCGATACATAAGTGCTAAAGTGGAGAGAACCGTCACAAAGCCTGTGTTTGATGGTTGATTTTGGAGAGCGTTCGCAATTTCGGCTGTGTTTTCGCTAATGTCATAATTAGGGTTGGTATCCCTGCTGAGGTCAGAGATCAATCCTTTTATGGGTGGAGGTTCACTAATTAACGGAGGAGTGGTGACCACCTCCTTTGGTAGCTTGCACATTATTGGAAAAATGTTCCTATTTTTTTTTCAATGTTTGGGTTTGGAATTCATTGGAAGCTGCAAAGACAAGTTTAATCTATTTATAGATGTTGACGAACCATCAGTACTGTACCAGTAATGTGGAAGTTGGACGTGAATGAATTTGCAAAAGCAAATTGAATTAATTAATCAATGCCAATGATTAATCCTACCTGGGTAGGCTATCTGGGTATTAAACTTGAATTAACCTGAGAGGTTGCTTCATCCAGGTTAATATGAGAAGTTTTAAAAGTGTCTCATTTGATTGGAAGAACATTAAGGTATGTTCAACAATTTAACTTATTCAATTAAATGAGACGATAATCCATACAATCTCCATTGATTGGATTTCATAAGTGTAAACAGTCGATCAAATGTTGGGAACACTCCCCACTACGGTACACTTCTTCCTTGGGCCCAAGCCACATGGGATTCCCGCTGGGGCGGGACTTCTGTCAGTACTGGATTACTGAATGGGTTTTGCAAAAACCAAATTTTACTGATTGATCAATTTTAATTATAAATCAAACCTGTATAGGCTATTTGGGATTTAAACTTTAATTAACCTGAGAGGTTTATTCATCTAGGTTAATGTGGGAAAAAGATTACAATGTCTCATTTAGAAAACTCATCAATTTGGATATTATTTAAAAGATCCACTTGAGAATGTAAATCTGGCAATTTCACTTATTAGTTCAATTGAATAAGACATCGATATCCGTCTGGATATCATGAGTAACGACTTGAGTGTCACCTGACTAATTCTTCTTGAAGTAAAGTACTGGTGACACTTCAGAGGACACTCCTGGCACACGCTGAAATCAAGCGGAAGGTTCCGCAAGGCGGAGGACTTACCATGTGGCACAAAACAAAATGGCTGTTTTCCCTTTTGTTAGTTTAGCATCTCGTGTAAACTAATCCTACTTTATGCCTGAAAAATGCACAACATAGGATTCCCTTGGCAAGGGAAAGGTTTTACGCATAACGAATTATGTTCAAACCCTTTTCGGCGATATTTGACGATGTTTTAACCGGAACTCGCGGCAAACAACGAAATGCACCGTGGTCTACTCGCGTGGAAACACGAGAGAGACAGAGAGATACTTATCACTGGTCAAGCAAATCTCTCCTAAATTTCAATCGGCTGGCTTTTTGTCCTCGCTCGAGAAATTAATAATAACCTAGCCAACACGCGTCTGAAACGTGCGAGGCAGAAATAGCCCAGCGTTTGGCCAAACACGCTATTTCTCAGATAGCTTTATCAGCCCTCATACAGAACTGTATAGCTTATGCTACCCACTGACTACGTCAGAGCACAACACGGAGGCGATTCTCCAGAGCACACACGCACCAATAATTCCGGTCTACAATTCCCATAATGTATATAATAAACTTGGTATATTATGTAATCTGCTTTTCAATTTTATATAGGCTGAATCAAAATGAAAGCGTCATCCTATTTTAGATTCCTCGCACGGGGGCTCCAAATGTCGTGTCTTTGGCTATGCCGGATTAAGTGATATGACATGCTAACCTATAAAATTCTTTCTCTGTAATTAATATTACCTGATTAAGCTAATCATGTAAATGTAATTAACTAGAAAGTCGGGACACCACGGAAGAGTGTTTATAGAGCCGTTATCTTCCGAATAAACTCTTAAAGACCTATTTATATTTTACATCGATAGCAGTCAATATTAACCCTTATCTTATTTTCAGTCTCATAATGAACGTTGTAAATTGTTGGCTATCTTCACGAACCCTGGCTAACAAGTTGAATCAGCAATACAAAATTGGGTTTAATTATTTATTTACTAAATACCTAAACTAATCACACAGAATTACAAATACACAGAATACAAATGATGTCATACAGAAAACGTCCCTGGTGGACGGAACCTGTATGATGGCTGGTTACACAAAGGAAAGGGGGTTGGGCTTGAATGAAAGAGCGGGAAGACTTAGGAACAAAGAAACAGCAGCTATGCTATCGTAAATACATTATCTTATGCATTACTAAATTACCGCCCATTTGGAAAAGGAAAATGCAATAAATATTTACTCTGAGCTGCGCTTCGGTATATTGGTTGTAGATGCTGGCCGGGTTGGCCAACAGATCTTCCTGTCCTCGGAAGAATGTCTCTGGTGGTAAATTGGATACGTGATCCGCCGTCCGTCCTTTCCTAGCCCACGTCTACAGCGGCCGCTGCTAACTCAACGGCTAGGAAGTATCACTTCTGTAGTGAATAAGCTCAAAGTTCATACCACTCGCCACCAAAGCTCATGCCGAGGTTGGCTTAGTTCTGTACTTGACATGTGTGTCCTTCTAACGTAGAGGCTGCAGACCTCACGTACTGGAACATGTGGTTATCTTTTCGTCAAAGGCTTATATAGTGGAGAGGGGGAAGGATGTGTTTCATCGTTTATAACCCCTGTCTCTTCACAGGGGCGGGCCACTGATCATGCAGGGCACTTTCCTTATGAAAACCCAATTCTCTTATTTGGAAGCTAAAATTACATTTAATCTCCTAACAAACAATTTCAATATCAAACATTTCAATTGCATAACAATTCCATGTGACTCTGATAACTAGGTGTATACTTTCCCAGGTACAGATTATGTCATCCTGTCATCAGTCATAATGTCTCAGATGACAACCGAACTGACATCCATACTCATTACGTTCCAAAGCATATTTCCAACTGGTTTTATTACCAAAATATGGTTCCTTTTCCCCATTTGTTTGATGTTCCCAGACTCTCTATATTTAACACAGGCTATTCAACAGTCCTTCAGTAGGGTCAGAAAGAGAGGGGAAGGGAGAAAGGTATTTATGGGGGGGTCATAAACCTTACCAACGTCATGACACTATAAAGGGCTATAAACACATCAATATAAACAAACTTAAACATTCACTTTGTGGAGAGAGAGAGACAGAAACCAATTACTTGGATTGACAAAGGGTCAAGATTTATGGCACACGCTCTCTATCCAGCTTTGTGTGAGAATCTTACAGGCTGAGGGGTGGTAAATTACTTTGTGCATGAGCAAGCTCCAAGAACTTTCTGCGATGACTCTAGCTTACCCATGGCAGTGCAACAAAACATCTTCATAAAGGCTACTTTGGAAAACGCTGTGGTAGAGTGTACATGCAAAAGACTGTTTACCAATAAAACAATTTAAGAAAAAGTAGAACTAAAGGACTCTCAGACCATGAGAAACAAGATTCTCTGGTCTGATGAAACCAAGATTGAACTATTTGGCCTGAATGCCAAGCGTCACGTCTGGAGGAAACCTGCCACCATCCCTACAGTGAAGCATGGTGGTGGCAGCATCAAGCTGTGGGGGTGTTTTTCAGTGGCAGGGACTGGGAGACTAGTCAGGATCAAGGGAAAGATGAACGGAGCTGTTAAGAAAACGCTCCCCATCCAGAGCTTGAGAGGATCTGCAGAGAAGAATGGGAGAAACTCCCCAAATACAGTTGTGCCAAGCTTGTAGTGTCATACCCAAGAAGACTTGAGGCTGTAATCGCTGCAAAAGGTGCTTCAACAAAGTACTGAGTAAAGGGTCTGAATACTTGTGAAAATGTGATTATTTCTGGGCTTTTATTTCATACATTTGCAAACATTTCTAAAAATGTATTTTTGCTTTGTAATTGTGGGGTATTGGTGTGGGGTAAAAACAATTTAATACATTATATAATAAGGCTGTAACGTAACAAAATGTGGAAAAAGTTGGCGGGGTCGGAATACTATCCGAAGAAACTGTAGCTAATTATGTTTTTAAATGATCTGGTCAATATTCTTCGTCAGACTCCTTGCTTTGTCGTCCTTGACCAGTTGAGGTATAGTTTCACTATGAAGCTCTTCGACCGCCACTCTGTTAATTTCAAAATATTAATGATGTTACTTTTTATGCATACTATGTCAGCATTAACATTATCATTTGGAAAAAGAAAGGCAAATGTTTAACTTACAGTGAATGTTTGAAAACCTGTTTCCTCTACAGGAAGCTACAATATAAATATAATTCATTAACCACTGCTATAAAATACATTTGGTACAAGGTGCACTATGGCAGTGATTTTCAACTGGTTTTGCCTCGGGACCCATATTGAACCAGGTTGTGTGAGACACAACCCAATATTCACATCGCCAAAATACAATCTGGAAAACTATTTGTGATGCTATATTGATAGTAAATGTAGAAATTACATTACGAGGGAACAAAAGTCCCACCTCTTTCATTTTGGCCATATTCTTGATGAAGAACTGTTAATAAACTCACTGGTTTGAGACACAAAATCAACCAACATAGCACTGCTAATAGCTCTAAATTGAAAATACTGTGTTTGAATAAACATTTCAGAGATTCAATTATATTTTATATCTACACACTTTCTACCTTGTTTAAGTTGTGTACATTCAGACTGGAGTGTGTGTGTATACATACACACGAAGTCGGAAGTTTACATACACCTTAGCCAAACACATTTAAACCCAGTTTTTCACAATTCCTGACATTTAATCCTAGTAAAAATTCCCTGTCTTAGGTCAGTTAGGATCACCACTTTAATTTAAGAATGTGAAATGTCAGAATAATAGTAGAGAGAATGATTTATTTCAGCTTTTATTTCTTTCATCACATTCCCAGTGGGTCAGAAGTTTACATACACTCAATTAGTATTTGCTAGTATTGCCTTTAAATTGTTTAACTTGGGTCAAACGTGTTGGGTAGCCTTCCACAAGCTTCCCACAATAAATTGGGTGAATTTTGGCCCATTCCTCCTGACAGAGCTGGTGTAACGGAGTCTGGTTTGTAGGCCTCCTTGCTTGCACACACTTTTCCAGTTCTGCACACAAATTTTCTATAGGATTGAGGTCAGTGCTTTGTGATGGCCACTCTAATACCTTGACTTTGTTGTCCTTAAGCCATTTTGCCACAACTTTGGAAGTATGCTTTGGGTAATTGTCCCTTTGGAAGACCCATTTGGGACCAAGCTTTAACTTCATGACTGATGTCTTGAGATGTTGCTTCAATATATCCACGTCATTTTCTTTCCTCATGATGCCATCTATTTTGTGAAGTGCAATTGTCCCTCCTGCAGCAAAGCACCCCCACAACATGATGCTGCCACCTCTGTGCTTCACGGTTGGAATGGTGTTCTTCGGCTTGCAAGCCTCCCCCTTTCTCCTCCAAGCATAACGATGGTCATTATGGTCAAACAGTTCTATTTTTGTTTCATCAGACCAGAGCACATTTCTCCAAAAAGTACAATCTTTGTCCCCATTGTTAGGATTGAACTGGCTATTTGTTTGCATAACCTATATAAAATATAACAGAAGCTATGCTACAATATTTTAAATGTACATACAAGGGGGTGTAGGGGTTTTAGAGAACTGTGCAGAATTGTGCAGTCACAAGATAAGTCAACTGCTAAAGACAATAACTACACCCGGCAACAGGAAGTGCGTCACGAGGTTGGGACCAACCTGCATGCTAACGATAGGATGAGTAAGGTTAAACCATGCTCATCCTCCCTCTGATAGGCCAGCAGTGAGCGGGAACTATCTCTGTCAGAGTATATAAGGGAGAACAAAGGATGTGTCGTTCTCTTCTCTGTTTTGCCCTGCGTGGTGTTACAGTGAGACCGTATATACGAACATCATATTTACCATTCAAGTGTTTGCATTAATTAAAGTACAAAGAAATCAGAAGTTACTCTGTGCTAACTATTTTGTTCTGATACCAGATTCGAATTGACACCATGTGCAGTTGCAAACCGTAGTCTAAGTGTATGTAAACTTTCGACTTCAACTGTAAGTATTCAGACCCTTTTCTATGAGACTCGAAATTGAGCAAATGGGCATCCTGTTTCCATTGACCATCCTTGATGTTTCTACAACTTCAATGAGTCCACCTGTGATAAACCTCCCTGAACAAGGCCCTTTTCCTCCGATTGCTCAGTTTGGCCGGGCGGCCAGCTCTAAGAAGTGTCAGGCGGTTCCAAACTTCTTCCATTTAAGAATGAAGGAGGCCACTGTGAACTTGGCAAATTTCAATGCTGCAGACATTTTTTGGTACCCTAATCCCAGATCTGTGCCTCGACACAATCCTGTCTCGGAGCTCTACGGACAATTCCTTTGACCTCATGTCTTGGTTTTTGCTCTGACATGCACTGTCAACTGTGTGACCTTATAAAAAAAGAGGTGTGTGCCTTTCTAAACCATGTCCAATCAATTGCATTTACCACAGGTGGACTCCAAGTTGTAGAAACATCTCAAGGATGATCATTGGAAACAGGATCCACCAGAGCTCAATTTCGAGTCTCATAGTAAAGGGTCTGAATACTTATGTAAATAAGGTATTTCAGTTTTGCAAAAAAATCTAAACCTGTTTTCGCTTTGATTATGGGGTATTGTGTGTAGATTGATTCAATTATTATTTTCCTCTTCAATTTTAGAATAAGGCTGTAACATAAAAAAGTGGAAAAAGTCAAGGGGTCTGAATACTTTCCAAATGCACTATGTATGTATGTATGTATGTATGTATGTATGTATGTATGTATGTATGTATGTATGTATGTATGTATGTATGTATGTATGGTATGTATGTATGTATGTAGATGTTGCTCGATTTTCTTATACACATTGTTGGGTCAAACCCTAACAACATTCAAAACCTATTTGGGTCGCGACCCACCAGTTGAGAATCGCTGCACTATGCCAATTAAAGATTTAGTACAGGGCTCCCCAACCCTCTTCCTGGAGATCTACAGTCGTGGCCAAAAGTTTTGAGAATGACACAAATATTAAATTGTCACAAAGTCTGCTGCCTCAGTTTGTATGATGGCAATTTGCATATACTCCAGAATGTTATGAAGAGTGATCAGATGAATTGCAATTAATTGCAAAGTCCCTCTTTGCCATGCAAATTAACTGAATCCCCAAAAAACATTTCCACTGCATTTCAGCCCTGCCACAAAAGGACCAGCTGACATGTCAGTGATTCTCTCGTTAACACAGGTGGGAGTGTTGATGAGGACAAGGCTGGAGATCACTCTGCCATGCTGATTGAGTTCGAATAACAGACTGGAAGCTTCAAAAGGAGGGTGGTGCTTGGAATCATTGTTCTTCCTCTGTCAACCATGGTTACCTGCAAGGAAACACGTGCCGTCATCATTGCTTTGCACAAAAAGGGCTTCACAGGCAAGGATATTACTGCCAGTAAGATTGCACCTAAATCAACCATTTATCGCATCATCAAGAACTTCAAGGAGAGCGGTTCAATTGTTGTGAAGAAGGCTTCAGGGCGCCCAAGAAAGTCCAGCAAGCGCCAGGACCGTCTCCTAAAGTTGATTCAGCTGCGGGATCAGGGCACCACCAGTACAGAGCTTGCTCAGGAATGGCAGCAGGCAGGTGTGAGTACATCTGCATGCACAGTGAGGCGAAGACTTTTGGAGGATGGCCTGGTGTCAAGAAGGGCAGCAAAGAAGCCACTTCTCTCCAGGAAAAATATCAGGGACAGACTGATATTCTGCAAAAGGTACAGGAC
This sequence comes from Salmo salar, assembly GCF_965601325.2. Classification (NCBI taxonomy): domain Eukaryota; kingdom Metazoa; phylum Chordata; class Actinopteri; order Salmoniformes; family Salmonidae; genus Salmo; species Salmo salar. The sequence goes on along the minus strand of NC_138305.1, from coordinate 104,212,233 downwards.
TGCTGAGGACTGGGGTAAAGTCATTTTCTCTGATGAATCCCCTTTCCGATTGTTTGGGGCATCCGGAAAAAAGCTTGTCCGGAGAAGACCAGGTGAGCGCTACCATCAGTCCTGTGTCATGCCAACAGTAAAGCATCCTGAGACCATTCATGTGTGGGGTTGCTTCTCAGCCAAGGGAGTGGGCTCACTCACAATTTTGCCTAAGAACACAGCCATGAATAAAGAATGGTATCAACATATCCTCAAAGAGCAACTTCTCCCAACCATCCAGGAACAGTTTGGTGACGAACAATGCCTTTTGCAGCATGATGGAGCACCTTGCCATAAGGCAAAAGTGATAACTAAGTGGCTTTGGGAACAAAACATCGATATTTTGGGTCCATGGCCAGGAAACTCCCCAGACCTTAATCCCATTGAGAACTTGTGGTCAATCCTCAAGAGGCGGGTGGACAAACAAAAACCCACAAATTCTGACAAACTCCAAGCATTGAATATGCAAGAATGGGCTGCCATCAATCAGGATGTGGCCCAGAAGTTAATTGACAGCATGCCAGGGCGGATTGCAGAGGTCTTGAAAAAGAAGGGTCAACACTGCAAATATTGACTCTTTGCATCAACTTCATGTAATTGTCAATAAAAGCCTTTGACACTTATGAAATGCTTGTAATTATACTTCAGTATTCCATAGTAACATCTGACAAAAATATCTAAAGACAATGAAGCAGCAAACCTTTATGGAAATTAATATTTGTGTCATTCTCAAATCTTCTGGCCACGACTGTACTGTCCTGTAGGTTTTCGGTTCAACCCTAATTTAGCATATCTGATTCAGCTAGTTAAGGTCTTGTTGAGCAGCTAATTAGTAGAATCAGTTGTGTTAAATTAGGGTTAGACTGAAAACCCACAGGATCGTAGATCTCCAGGAATAGGTTGTACTGAAAACCCACAGGACCGTAGATCTCCAGGAAGAGGGTTGGGCAGCTCTGATTAAGTACAATCACTAATCATGCCTTTACTATGACATTCAAATGATTTCAGTCATTCATTATTCAGTATAGTTACTGCAATGTGCATAATATGGAAAACTACTACAGTACTACTATAATTAAATGATATTCCACCAAATAAACCTACATTTGCTACAGTGCTGTACATGGTTCATAAGTCAAATCTAAGATTAAAGAATAGCCTACATTTGAAAGGAACTCAAATATATAGAAATTTACCTTAGGAGATGGTTGATTTTCTGAAAACATAGCAAAAGGAATTGGGTTAACAAAGTAATGCACAGTTAATAGCCTAGAGATCTGTAAGTAATAAATTATGTTAGAAAAGTGTGAGAGGGCCAGTAATGTACAGAATGTGGGGAGAAGGGTAGAACATGTTAAACTAATCTTTAGTTTCTTTACCTGAAAACAAATCAAAAGTTATCCGTTTGTTAGGAGCGAAGCAAAACCCACTCATTAACTTAATTATTCTAGTACACAGAAATGCAGAAGGAACCGAACATGGTAATAAATAATGAAAGACTAACCTTTAGTTACAGACAAAACAAAAATAATGACTACAAAAAGGAAAACTGAAGATGGAACTAAGACAATGACTCTATTCCTTAGTGATTTTCTGCAGACAACATCTCTTGTTTGACTTCCATCTTCAATCTTGTATTGTCCAATGGATTCACAACTAAAAAGGTGAACAAATAAAAGTTGTTTAAGGCAGTTGAACCATTATCATATTAGCGATCATCAAACATTGTTTCAAATGTGTATATAAAAATTACAGACAAATCTACGAAGGCCAAACGATAATATCGGTGAGTGTAAAGGCTAGAGGTATTTCATTTCAATACTATACATTACAAATGTTTCTCAAATAAAAATGTGTCACTATTCCTTAATTTGGGCATGTAAAACTCAGTGATTTAAATGATGGGGTAACAATGGTATTATTGATCATCCTCATAACAATTGTTGAATGCACTGTTTTCCCTAATACATTACATTTACGTCATTTATCAGACACTCTTATCCAGAGTGACTTACAGTAGTGAGTTCATACATTTTTCATACTGTTCCTCCATGGGAATCGAACCCACAACCCTGGCGTTGCAAGCGCCATGCTCTACCAATTGAGCCAACTGAACCAGTATTGACAAGTCAATCTAATGTATTCTTGAAGTAAATGGAGCAATAAATTATTGTTATTAATTATAAAGCCTTGTTCACATTGGCAGTTTGAAATGACTCAAATCTAATTTTTTGCATATCCGAATCTTTTTGTTGTTGTTGGTTATTATGCAGTCTGAACAACCAGAAAGCACATGGAATTGGATATTTCAAGCCACAATCGGCTTGATTGTAGGTGGTTTGAAGTCAGATCCAAATCTGATTTCTGTCCATGCGACATGTCTGAATGGTCAAATATGAGTTAATGCCCTCAAGTAGTTTTTAGACTTATTTGACATATTTTGTTGCTTAGATACTCTGTTGACAGTTTGACATGAATATGTGGTAGCTAAATAGTTAATTGTTTACAAACAAATGTTCTAGAAAGTTAAACAGCTACCTAGCTAGTTGACTGCTGTGACTAACCAAAAAGGACTAATTTTGAAAGTTTGATCATCTTGTCCTTTGAGGCTTTAAGTGTTTTTACACTATGATTTTGAATATTCAAAGCAACTGGGAAACGCCCATGGTGACGCATTGTTGTCACCTTAGGTTGTTACATAACTTCTGAGTGATGGGAAGCAGGAGCACCACCAATCAGACTGCACCACTGCGCAGTGTGCATACACCCGTCATTACGATGACAACTAGCTAGCCATGTCTGAACACACACACATCCGATTTGGTCACTTGTAACTTAGTTTGGACAGTCAGTATTCCAAAACAGATTTGAAAAACAAAACTGATTTAAGCATTAAGGCCTGCAGTGTGAACAAGGCTTAAAACCCCATATTTTTGCATAGTCATCCAGATGAAACCAGCCATTGTCAATGTCTCTAACAAATAGGAATGAAACCAGCCAAAACCTACTCAGTCCAAGCAGTGCAGTTCACACCATGTTGTGAGTAAGAACCATGCTGACACTCTTCACACATGGTATCTGTTGTCTTTGTTCCTGCACAGGAATAACATAGATTAACATGTAATATGCTGTGAGTAATTCCTATTGACAATAACAGTTATGAAAAATAAGGGTATTTTATTAACTTTACTTCATACTATATATACACACACACATACCCGGTACTTTAACTCTCTGTCCAGGTGAGCAAAGTGTATGTCTTAGTGCAAAGGTGCACTCGTTGCCAGCTGAGGAGCTGGTACAATAATATCCATTTTGAACATGACAAATGGAGTTACTTGTAGAAGTACACGTCATCAAAATGAACAGACCTTGTCCTGGAAAACATAAAAGTAAGGAAGTTTACAAGGGACTCTTTTTATTGCAAGGATTTGCCTTATGTGGTGCATGAAAGGAGTCTTGGGAAACTAGCCTGAAAAAGATCCTAATGAATAAACAAAGAAACATGCAGATATTGTGTACAAGCCTCATTAGCAAGGTTTCCATTGAATTGGAGACAGATTTTCATGTGAATATTGTAAAATCTGCATAAAGCAAATATGCGCATTTTCCCACCAGTGGTGTTTCCACCAAAAACGGACTTGTTGCAGATAAATATCAGTGCTTGATGCCGTAGTGCACATAAAATGTTTCTTTTTTTTGTTTTAATGTACTGAATAAAAATATAAAGTTGAATGGGTTTCCATTGCATTTTCAACTCTACCAATATTTTCGTCACAAAAGCTGTTGCGTTAAATAGCAAATGTGCTTTCTCTGGTCTTCACACTTGCGCTCTAGCTACAGCATGTAGATACAGTGCAGGAAGGCTGTGCAGGTAGGCTAGTCTACATAATGAGATTATTATGGATAAGAGCGAGAATAGGTGTATTTATCAAACAGCAGTCAAGCATTGATCATCATGTCACCAGAATCAGACCCTCATTATTTATTGGAAAGGTGCATCAAGATCACTATGCACTTTCACCACCCTGTGAAGTTCATCAGAACTTATTTAATCTGTATAAACTGCATGCTTTCCCAAGTCGTAGTGGGAGGACCACACACCATGTCATCACGTGACTCCAAGTTTACTTCAATATGATTATAAAAACAATTAATTTTACAGACACAAAAAGATCACACCATGTCAAACAAACAAATTATCTGTCAGTATTTATAAAATTGTACTGAAACTTCCTGTTTCCATCACAGCTTGTGATTTTTTTAAATTTATTCTGTGGATGGAAATGTGGTTAATGACATCCTGAGATGTGGTTTGGTCATGGTTTTGAATTTGCATACCATGTTTTGCAACATTTCTGTGATACATTCTGGTTGTTTAGCATGGAAGAGAAAATTACATGCAAGTTCACTGGTGACATTACATTTTTTTTGTCTAAAGAATCATCACAAAGAGGCTTCGACACAGGGCCGGTTCGAGGCATAAGCGGTCACTTAGGGTCCTAAGCCGCTAGGGGGCCCCCAACCCACCAAAAAATGTACAAAATATAGCTGACTGCAGTACTGTGTAGTGTAACCGACTGCAGTACTGTGTAGTTACTGCAGTACTGTGTAGTGTAACAGACTGCAGTACTGTGTAGTGTAACAGACTGTAGTACTGTGTAGTGTAACAGACTGCAGTACTGTGTAGTGTAACAGACTGCAGTACTGTGTAGTGTAACAGACTGCAGTACTGTGTAGTGTAACAGACTGCAGTACTGTGTAGTGTAACCGACTGCAGTACTGTGTAGTGTAACCGACTGTAGTACTGTGTAGTGTAACAGACTGCAGGTCTGTGTAGTGTAACAGACTGCAGTACTGTGTAGTGTAACAGACTGCAGTACTGTGTAGCGTAACAGACTGCAGTACTGTGTAGCGTAACAGACTATATATATATATATATATATATATATATATTTCTCAGCTGCTCATATTAAACACAGCTCCGCTATAAAACCAAAGTAGCCTACCAGGCATCACTGAAAAACAGACCAGCGGGAAAGCGCACGGCCTCCATTCACTATTGGAGTGCATAGATTTTTTTCCACTGCCCCTGTTCCTTCCCATTTGATAATGGGCCATTACATAGCACAACTAATTTGACATATTAGTAAAGACAAGATTAAATTGAGAATAGTCTGATGGGTGAAAATATGATCACTTGATGAGAGAACGGCTGTGCAGCCTGAGGCAAGAAACAGCACAAGCTTTTTATTTGCTACTTTCTCAAATCATCAATAGCCTATAGTCGCATCATCCAGTCCATATGTTTTAAGGTTTGTATCATTCACAACTAAAGTTGCCAAATAACTCTAAATCTAGCATATAGGACCTGTTTCAAATGATCACTTTTACGCTCAACATAGCCACTTCATACGCACACTCTCTCCGGAATGGGAAAATGATTCATTCCATTTTATTCAGCTAAGTTCAATTATATTCTTCTTACTATAAAATAATATAATCTAAAACAATGGCATGGGACGTATAAGCATATCTTGTCAGCTAAATGAACAAGCCTAAAGCCTATGGTATGGAGCATAGCCAGCCAGATAACGTACAGTGCCTTTGGAAAGTATTCAGACCCCTTCCATTTTTCCACATTTTGTTACATTACAGCCTTATTCTAAAATGGATTAAATAAATTTAAAAAATCCTCAATCTACACACAATACCGCATAATAACAGGTTTCTAGACACCCTTGAGATGTTTCTACAACTTGTTTGGAGTCCACTTGTGGTAAATTCAATTGATTGTACATGATTATATAAGGTCCCACAGTTGGCAGTGCATGTCAGAGCAAAAACCAAGCCATGAGGTCGAAGGAATTGTTCGTAGAGCTCCGAGACAGGATTGTGTCGAGGCACAGATCTGGGGAAGGGTCCCAAAACATTTCTGCACCATTGAAGGTCCAAAGAACACAGTGGCCTCCATCATTCTTAAATTGAAGAAGTTTGGAACCCCCAAGACTCTTCCTAGAGCTGGCCGCCCAGCCAAACTGAGCAATCAGGGGAGAAGGGCCTTGGTCAGGGAGGTGATCAATAATCCAATGGTCACTGACAGAGCTCCAGAGTTCCTTTGTGGAGATGGGAGAACCTTCCAGAAGGACAACCATCTCTGCAGGACTCCACCAATCAGGCCTTTATGGTAGAGTGGCCAGTCGGAAGCCATTCCTCAGTAAAAGGTACATGACAGCCAGCTTGGAGATTGCCAAAAGGCACCTAAAGGACTCTCAGACCATGAGAAACAAGATTATCTGGTCTGATGAAATCAAGATTGAACTCTCTGGTCTGAATGCCAAGCGTCACGTCTGGAGGAAACCTGGCACAATCCCTATGGTGAAGCATGGTGGTCGCAGCATCATGCTGTGGGGATGCTTTTCAGCGGCAGGGACTGGAGACAAGTCAGGATCGAGGGAAAGATGAACGGAGCAAAGTACAGAGAGGTCCTTGATGAAAACCTGCTCCAGTGTTCTCATGACCTCAGACTGGGGCGAAGGTTCACCTTCCATTAGGACAACAACCCTAAGCACACAGCCAAAACAACACAGGAATGGCTGAAAATAGCTGTGCAGCGACACTTACCATCCAACCTGACAGAGCTTGAGAGGATCTGCAGTGAAGAATGGGAGAAACTCCCCAAATACAGGTGTGCTAAGCTTGTAGCGTCATACCCAAGAAGACTCAAGGCTGTAATCGCCGCCAAAGGTGCTTCAACAAAGTACTGAGTGAAGAGTCTGAATGCTTACAGTGGGGGAAAAAAGTATTTGATCCCCTGCTGATTTTGTACGTTTGCCCACGGACAAAGAAAGGATCAGTCTATAATTTTAATAGTAGGTTTATTTGAACAGTGAGAGACAGAATAACAACAAAAATCTCCAGAAAAACGCATGTGAAATGTTATAAATTGATTTGCATTTTAATGAGGGAAATAAGTATTTGACCCCCTCTCAATCAGAAAGATTTCTGGCTCCCAGGTGTCTTTTATACAGGTAACGAGCTGAGATTAGGAGCACACTTTTAAAGGGAGTGCTCCTAACCGCAGCTTGTTATCTATAAAAAAATACACCTGTCCACAGAAGCAATCAATCAATCAGATTCCAAACTCTCCACCATGGCCAAGACCAAAGAGCTTTCCAAGGATGTCAGGGACAAGATTGTAGACCTACACAAGGCTGGACTGGGCTACAAGACCATTGCCAAGCAGCTTGGTGAGAAGGTGACAACATTTGGTGTGATTATTCGCAAATGGAAGAAACACAAAAGAACTGTCAATATCCCTCGGCCTGGGGCTCCATGCAAGATCTCACCTTGTGGAGTTGCAATGATCATGAGAACGGTGAGGAATCAGCCCAGAATTACACGGGAGGAGCTTGTCAATGATCTCAAGGCAGCTGGGACCATAGTCACCAAGAAAACAATTGGTAACACACTACGCCGTGAAGGACTTAAATCCTGCAGTGCCCGCAAGGTCCCCCTGCTCAAGAATACATATACATGCCCGTCTGAAGTTTGCCAATGAACATCTGAATGACTCAGAGGACAACTGGTGAAAGTGTTGTGGTCAGATGAGACCAAAATGGAGCTCTTTGACATCAACTCAACTCGCCGTATTTGGAGGAATGCTGCCTATGACCCCAAGAACACCATCTCCACCGTCAAACATGGAGGTGGAAACATTATGCTTTGGGGGTGTTTTTCTGCTAAGGGGACAGGACAACTTCATCGCATCATTTGACGGGGCCATGTACCGTCAAATCTTGGGTGAGAACCTCCTTCCCTCAGCCAGGGCATTGAAAATGGGTCGTGGATGGGTATTCCAGCATGACAATGACCCAAAACATACGGCCAAGGCAACAAAGGAGTGGCTCAAGAAGAAGCACATTAAGGTTCTGGAGTGGCCTAGCCAGTCTCCAGACCTTAATCCCATAGAAAATCTGGGGAGGGAGTTGAAGGTTCGAGTTGCCAAACGTCAGCCTCGAAACCTTAATGACTTGGAGAAGATCTGCAAAGAGGAGTGGGACAAAATCCCTCCTGAGATGTGTGCAAACCTGGTGGCCAACTACAAGAAACGTCTGACCTCTGTGATTGCCAACAAGGGTTTTGCCACCAAGTACTAAGTCATGTTTTGCAGAGGGGTCAAATACTTATTTCCCTCATTAAAATGCAAATCAATTTATAACATTTTTGACATGCGTTTTTTCTGGATTTTTTGTTGTTGTTATTCTGTCTCTCACTTTTCAAATAAACCTACCATTAAAATTATAGACTGATCATTTCTTTGTAAGTGGGCAAACGTACAAAATCAGCAGGGGATCAAATACTTTTTTCCCCCACTGTATGTAAATGTTTTTTTGCAACAATTTCTAAAAACCTATTTTTGCTTTGTCATAATGGGGTATTGTGTGTAGATTGATGAGGGGGGAAAACGATTGAATCCATTTTAGAATAAGGCTGTACCGTAACAAAATGTGGAAAAAGTCAAGGGTTGTGAAAACTTTCCGAATGCACTGTACAATAGGCCAGCTAATATTCTGTTCTTCCAAAATACATTTTCTTCATATCATAATGACATCATTAACATGACACAGGCCATGGCAAAATGTGTAGAATTGTAGGAAATTAGCTTTAAACTGCAATTTTTGTCCAATAGCAAAATGAATAGAATTTCATGGCAACCAAATCTCACTTAGGGCCCCCAAAATACCTGAAATATTATGGGCCCCAAAAATGTTAGGGTCCCTCATAATACCTGGATCACAAGGACTGCAGGGAAAGCACTTGGCCAAGCCGTTAGCTGCATTCATGTAGGTCTGTCCTGTACAGGGTATGCAGGACGTGCTGGACTCCAATGTACAGTCCTTGCGGACAACTAAACCTAATAAAATAAAACAAAACATGCCAGTACATTCTACATGCATTTACAATTTAGTGTATTGTTTATAGTTTGATAACAAACTATGTTTAATTCCTTAACAATGTAATATAATTGTGTGAAGTTTAATTTGCATACAATAGAACTAAAATAAATGTATATTATGTACAGTAGTGTAAACAAGTCCTTGATGCCCTTACCTTTTCCACACATTGGACAGCACTGACCAGTGTTAGATTTGTACTCTGCAGGGCCACACTTGTTTCCAGATGCAGGTATGATCATGTCTGGGTTAGAAAGTAGAAAAATTAAAGAAAAATCATATCTTAGCTTTGTTTAAGCAATTATCTACCATTACTTCCATATATTTAGAATTTATTAAAAAATTGAATAGGGGAGGGTCATGTAATTTGTAAATCGATGAAATGTCATATTGCTCAGGGTTTGAGAATTAGTTTATTATTATAGTCTCTCATGTGTGCCTCATGATGCCCATCTTCCCTGATTCTCTGCTGGGCAATATCAAGTGTGCCTAGTGTGGTCTCAATCAAATGTTCCATAGCCTATACTATAGGCTATATACCTAGGCTATAGAAAGAGCTTGCTCGGTGAAGCACAGGGCAAAGTGATATTTCCAAGAAAATGTACTTCCTTCCTGAGTTTTTGCACTGCTGGGATGGTGTATATAAAACTAGGCTACACTGCATTACACACTGCAATGGATAGGAGTTCCCTGGCCTGCCCTGCTCTTGCTGATGTAAACCTTTTTCTGATGCCTAACCAATGACTGTGCTGTGTACAGTGGAACTTCAGGAGGCGAGTCAACATCTGTGTGCGCAGACTAGACGACAGATGTCCCGCTCAGTTTGAGACAGAGCGTGAAGATGACAAGGAGGATTTGAGTTTATTTTTACAGGGACAGTGCACATTAATGTTTCAGTAAAAGTGCCGGTTTTAGCCAGCCGGCTAATTCTCAACCGCAGTCCCTGGGCAGGTTATTAAAAACAATTACAATACAGACAATCATTGAGCAGTGAGCACACGCAGAGCAACATAGGACAAGCAAGACGTAGCATGCAGACAGAGCAACATAGCACAAAAAGCAACAAGACAAAATCCATAAAAGCAACAGTGTCTGCAGCAATACACAGCTAGGGATTATGTTCACAAATCTGATTGAGCTTTAGCCATGTCTTCATGTTTTTGTGAAAGTGTGATAAGTGGTGCAGTTACAGTTGAAGTCGGAAGTTTACATACACCTTAGCCAAATACATTTAAACTCAGTTTTCACAATTCCTGACATTTAATCCTAGTAAAAATTAGGTCAGTTAGGATCACCACTTTATTTTAAGAATGTGAAATGTCAGAATAACAGGAGAGAGAATGATTTATTTCAGCTTTTATTTCTTTCATCACATTCCCAGTGGTCAGAAGTTTACATATACTAATTAAGTGTTTGGTAGAATTGCCTTTAAATTGTTTAACTTGGGTCAAACATTTCAGGTAGCCTTCCACAAGCTTCCCACAATAATTTGGGTGAATTCTGACCCATTCCTCCTGACAGAGCTGGTGTAACTGAGTCAGGTTTGTAGGCCTCCTTGCTCGCACACACTTTTCCAGTTCTGCACACAAATTTTCCATGGGATTGAGGTCAGGGCTTTGTGATGGCCACTCCAATACCTTGACTTTGTCCTTAAGCCATTTTGCCACAACTTTGAAAATATGCTTGAGGTCAATGTCCATTTTGAAGACCCATTTGCGACCAAGCTTTAAATTCTTGACTGATGTCTTGAGATGTTGCTTCAGTATATCCACATAATTTTCCCGCCTCATGATGCCATCTATTTTGAAGTGCACCAGTCCCTCCTGCAGCAAAGCACCCCCACAACATGATGCTGCTACCCCCGTGTTTCACGGTTGGGATGGTGTTCTTCAGCTTGCAAGCATCCCCCTTTTTCCTCCAAACATAATGATGGTCATTATGGCCAAACAGTTCTATTTTTGTTTCATCAGATCAGCAGACATTTCTCCAAAAAGCACAATCTTTGTCCCCGTGTGCAGTTGCAAACCATTGTCTGGCTTTTTTATGGCGGTTTTGGAGCAGTGGCTTCTTCCTTGCTGAGCGGCCTTTCAGGTTATGTCGATATAGGACTCATTTTACTGTGGATATAGATACTTTTGTACCCGTTTCCTCCAGCATCTTCACAAGGTCCTCAAAAGCCTTCCTTAGGTCCAGAAACACAGCCCCAACAACGCCCCCTTTGTCCATCTTGGACTTCACATTTTGCAGAAGAAAGCAGTTGGCCCTTTCTGTGGAGCGTTTTGCTCTGAAGCCAAACTGCATGGAGTGTAATGTGAAGGGGCTGTTGTTGAGGTGGGCAATCAGTTGCTCTGCTACACACTTTTCAACAACCTTCGACAGCACAGGATCGGAGGTAGCTTTTAAAAATGTTATTCCCAATCCCAATCCCAAAGGGGGCGTTGTTACTGTTAACCATGAGGTTCTCATCACAAAATTGTCCAAGTTCAACTTTTCCCCCGATGCCTTGAGATGGATGAAATCATACCTTGAAGGCAGAACTCAGTGTGTCAGAGTGAGCAATGAGCTGTCGCCCACTCTTAGCTATGATGTGGGCGTGCCCCAAGGGTCAATACTGGGGCCCCTCATGTTCAGCTGCCAAGCTACTCTTCCTGGGGTCCAAAGCTTACTACTGATGTAATGGATTTTAATACAAATTAAATGGACTTGATTATATAAAACAATCTATAATGACGCTTTAGTCCGCAATGCTTTGTGCTAGAAACAAGCTGTAAAATGACGGAAAGACGTGACACTGATGCATATGGGATATGTTTAGTTTGTCTCTGACATTCAGAGGCTGCACTACAACTTGATATACCCGAGGAGCAGTGGTGTAGTGCAATTTCTTTTTAGGTGAGGGAGCACCCAAAAAAATATGTTTATACCGACAGATTGAATATCATAATAGGTGTATAAAATGCCTCTTCCAATTGCAACATCTGCTATACTGTATGCCCACACATCTTGTCAAGATGTTATATTTTTAATACTCTCAATAACAAAGTTAGACATACCTAATTTCAAAGTAGGCCATTATCACTGTCAATCGTGAATTCAATTCTTCACGTTTTACTGGTGAAATGTCCAAACTGCATGCCAATCATTTGATCTCAAATCAGTTTCATTTGAATATGCATTTTGATCTTCTTGAATAACTTTACGAGCAAATTAAAGCAGATGGTGTTAAACTATTAGCATTTCTTGTAGGCCTATTTTGTTTCAACCAAAGCTTGCATGGATCACGCTGTTGAGTTTTGGCCGCATGAGGAAAATATTTGATTATTCAGCTTCAGATAAGAAATGACTGGGGAGGTGTGTTTGGTGTAACGTATTATAGGTGTACCATGCTACAGTAGGTTTATATGCTAGTCAGATCTGCTATGTAAAATACTAATTAGTCATTGTGTTCTTGTCAGACATTGATTCAGCTTTGATCTAACTTCACTAAACAAGCACCATTGTGAGAAGTGATTATCTTCTATTTGTAATAATAATAATAATAATAATGTGATGAATAGGACTATTAGATGTAGGCAACAAATTGATGAGGGTTATTTTGAGCAATTTGAGTGCCCTTTGAATCGTGGTGCTGAAAGGACAGGAATGGTCAAGTATTGTTCTGGGTTTCACTGCACAAGGAGTTTTATGAACATCATGGCAGACATGCGGTGAATTTGGATCCTAGATCTCGTTGGTGTGATGATAAGGTTGATGCGGTAGATCAGTTTCAACTTTCTATCGATGGTTTCGAACAACCTTCGGAATCAGAGGTTCAGAACTAGACATTCATCCATGTTTCTCAAACGTCAAATTTCGAAGTTGTTCCAAATGTCAAATTTTGAAAAGCAACTTTCTATCGTTGGATTTGAACCTTTGTCTTGCTCACATTGAGGGAGAGGTTGTTCCGGGATGCCTACAAGGCCCTCCCCCGCCCTCTGTTCGGCAAATCTGATCATGACTCAATTTTGCTCCTCCCTTCCTATAGGCAGAAACTCAAACAGGAAGTACCCGTGCTAAGGACTATTCAATGCTGGTCTGACAAATCTGAAGATTGTTTTGATCACACAGACTGGGATATGTTCCGGGTAGCTTCCAAGAATAATATCGACGAATACACCGATACGGTGACTGAGTTTATCAGGAAGTGTATAGGAGATGTTGTACTCACTATATTAAAACCTACCCTAACCAGAAACCGTAGATAGATGGCAGCATTCACGCAAAACTGAAAGTGCAGACCGCATTTAACCATGGCAAGGTAACTGGGAATATGGCCGAATACAAACAGTTTAGTTATTCCGTAAGGCAATCAAACAGGCAAAATGTCAGTATAGAGACAAAGTGGAGTTACAATTCAACAGCTCAGACACGATATGTATGTGGCAGGGTCTACAGACAATCACAAACTACAAAGGGAAAACCAGCCACATCGCAGACACCGACTTCTTGCTTCCGGACAAGCTAAACACCTTCTTCGCCCGCTTTGAGGATAACACAGTGCCACCGACGGGGCCCGCTACCAAGGACTGTGGGCTCTCCTTCTCCGTGGCTAATGTAACGGGAAGGGTACCTGGGGAAGGGTACCAAAACATGTCTGCACCATTGAAGGTCCCCAAGAACACAGTGGCCTCCATCATTCTTAAATGGAACCACCAAGACTCTTCCAAGAGCTGACAGCCCGGCCAAACTGAGCAATCGGGGGAGAAGGGCCTTGTTCGGGAGGTGACCAAGAACCCAATGGTCTCTGACAGAGCTCCAGAGTTCCTCTGTGGAGATTGAAGAACCTTCCAGAAGGACAACCATCTCTGCAGCACTCCACCAATCAGGCCTTTATGGTAGAGTGGCCAAACAGAAGCCACTCCTCAGTAAAAGGCACATGACAGCCCTGAATGCCAAGAATCACATCTGGAAGAAACCTGACACCATCCCTACGGTGAAGAATGGCGGTGGCAGCATATGCTGTGGGGATGTTTTTCAGTGGCAGGGACTGGGTGTAAAGATTCTGAATACATATGTAAATGTGATGTTTTGTATTTTTTATACATTTGCAAAGATTTCTAAAAAACTGTTTTTGTTTTGTCATTATGGGGTATTGTGTGTAAATTGATGAAGGAAAAAAAACAATTGGAATCAATTTTAGAATAAGGCTGTAATGTAACAAAATGTGGAAAAAGTCAAGGGATCTGAATACTTTCCGAATGCACTGTAAGCATCTGCCTCTGATTCCGGAGGTTGCAAATTTGAATCCAGCGATAGAAAGTTGTTTTTCGGAATTAGACGTTTGGAGCAACTTAAAAATTCTGTTTGACAAACATTAATGAATGTCTAATTCTGACGCGAGACTAAGCCTCTGCATTTGTGAAAAACAACTTTAGTCGCTGGATTCTAACCTTCGGAATCAAACCACAACACCCTAGCAAAACCGAAACCCAATTGAAGGTAACAGCACTCACTGTTGCCCCTAGTGGCCAGTTTCCACGTCATCTGCCGACGTCCTCAGAAATGGCTGGATGTCGAATACTGACTTGTAATCACGTGTGACCTGGCTGATTAAACAACATAGTAACTCTAAATCAGCCAGGTAGCCTATACTATTATTATTTCAATGCTATTTAAGAAATCAATTGTGAAGCATTTTGTGCCACACAACAACCGCACTTCAACAACATGCCTATAAAAAAATGTAGCATTTAGGCTGTATACATAAAAAATTACTTAGAATGAAATAATGAAACGAAAAAATGCCTTAGTAGGCTGTACAGTCATTCTACAGTGCCTTTGAATTCACTTTTAGAAACACGAAATTAGTCAGTCTTTGGTTTGTAGATCATGTGGTGAGCTACACTACCGGTCAAAAGTTTTAGAACACCTACTCATTCAAGGGTTTTAATTTATTTTTACTATTTTATACATTGTAGAATAATAGTGAAGACATCAAAACTATGAAATAACACATATAGAATGATGATCAAAGAAATGTTAAATAAATCAAAATATATTTTATATTTGAGATTCTTCAAATAGCGACATTTTGCCTTGATGACAGCTTTGCACAAAGGACAGTTTCTAAAACTGCATATCTAAGGCTCTGGTCTGTCCTAGGAGTGAGGGTAAACAGTAGGCATGTCCTCTGCTATCCACTTTATGTTATTATAATTTTGGGTATAAGGGAGTGTCACTTTTTTCAAGTGCTCAGGGAGGGTCAGGTAAAAATATATTTTACTGAAGGGGGGGCCATCCATTTTAATTTCAGGGAGATGTGACTTTCTCCAGGTATCCTTCATTGTAAATGCAGTACCCTTCAAGCATTTGGACAGAGAAGTATAAATTGTTTGGTTATTTACTATATATAGTGAATTCGGAAAGTTTTCAGACCCCTTGACTTTTTCCACATTTTGTTAGGTTACAGCCTTATTCTAAAATGGATTATAAAACATGTTCCCTCAAACTACACACAATACCCCATAATGACAAAGCAAAAACGTTTTTTTTATTTTTTAAATATATAAAACTGAAATATCACATTTACATAAGTATTCAGACCCTTTACTCAGTACTTTGTTGAATCACCTTTGGCAGCGATTACAGCCTTGAATCTTCTTGGGTATGACGTTACAAGCGTGGCACACCTGTATTTGGAGAGTTTCTCCCATTATTATCTGTAGATCCTCTCAAGCTCTGTCAGGTTGGATGGGGAGCGTTGCTGCACAGCTATTTTCAGGTCTCTCCAAGATGATAAGATGACGCCGAAGAGGGTGGCTGACGTTTTACATGCTCCTAACCAACTGTGCTATTTCATTCGTTTTCACGTTGTTCGTAACTTATTTTGTACATAATGTTGCTGCTACCGACTCTTATGACCAAAAAAAAAAAACTTCTGGACATCAGAACAACGATTACTCACAACAAACTGGAAGAAACTTTTTCCTTTAACGAGAAAGTAATATCTTATGTTTTACCGAGTCGTGGCTGAACGACGACATTAAGAACATACAGCTGGCAGGTTATACATGCAAGAGGAGAAAACAGCAGCCTCTGGTAAGACACGGGGCGGGGGCCTGTGCATATAAACTCAACAAAAAAAAGAAATGTCCCTTTTTCAGGACCCTGTCTTTCAAAGATAATTCGTAAAATCCAAATAACTTCACAGATCTTCATTGTAAAGGGTTTAAACACTGTTTCCCATGCTTGTTCAATGAACCGTAAACAATTAATGAACATGCACCTGTGGAACGGTCGTTAAGACACTAACAGCTCTTCAGGCGGTAGGCAATTAAGGTCACAGTTATGAAAACTTAGGACACTAAAGAGGCCTTTCTATTGCCTCTGAAAAACACCAAAAGAAAGATGCCCAGGGTCCCTGCTCATCTGCGTGAACATGCCTTAGGCATGCTGCAAGGAGGCATGAGGACTGCAGATGTGGCCAGGGCAATAAATTGCAATGTCCGTAACGTGAGACGCCTAAGACAGTGCTACAGGGAGACAGGACGGACAGCTGATCAACCTCTCAGTGGCAGACCACATGTAACACCTGCACAGCATCGGTACATCCGAACATCATACCTGCGAGACAGGTACAGGAGGGCAACAACAACTGCCTGAGTTACGCCAGGAACGCACAATCCCTCCATCAGTGCTCAGACTGTCCGCAATAGGCTGAGAGAGGCTGGACTGAGGGCTTGTAGGCCTGTTGTAAGGCAGGTCCTCATCAGACATCACCGACAACAACGCCGCCTATGGGCACAAACCCACTGTCGCTGGACCTGATAGGACTGGCAAAAAGTGCTCTTCACTGATGAGTCGTGGTTTTGTCTCACCAGGGGTGATGGTTGGATTCGCGTTTATCGTCGAAGGAATAAGCGTTACACCGAGGCCTGTACTCAGGAGCGGGATCGATTTGGAGGTGGAGGGTCCGTCATGGTCTGGGGCGGTGTGTCACAGCATCATCGGATTGAGCTTGTTGTCATTACATGCAATCTCAACGCTGTGCGGAAGACATCCTCCTCCCTCATGTGGTACCCTTCTTGCAGGCTCATCCTGACATGACCCTCCAGTATGACAATGCCACCAGCCATACTGCTCGTTCTGTGCGTGATTTCCTGCAAGACAGGAATGTCAGTGTTCTGCCATGGCCAGCGAACAGCCCAGATCTCAATCCCATTGAGCACATCTGGGACCTGTTGGATTGGAGGGTGAGGGCTAGGGCCATTCCTCACAGAAATGTCCGGCAACTTGCAGATGGCTTGGTGGAAGAATGCGGTAACATCTCACAGCAAGAACTGGCAAATCTGGTGCAGTCCATGAGGAGGAGATGCACTGCAGTACTTAATGCAGCTGGTGGACACACCAGATACTGACTGTTACTTTTGATGTTCACCCCCTCTTTGTTCAGGGACACATTATAAAATTTCTGTTAGTCACATCAAATCAAATGCATTTATAAAGCCCTTCTTACATCAGCTGATATCGCAAAGTGCTGTACAGAAACCCAGCCTAAAACCCCAAACAGCAAGCAATGCAGGTGTATAAACACGGTGGCTAGGAAAAACTTCCTAGAAAGGCCAGAACCTAGGAAGAAACCTAGAGAGGAACCAGGCTATGAGGGGTGGCCAGTCCTCTTCTGGCTGTGCCGGGTGGAGATTATAACAGAACATGGCCAAGGTGTTCAAATGTTCATAGATGACCAGCAGGGTCAAATAATAATGATCACAGTGGTTGTCAGGGGTGCAACAGGTCAGCACGTCAGGAGTAAATGTCAGTTGGCTTTTCATAGCCGATCATTGAGAGTATCTCTACCGCTCCTGCTGTCTCTAGAGAGTTGAAAACAGCAGGTCTGGTACAGGTAGCATGTCTGTGGAACTTGTTCAGTTTATGTCTCAGTTGTTGAATCTTGTTATGGTCATACAAATATTTACACATGTTAAGTTTGCTGAAAATAAACTCAGTTGACAGTGAGAGGACGTTTCTTTTTTTGCTGAGTTTATGTGAGAAACAGCTGGTGCACGATATCTAAGGAAGTCTCGAGGTTTTGCTCGCCTGAGGTAGTGTGGTCAACATCTTATCATGAGATACTCTATCTACCTAGAGAGTTCTGTATTTTTCGTAGCTGTCTACATACCACCACAAACCGATGCTGGCACTAAAACCGCACTCAATGTATAAGGAAATAAGCAAACAGGAAAACACTCATCCAGAGGCGGTGCTACTAGTGGCTGGGGACTTGAATGCAGGGAAACTTAAATCAGTTATACCGAATTTCTATCAACACGTTAAATGTGTAACCAAAGGAAAAAAATATTCTAGACCACCTTTACTCCACACACAGAGACACATACAAAGCTCTCCCTCGCACTCCATTTGGCAAATCTGACCATAATTCTATCCTCCTGATTCCTGCTTACAAGCAAAAATTAGCAGGAAGCACCAGTGACTCGGTCTATAAAAAAATGTGGTCAGATGAAGCAGATGCTACACTACAGGACTGCTTTGCTAGCACAGACTGAAATATGTTCTGGGATTCCTCCGATGGCATTGAGGAGTACACCACATAAGTCACTGGCTTTATCAATAAGTGCATTGAGGACGTGGTCCCCACAGTGACTGTACGTACAGCACATACCCCAACCAGAAGCCATGGATTAGAGGCAACATTCACACTGAACTAAAGGGTAGAGCTGCCGCTTTCAAGGAGCGGGACTCTAGCCCGGAAAGCGTATAAGAAATCCCACTATGCCCTCAGACGACCCATCAAACAAGCAAAGCGTCAATACAGGATTAAGATTGAATCCTACAACACCGGTTCTGACGCTTGAAGGATGTGGCAGGGCTTGAAAACTATTACAGACTACAAAGGGAAACCCAGACGTGAGCTGCCCAGTGATGCGAGCCTACCAGACAAGCTAAATGCCTTTTATGCTCGCGTCGAGGCAAGCAACACTAAAGCATACACGAGAGCACCAGCTGTTCTGGATGATTGTGTGATAACGCTCTCGGTAGCTGATGTGAGTAAGACCTTTAAACAGGTCAACATTCACAAAGCCGCGGCACCAGACGGATTACCAGGATGTGTACTCAAAGCATGCGCGGCTCAATTGGCAAGTGTCTTCACTGATATTTTCAACCTCTTCCTGACCGAGTCTGTAATACCTACATGTTTCAAGCACACCACCATAGTCCCTGTGCCCAAGGAGGCGAAGGTAACCTACCTAAATGATTGCCGCCACGTAGCACTCACATCGGTAGCCATGAAATGCTTTGAAAGGCTGATCATGTCTCACGTCAAACGCATCCTCCAGGATACACTAGACGCGATGCCAGGAAAACAACCTTTCCCTCAATGTGAGCAAGACAAAAGGAGCTGATCGTGGACTACAGGAAAAGGCAGGTCGAACAGGCCCCAACTAACATTGATGGGGCTGCAGTGGAGCGGATCGAGAGTTTCAAGTTCCTTGGTGTCCACATCCCCAACGAACTAGCATGGTCCAAACACACCAAGACAGGCGTAAAGAGAGCACATCAAAACCTTTTCCCCCTCAGGAGACAAAATATTTGGCATGGGTCCCCAGATCCTCAAAAAGCTCTACAGCTGCACCATTGAGAGCATCCTGACCGGTTGCATCACCGCCTGGTATGGCAACTGCTCAGCATCCGACCGTAAGGCGCTACAGAGGGTAGTGCGTACGGCCCAACGCATCACTGGGGCCAAACTTCCTGCCATCCAGGACCTATATAATAGGCGGTGTCAGAGGAAAGCCCATAAAATTGTCGGAGACTCCAGTCACCCAAGTCATAGACTGTTTTCTCTGCTACCGCACGGCAAGCGGTACTGGAGCGCCAAGTCTAGGACCAAAAGGCTCCTTAACAGCTTCTAACCCCAAGCCATAAGACTGCTGAACAATTCATCCAATGGCCACCGGACTATTTACATTGGACACCCCCTCCATTTGTTTTGTACACTGCTGCTACCTACATGTACAAATTACCTCAACTAACCTGTTCCCCAGCACACTGACTCAGTACTGGTACCCTCTGTATATAGCCTCGTTATTGTTATTTTCTTACTTTTTAACTTTAGTTTATTTGGTAAATATTTTCTTAACTCTTCTTGAACTGCACTGTTGGTTAAGGGCTTGTGAGTAAGCATTTCACGGTAAGGTCTACACTTGTTGTATTCAGCGCATGTGACAAATAGTTTGATTTTAATTGTTCGATCGGGTTCAAGTCCAGGCTCTGGCTGAGCCACTCAAGGACATTCAGAGACTTGTCCCAAACCCACTCCTGCGCTGTCTTGGCTGTGTGCTTAGGGTTGTTGTCCTGTTGGAAAGTGAACCGTCGATCCTGACAAGTCTCCCAGTCCCTGCCGCTGAAAAACACCCCCACAGCATGTTGCTGCCACCCCTATGGTAAAGCATGGTGGTGGCAGCAACATGCTGCCAGGTTTCCTCCAGACGTAACGCTTGGCATTCAGGCCAAAGAGTTCAATCTTGGTTTAATCAGACCAGAGAATCTTGTTTCTCATGGTCTGAAAGTCTTTATGTGCCTTTTGGCAAACTCCAAGCAGGCTGTCCTTTGCCTTTGACTGAGGAGTGGCTTCTGTCTACAATAAAAGCCTGATTGGTAGAGTGCTGCAGAGATGGTTGTCCTTCTGGAAGGTTCTCCCATCTCCACAGAGGAACTCTAGAGCTCTTTCAGAGTGACCATCAGGTTCTTGGTCACCTTCCTGACCAAGGCCCTTCTCCCCCGATTGCTCCGTTTGGCCGGGCGGCCAGCTCTAGGAAGAGTTTTGGTGGTTCCAAACTGCTTCCATTTAAGAATGATGGAGGACACTGTCTTCTTAGGGAACTTCAATGTTGCACAAATGTTTTGGTACCCTTCCTTAGGTCTGTGCATCGACAAAATCCTGTCTCGGAGCTCTACTGCCAATTCCTTCAACCTCATGGCTTGGTTTTTCTATGACATGCCCGGTCAGCTGTGAGACCTTATATAGACAGGTGTGTGCCTTTCCAAATCATGTCCAATCAATTGAATTTACCCCAGGTGGACTCCAATCAAGTTGTAAAAACATCTCAAGGATGATCAATAGAAACAGGATGCACCGGAGCTCAATTTCAAGTCTCATAGCAAAGGGTCTGAATACTTATGTAAATAAGGTATCTGTTTTTAATACATTTGCTAAAATGTCTAAAAGCCATCATGACAAAAATGAAAAGAGGTTGTGTGTAGATTGCTGACGTAATTGTTTTATTTAATCAATTTTAGAATAAGGCAGTAATGTCACAAAATGTGGGAAATGTCAAGGGGTCTGAATACTTTCCGAAGGCACTGTATAGTTCCTTATATCGTTCCATGCTGTTCCCAATAATAACATTTAATGGACACAGCAATTTAATATAAAGATAAATAATCTCCGCAATAATTTACCAAATGGCCCTTTTCCTATAATAATAACTCAATCACTGGTCCTCAGTGCTGAAATAGCAGCTGCATCTGCTGATTACATGGGACAAGGGGTACCTGATCAGTAATCGTAAATCCATCAATGCTACTCTGAGACACTTTGAATACAGGCCTACAGTAGATCTTTCCTAAATTGTAGGTGTCTAAGTGGTGGCCTGGCCTGTCATTTGGTCTCTGTAGCCTCAGGACTTTCGCTCTTAATCTGAATGTTTCACCCTGCTCTCTACCTCTTCATTGTCACCCTGTCAAATGATGTCATTCTCTGACCCCTCCTTCCCTGAGCCCATGCCCACAACAGACAGAACAGCAACAGCAGAATTAGCATAATCAAACATTGTATACAAAATAGCAGGGGGAAACACTTAGAATATATAACACATGGCAAACATATATTAGAACAAATTAAATACATAATAGGCTACAGAACATTTATCTTGATGGGAAAACAGCAATGTGTAAAGTGGTTTAAAAAAAAAAAAGATGACTTTGAATACATTTAAGATCTACAGCGAGCTCTTTTCAGTGGTTTCACTTTGTAACGGGTCCACTGCTTGGCATTTGAGGAAACTGTGACATCTTCGGACGTATTTTTGTTTTTACCATGCATCATTGGGTGTAGCTCTGCATGACAGCTAACCTGTAGTAACCTCAACCGGTCATCCGGTAGGTGGACGAGAATAGCCAACTCTAAGGTGTCATAGTTGTATAACGACTGACGAAATCATGTGATGTGATTGAAGTTTTCAGATACAGCCTAGCAAGACGTATCCAGTCTAGATGCTATTACTTTCACTTACCGAGTTGGAGCAGTACAGCACAGTACAAAAGCCATACACGTGATATTGACATTGTTCACGTAATCGGACTAGTCGTCGCTCTCTTGCGTGCCGTTAGACACTTTATAAATATTTAACACAAGTCTGAAACTATCACGTACTGAGTAGCTACAAGCTAACGTTAGATAGATACGTGTATTAATTAGTATGTGCCTTTCGTGTATGCCTAATAGCAAATATGTTTAATGAGCGCATAGATTGTTTCCTTATGTTTGAACTTTTTTATATATATACATTTATATAACGACAGAATATTTGCCGTCCACGTTTAGACTAGTGTCTTGTCAAATCTATAAAACAAGGTGTTCACTGCTCAGGCAAACGCATGGCTACTATTTCAAACTCCTTCCGCCCATATTCTTCAGACCAGTCACGAGTCACACCCGAGAGACAAAACGTTTACGAGGGTGCGCTCTGCACGTTCGTAAATTCAGGGCGTTGTCAGATCACCCCATACCATTGCAATCAGTCGACATAATCGTCAACTATCATCAGAAATCAAGCGATATGAATCAGACGTTTCATATTGCAATCAGTCGACATAATCGTCAACTATCATCAGATATCAAGCGATATGAATCAGACGGTTCATATCTTGGTACTGTATTGAGAATGACACAATAACGCGAGATCACATTTCCAGCATGTCCGACAACCAGAACTCCATTGCCCGCCATAGGACGCAAAATGGTAATTAATCATTAATAAGTGAGCATTGCATTTGCAACTCCTAAATTAATAAAAACATTTAAAACATAGTTTTAAAGGTCACCTCTGAACGAGCTCCGGAAACTGACAGGCATGATACACTAGCGCAGGATGCTGCGCGGTGAAACAACGCTTGACATTCATTTCGATGGAAGGGAAGCGGGGGACCTTTGGGCGGTGCGAAGGTGGGGTGGGAGGCGGTGAAAAATATCAACTTTTCCAAACTTTATGCAAATGACCAGGCGATCGCTGGGCGATGACCAATCATATCGAGTGGTTCCCATAACGAAATTATACTATGCCACCTAAGGCTGGAGACGTTCTTCAGCAAAGATGGCTAACAAAAATACTAGGATGGAAGCAAAAGTGAATATAATGTCATAACTACTCATGCAAATGTACAGTTGACAGGAATATGTTAGTTTATGTAGAGACAAATGGTTATGCATATTTTTTTATCATAAAGTTAATTTACAAAATCGGGATTTTGCAAGATAGCTGGCTAGCTTGATGGGTGTTGTGACATGAGTATTACATTGTAATTCTGGTTGTTTAATGTTTTAGTGACTCCTGAAACAACCAGCAAACCAGGCAGTCATCTTGTGAAACAGTGGATGTAAAGAATCTAGCTGGCTAAATCATTTACTGCAAATTGAATGTACAATTTTGTATGCTTGCCTTGCAGATATTTGCCATGCAATGCAGATAGATGAAATAACGTAGCTAGCTATGTTCTTGCTTATTGTGCAGTGAAGGATAACAATACCTGTATGCCTATGGATGTGCAGCTAGCTATCTAGCTAGAAATCAAAGGGAGACAAACTGGGAATTGAATAACTGCAGTTGACATAGCTAAGTAAATGGAAGACTACTTTTATTGCAATGTGGATGGCTCTTAAAAGAGCCTTTGGTTGTGCATAGTGTAGTCTATGGTGTTGCCAGGGAACAGCACCCTCTTCGAAGAAGTAGGAGGTGAAGATCTCCCGCACACGGATTGCCTCTCTTGCTGCGTTGTTGGACCCCATCCTTGAAACATCCTGCAGAGTAGCAGGCTTCTCCTTTGGCAGACTGCGGCGAGCTGCAGATCCCCTCCTGGTCCTCGTGTCCATCCTCATGAAGTTATACAGGACACAGGTAGCCTTCACACACCTGAATTCCTCCAGGAGGCAGTCCCAGATGGCCCTGATCACCCAACCTTGCAGTGCCCTACACGTTATCTGTAGGCAATCATTTTGAAGAAATCTCCAGTTAGAAGGTATCTGTAGGAATATGGAAGACAATGTAATTAGACTTTTACATCACCAGGTCATTGTGTATTACTAAAGTATAATATCCCTGATAAGAAATAATGATAACATTTTATTGATAGATGCATGTACACACATATGTGCATGTGTAGCATGTGACAATAACAGTATCATATCAAGGATAGCAACACAAATGAATACATAAATACCACTTGAAGCTTGATGATGAGTTGATCATTTGAATCAGATGTGCAGTGCTAAGGCAAAAACAAAAATGTGCACCCCTTTGAGTCCCCAGGACTGAGAATCACTGCTCTTCATATGTAGACAGGCTTTCATAGCTCTCTTTATCTGAGGACAGAAAACATCACAAGAAACAGACTTCATTATATTCAAATTACACCGCACAGAATATTATGTTACTATTATGTCTGTCCTCACTACTAGAGACAGTAACTACACAAAAGTACCTGCCCTATCCAGAACAGTCTACTCTCTCACTTTGACAGTTGGGGCTGTTTTCCTTTCACCCTCCTCCATGGCTGTTAGCTAGCTAACTACAAATGCATTTGGAGCTTGTTTTTTACAGTGATAAATACATCAAGATTTTATTTTATTTCACCTTTATTTAACCACGTAGGCCAGTTGAGAACAAGTTCTCATTTACAACTGCAACCTGGCCAAGATAAAGCAAAGCAGGGCGACAAAAACAACAACACAGAGTTGCACATGGAATAAACAAACATACAGTCAATAACACAATAGAAAAGTCTATATACAGTGTGTGCAAATGAGGTAAGATTAGGGAGGAAGGCAATAAATAGTCCATAGTGGCGAAGTAATTACAATTTAGCAATTAAACACTGGAGTGATAGATGTGCAGAAGATGAATGTGCAAGGAGAGATACTGGGGTGCAAAGGAGCAAAAAAAAAAAAAACAATATGGGGATGAGGTAGTTGGATGGGCTATTTACAGATGGGCTATGTACAGGTGCAATGATCTGTAAACTGCTATGACAGCTGATGCTTAAAGTTAGTGAGGGAGATATGAGTCACCAGCTTCACTGATTTTTGCAATTCGTTCCAGTCACTGGCAACAGAGAACTGGAAGGAAAGGTGGCCAAAGGAGGAATTGGCTTTGGGGGTGACCAGTGAAATATACCTGCTGGAGCGAGTGCTACGGGTGGGTGCTGCTATGCTGACCAGTGAGCTGAGATTAGGCGGGGCTTTACCTAGCAAAGACATATAGATGACCTGGAGCCAGTGGGTTTGGCGAAGAATATGAAGAGAGGGCCAGCCAACAAGAGCATACAGGTCGCAGTGGTGGGTAGTATATGGGGCTTTGGTGACAAAACAGATGGCACTGTGATAGACTGCATCCAATTTGCTGAGTAGAGTGTTGGAGGCTATTTTGTAAATGACATCGCCAAAGTCAAGGATCGGTAGGATGGTCAGTTTTACGAGAGTATGTTTGGCAGCATGAGTGAAGGATGCTTTGTTGCGAAATAGGAAGCCGATTCTAGATGTCATTTTGGATTGGAGATGCTTAATGTAAGTCTGGAAGGAGAGTTTACAGTCTAACCAGACACCTAGGTACACCACATATTCTAAGTCAGAACCGTCCAGAGTAGTGATGCTAGACGGGTGGGCAGGTGCGGGTTGAAGAGCATGCATTTAGTTGTACTTGCATATAAGAGCAGTTGGGAAGCCATGGAAGGAGAGTTGTATGGCATTGAAGCTCGTTTGGAGGTTAGTTAACACAGTGTCCAAAGAAGGGCCAGAAGTATACAGAATGGTGTCGTCTGCGTAGAGGTGGCTCAGAGAATCACCAGCAGCAAGAGCGACATCATTGATGTATACAGAGAAAAGAGTCGGCCCGAGAATTGAACCCTGTGGCACCCCCATAAAGACTGCCAGAGGTCCAGACAAAAGGCCCTCCGATTTGACACACTGAACTCTGTCTGAGAAGTAGTTGGTGAACCAGGCGAGGCAGTCATTTGAGAAACCATGGCTGTTGAGTCTGCCGATAAGAATGTGGTGATTGACAGAGTCGAAAGGCTTGGCCAGGTCGATGAATACGGCTGCACAGTATTGTCTTTTATCGATGGCGGTTATGATATCGTTTAGGACCTTGAGCGTGGCTGAGGTGCACCCATAACCAGCTCGGAAACCAGATTGCATAGCGGAGAAGGTACGGTGGGATTCAAAATGGTCGGTGATCTGTTTGTTAACTTGGCTATCGAAGACCTTAGAAAGGCACGGTAGGATAGATATAGGTCTGTAACAGTTTGGGTCTAGAGTGTCTCCCCCTTGGAAGAGGGGGATGACTGCGGCAGCTTTCCAATCTTTGGGGATCTCAGATGATACGAAAGAGAGGTTGAACAGGCTAGTAATAGGGGTTGCAACAATTGCTGCAGATAATTTTAGAAAGAGAGGGTCCAGATTGTCTAGCCCAGCTGATTTGTAGTGGTCCAGATTTTGCAGCTCTTTCAGAACATCAGCTATCTGGATTTGGGTGAAGGAGAAATGGGGGAGGCTTGGGCAAGTTGCTGTGGGGTGTGCAGAGCTGTTGACCGGGGTAGGGGTAGCCAGGTGGAAAGCATGGCCAGCTGTAGAAAAATGCTTATTGAAATGATCAATTATCGTTGATTTATCAGTGGTGACAGTGTTTCCTAGCCTCAGTGCAGTGGGCAGCTGGGAGGAGCTGCTCTTATTCTCCCTGGACTTTACAGTGTCCCAGAACGTTTTGGAGTTTGTGCTACAGGATGCAGATTTCTGTTTGAAAAAGCTAGCCTTAGCTTTCCTAACTGCCTGTGTATATTGGTTCCTAACTTCCCTGAAAAGTTGCATATCGCGGGGGCTATTCGATGCTAATGCAGTACACCACAGGATGTTTTTGTGCTGGTCAAGGGCAGTCAGGTCTGAAGTGAACCAAGAGCTATATCTGTTCCTGGTTCAACATTTTTTGAAAGGGGCATGCTTATTTAAGATGGTGAGGAAAGCACTTTTAAAGAATAACCTGGCATCCTCTACTGATGGAATGAGGTCAATATCCTTCCAGGGTACCCGGGCCAGGTCGATTAGAAAGTCCTGCTCGTTGAAGTGTTTTAGGGAGCATTTAACAGTGATGAGGGGTGGTCGTTTGACCGCAGACCCGTTACGGACACAGGCAATGAGGCAGTGATCGCTGAGATTCTGGTTGAAGACAGCAGAGGTGTATTTAGAGGGAAGGTTGATCAGGATGATATCTATGAGGATGCCCGTGTTTACGGATTTGGGGTTGTACCTGGTAGGTTCATTGATAATTTGTGTGAGATTGAGGGCATCTAGCGTAGATTGTAGGACGGCCGGGGTGTTAAGCATGTCCCAGTTTAGGTCACCTAACAGTACGAGCTCTGAACATAGATGGGGGGGCAATCAATTCACATATGGTGTCCACACATATGGTGTCCAGGGCACAGCTGGGGGCTGAAGGTGGTCTATAACAAGCGGCAACGGTGAGAGACTTGTTTTTGTAAAGGTGGATTTTTAAAAGTAGAAGCTCGAATTGTTTGGGCACAGACCTGGATAGTATGACAGAACTCTGCAGGCTGTCTCTGCAGTAGATTGCAACTCTGCCCCCTTTGGCAGTTCTATCTTGTCAGAAAATGTTATAGTTAGGGATGGAAATTTCAGGATTTTTGGTGGCCTTCCTAAACCAGGATTCAGACACGGCTAGGACATTCGGGTTGGCAGAGTGTGCTAAAGCAGTGAATAAAACAAACTTAGGGAGGAGGCTTCTAATGTTAGCATGCATGAAACCAAAGGATTTTACGGTTACAGAAGTCAACAAATGAGAGAGCCTGGGGTGGGGAATGGGAGTGGAGCTAGGCGCTGCAGGGCCTGGATTAACCTATACATCACCAAAGGAACAGAGGAGGAGTAGGATAAGGGTACGGCTAAAGGCTATAAGAACTGGTTGTCTAGTGCGTTCGGAACAGAGAATAAAAGGAGCAGGTTTCTGGGCGCGGAAGAATAAATTCAAGGCATAATGTACAGACAAGGGTATGGTAGGATGTGAATACAGTGGAGGTAAACCTAGGCATTGAGTGACGATGAGAGAGGCTTTGTCTCTAGAGACACCATTTAAACCAGCTGAGGTCACCGCATGTGTGGGAGATGGAACAAAAGGGCTAGCTAAGGCACATTGAGCAGGGCTGAAGGCTCTACAGTGAAATAAGACAATAATCACTAACAAAAACAGCAATGGACAAGGCATATTGACATTAGGGGGTGGCATGCGTAGCCGAGTTATCATAGGGTCCAGTGAGTAGCTAGGCGAGCTGGAGACACGGTGATTCAGACAGCTAGCGGGCCGGGGCTAGCAGGCTAGCAGAAGGGCCTTAGGGGGACGTCGCGACGTAAGAGTTTGTTGTAGCCCCCTCGGACGGTTACGCCGGCAGACCAGTCGTGATGGATCGGCAGGGCTCCGTGTAGGCAGTAAAAGGGTCCAGGCCAATTGGCAAAATAGGTATTGTAGCCCAAGAAATTGGCTGATGGACCTCTTCAGCTAGCCGGGAGCTCTGGGCTAGCTCCAGGCTAACTGGTGTTTGCTTCGGGACAGGGATGTTAGCCAGGAGTAGCCACTCAGATAGCAGCTAGCTAGCTGCGATGATCCAGTAGCGGGCCGCAGCTAGCAGATGGGCCTTCAGGGGACGTCACGACAGAGGAGCCTGTTGAAACCCACTCGGGCGGATTATGACGGTAGACCAGTCGTGATGGATCGGCGGGGCTCCGTGTCAGCAGTAAAAGGGGTCCAGGCCAATTGGCTAAATAGGTATTGTTGCCCAAGGAGTGGCTGATGGACCTCTTCAGCTAGCCGGGGGATGGGTCTAGCACGAGGCTAGCTCAAGGCTAACTGGTGCTTGCTTCGGGACAGAGACGTTAGCCAGGAGTAGCCATTCGGATAGCAGCTAGCTAGCTGCGATGATCCAGGTGAAAAGGTTCAGATCTGAGGTAGGAATCTGGAGATGTGGAGATGTGGTAGAGAGGAAGCAGTCCGATATGCTCTGGGTTGAATCGCACTGTGCAGACTGGCAGGAGTTGACCGGGCTGAGGTTAGCTGATGACCGCTAGCAGTGGCTAACTTACTACTAGCTAATAGCTAGTTAGCTGGCTAGCTTCTGTTGGGGGTTCCGGTTCTAAAGTATAGAAAATAGCAGATCCATACCAAATTGGGTGAGGCGGGTTGCAGGAGAGTATGTTGAAATTGAGGTTAAAAATATGAAAAATATATACGAACTATATACGAAGACAAAAAAAAGATATATACACGGGACACGACAAGACAAAGACGTCTGACTGCTACGCCATCTTGGAGATTGACAGATAGCTAGCTAATATGAAGTTAGGTAGCTGGTGATATTCAATTCACTTAGCTAGCTATCTATACAGTATGTGAAGTTGGCTTGATAGCTAGCTAGCCAACTAGCTAGCTCATTTAGAAGCTCATTTGAGTTAGCCTGCACTGTATCTAGTTAGCTAATAATACTTTTTTTTTACATTTTCGAAATGTATTTACTTACTTGAATAGGTTCTCCCAGCCATGTGGACAATTGGAAACAGGGCAGCAAAGTTTGTTTGTCACCAGAGCGTTTTAGAGTATATTACTATTGAACTATGTACCCATTTAATAACCTGACCATACAAACTTGCTATGCTGAATTCTTGACGCACAATCAAACATGCTGATATATGCTGCCAGCACACCCACAAGTGAGTCACAACTAAGCAACACACGGCAATTTACCGCTATCTAGTGTATTTGACACTGATACCCCGTGGTCGCGTTCCAGGAGCGTCGCAGGTCTACACAGGTGTGTTCCAGGTGGTCTTCATTGCTTCATAATTTCTGGGTGTATTACAACGGATACTTAACATAACAGATTACCATAATTGATTCAGATTATTTGATGATTTATTGGCCTCTACTTTTATTTTTTACAAATCCCAAATCACTATTGCAGGGCTGACAAACTCTGTTCCTGTTCCTGGAGAGCTATCATCCTGTAGGTTTTCGCTCCAAACCCAGTAGTAACTAACGTGATTCAACTTATCAACGAGTTAGTTAGGTGCGCTAGATAAGAGTTTGAACAAAAACCTCCACTCCCATTCAAACCCAGAATTTCTCCAGACTTCCAAGATGAGATTTGGAAGGATGGTCCGCGAGGGAAGTGTTGAACATATCACCTTGCCACATACTGGTTGTGTTCCTGCCTGATTACGTTGAAGACGTTGCATTGCATCAACCAATGGCTGTGCGTCACATTATCGACTGTCGGTCATTACATTCCTATATCATATGAGGTGGTTAGCTGATATGTTAAACACCTATCCAAGCTTTCAACCTCAGGAGGCTGAAGACGTTTGACTTGTCACCTAAAACTCTCACAAACTTTTACAGATGCACAATTGAGAGCATCCTGTCGGGCTGTATCACCGCCTGGTACGGCAACTGGACCACCCACAACCGCAGGGCTCTCCAGAGGGTGGTGCGGTCTGCACAACGCATCACCGGGGGCAAACTACTTGCCCTCCAGGACACCTACAGCAGCCGATGTCACTTGAAGTCCAAAAAGATCATCAAGGACAACAACCACCCGAGCCACTGCCTATTCACCCCGCTACCATCCAGAAGGTGAGGTCAGTACAGGTGCATCAAAGCTAGGGCCGAGAGACTAAAAATAGCTTCTATCTCAAGGCCATCAGACTGTTAAACAGCCATCACTAACACAGAGAGGCTGCTGCCTACATACAAACTTGAAATCATTGGCCACTAGGGTTGCAAAGGGTCGGAAACTTTCTGGTAAATTTCCGGAATTTTCCTGAAAATTGTCCATGGGAAATTAAGCCCTGGAATTTGGGGAATTTTGCTTTAATTCATCAAAAAAGTTAGCTTATAACAGTGAACCTTTTTTGTGGGATACTCATAAGGCAATTCTAGGTCATATTTTGGTTAAACTTTCCCAAATTCAATGGAATTGCAACCCTCTGCATGCACAGTGCATTCTTCCATCACATGTACAGCTGATTCTTAAGATCTTGCACACTAATGAGATGCTATTGAGCCCACACTACTACGCTGTCTGAGCCAAGGACTACATGCTTTCTGGTAAGTTTTAATTACAATACTGGGTGGGGTGAATATATTTTATATGACATACATTATTTTTTGTTAACTAGTAAATAGTAGCCTACAGCAAAGTGTGTTTAAATCATTTTTAACTTGTTAACAATTTCTGCTGGTTAGTTTTTGCTGCAATGTGGGTTTTAGCTTGCTTGAGCCTGCTAGCTGAGGAGTGTTAATTCACGTTTCCATACATGTTTCAATTTGGTCATTGCTCATCCATATACACTGATCAAAAAAATAAAGGCAACACTTAAACAACACAATGTAACTCTAAGTCAATCACACTTCTGTGAAATCAAACTGTCCACTTAGGAAGCAACACTGATTGACAATACATTTCACATGCTGTTGTGCAAATGGAATAGACAACAGGTGGAAATTATAGGCAGTTAGCAAGACACCCCCAATAAAGGAGTGGTTCTGCAGGTGGGGACCACAGACCACTTCTCAGTTCCTATGCTTCCTGGCTGATGTTTTGGTCACTTTTGAATGCTGGCGGTGCTTTCACTCTAGT
The DNA here is from genome assembly GCF_965601325.2 of Salmo salar. Taxonomy (NCBI): domain Eukaryota; kingdom Metazoa; phylum Chordata; class Actinopteri; order Salmoniformes; family Salmonidae; genus Salmo; species Salmo salar. The sequence continues at coordinate 104,180,278 of NC_138305.1, read as the reverse complement.
GGTAGCATGAGACGGAGTCTACAGCCCACACAAGTGGCTGAGGTAGTGCAGCTCATCCAGGATGGCACATCAATGCGAGCTGTGGCAAGAAGGTTTGCTGTGTCTGTCTGCGTAGTGTCCAGAGCATGGAAGCGCTACCAGGAGACAGGCCAGTACATCAGGAGACGTGGAGGAGGCCATAGGAGGGCAACAACCCAGCAGCAGGACCGCTACCTCCGCCTTTGTGCAAGGAGGAGCAGGAGAAGCACTGCCAGAGCCCTGCAAAATGACCTCCAGCAGGCCACAAATGTGCATGTGTCTGCTCAAACGGTCAGAAACAGACTCCATGAGGGTGGTATGAGGGCCCGACGTCCACAGGTGGGGGTTGTGCTTACAGCCCAACACCGTGCAGGACGTTTGGCATTTGCCAGAGAACACCAAGATTGGCAAATTCGCCACTGGCACTCTGTGCTCTTCACAGATGAAAGCAGGTTCACACTGAGCATGTGACAGACGTGACAGAGTCTGGAGATGCCGTGGAGAATGTTCTGCTGCCTGCAACATCCTCCAGCATGACCGGTTTGGCGGTGGGTCAGTCATGGTGTGGGGTGGCATTTCTTTGGGGGGCCGCACAGCCCGCCATGTGCTCGCCAGAGGTAGCCTGACTGCCATTAGGTACCGAGATGAGATCCTCAGACCCCTTGTGAGACCAATTGCTGGTGCGGTTGGCCCTGGGTTCCTCCTAATGCAAGACAATGCTAGACCTCATGTGGCTGGAGTGAGTCAGCAGTTCCTGCAAGAGGAAGACATTGATGCTATGGACTGGCCCGTTCCCCAGACCTGAATCCAATTGAGCACATCTGGGACATCATGTCTCGCTCCATCCACCAACGCCACGTTGCACCACAGACTGTCCAGGAGTTGGCGGATGCTTTAGTCCAGGTCTGGGAGGAGATCCCTCAGGAGACCATCCGCCACCCCATCAGGAGCATGCCCAGGCATTGTAGGGAGGTCATACAGGCACGTGGAGGCCACACACACTACTGAGCGTCATTTTGACTTGTTTTATGGACATTACATCAAAGTTGGATCAGCCTGTAGTGTGGTTTTCCACTTTAATTTTGAGTGTGACTCCAAATCCAGACCTCCATGGGTTGATATATTGGATTTCCATTGATTATTTTTGTGTGATTTTGTTGTCAGCACATTCAACTATGTAAAGAAAAAAGTATTTAACACGATTATTTCTTTCATTCAGCTCTAGGATATGTTGTTTAAGTGTTCCCTTTATTTTTTGAGCAGTATATTTATATGTACATATTCTTATTCCTTCCCTTTACTTAGATTTGTGTGTATTAGGTAGTTGTTGTGGAAATGTTACATTACTTGTTAGATATTACTGCACTGTTGGAAATAGAAGCACAAGCATTTCACTACACTCGCAATAACATCTGCTAACCATGTGTATGTGACCAATAACATTTGATTTGATCTGATTTGAGATCTGGTAGGTGTCTGCAATGTAGTCAGGCAGGAATGCCACCCACATGATATAGCGGAGCGGTATAGCAATCTAATGCCCGACTACGCAGTCGATGACGTGGCATGCTAATTACATGCTATGCAACTATTGGTTGATGCAATGCATTATCTGCAATTTGGTCAGGGCCTGGAACATGACTCTCAACTAGCTGACTCAGGTATGTTCGGTTAAGGTTCGACTGAATACCCACAGGATGGTAGATCTCCAGGAAGAGATTTAGGTAGATCTGTTGTAATCTATGTAAGTATTAGGTCGTATTTATTGTTGCGGACCGTAACAGACTTCCCTTTCTCAATGGAAAACTAAAAACATGCGTTTCTTATAGGTAATATTCATTCTGTTTGGTGCCTATTGAATACGACCCTGCACTGCCTCCAAACAAGTCCCAGGCTTTTGTGGGCACACTGCCCCACGACGGCTTGTTTGCACTTCAATAGTTTCAGTTTTGTTTTTGTGTAGAGAGAAGTCTCACGCATTGGCCGACCCAGATTCTACTTTATTAATTAAGAAAGACTGCCACTGCTCACAGGAAAGATCAAAAGGAATGATGTACTGGTCGTAGTCTCCCATTTCATCTGTGTGTAGTGTCTTTAGATTGGTCTGTTACACTGGTCGCAGCAAGACTCTTTATTGCCACACAATCAGAGTTGGTGGTAATTGCTTTTGGTACAACATGATAGGCAAGAACTCTCACAAGGTTTTAGTTTGAATGTATTTGTAGACAAGTAGAACATTTTAATGCACAGTGTGAATTGCATTGACTCTTGAATTCCAAGAGAATTATACAGCTGTGCCAGGAAAATAACCTCTCCCTCAACGTCAACAAAACGAAAGGGCTGATCGTGGACTTTAGGAGACAGTAGAGGGAGCACGCCCCCATCCACATCGACGGGATCGCAGTGGAGAAGTTCCTCGGGGTACACATCACTGACAATCTGAAATGACCCACCCTCATAAACAGTGTGGTGAAGAAGGCACAATATCGCCTCTTCAACCTCAGGAGGCTGAAGAAATTTGTCTTGGCCCCCAAGTCCCTCACAAACTTTTACAGATGCACCATTGAGAGCATCCTGTCGGGCTGTATCACCACCTGGTACGGCAACTGCACCACCCGCAACCGCAGGTCTCTCCAAAGGGTGGTGCGATCTGCCAAACCCATCACCGGGGGTAAACTACCTGAAGGCTGTCTAGGGTTGTAATTGGTAGATAACCTCTGTGCACGTGTTGTCACGCAACTGGGACATGATTCGACATTGGGCTGACAGAGAAGAGACAGTGAGATGCTGCATTTGTAAAACGTTACAACATAACAGAACCTTGATTCTTGATTTTCCATATCGCGCTAAAGCAAACTCGAATATACACTGCATGCACAATTATTAGGCAAGTGAGTATTCTGATCTTATCATTATTTCTATTCACATTTTCGAACTCCAAACCATATAAACTTGAATGCTTATTGGATTTAATCATTTTCAGGTGATATGTATTTGTGTAATGAGGGAGGGTGTGGCGAAAGTGAATTACTATAAGGTGTGCATAATTATTAGGCAGCCTCATTACCTCTGGTAAAATGGGCCAAAAAAGAGATTTAACTGACACTGAAAAGCCAAAAATGTAAAATGCCTTTCAGACGGATGCGACGCTCTTTAAATAGCTAAACTATTGAGGCGTGACCACCGGACAATCAAACGTTTTGTTGCGAATAGTCAACTGGGGCGCAAAAAAACGCATGGGGAAGAAAAGGCGCAAATTAACTGCAAAAGACTTGAGAATAATTAAACGTCAAACTACTAGGAACCCATTATCCTTCAGTGCCACCGTATTCCAGAACTGCAACCTACCTGGAGTGTTCAAAAGTACAAGGTGTCAAGTGCTCAGTGACATGGCCAAGGTCAAGAAGACTGAAACAAGACCACCACTGATTAAGATTCACAAGTTGAAGCGTCAAGATTGGGCAAAGAAATACCTGAAGACAGATTTCTCAAAGGTTTTATGGACAGATTAAATGAAAGTGACTCTAGATGGACCAAATGGATGGGCCCGTGGCTGGATCAGTAATGGACACAGGGCACCACTTTGAGTCAGGTGCCAGCAAGGTGAATGAGGGGTACTGGTATGGGCTGCTATCATTGAGGATGAGGTAGTTGGACCTTTTCGGGTTGAAGATGGACTGAAACTCAACTCCCAAACCTACTGCCAGTTTCTGGAAGATTCTTTTGTCAAACAGTGGTACAGGAAGAGGTCCTCAGCATTCTAGAAGGCCATGATCTTTACACAGGACAATGCTCCATCATATGCATCCAAGTACTCCACTGCTTGGCTAGCCAGCAAAGGCCTCAAAGATGCCTGAATAACAACCTGGCCCCCTTCCTCACCTGACTTAAATCCTATTGAGAACTTGTGGGCCCTTCTCAAACGTGAGATTTACAGTGAGGGAAGACAATACACATTTACATTTTACATTTTAGTCATTTAGCAAACACTCTTATCCAGAGCGACTTACAGTAGTGAATACATACATTTCATAATTTGTATATATATTTTTTTTTCCCGTACTGGTCCCCCGTGGGAATCGAACCCACAACCCTGGCGTTGCAAACACCATGCTCTACCAACTGAGCCACACCTCTTTGAACAGCATTTGGGAGGCTGTGGTTGCTGCTTCACCGAAAATTGATTGTGAACAGATCAAGAAACTGACAGACTCCATGGATGGAAGCCTCATGGCAGTTCTTGAAAATAAGTAAACAAAGGGATAAATACACTGGGGAAAATCAGCGACACCTGGAGGGGGTGAAGACAATCACAAGGACAGGTGAAATAGATCAGGGTGTGACATAATGAGCATTACAATGGCTAATTATTAATTAACCTATAGGGGCTAGGGGGCAGTATTTGCACGGCCGGATGAAAAACGTACCCAATTTAAACAGGTTACTACTCTGGCCCAGAAAATGGCATATGCATATTATTAGTAGATTTGAATAGAAAACACTCTGAAGTTTCTAAAACTGTTTGAATGGTGTCTGTGAGTATAACAAAACTCATATGGCAGGCAAAAAAACTGAGAAAAATTGAATCAGGAAGTGGGAGAATTTAGAAATGTAGTTTTTGTTTAGAATCCCTTGGAAAACTACAGTGACATAGGATTTACGTTACACCTCCTAACTCTTCCATTGGCTGTCAACAATCTTTATGAACAGGTTTCAATCGTCATCTGTTACCGGGCAGATCATTTTCGCTCAGTCAATCACAGGCCAGTCTGAGGAGAGGTGTCTTATGATGCGCGTACACGTGACGTCATCATCTTTTTATTTTTCCTCTGGGATGAATAGCTATTGCCCGGTTGTAAAATTATCGCAATTTTACGTAAAAAAATACCCTAAAGGATTGATTGTAAACATCGTTTGACGTGTTTCTACAAACGGTAATGGAACTTTTGAACATTTCGTCTATGGATTTGCGTCCACGCCACATGGCATTGTAAGGTGTTCTGGGTGGGTCAACAAAACGGACGTATTTGGACATAAATGATGAACTTTGCAGAACAAATGAACATTTCTTGTGGAAGTGGGTGCCCATCCGAGTGCATTCCGCCGAAGATCAGCAAAGGTAAGTAAATATTTAGAACATATTGTTACAGATTTGTCGACGCCGTGGTTGTAGGCTAACTGTATAGCTTAGCATTGAAGGCTAACTGTATAGCTTAGCATTGAAGGCTAAGTTCTGTAATCAGAATATTGAACAATGTGCTTTTTCCGTAACATTATTTTGAAATCTGACAAAGTGGTTGCATAAAGGAGTAGATTATCTCTAATTCTTTAAATAATTGTTATAAAAATGTTCAACGTTTATGAGTTCTTCCGTAAATTAAATGTGCCTATTCACCGGAAGATATGGGGAGAAAACATTTTCTGAACGCCACGCGCCAATGTAAAAATTGGGTTTTTGGATATAAATATAAACTTGATCGAACAAAAAATGCATGTATTGTCTAACATGATGTCCTAGGAGTGTCGTCTGATGAAGATTGTCAAAGGTTAGTGCTTCATTTTAGCTGTATATCTGGTTTTGTGATGGCTATCGTGCTTGGAAAATGGCTTCTTTTTTTTTCTTTGCTGAGGTGCTATGCTAAAATAATCTAATGTTTTTCTTTCACCGTAAAGCCTTTTTGAAATAAGACAATGTGATTGGATTAACGAGTTGAGTATCTTTAAAATGCCGTATAATACTTGAATTTTAATTTTGAGATTATTTTGTTTTGAATATCGCGCCGTGCTATCTCACTGGTTGTTGTTCAACCAATCCCATTAGCGGGATTGTAGCCTCAAGGACAAATTACAACTAGCTGTTTATTAATACTGTTAGGGAAAACTGTCTGCAACTACAAAGAATTAGTGTTTAACAGAATAAATGAGAAATAAATTGTTTTATTCATTACCTTACAGTCAGCATCGTGAGCATAGGCATGAACGGCTGGCACTGCAAATGTGGTGTCCACCATCAGATCGGGACTGTTTTTCTAAATGTCAAAATAATCGAGTGTAGGAGCAGTTATTTTGTGCATTTTTGTGTAAAATATTACTCATGGTTACAAAGCAGGTATGGAGCAATCCATTTCAAGCCATTCATAAAAACGTATCAAGCGATTCATGAATCTCTTACTACAGGGTGATGGTTAAATATTAGATACATTATAATAGCTAACATAGATTGATTTATCAATTTTACCTGTAAATGAGGCTTCAGCCCGCATGCAATGTCATAGTGAAGAAACATTGTGATGTTTTGCCCCTGCATTGCTTTCAGGTCCCCCAGCAGGAACACAGCATTTGCAAGCCTGAAATGACAGTTCAACATCAGTCATTGTAGCCAATGTTATATATATAACTAAAATACATCAGCTACACATCTGAAGCATCCATCCAATGACACATGGGATGAACTGCCCTGACTAAGATAGACACAAAGTTGTTGTAGAACAGACTTCTGTAGCTGCAGATTTGAAACTAAACTATTAGGGAGATATTTCATTGCACAAGTTGTTAGAAAACACAAAATCAACTCTGTGCTTGGCATGACAGATTTTGCCACATTTACCTTTCCACTGCAGGGAACTGTAACTTTTATAGAAACTGAACTGTATGTACATGATCAACATTTTTGAGCGAGAAGCAATTTTTTTAAGCCAGAAGTTGACAGGTTTGTTGACATAATATAAAATACATTACCTTCCATAACTCCAACTGGTGGATAATGTTGGGAGTGCTGTGTGTTCTCATAGCACAGGTGGCACAGAAATATTTATCTGAGCCACAATCCCCACAGCGCCATAGCTCAGCCTCCTCCAAAACTCTACACACACTGCAGATGGCGTTGGAAGGAAGGCATTCCAGCTCCACTGCAGGCATGTGGAGTAACTCCCTCGACCCCTTCCAGGCCTCAACATCCGCTGCCTTACTTTTTTTTAATGCTGGTGGAGGTGGTGCATCACTGCAGCTGGGCACATCTTCGACTGCAGAGGGAAACAGCTCTGTTCTCCCAGTACTCCCTAAAAATTGTTGCTGAGTGGACTATCCTGGTTAAATGAAGTTGAACAGAACTGAACAAAGCAACTTTCTCACCAATCCAAGTTGATGGCAGTGGTGTACGCGCTATCACGCCTCTAGTCAGGTCTCTGTAAACCAGCGTGGCACTTTTTCTTCTGAAAGATGGCATCTGTAATGAAAAACAAGACAATGACAACTAAGTTTGATTTATCTAAATTAAGATATAATATTAATTACATTTAAATTATCTGATACATAGGACACAATTATCTACTGTATCAAAATGCATGACTAGTGGAGTTACTTTGGTTACACTAAATTATTTTCTTATAGGGAATCTAAAAACAGTTATTGGTAGGAAGTTGTGCTTCGCATGGACATTAAGTGATCTGAAATGGCTCCAGAGACAGGTGATGACACATCTTTGAGCTTTAACAAGCACGGGACAGGAATATTTTGGGCATCTTGGCTAATGGATGATTATTGTTGGAATTGTTTTTAATTTACCATCTAATACTTGTAGTCCAGTGGTTCTCAACCTTCTTTGATCATTGTAAACCCAATCACATCTTGCTCTGCCCATAGTGCCCCCAAAGTACCCTCTCATATGCATTTTAAAATGTAGGCATATCATATGAAATGAGTCTAAGTACCCACTTTGGATATTGGTTCCTGGTTATATGAATGGTGTAAGCAATGGCTAGAAAGAGTTTAAATCCATGCGAGAAAGTGTACTAGTGCACATTTCGGGAAAAAATATGGAGATTTAAGACCGAGACAGGAGATGCAGCCAAATAAATAAAACAGGAGATGACACCATGCCATGGTTCCCGGGAAATTTAAGCCAAAAGGAATGCTAATGCAAAATTTAAAATATTTTCAGATCAAATTGCACTCAATAAATACTCTTCCCTACTATGGGTCATATTAGCGCACTATCCCAGGGTAAAAACACTTTTTAAAATCCATTACATTAGCTTTGTAAATCACAGTTTAAAAAATAATGTGATTATGTACCTTATATGAAGGGAAAGGACGTCTTAACAATAAAGACGAAAATTACCACCACCAATGTACATGGGGTGTAATAACAGCTGTGGTTGATGCTTCAAATAAAATACAATTTTATGTCACATGCGCCTAATTATTTTTTAATTTTTTTAATTGCGCCGAATACAACAGGTGTAGACCTTACAGTGAAATGCTTACTTACAAACCTTTAACCAACAATGCAGTTTTAAGAAAAGTAAGTGTTAAGTAAAAAATTGAAAATAAAAGTAACAAATAATTAAACAGCTGCAGTAAAATAACAATAGCGAGGCTATATACAAGGGGTACCGGTACAGAGTCAATGTGCGGGGGCACCGGTTAGTCGGGCTAATTGAGGTAATATGTACATGTAGGTGTTAGGGACAGATGTTCCGCTAGTGGAACGCCTCACCAATATCCAATGGTATAGAGTGGCGCGAATTACAAATACCTCAAAAATGCAAAAATTTCTATTTTTCAAACATATGACTATTTTACACCATTTTAAAGACAAGACTCTCCTTTATCTAACCACATTGTCTGATTTCAAAAAGGCTTTACAACGAAAGCAAAACATTAGATTATGTCAGGAGAGTACCCAGACAGAAATAATCACACACCCATTTTTCAAGCTAGCATATATGTCACAAAAACCAAAACCACAGCTAAATGCAGCACTAACCTTTGATGATCTTCATCAGATGACACCACTAGGACATTATGTTATACAATACATGCATGTTTTGTTCAATCAAGTTCATATTTATATCAAAAACCAGCTTTTTACATTAGCATGTTTTGTTCAGAACTAGCATACCCACCGAAAACTTCCGGTGAATTTACTAAATAACTCACGATAAACGTTGACAAAAAACATAACAATTATTTTAAGAATTATAGATACAGAACTCCTTTATGCAATCGCGGTGTCTGATTTTAAAATAGCTTTTCGGTGAAAGCACATTTTGCAATATTCTGAGTAGATAGCTAGCTAGCATGGCTAGCTATTTTGACACCCACCAAGTTTGGCACTCACCAAACTCAGAATTACTATTAGAGAAATTGGATTACCTTTGCTGTTCTTCATCAGAATGCACTCCCAGGACTTCTACTTCAACACCCAATGTTGTTTTGGTTACAAATAATCCATAGTTATATCCAAATAGCTGCGTTTTGTTCGTGCGTTCAAATCACTATCCGAAGGGTGACGCACCGGCACGTTTCGTGACAAAAAAATTCAAAATATTCCATTACCGTACTTCGAAGCATGTCAAACGCTGTTTAAAATCAATTTTTATGCGATTTTTCTCGTAAAATAGCGATAATATTCCAACCGGGAGATGTTGTATCCGTTCAAACACTGAAAGAAGAAAAATGGAGTCGTCAGATGCACGCGCGCGACAGTGTCATTGTTCTCAGAGGTACCACTCTCCAAAACCCCTACTGTTTTTCGCCCAGAGACTGCAGAGTTATCATTCCACGTTCTGGCGCCTTCTGAGAGCCAATTAAAGCCTTAGAAAATGTCACGTTACAGCAGAGATCCTGTATTTTCGATAAAGAGGCTACAAAAGGCCAAGAAATGGTCAGACAGGGCACTTCCCATATAGAATCTTCTCAGGTTTTGTCCTGCAACCTGTTGGGGCTAGGGGGCAGTATTTGCACGGCAGGATAAAAAACGTACCCGATTTAATCTGGTTACTACTCCTGCCCAGAAATGAGAATATGCATATAATTAGTAGATTTGGATAGAAAACACTCTAAAGTTTCTAAAACTGTTTGAATGGTGTCTGTGAGTATAACAGAACTTATATGGCAGGCCAAAACCTGAGAAGATTCCATACAGGAAGTGCCCTGTCTTCCTCTGACACCACCTGGTGAAGAGGTCCTGGATGGCAGGCAACTTGGCCCCAGTGATGTACTGGGCCATACGCGCTACCCTCTGTAGTGCCTTGCGGTCAGAGGCAGAGCAGTTGCCATACCAGGCAGTGATGCAACCAGTCAGGATGCTCTCGATGGTGCAGCTGTAGAACCTTTAGAGGATCTGAGGACCCATGCCAAATATTTTGTCTCCTGTGGGGGAATAGGCTTTGTCGTGCCCTCTTCACGACTGTCTTGGTGTGTTTGAACAGTTATAGTTTGTTGGTGATGTGGAACCAAGGAACTTGAAGCTCTCAACCTGCTCCACTACAGCCCCATCGATTTAATGGGGGCGTGCTCGGTCCTCCTTTTCCTGTAGTGCACAATCATCTCCTTTGTCTTGATCACGCTGAGGGAGAGGTTGTTGTCCTGGCACCACACGGTCAGGTCTCTGACCTCCTCCCTATATGCCAAGCCTGGGCAATTATTTTCCATGTAGGGCCACATTAGAATATACACTGCTCAAAAAAATAAAGGGAACACTTAAACAACACAATGTAACTCCAAGTCAATCACACTTCTGTGAAATCAAACTGTCCACTTAGGAAGCAACACTGATTGACAATACATTTCACATGCTGTTGTGCAAATGGAATAGACAACAGGTGAAAATTATAGACAATTAGCAAGACACCACCAATAAAGGAGTGGTTCTGCAGGTGGGGACCACAGACCACTTCTCAGTTCCTATGCTTCCTGGCTGATGTTTTGGTCACTTTTGAATGCTGGCAGTGCTTTCACTCTAGTGGTAGCATGAGAAGGAGTCTACAACCCACACAAGTGGCTCAGGTAGTGCAGCTCATCCAGGATGGCACATCAATGCGAGCTGTGGCAAGAAGGTTTGCTGTGTCTGTCAGCGTAGTGTCCAGAGCATGGAGGCGCTACCAGGAGACAGGCCAGTACATCAGGAGACGTGGAGGAGGCCGTAGGAGGGCAACAACCCAGCAGCAGGACCGCTACCTCCGCCTTTGTGCAAGGAGGAGCAGGAGAAGCACTGCCAGAGCCCTGCAAAATGACCTCCAGCAGGCCACAAATGTGCATGTGTCTGCTCAAACGGTCAGAAACAGACTCCATGAGGGTGGTATGAGGGCCCGACATCCACAGGTGGGGGTTGTGCTTACAGCCCAACACCGTGCAGGACGTTTGGCATTTGCCAGAGAACACCAAGATTGGCAAATTCGCCACTGGCGCCCTGTGCTCTTCACAGATGAAAGCAGGTTCACACTGAGCACATGTGACAGACGTGACAGAGTCTGGAGACGCCGTGGAGAACGTTCTGCTGCCTGCAACATCCTCCAGCATGACCAGTTTGGCGGTGGGTCAGTCATGGTGTGGGGTGGCAATTCTTTGGGGGGCCGCACAGCCCTCCATGTGCTTGCCAGAGGTAGCCTGACTGCCATTAGGTACCGAGATGAGATCCTCAGACCCCTTGTGAGACCATATGCTGGTGCGGTTGGCCCTGGGTTCCTCCTAATGCAAGACAATGCTAGACCTCATGTGGCTGGAGTGTGTCAGCAGTTCCTGCAAGAGGAAGGCATTGATGCTATGGACTGGCCTGCCCGTTCCCCAGACCTGAATCCAATTGAGCACATCTGGGACATCATGTCTCGCTCCATCCACCAACGCCACGTTGCACCACAGACTGTCCTGGAGTTGGCGGATGCTTTAGTCCAGGTCTGGGAGGAGATCCCTCAGGAGACCATCCGCCACCTCATCAGGAGCTACTGAGCCTCATTTTGACTTGTTTTAAGGACATTACATCAAAGTTGGATCAGCCTGTAGTATGGTTTTCCACTTTACTTTTGAGTGTGACTCCAAATCCAGACCTCCATGGGTTGATAAATTGGATTTCCATTGATTATTTTTGTGTGATTTTGTTGTCAGCACATTCAACTATGTAAAGAAAAAACGATTTAATAAGATTATTTCTTTCATTCAGATCTAGGATGTGTTGTTTAAGTGTTCCCTTTATTTTTTTTAGCAGTATATTTTTTCCATCACAGGCCAGAATCATATTACAGGATTATACATCATGTGTATGACTGTGTTGACAGATATATCTACTGTAAATCACATCCAGATATGCTACTTATTTAACTTTTTTAACATGCACAGAAATAAACCACATCCATGGGACCAGTACGGGAAACAAATGTATGAAATGTATGCATTCACTACTGTAAGTCGCTCTGGATAAGAGCGTCTGCTAAATGACTAAAATGTAACTGTAATGTTCTCCTTTTGGTAGGTATTTTCATTATTAAACATGCAATGAACTACACAGAGGTAAAAGTACACTGTTCATTCAGCACCACGGACAGAACTCTTGTTAATGGGTATGCACACAGAACAATGCAAAAAAATGCCAGTGGATGGTCTTTGAACAGCAGGAGGGGGTTTCAAAGACTCATGCAACTTGTTGGGCCCAAAGGCCTTGACACCGTTCACTTCACACCTCAGTACTAATTGAAGTTGTATCTGTTCTGCCCTAGCAAGCCTGGCAGCCTTAACTCAGCATTCAGTCCCCATAAAGTAAAATACATCTTTGTAATGTACTTTATTTGTAATGTCAGTGAAGACACCTGCCAGTTGGTCAGCACATGCCCAGAGCACACGTCCTGGTAATCCTTCTGGCCCCGTGGCCTTGTGAATGTTGAGCTTTTGAAAGGTCTTACTCACGTCGGCTACGGAGAGCGTGATCACACTGTCGTCCGGAACAGCTGATGCTCTCATGCATGCCTCAGTGTTGCTTGCCTCGAAGTGAGCATAAAAGTGATTTAGCTCATCTGGTAGGCTCGTGTCACTGGGCAGCTCGCGGCTGTGCTTCCTTTGTGGTCTGTAATAGTTTGCAAGCCCTGCCACATATGACGAGCGTCGGAGCCGGTGTAGTACGATTCAATCTTAGCCCTGTATTGGCGCTTTGCCTGTTTGATGGTTCGTCGGAGGGCATAGCAGGATTTCTTATAAGCTTCCGGGTTAGAGTCCCGCACCTTGAAAGTGGCAGCTCTACCCTTTAGCTCAGTGTGAATGTTGCCTGTAATCCATGGCTTCTGGTTGGGGTATGTACGTACAGTCACTGTGGGGACGACGTCCTCAATTCACTTATTGATAAAGCCAGTGACTGATGTGGTGTACTCCTCAATGCAATCGGTAGAATCCCGGAACATGTTCCAGTCTGTGATAGCAAAACAGTCCTGTAGTTTAGCATCTGCTTCATCTGACCACTTTTTTATAGACCAAGTCACTGGTGCTTCCTGCTTTAATTTTTGCTTGTAAGCAGGAATCAGGAGGATAGAATTGTGGTAGATTTAACAAATGGAGGGCAAGGGAGAGCTTCGTACGCATCTCTGTTTGTGGAGTATAGATGATCTAGAATTTTTCTCCCTCTGGTTGCGCATTTAACATGTTGATAGAGATTAGGTAAAACTGATTTAAGTTTCCCTGCATTAAAGCCTCCGGCCACTAGAAGCGCCACTTCTGGATGAGCGGTTTCCTGTTTGTTTATTTCCTTATACAGCTGATGGAGTGTGGTCTTAGTGCCAGCATCCGTCTGTGGTAGTAAATAAACAGTTTTTGATGTCTCGTTGGTAGGATATTCGTGATCGTGCCGTGTCTAATTTATTGTCCAATGATTGTACGTTGGCGAGTAATATTGACGGTAACGGCAGCTTTCCCACTCGCCTTCTGCGGATCCTTATGAGGCACCCCGCTCTGTGTCCTCTGTACCTGCATCTCTTTCTCTTGCCAATAACAGGGATGTTGGCCTTATCGGGTGTTAGCAGTATATCCTGTGCGTCCTGCTTGTTGAATAAAAAATCTTTGTCTAATCCGAGGTGAGTGGTCGTTGTCCTGATATCCAGAAGCTCTTTTTTGCCATAAGATATGGTGGCAGAAACATTATGTACAAAATAAGTTACAAATAACGCGAGAAAAAACACATGCCTGCTTGTTGTAGTACAGTATCACGTGTGTGTGTGTGTGTGTGTGTGTGTGTGTGTGTCTCTGTGTGTCATCTCCCCTCATCCATTCCTCAACTGTTTCTGGGTCCATTGTCATTGCTGAGGCTGCTTCCTAGTTCTACCAGTGTCTCTAGGGAGGGCAGAACAGAGCGGCTCAGCTGCCATCTACTCGGCCCTCTCCGGCCCCCCAGGCATGGCCTGGTACGGGCAGCAACTCAAAACCCACAGCCACTCCTCCACTGCAGGCTACTCCTGCCTCTGCCTTGCCGCCTAGACCAGCACCCAGCACCCAGAGTCCACCACCACCACCTCACAGCCCGGCCCAACGCAGCCAGGCCACTGGGGGAAATAACAGAAGACAATGTCGTCAATAAAACAATAACATGCCACTACAGAGACGGACAGAGAAGAAGTCAATAAAGGACCGGGTAATGTTCAGAAGGCACAACATGTAAGAAAACACAGTGAAACAGAAGTTAGAATACTATCTGAACTTGTGCAATATAAATTGCTTGTTTCGCTTTTTTTTCCCGTTGTAACACATTTTGTTATGGTGTGTGCTCTAATGAACACAATCCAGCTTCAATAAAGAACATCAATAGATGACTGCATCAAGAGGGTTGAGTTCAGGTGGATGACAATGTACACATTGAAGATAGTGGTAAGCCTAATGTAATGAATACAGATATGATTAATTGCTTGACCTTCTTGGCAGAGAGACACAAGATAATATCTAGACAATTAATTTCTATCTGAACTTCCGACAATGTTGTTCTCTGCTGAACACACACTCACGCTTTACAATGACAGACAGGTGAGCGACTACACCCACATAGAACAAGAAAAAACCAAACCAGGTTATCCCAATCCTTTGGTGTGTGTGTGTGAATGTATGGACAGTGGAGGAGGTATATATATAAAACCAATTCTAACACCATTTCCCCTGTTTAACAATGTAAATATGTGTCATTACCCATATATCTAGCTATTAGCTAACCAAGCTAGCCAGGTTAGCTAGCTTATCATCATGTGAACAGAACTAGTGAGCATTGCATTTTGATGAGCTTTTTTATTTAATTGAAAAATATATATTATTTGTTGCAAACTGACTAAGTAGATATCTATTCAGCTATCTATCTATACCCATTTCGGAGGATCCATTGATCTCATCAACCATGTCTTGACAGCTGTGTCACAAGCTAAATGCCAAACATGTAAACAAAGAGAGCTACTGATTTCGGTCACACACACACACGCGTCCATATATGGCATTGCGTTGGCAGCCTTATTGGATTTTCTGAGAAGCCCCTGACTGCAGTGTGCAGTTTAGGGCCGGGCTCAATGTGTGCAGAGTCAAACGCGTTTAACCCAAACCCTTCTCGTCTCCTTCAAGGTCACCCAAGTTGAAGTTCACGTCGAAGGTATCAACGTCAACGAAAGCGAATCTTAATCGAACCTAACCTACATAGAAAAAAATATAAACCATGGAAGTAAGTGAGACTGTCATTATGCATAATGTACTTTGTAATATTCATGTTATACCAGTGCAGTGGTATATTTTTATATAACCAACTACCGCACCGATGTTAGCATAGTGTTAATTAGCACCCATTTGCACGTGACCTAGGTAATTAGCAATTGCACCCTTTTGCACGTGACCTAGCTAATTGCTTAGAATGAGGGAATCTTATTTGGACAAATTTGCCTACTTGAGCAGTAGGCAAATTTAACATGTACAGTTATTAAAATAAAATAACATGTACGTTATGTAATCGATTTGATCGTTGATTTTCTGTGTTTCTTCAATGTATGCCTTGTTGTGTTTGGCTGGCTCTAAATGTGTATCGTTAATGCCGACAGCCATTCCCTTAGTTACACATAGCGAGTCTACACAGCCTATATGTACAATAATGAAATGAAATGCCTATTGCTTATTTTATGCCTTTATTATTATCATACCTTTTCATGTCTATGCTCACATAGAGACACGGTAGTGTGTTATTGGAGGGCGAGAGTCCCAAAATTAATAAATGCAGCAGCAGTCAACTTCATCACTGCCCCTTCTGCACATATAAGGCTGAACAATATACGATCAACAACCACATCAAAGGTCATGCTTCAGTCAGGCACAGAGGTACTATTTCTTTCTTTGTTTATTGAATATATTTGACGTTCACGTTTTTTGATTTGCCCTATTTTTTCAGTTACATCAGTGAATTTAATGTAATTGTATAACTTGTTACTTTACTGTTATTCCTCTCTTTCTGAGTTCACAATCATAAAGTGTGGCTTCAGTTGTAGAAATGCGACACACTTTCATTGTTGCTATTGCTACAGCAACAATAATCAACAGAGCACCGTTTCTGAAGCACCAGACATACTATCAGCATCCAGAGGCCCCTCAAGAGCACCCAGAGGCCCTTAAACAGTCCCCAGAGGCCCCTCAAGAGCACCCAGAGGCCCTTAAACCATCCCCAGAGGCCCCTCAAAAGCACCCAGAGGCCCTTAAACAGTCCCCAGAGGCCCCTCAAGAGCACCCAGAGGCCCTTAAACAGTCCCCAGAGGCCCCTCAAGAGCACCCAGAGGCCCTTAAACCATCCCCAGAGGCCCTTAAACCATCCCCAGAGGCCCTTAAACAGTCCCCAGAGGCCCCTCAAGAGCACCCAGAGGCCCCTCAAGAGCACCAAGAGGCCCTTAAACAGTCCCCAGAGGCCCCTCAAGAGCACCCAGAGGCCCTTAAAGAGCAACCAGTAGCATCCTCTGCATTCCATATACCTCTAAATCACCTGGTCCCAACATACATGGAAAGTCAAGAAAAGTAATTGTTACTTGTCCACACTGCAAACTGAAGTTAAATAAGAAAAACACATTTACGAAGAAAGCATACAGTACACATTGCTTTGAAACAGTGTCCAATAAAATATTTTTGGCATGTGAGTGCATTGATGTGAGAAATATTGTGTTTGCAGTTGAAAATAAATGTTCTGGTTCAGAAACATGTTGTGAAACATACTTGGGCTAATTCAGTTCCAACTGTGTTCAAAACTGTTATGCATGCTGGAGTATTAAAAGCTGTTGAATTGTACTTTTTATTTACTTTCACATACACTGTGTTCACAGAAACATTGCTCGGATCTTGTCCCCTGGACCTTGGACCTTAAATTATTCCACTGAACTGTACCATTTGATTGTCATTCCTTTATTGAAAATTGTACCTTGTTTACACCACAGGATCTACCAAAGCAAGATTTCTCAAACAACTGTGGGGTGTTTGTTTTGATGGTAAGATGCTGGCTATTCAGTATATCATATTAGTCCTATTTTCTGTTATAACATATGAAAAGTTTCTGTGCTTGCAGCATGCAAAGCACACTATTGTTATTGCTCATACTTTTTCTTGTTTATTATTCTTGACACTTTTCTGGACCTATTTCCTAAAGTTTTTACACTACATACACAATGGGGATCCATAATAAATACAAAAATTGAGCCTGGCCCCCATGTTAGACTCCGCCTACATTGAGCCCGGCCCCCACGTTAGACTCCGCCCACATTGAGCCCGGCCCGAACTGCACACTGCAGTCAGGGATACTTGGATTTTCTAGCCGGTGTTGTCCCTGGAACCGGGACCACATTATACCTCATATCCGGTATGGTAAGATCGACCACCAGATGGTGTCAAAAGTGTTTATTAAGACCTAATTTTGAAGAGATTGGTGTTCTTTTATATTTTGATCGTGTACATACACGTTACCAGAGGGTTATTCCAGAAAGCCGGATTAGAGATCTGTCAAACCAGAACTTGTGCAACCTCAGAATTTCTGGCTCCATCCAGAAAGAGAGCCTGATCAGAAACCATAGCAACAAATGCTCTGAAGCAAACCTGCTAAGCACTAGAGATTTGTTAATGTCTCTGTTGCATTCCCTGGCCATCAAGCTGTCCATATAATCAAATAGGATTTTTAGAGAATTGCAGGTACAGTAGGCTATGGTCAGTGACTGCCAGCGATTCTTTGCTAATCTTAAATGAATAAACCTAGACAACATGATAAAAATGATATATTGCCTAATTCATCCCGCAGATGATTTTCCAAATGTCATTGGGGATATATGTCCCATCTATAGCACCATTCAAAGACCCTCTGGGCCAAATGAAGGAGACTACGTGATCAGAAAATATTTTCACAGCATAAACAAAGAAGCAGCTATTGAATACTGTAGCCTACGCTTTCACCAAACCAAATCATTTTCAAAAACAGTCATTCAATTCAATGATCTTCCTTACTTCTTTTGTCAGATGATCTGTGACTCCCATTGGTTTAGAACTAAACAGTGAACACATTGTTGCCCGTGTTGTCATGAAAAGCACTATGAATTCAATACATTATTATTAATTCTACATAGGCTATGGAATAGGCCTACCATTGCAATTGTGACATAGGCTACTACCACTTACATATTAGGCCATCGCCTTGACACTTAATATCACCAGCATTGCAATAGAGGTACTTTATAAAATGAAAGCATTATTACTAAATCACCCATGTGTGTAAACTAGGTCTATTAGTTATTGTGCATTTACTCTGTTTGCAATTTTCTGCCAGGCAGATGTATTATTGTGTTTACCCCCCCCCCCCCCCCCCCCAAGTATGTTGTTACAATTGAGTCTTTTGACTCCATATCTATTATTTTTTCTGTCATCGACATAAGGACCTTTTGTTCATGTTGCGTGCCAATTGTCAAATCAATCAATCTGCGCTTCGTTTAGCCTAATAACTTAAACGAGAAGCTGCTGTTCTGGAACCAAGAAATCCTGGACTCCCTAATCTGGTTAAAACAAGCCGGATATGTTTAAGAAATCCTGAATTTGTTAAACCATCTTCCTGGATACCCTTCTGGTATCCAGAATATGGACTTGGTCTTTTACTAAATAGGGCTATTTTCTGTATACCACCCCTACCTTGTCACAACACAACTGATTGGCTCAAACTCATTAAGAAGGAAAGACATTCCACAAATTAACTTTTAACAAGGCACACCTGTTATTTGAAATGCATTCCAGGTGACTACCTCATGAGGCTGGTTGAGAGAATGCCAAGAGTGAGGCAAGGCAAAGGGTGGCAACTTGAAAGAATCTCAAATATAAAATATATTTTGATTTGTTTAACACTTTTTTAGTTACCACATGATTTCATAGTTTTGATGTCTTCACTATTATTCTACAATGTAGAAAATAGTAAAAATTAAGAAAACCCCTTTAATGATAGGTGTGTCCAAACTTTTGACTGGTACTGTACGTTTTTCCAACAGTACACTATGATCGATAATGTCAAAAGCCTCACTGAAGTCTAACAAAACAGCTTCCACAATCTTTAATTATCAATTTCTCTCATCAAATCATCAGTCATTTGTGTAAGGGCCGTGCTTGTTGAATGCCCTTCTCTATAAGCGTGCTTAAAGTCTTAATTTATTTTCTGTAAAATACCATTGTATCTGCTCAAAAAACTGTTTTACAAAAGTTTACTAGGGTTGGTGACAGGCTGATTGGTCAGCTATTTGAGCCACTAAAGGGTGGTTTACTATTACTATATAACTTTTGCTTCCCTCCAGGCCTGAGGGCACACACTTTTTTGTAAGCTTAGATTGAAGAGTTGGAAAATAGGAGTGGCAATACTGTCCGCTATAATCCTCAGTAATTTTCCCTCCAAGTTGTAAGACCCAGGTGGCTTGTCATTGTTCATATACAACAGTTTTTTCACCTCTTCCACACTCACTTTACAGAATTCTAAATTACAATGCTTCTCTTTCATCATTTGATCAGTTATACTTGGATGTGTAGGTTTGGTGTTTGTTGCTGGCATGTCATGCCTAAGTTTGCTACTCTTGCCAATGAAAAGATTATTGAATTAGTTGGCAATATCAGTGGGTTTTGTGAATGAGCCATCTGATTCAATGAATGATGGAGCTGAGTTTAACTCCAAAGCTTTTTACTGTCATTCTTTATATCATTTCTATTTGTTTCATAGTATAGTTTCTTCTTCTTTTTGTTGTGTTTAGTCACATGATTTCTCAATATGTAGTAGGTTTGCCAATCGGTTGTGGAGACAGACTTATTTGCCATTCCTTTTGCCTCATCTCTCTCAACCATAACATTTTTTAATTCCTCATCAATCCACCGGGATCTAAACATTTTTACAGTCATTTTCTTAATGGGTGAGTAAGTGGAGTAAGAGATTTCATAAATGTGTCAAGTGCAGCATCTGGTTGCTCCTCATTACATCAGGCATAAGGGTTAACCTAATTCTCTTAACCTGCTGCATGAATTCTTCTAAACTGCTTCCAGTCGTAGCTGTGTCGAAGTGGCATGTTTTTAGGGAATCTCAAGTGCATTTGCATTCACAAACGGTTGTCTACAATCAGCAGAGTTAGAAGAGGAAGCGCAACACCCAACTTCCTCATTTTCTCTTTACATTACAGTTAATGATCTAAGCAGCCCAGACCCAGCTGCTATTGCATTGGTGTCTCAGGGAGAACCACCCAATTAAGCAGACCCGAACTAACCATTTTGTTCAGTGGTAAACAGTGAACTATGTTCATTTCTTCACCATCCCCCTTTGCTGTCAGTGTCAACTATTGGCCCAGTTGAAATTCTTTCAATGTGCATCCTTCCAGGAAACACATGTGGAGACAATGCACCTGTCCAATCAGTGAGTCTTCAAGGAAGGATGCACTTTTTAAAGGAATGTCAACATAATCCTTCTCATTTGGAATCTCTAAAGAAATTTCAACATTTTGGGAATTTAGTCAATAATACACATCTGAAATATCACATTTTGCTTTCTTCAATTGCATTTGTACAATGTAATAATGTCATTGGGCCTAATTCTATTAATTTTATTGCAATTTTATTAATCCCAAGAGGGGACATTAGATCAGTCACCAGCAATACACTTACAGCAACAATAGGCTGAGCACTGATGGCTGGTGCACCACCATCCAAAGACCAGGTGCAGTGTCTTACAAAATCTCCTTTGTGTTTTAGTTCTTCAACTGACTTGGACTGACCATTGAAAATATGGACATACCTGACCTTTCCTGGACAGAACAGACCTGGCTTGTAAAGTTTCCATCTTCGTCCACAGTATTGGAAGATAAAAAATTAAATAAAAAGTTACGTTTTAGGGTTTCAGGTTGTCTATCGAGGTCATGGGCTTTTTAATCTGTACACCACAAAACAAATGTGCCAACCTCCAACATTTATTTAAAAATGGAGTCTAGATCACATTTACTATGTAGTGGACAGAAATGGTGCCCTAATGCCTAGTCTAGTTTTCAAGCCAATGAACCACATATTAGACTGGATTGTTTTGATGAATGTCCTGATGACTGTCCTGGAGGCTTGAATCTGGTAAGAATAATATTAATAAGAAGTCAAGTTTATGAAAAAATATGTAAAGTAATAAATAATAAATATTTTTGGTTCAAATCTGTCTGAAATTCATGAACTCAAGCTACTGCCATTCTGATAAGTTATAGGCTACCTTACCTGTTCTTGTTCCCACAAACAGCATTGATGTTCCCTCTGTGTCTGATACCTAGTAAAAGGAAACCTCAACTCAATAAAACATTTTAAAAAGTGCTACCCTCGGGGTAATACAAATTCCTGTCAGCCATCTCCTTACCACATTGAGTATGATAGAAAATGCTGTGGGTATTGGGGGGTTATTTATTGACATACCTGTGTAGGGCTTTGTATCTCTGGAAAGGTCCTCTCTGTAAAGGTACAAGAATTAACATTGAGACAAAAATAACTTTAGAAATGGATAACATACACTGTATGGCATTTTCATCTTGTGTGCTCTTGTATTTATTTGAGTAATTTAGCAGATGCTCTTTTCCAGAGCGACTCAATGAGTGCATACATTTTCATACTGGTCCCCCGTCGGAATCGAACCCACAACCCTGGCGCCATGCTCTACCAGCTGAGGAACACGGGAACTGTACCAGCACACCCTGTATATAGCTACATTCTTGTGTATTTGATTTGAATCCTCGTGTTACTATTTTGTATTTGTTTTTTAACTGCATCGTTTGGAAGGGCTCGTAAGCAAGCATTTCACTGTAAAGTCCGTTGTATTCGGTGCATGTGACAAATAAAATGTGAGTTGATTCAGTGTTGAATGTTTCTCACTTGTTCATCTGGGCAATTAAAACAATAAATGAAACTGTACAATTCCCAAAATAATCTCACCAGATACAGGAGCTTTTATTTTTCTTCTAATTGCTACTGCCGTCACTGCTGATATCACAGCTAGTACCACCAACCCCACTACAGCAGGTATTATTACAGTCATGGAAAGGGAGGTCTGTGGTCCACATTCAGAGTCGGACCAATGAGTTCCAGGTTTAATTTGCTGACGCTTCAAGGTATCACATCTATAATAAGAGAAATAGACCACTGGTAAATCAACAATGTGGTCATCCAACTTTCAGTTTCACATTTCTATGTTAATATTGTAGTGTTTAGCTTATATTTTGAAGGAAATAACCATTATACATGAGCCATACTTACTGTGTGTATGTCTGGCAGGATGTAAATGATCCATCTGAATAGGTATCACCAGTACAGTCAGAACACACAGTATCTGTAGATGTTGTTCCTGCACCAACACAGGGTGAAACTCATTAAGGATCCTAACTTCAGATGTGCTTAACTCACGACTGCATAAATCATGTACTGATGTCAATGGAAGATTTGCATGAAGACATACCTGTGTGGCTGATGTATTGACCAGGTTTACAGCTGCTGTGTCTCTGGGCTGCTCTACAACCATCCTTAGTTGGGTCTAGACAGTAGAACTCCTCCAGTGTCCCACAGATTGTGTCTGATGAAGGTGTACATGACTGCTTTACCTTCAAACCAAATCCAGGGTCACAGTTTGTACACGGTACGCATGCCGTAAGACCATTGGGTTCATCAAGGAAAGTGGAGTCGGTACAGGGGACACAGGAAGTACTTGTAAATTCTGTACAGTGTTTATGTACCCGGTTTCCTGTGGGATAAAGGTCAGTGTCATGGATTGATTGATATTGGAATTTATTTTCTTCATAATAATCCATATAGTATACAGAGCTGGTCCTTACCTGGAGAACACATAGGACAGCATTCATCACCTGTTCTGTACTCTGCTCTACCACATGCAATAGAGCGCTCAATGGTTAGAAACACCAAAATGATTGGTAGCTCTATCTGTAAATAGAGAACATGAAAACATATCATCACTGTTTAAAAATATGTTTCAGTCTATTTTGTACAGCAATGGTTTCATAAAACCAGTACATTAGAGTCAATGCGGCAGGGTGGGGGGGGTCACACATAGGAAAAGCGGGGTTGAAGAGTTTGGGGTTAGGGTGGAGATGAGAGTTGAGATTGAGGAGCGATTGACAGTTTCAAGTTGAGATAAATCATATTTAATGTTTTCCATGTTTCCATTTGCTTTTTCAAGACCATCTCCCTTCTGGAAGATTTGACTATGTTCAAAGACAAAAAAAAATCTAGACAATTTTCAAAACAGGGTTTATAATTAAAGTTAGAATTTGACAGAAATTGTGTATACTCTTGAGCATACTATCTGGTGCCAAGTGTGCCTACAGCTGTGGTATGAAAGGTTGCCAAGCCACTAGGTGTACACAACCGAAATGTTTAACATACTATCCATTTCGCTTTGAAACTGCGCAGTGGTTCTCCAATCCTCACCATCTCACTGGAATAAGGGCCACCACCATGGATTCTTAGGAGTTTTGAATTATAACAATGGCACCATCCCTGTTGTCTTCAATCTTAACGTAGACCTTGAGTCACGGACTAATACAACTATTGGAAGACAAGGGAAAAGGTTTAATACACAATATTAAAATACACAGCACAACAAACGAATGGTAAGATCTGATTAATTCGATTGAATGCAATTTCATCTTTGATGGTAATATTATTGTATTTCAGTGTAATGTGAACCAACATTTTCAGCCTGGACAGCCTCTATTTACCTGTCTTTTGACGAATCACTATCGTCTGAACGAACATCGGCTAGCACACGCATTTCAACACTTGAGCCAGTGGGTACATTAAACATGCTACATTACAGTCAATGCAACATTCAGACTGCAGCAAAGGCGCCGGCTTCCTCCTTTACCAACTTTGAAAACGAGCAGGGTAAACTTTTATTCTTTTTTAAAATTAAAGACGGGTCAAATATGCCTACAGTAATAAAACAGTTTCCACAAACAGGCAGCATTTCGTAAGCAGTCTCACAAAAAGGAGGGCTTATTGTCCCTGTCTCAAAAACACAACTCTATCACAACGTAATAACAATATGACCTAACCTAATAACATGACCAGTCACCTTACATTTACATGTTCGTAATTTAGCAGACACTCTTATCCAGAGCGACTTAAATGTATGGCTGTCCCCAACTAAAAAAAATCTTGGTCGACCAAGAGTATTCTGTTCTTCGACCAATTGATTGGTTTGAATTTTAAAACGTGTATTTTTCCAAATATAGACATATCCTATGTGTTTAAATCACACATGTTTTATATTCACTGAGCTTGTCTGATCCTTTAAGCGCATTGTTTGATGAAATAATTAAGATGCAAATGACTAGAGAGAGTCCGACCAGCAATTGATTTGATTGTGCCGGGCCAGTATCAGACTTGCTGCTCTGTGGAAAAAAAATAAAAAATCAGCGAGTGACTGTGTGACTAGCACCCTTCGTCTCCTTCTCCTCTCTGCTGCAGCAACCACCAGTGTCTATCGCACTGTTTGTGTTGCTGAAGCTGCAACATAATTACAGACATTTCTGAATGAAATGTTCTGTTACCGAAATCCTTTATTTGTTTAGGAAAAACCTTAAACCCTCGCTTAAACCCCTCGCCGTATGCTGTGTGATGACATAAAGAAATGAATGATACAGTAGCCTATATAAGTATTGAAATATAGGCCTAAGTAAGTTACGGTATTAAGACTAAACAGGAAGCGCTCTTAGGCCTACAGCTCAATGGTGGCTATACAAGGCTGCTATACTAAGCCTACTAATGATTTAAATATTTATTTAACCTTTTCTTTAACTAGGCAAGTCATTTAAGAACAAATTATTATTTACAATGACGGCCTGCCCCGGACGACGCTGAGCCAATTGTGCACCACCCTATGGGACTCCCAATCACGGGCGGATGTGATGCAGCCTGGATTCGAACCAGGTACTGCAGTGACGCCACTTGCAGTGAGATGCAGCGTCTTACTTATTATTATTATTATAATGATCATAACAATAGTAATAACAATAAGGAGATCAAGAAAAAAAGAGGGTTATTCTTTTTCTGACAATTTGGAACACTAAAAAAATTATACCAGAGGCAGGTCAAATGAAAAAAAGTGTAAAGCCTTTATTACAGCAAAGCAAAGATAAACAACAAACACTCAAACAGGCAACAAAAGCAGGATTTGTCTTATTTCTGTAGCTATACATGGATGATTTATAAAGCCAGACACATTTAACAGTTATGCTATTGATTATAGACCTAATTAATTTGGGGTTTCCTCTCTCCTCACTTTTCTCAGACAATAAGGCAAGGGCTGTTTCCTCTTCTCCTAACTCCGCTGCTGCCTCCGCCGCATTGTTCTCAACACCAATATGCTGGTTAACTTAGCTATTATGCACATAGCAAAATGGTCTAGGAAAAGGCGCCAATTCAACAGCGCACTGGTGTGTTTCAGAACACAGGACAGCGACCACTATCCAACGCAGGAGAAGACACATTTGTTATAAAGTAACATTATTTTTATTAGCATTGCACCATTGTTCTTGGGTAATGTAACCATGTACAATTTCAGTAGCAGATGTCTTAGAGTGATGGACTGTGCCATCCCCACGGCCTCCACAATGGATTAGTCCACTCAGACAAGCGTGAATCAGACAGGTGTCTTGTACACCATAATAAAGAAAATATTTTTGCTACTGTTCGACTAAAGAAATCTTGGTCGAGCAACAGCCTATCGACCAAACAATCGACCACACTGGGCAATGGTGTAGAGACTGGACAATACATATTTAGCACAATCCCCTCAAGTTGGCAGGTGCATTTCTTTCCTCAATGGCTTTACTTTTCATAATTGAACTGTATTTACAGGTTTTGACTTCAGGGTTGACGTACACGGGGGAATGTGCCATGTTTGAGGCAAGGATGTGTAGCCCATTTTAATGTAATGAGCTATGGTTTACAGTAAACCGATGGCATGGTTGCACTGTCCCTGGCCAGCTGTGCATTGCATTTAGTCTCAATGATGGACTTTCAGAGAACTCCACCTGGGGAAAAAGTCAAAAGAGAAGTGAGTTAGACAACACAAGTAGACCTAATATGTATTTCAATACACCATAAGGGACACAAAGAAAAGCTAATGAAATGGATTGTCCATACAATTCCATAATGTATTAATTTTGGCTAAAACAAAGCAGAACAATGCAAAAAAGGCACCTTAACGATATTAAAAACAAAACTTGGAGGTTTGATTATTGCATGGATTTTCAGTAGTGATTCGTTGTTTTTTTAATACTACAAAGTATTTGTATTATAAGACGGGCCCAAATTATGCCATTTGGGTCTATTAAATTAACTGAAAATCCATAAACCATTTGCATTTCATCAGTGCGTTTAGCAAGCCGATTTGAAATCATGTCGCTAACTGAAACAGGCTGAACTTGAAAATAAAGGGATGTCATTTCAGAGAAAGTGGCTTGATTATTGTAACGTTACTATTCTGGATGAAAATGGCAATTGTGTACATTTTATACACATATACAGTACCTTCCATTTGTGGATTGCGCGGTCGTGGCATCCTAGAGCACTACTAGAACGCATACTACCACACTTGCCATTTGAGTCGTGCATTCAAGCGCATTTCTAGCTTTTTCAAAAGTAGTCATCCAAATTTGCACTAGAAGCAGCCATACTCAATTGATACCCCTACTTACCTAACTGACCAGCAAACTACCTGAATTATGTAAGGATCATTCTTTCAAATTGAGCAAAACGATCTTGCCCTCATACTACACCTGCCTGCCTCACATTGAACCACGATGACAAACACAGCCACCACAACATGAAACATTGGCTAACTAACGATACTTGGCTACGAAGATTGTATGTAGCAAAAGCTGAAAGGATTCAGTAACATAGTTTATTTGACAATGTTAAAATAGCAACGTTACACCTTTGTCAACCTACGACGTTACGTTAGCTAACTAACAGTAGCTTAATTACCTAGCTAGAAATAAAACGCATACTGTATACATAATCTTACCTTGTACATCGTGAATGTAACCCTCGATCCAGTTACTGTAACCTTTTATTTGGACTGACTTGGACAGTGTGACTGGCGTCTTCATCTCCCCATTTATCGATATAAATTGTAGCCGGAAATTCCCTCATGTACTTTCTGTATTGATTTGTTGTTAATAAAAATTACAAATAAAAAAATATATAAAAAAATTGTAGCCGGAAAGAGGTCCACGGCATTGTTGTTTACACTGGCGATATTCGGGGGTTTCCCACCTCAGCCCCGCTCGCTTTCCTTTCAAAATGGCGCATATTCCACAGATAATTTTTTTTACATTTTAAATCTTAGTTTATACTCCGGGGTTTCCACAGCCACAAAATCAATATAAGAAACAACAGTTTTATTTAAGGTTAGGCATAAAGTTAGCAGTGTGGTTAAGGTTATGTGTACAATCACATTTTATGATACATATAAGATCGGCACTAGTAACTATAACTACACGGTAACTATTCACGAACATACTCGATCGCCATATTGGGCTGCAGCTACCCATAGTAGTTCCTGCTATACGCAGACACATAAACATTGTTGTATACGCGGGTTCATCTGACTCGGGTAGTAGATAAAGGGGCTTCATTGTCAAAATCCCTAAGTATCCCTTTACCATTTTGAGTTAAAACATTCTCTCAAACACAATTTAAGGCGCTCTAGAGTATAGCCTCCATAGTTATACTGTAGTTAACAGTGAAGGGCGTTCACTCACTGCTGGTCGTTCGACGTCCCTAAATCCAGTCAACTCACACAATTATTGCATGGCGGTGTTTGACGACATAACAAAAATCATGTTGCAAAATACGACACTATGCACATGCAATCAGTATTGAATAATGTTACCACACACTGCAGTCTTACCTGATTACCGACTAGTTTGCGATCACTTTCGTGTGAGGGCAGGTTGCCAGGTCTAGCAAAAATGTATAATTGTATTTATTTATTTCACCAGTAGGCCAGTTGAGAACAAGTTCTCATTTACACCTGCCAAGATAAAGCAAAGCAGTACGACCTAAACAACACAGAGTTGCACATGGGATAAACAATCATACAGTCTATAACACAGTAGAAAAATCTGTATACAGAGTGTGCAAATTAAGTAAGGTGGTAAGGCAATAAATAGTCCAATAATGGTGAAGTAATTACAATTTAGCAATTTACACTGGAGTGATATATGTGCAGATGAGGATGTGCAAGTAGAAAAACTGGTGTGCAAAAGAGCAGAAAAACAAATATGGGGATTAGGTAGGTAGTTGGTTGGTTGGATGTGCTATTTACAGTGGATTTAAAAAGTCTACACACCCTGTTAAAATGCCAGGTTTTTGTGATGTAAAATAATGAGACAAAGATAAATCATGTCAGAACATTTTCCTCCTTTAATGTGACCTATAACGTGAACAATTCAATTGAAAAACAAACTGAAATATTTGAGGGGGAAAAATAAAAACTCATAATAACCTGGTTGCATAAGTGTGCACACCCTCTTATAACTGGGGATGTGGCTGTGTTCAGAATTAACCAATCACATTCAAACTCATGTTAAATAGAAGTTATTACACACCTGCCATCATTTAAAGTGACTCTGATTAATCACAAATAAAGTTCAGCTGTTCTTGTAAGATTTTCCTGACATTTTCTTAGTTGCATCTCAGAGCAAAAGCCATGGTCCGCAGAGAGCTTCCAAAGCATCAGAGGGATCTCATTGTTGAAAGATATCAGTCAGGAGAAGGGTAGAAAAGAATTTCCAAAGCATTACATCACAAAAACCTGCCATTTTAACAGGGGTGTGTAGACTTTTTATATCCACTGTACAGATGGGCTGTAAAAAAGAAAATATAATTTGCCCTTATTAAACTCGCCAGATAATTTTCCATCAATTGATGTCGATTTAACTTGTTTGATTGCAATGATTAAGCAATAAGGTCTGAGGAGGTGTGGTAGGCTATATGGCAACTAGTGGTATATTGGCCATATACCACAAACCCCTGAGGTGCCTTATTGCTATTGAAGTTATTAGCAATGTAAATAGAACAGTAAAAAGTTTTTTTTTTGTCATACCAGTGGTACACAGTATGATATATCACAGCTTACAACCAATCAGCATTCAGGGCTCAAATCACCCAGTTTATAATTGTAACTATAAACTGGGTAGTTCGAGCCCTAAATGCTAATTGGCTGATAGCCGTGGTATATCAGACCGTATACCATGGGTATGACAAAACATTTATTTTTACATCTCTAATTACGTCAGTAACCAGTTTATAATAGCAATAAGGCACCTCAGGGGTTTGTGGTATATGGCCAATATACCACGACTAAGGGCTGTATACAGGCACTCCGCGTTGCATCTAATTTCAGGGAAAAGTCCACAATGAAACTGATATTAAATTTGGAGAATGATACATTTGCAATAGACCTGTGACCA
Organism: Salmo salar; assembly: GCF_965601325.2. Lineage (NCBI taxonomy): Eukaryota > Metazoa > Chordata > Actinopteri > Salmoniformes > Salmonidae > Salmo > Salmo salar. The sequence goes on along the minus strand of NC_138305.1, from coordinate 104,150,486 downwards.
TTATCACAATTGATAACTATCAATTTAATTAACTTAACATGGCCGTTAATAATTGCATAATAACACAAGGCTACAACAACAATACACTGAAGTTATAGGCTATTATTTTAAATCTGTTTGCCAGCTGCAGGTAGGCTACACAAGTGGCACAAATTGATTTGCAATGACTCCAGCCATATCGTCATTTCAACATATTAATTGCAACAGTAGCCTACAATGGCATATAAATGAATAAGCTACTTGATTGCCAACAGATGCAAATTAATGTATCATTCTCCACATTTAATGTCTATTTCATCGTGTAATTTTGCCCATAACAGAAGCATGCGAGGGAGTTCCATAGCTTCCATTTCAAATGTCCACTTGCACAGTGCTCGGGAACCAATAACTGAGCATATGTAAAACCCTTTTCGCTTGATACATATTGAAAAAGTCAACGTTAGTTTAAAGTAAACCGCATTCTATCTGAGTGAATTTATCTTGAGCTCTAGTGCGCCTAAAGTCATTTCCCAGTGCTTTACCGCGGTTACGTCAGTTCTAGCGCGTTAATATGTTTTATGGAAAAAGTGTTCGAAATAGGTGTCTCCATAATGACAATCTAAATAGCCTACCTACAACCAATGTTGACCTCTAATTTTATTGGGCACCGAGCAAATGTTTGGTCTTGTGAGCAACTTCCAGCGTGCTTTTAGAGCAAACACGGAGGCTGAACCCTTACAGTTTTAGACAGTAACCAGAAGGCTATTGTGGATATCTGAGCATAATGTAGGTCCACCAACAAAACCAATGGAGCAAATTCCATAACATTTTCACAAGGAAATTGCTTTTGATTTCTATGATATAGCCTACAGTATCCTATGTGTGATGTTCAATGCAGGCCTACATTGCATAAGACTTTTAAAAAGTTTTTACATTATGAAGGGCTTGACATTAATTCATCATTGTTGGCCTCCTGAGTGGTGCAGCGGTCTAAGTCAATGCATTGCAGTGCTAGAGGCATCACTACAGACCTGGTTTCGATCCCGGGCTGTATCACAACTGGCCGTGATCGGGAGTCCCATAGGGCGGCACACAATTGGCCCAGTGTTGGGAGGGTTTGGCCGGGGTAGGCCGTCATTGTAAATAAGAATATGTTCTTAACTGACTTGCCTAGTTTAATAAAAAACGTTTTGTTTTACTATGTCTGTAACATCATGGGCCAAATAGGTGCATGTAAATTGCATTGTATTGTGTTGTATGATTCAAGAAACCACAACAAAATACAATTAATTATTACCATACAATGAATTAGACAATGTAGACTACACTACCCCTCTGCCTATTGGCCTATTTGCATAGTCAAGCCCGTCTCAAAATATAACACTGCCGCTTTAATGAAGACGTAAGCTTTTTACCGGACGGACTTTTCAAAGACAGTAAGAAATGTAGCCTACACGGTTTGTGCTCTTGTGGGAAGCAGTAACTCCGCATTGCTGACCTATACTTATCTACAACTGGGATAATAACGCGATAACAAAAAATATCAACAAATGTGCACACGTGCGGCTCTGCGCTCTGATCTGAAAAGCGCATTCACTCGCGAGTGACTGAAAGATCGCTCGTGGGCTACCCCTGCCCATACAATTCTACTCCATTGATCTCTGGCTGTGCCTACAACAATATCACAGACTCAATATTGTAAAGTTAGATTTGGTTTGGTTTGTTGCAATGAAAAGCGACTGATATGTTTATTCGATCACAGAAAAAAAACATTGATCTATAAAGTGCAAACTAATGGGGAAAACTCAGTGAAATGCAATCTCTTGCGTCTTTGCACAGCATGGCATTTCAGTTCAGGAGGAGGTGCGTGACTGCGCAGTTTAGAGGGAACATTGCCTACATCTGGTAAAACGTTGTCACCACGTGCGCGCGTGCTGCTCTGTCTTCGTGACTCAGCTGCAGCACTCACTCAACCAGTGCTCTCAACACATGTGCGCACACTCCAGCCCAGCCCATCACTCACTCACTCACTCAGTAACAGCCTGGTCACAGTGAAATATATTCACGGATAATGGTAACTTATTTTGTACATAATATTGATGCTATCATCTCTTATGAGGAGCTTCTGGATATCAGAACAGTGATTACTCACCTCGAACTGGATGAAGATTTATTTATTTAATGAGTCTGACAGAAAGGATATAATGTTGCTCCCAGACAAGGCCCAAATCCACATAATTCGCATCAAGAAAAGAAGGAAATACAGGGGGAGGAGATCGGGGTGCCTTGTTACAATTCGTTGGCGAGTGGGTAACCCGCCTCTACCATCCGTTCTATTGGCCAATGTGCAATCACTGGAGAATAAACTGGATGAGCTCCATTCGAGCCTATCTTATCAACGGGACATTAAAAAAAGTAACATCTTATGTTCCACCGGGTTGTGGCTGAACAACGACATGGATAACTTACAGCTGGCTTGGTTTTCTGTGCATCGGCAAGAAAGAATAGCTGCCTCCGGTAAGACAAGGGGTCGATGTGTGGGTGTGTCTATTTGTCAATAACAGCTGGTGCACGAAATTGAATATTAAGGAAGTCTCGAGGTTTTGCTCGCCTGAGGTAGAGTATCTCATAATAATCTGTAGACCACACTATTTACCAAGAGAGTTTATCTATATTTTTCTATTTACCACCACAAACCAATGCGGCACTAAGACCGCACTCAACAAACAGTATTAGGCCATAACCAAACAAGAAAATTCTCATCCAGGGGCGGCGCTCCTAGTGGCCGGGGACTTTAATGCAGGGAAACAAACCCGTTTTATGTAATTTCTTCCAGCATGTTACATGTGCAACCAGAGGGGAAAAAACTCTAGACAACCTTTACTCCACACACAGAGACGCATACAAAGCTCTCCCTCGCCCTGAATTTGGCAAATCTGACCATAATGCTATCCTCCCGATTCCTGCTTACAAGCAAAAACTAAAGCAGGAAGTACCAGTGACTTGCTCAATACGGAAGTGGTCAGATGATGCAGATGCTACACTACAGGACTGTTTTGCTAGCACAGACTGGAATATGTTCCGGGATTCATCCAATGGCATTGACGAGTACACCACATCAATAAGTGCATCAATGATGTCGTCCCCACAGTGACCGTACATACATACCCCAACCAGACGCCATGGATGACAGGCAACATCCGCACTGAGCTAAAGGTTAGAGCTACTGCTTTCAAGGAGCGGGACTCTAACCCAGATGCTTATACGAAATCCAAGAACACCAATGTAACCTGCCTAAATGACTACTGACCCGTAGCACTCACGTCTGTAGCCATGAAGTGCTTTGAAAGGCTGGTAATGGCTCACATCAACACCATTATCCCAGAAACCCTAGACCCAATACAATTTGCATACCGACTCCAACAAATCCACAGATGATGGAATCTTTATTGCACTCCACATTGCCCTTTCCCACCTGGACAAAAGGAACACCTACATGTGAATGCTATTCGTAGACTACAGCTCAGCGTTCAATACCATAGTGCCCTCAAAGCTCATCACTAAGCTAAGGACCCTGGGACTAAACACCTCCCTCTGCAACTGGATCCTGGACTTCCTGACGGGCCACCCCCAGGTGGTAAGGGTAGGTAACAACACATTTACCACGCTGATCCTCAACACAAGCACGCCCCAGGGGTGCGTGCTTAGTCCCCTCATGTACTCCTTGTTCACCCATGACTGCATGGCCAGGCACGACTCCAACACCATTATTAATTAATTAATATTGCTACTCCTACTGCTCTCTCTTCGTCTGCCCACGTGTTGTCGCATACCCCTAGAGCATCGAGCCAGCGGGGTGGTGGCACTGGAATCCTCATCTCTCCCAAGTGGACATTCTCTCTTTCTCCGCTGACCCATCTGTCTATCTCCTCATTTGAATTCCATGCTGTCACAGTTACCAGCCATTTCAAGCTTAACATCCTTATCATTTATCGCCCTCCAGGTTCCCTTGGAGAGTTCATCAATGAGCTTGACGCCTTGATAAGTTCCTTTCCTGAGGATGGCTCACCTCTCACAGTTCTGGGTGACTTTAACCTCCCCACGTCTACCTTTGACTCATTCCTCTCTGCCTCCTTCTTTCCACTCCTCTCCTCTTTTGACCTCACCCTCTCACCTTCCCCCCTACTCACAAGGCAGGCAATACGCTTGACCTCATCTATACTAGATGCTGTTCTTCCACTAATCTCATTGCAACTCCCCTCCAAATCTCCGACCACTACCTTGTATCCTTTTCCCTCTTGCTCTCATCCAACACTTCTCACTCTGCCCCTACTCGGATGGTATTGCGCCGTCCCAACCTTCGCTCTCTCTCTCCCGCTACTCTCTCCTCTTCCATCCTATCATCTCTTCCCTCTGCTCAAACCTTCTCCAACCTATCTCCTGATTCTGCCTCCTCAACCCTCCTCTCCTCCCTTTCTGCATCCTTTGATTTTCTCTGTCCCCTATCCTCCAGGCCGGCTCGGTCCTCCCCTCCTGCTCCGTGGCTCGACGACTCACTACGAGCTCACAGAACAAGGCTCCGGGCAGCCGAGCGGAAATGGAGGAAAACTCGCCTCCCTGCGGACCTGGCATCCTTTCACTCACTCCTCTCTACATTCTCCTCTTCTGTCTCTGCTGCTAAAGCCACTTTCTACCACTCTAAATTCCAAGCATCTGCCTCTAACCCTAGGAAGCTCTTTGCTACCTTCTCCTCCCTCCTGAATCCTCCTCCCCCTCCCCCCCCCTCCTCCCTCTCTACGGATGACTTCGTCAACCATTTTGAAAAGAAGGTTGACGATATCCGATCCTCGTTTGCTAAGTCAAACGACACCGCTGGTCCTGCTCACACTGCCCTACCCTGTGCTTTGACCTCTTTCTCCCCTCTCTCTCCAGATGAAATCTCGCGTCTTGTGACGGCCGGCCGCCCAACAACCTGCCCACTTGACCCTATCCCCTCCTCTCTTCTCCAGACCATTTCCGGAGACCTTCTCCCCTTCCTCACCTCGCTCATCAACTCATCCTTGACCGCTGGCTACGTCCCTTCCGTCTTCAAGAGAGCGAGAGTTGCACCCCTTCTGAAAAAACCTACACTCGATCCCTCCGATGTCAACAACTACAGTCCAGTATCCCTTCTTTCTTTTCTCTCCAAAACTCTTGAACGTGCCGTCCTTGGCCAGCTCTCCTGCTATCTCTCTCAGAATGACCTTCTTGATCCTAATCAGTCAGGTTTCAAGACTGGGCATTCAACTGAGACTGCTCTTCTCTGTGTCACGGAGGCTCTCCGCACTGCTAAAGCTAACTCTCTCTCCTCTGCTCTCATCCTTCTAGACCTATCTGCTGCCTTTGATACTGTGAACCATCAGATCCTCCTCTCCACCCTCTCCGAGTTGGGCATCTCCGGCGCGGCCCACGCTTGGATTGCGTCCTACCTGACAGGTCGCTCCTACCAGGTGGCGTGGCGAGAATCTGTCTCCGCACCATGCGCTCTCACCACTGGTGTCCCCCAGGGCTCTGTTCTAGGCCCTCTCCTATTCTCGCTATACACCAAGTCACTTGGCTCTGTCATATCCTCACATGGTCTCTCCTATCATTGCTATGCAGACGACACACAATTAATCTTCTCCTTTCCCCCTTCTGATAACCAGGCGGCGAATCGCATCTCTGCATGTCTGTCAGACATATCAGTGTGGATGACGGATCACCAGCTCAAGTTGAACCTCGGCAAGACGGAGCTGCTCTTCCTCCCGGGGAAGGACTGCCCGTTCCATGAACTCGCCATCACGGTTGACAACTCCCTTGTGTCCTCCTCCCAGAGTGCTAAGAACCTTGGCGTGATCCTGGACAACACCCTGTCGTTCTCCACTAACATCAAGGCGGTGACCCGATCCTGTAGGTTCATGCTCTACAACATTCGCAGAGTACGACCCTGCCTCACACAGGAAGCGGCGCAGGTCCTAATCCAGGCACTTGTCATCTCCCGTCTGGATTACTGCAACTCGCTGTTGGCTGGGCTCCCTGCCTGTGCCATTAAACCCCTACAACTCATCCAGAACGCCGCAGCCCGTCTGGTGTTCAACCTTCCCAAGTTCTCTCACGTCACCCCGCTCCTCCGCTCTCTCCACTGGCTTCCAGTTGAAGCTCGCATCCGCTACAAGACCATGGTGATTGCCTACGGAGCTGTGAAGGGAACGGCACCTCCATACCTTCAGGCTCTGATCAGGCCCTACACCCAAACAAGGGCACTGCGTTCATCCACCACTGGCCTGCTGGCCCCCCTACCTCTGAGGAAGCACAGTTCCCGCTCAGCCCAGTCAAAACTGTTCGCTGCTCTGGCACCCCAATGGTGGAACAAGCTCCCTCACGACGCCAGGACAGCGGAGTCAATCACCACCTTCCGGAGACACCTGAAACCCCACCTCTTTAAGGAATACCTAGGATAGGATAAAGTAATCCTTCTAAACCCCCCCCCCCCCCCCTTAAAAGATTTAGATGCACTATTGTAAAGTGGTTGTTCCACTGGATATCATAAGGTGAATGCACCATTTTGTAAGTCGCTCTGGATAAGAGCGTCTGCTAAATGACTTAAATGTAAATGTAAATGTAAATTAAGTTTGCAGACGACACACAGTGGTAGGCCTGATCACCGACAACAATGAGACAGCCAATAGGTAGGAGGTCAGAGACCTGGCAGTGTGGTGCCAGGCTAACAACCTCTCCGTCAACGTGATCAAGACGATCGTAGACTAAAGGAAAAGGAAGGCCGAGCACGCACCTATTCTCATCGACGGGACTGTCGTGGAGCAGGTTGAGAGCTTCAAGTTCCTTGGCATCCACATTACCAACTAACTATTATGTTCCAAACACACCAAGACAGTCGTGAAGAGGGCACAACAACACCTACTCAGGAGACTGAAAAGATTTGGCATGGGTCCTCAAATCCTCAAAAGGTTCTACAGCTGCACCATCGAGAGCATCCTGACTGGTTGCATCACCACTTGGTATGGTAACTGCTCGGTCTCCGACCGCAAGGCGCTACAGAGGGTAGTGTGTATGGCCCAGTACATCACTGCGGCCAAGCTTCCTGCCATCCAGGACCTCTATACCAGGCGGTGTCAGTGGAAGGCCCTAAAATTTGCCAAAGACTCCAGCCACCCTAGTCATAGACTGTTCTCTCTGCTACTGAACGGCGAGACAAGAGGAACCGGAGAGGCAAGTCTAGTTCCAAAAGGCTTCTTAACAGCTTCTACCCCACTCCTGAACAGCTAATCAAATGGCTACCTGGACTATTTGCATTGCCCCACCACTTTTATGCTGCTGCTATTCTGTTTATTATATATGTATAATTACTTTACCTCTACCTACATGTACATATTACCTGAATTATATCTGTATATAGCCTCGTTACTGTTATTTTATTGTTGCTCTTAATTTTTTATTTTTTTTATTTTTTTTACCTCAGTTTTAGTAAATACTTTCTTAACACTTATTTTTCTTAACTACATTGTTGGTTAAGGGCTTGTAAGTAAGCATTTCCCTGTAAGGTCTACTGCCACTGTTGTACTCGGCGCATGTGACAAATATACATTTATTTGATTGGTAATTTAGAAGTAGAACAAAAACCCGCGACCAATACATATTCACCTATAACATTGTTTTCAAATGACAGAATTTCACAAGAAAATGACGGACATGGCAACCGTTTGAGGGACTTTCCAAAGCAGCGGTGTTCTTCTTCGATGAGGTTTAACGGTGGTTGGCATCCAATAAATGTTGCATTACCGCCACCTACTAGACTGGAGTACAACTCCCTTATACTTTGCTTAAAAAAAAAAAAAGGAAATGCATCAACAAATACCCTACCATCATTAAAAACCCACCACCCTACTCCGCTATTTAAATATATCGAGTACTACCTCTGGCCAACAGCCTGAAAGGACGGGACACCACCATTCAACACACCCAGTAACTCGTCAAGTCTCATACACCCAAATACTTCTCTGCAGCTGCCACCACAACCTCAATTTTCTGCGACTTACCTTCCATCCCTGCAGTACAGATGATAAGCATTGCTATAAACGCTCAAATTCCCCCCTACACACCGCTGCCACATGCCCATAAGCTTGATACCTGTAACAACGCAATGTATTCAGCACAAAAGCTCGTACGGGATAAATATCCTAACACCACTTTTGTCGGGCAAAGACAACATCAAAACTCAAAAGAACAGACAACAACTCTTCTGTTTCACCACTCACGCCCCCCTGTCTGCGTCGCACCAAACGACGAGCATCACAAACACCGGGAATCTTCCCCTTCAGTCGGTCAACTTTCACATTTACCGCTACCCAGGTAATCAACTGCTTTCAACGGCGTCCTTTTCTAGAGAGCAAAACGATTCACAGCTCTCGATGAAATCCCGGACATTACTTTCACTTCTAAAATCGCCAATGTCTCTTTTAAATTCGTTTTTTATTTTTCAATTTCAGCCAAGGGGAGGGTTTAGTATTTTTTAAATGTAATCCAGCGGAGGGTCATGATAATTGATTAATTTCTCAGTGTTTTAGAAATTGTCTATTTCTCAGTGTTTTAGAAATAGTTGCTTATTAGGCAATATATCGATGTGTGCCCTCATCTCGGATTCTCCGCTAGGCGCGCAATTTCAAGTGCGCCTATAGGCTATTTTAGTGTGGTCACAATCAAATGATCCACAGCCTATATGCTACTATGGGCATGCTCTAAGATAGCTACTGTGTGTGTGTAGCTACTGCTGCATTACACAGTGCAATGGATATTCCAAATCTGAGCCTCGACCTGCTCTGCTCTCGCTGATCAAGTACTTTGTGTGCTGCCTAACCAATGGCTGTGCTGTGTAGGCCTATGGTGGCAGTTCAAGAGGGGAGTCAAATGATTCTTCTGAAAATAATTTGATTAGGCCTAGTCCAAAAAGGACTAGCCTATGTTCACAATGATGGAAAAACGACCTAATTGTCATACTGTAGTAAAAGTAAAGATAGCTTAATAGAAAATGACTCAAGTAAAAGTGAAAGTCATCCAGGAAAATACTACTTAAGGGAAAGTCTAAAAGTATGATGTGTTATTAATTTTTTTAAATATATTCTTGTACATTGTGGACAATTCTCTGACATGCTGTGATGTACACCACAGGTCAAATGTTTTAGAACACCTACTCATTCAAGGGTTTTTCTTTATTTTTACTATTTTCTACATTGTAGAATAATAGTGAAGACATCAAAACTATGAAATAACACGTATGGAATCATGTCGTAACCAAAAAAGTTAAACAAATCAAAATATATTTGATATTTTAGATTCTTCAAAGTAGCCACCCTTTGCCTTGATGACAGCTTTGCACACTCTTGGCATTCTCTCAACTAGCTTCACCTGGAATGCTTTTCCAACAGTCTTGAAGGAGTTCCCACATACAGCAACCTAGCGGTCAGGCTGATCTTAGGCTAAATTTGGACCAAAACGGACAGACTAAACAGCCCAAAATGGGCCGACTAATTTTGGGCAAAATATTGTAGCCAAATTCTAAGTTCTCTTGGTCCCTTATAATTATCTGTAAGTTGATTTTTGATCTGTTTTTGTGAGCGATGTGGCCACTTTTGTTTCCTGCCACTTCAATTGAAGGGTGTTGCTACTCTGTTGCGGTAAAACCACATGCGGTTATTATGAGGATGACAGCATCTAATGTTGGCTTCAACTTGGCTTTACATACAAATCCTTCCATTAAAAAGGAACCTAGTTTTTGATCTCTTTCTCATTATAAAACAGCGATGGTGTGATTAATGCTACCACTATTCATGGATTTATTATGTGTGCCTGCATCGGCCACATACTGTAGGCTACAGAAGAATTGCCATGCATGCATCTCATCTATTTAGTCAGTCAATGTCCACATCATTCTCAAATATTTTATAATGTAACAATAATTGGTATATCAAGGCCTAACAAATAAATGAATCCTAAAGTGGTAATGGCCTACTTTTTAAAATATTCTTTCTTTATTTATTTCTTTACACTTTGTGCATGATTGTTTTTGTGGGAGGGGTTCTATATTAGGCCCTATATGTACAAATACATAAATTATACAATTGTATAACATTGAGGTTCTTGACAATTACAATTTAAGTTATTGAAAAAGTCCCAAAAAGCCCTTGAATTTGACTTGCCAATGTCTGTATGAACATTTTCAATACATTTGCAAAAATGACAAACACGTTAACACTTTCTCTTTAAGGGATATTGTGTGTAGATGGGTGAGAGAAAAATATATATTTGATCCATTTTGAATTCAGGCTGTGAATTTTTGGGGAATAAGTCAAGGGGTGTGTGATCAGTAGCAAACATTCTGTGACATCAGTCAGAATACAGGATTAGTTGGGAGTTTTTTATTTTTTTTATTTAACATTTATTTAACTAGGCTAGTCAGTAAAGAACAAATTCTTATTTACAATACAAGTGTAAGTAAAAACGAATGCAAATAAGTTAGAAATTGTGCTACTAATGCGCATGACGGCACAAACATGTCTCGTAAATATGTTTTCGTTTGGTTATCTTTTGGAAATTGTAGAAATAAAACATTTTCCTTCTTCAGAAGTTCCAGCTAGGCAGGCTAACGTTAGTTAGCTAATTAATTTTCTATCTATCCTACAGTAGACATATATTAATTATATATTTCATATAAGTAGACATACACTCATAATCGACTGTAGCGCATATAAAGCACCCATATAAAGCTACCGGTGGCTAAAAACACAATCATCGGGGGATGAACGAGTGACGAATTTCCGGCCAAGGGTGGTCCATTGAACTTCCTACTGCCTGAGCTATGTTGTTGATGTAAATTGAGAAGAGCGTGGGGCCTAGGATTGAGCCTTGGGGTACTCCCTTCGTGACAGGCAGTGGCTGAGACAGCAGTTTTTCTGACTTTATACACTGCACTCTTTGAGAAAGGTAGTTAGCAAACCAGGCCAAAGACCCCTCAGAGACACCAATACTCCTTAGCCGGCCCACAAGAATGGAATGGTCAACCGTATCAAAAGCTTTGACCAAGTCAATAAAAATAGCAGCACAACACAGATGTTTTTTGGGGGGTCAAGGTTCAGTAGCTCCTTTAGCACCTCAGACTCAGTGATTGTCTGCAGGGAGAAACTTTGTAGCGGGGCAGGGGAAAGAGGGAGAAGCATTGGGGATAGTCGCATTAGAAGGGGTGGGAGATGAGGAAATGTTGGACGGGCAAGGAGGCATGACTGAGTCAAATAGGAATCCTGACTTAATGAAGTGGTGATTAAAGAGCTCAGCCATGTGCTTCTTGTCAGTAACAATCACATCATCAACATTAAGGGACATGGGCAGCTGTGAGAAGGAGGGTTTATTCTCCAGGTCTTTAACCGTTTTCCAGAACTTCTTGGGGATAGACGCACAGAGAGAGAACTGATCCTTAAAGTAACTAACTTTGGCCTTCCGGGTAGCCTCTGAGTGCACTTATTTCCCATTTGCTTGAACGAGAGCCAGTCAGCCTGAGTATGCGTGCCGAGCCTTTCGCCAAATGCAATTCGTGAGGTGGAGTAACTCTGCAAGATCACGATCAAACCAGGGGCTGAACCTGTTTTTAATTCTCATTTTCTTTATGGGGGTGTGTTTGTTAACAATACCACTGAAAATATACTGCTCAAAAAAATAAAGGGAACACTTAAACAACACATCCTAGATCTGAATGAAAGAAATCATCTTATTAAATACTTTTTTCTTTACATAGTTGAATGTGCTGACAACAAAATCACACAAAAAGAATCAATGGAAATCCAATTTATCAACCCATGGAGGTCTGGATTTGGAGTCACACTCAAAATTAAAGTGGAAAACCACACTACAGGCTGATCCAACTTTGATGTAATGTCCTTTAAAACAAGTCAAAATGAGGCTCAGTAGTGTGTGTGGCCTCCACGTGCCTGTATGATCTCCCTACAACGCCTGGGCATGCTCCTGATGAGGTGGCGGATGGTCTCCTGAGGGATCTCCTCCCAGATCTGGACTAAAGCATCCGCCAACTCCTGGACAGTCTGTGGTGCACTGTGGCGTTGGTGGATGGAGCGAGACATAATGTCCCAGATGTGCTCAATTGGATTCAGGTCTGGGGAACGGGCGGGCCAGTCCATAGCATCAATGCCTTCCTCTTGCAGGAACTGCTGACACACTCCAGCCACATGAGGTCTAGCATTGTCTTGCATTAGGAGGAACCCAGGGCCAACCGCACCAGCATATGGTCTCACAAGGGGTCTGAGGATCTCATCTCGGTACCTAATGGCAGTTAGGCTACCTCTGGCGAGCACATGGAGGGCTGTGCGGCCCCCCAAAGAAATGCCACCCCACACCATGACTGACCCACCGCCAAACCGGTCATCCTGGAGGATGTTGCAGGCAGCAGAACGTTCTCCACGGCGTCTCCAGACTCTGTCACGTCTGTCACGTGCTCAGTGTGAAACTGCTTTCATCTGTGAAGAGCACAGGGCGCCAGTAGCGAATTTGCCAATCTTGGTGTTCTCTGGCAAATGCCAAACGTCCTGCACGGTGTTGGGCTGTAAGCACAACCCCCACCTGTGGACGTCGGGCCCTCATACCACCCTCATGGAGTCTGTTTCTGACCGTTTGAGCAGACACATGCACATTTGTGGCCTGCTGGAGGTCATTTTGCAAGGCTCTGGCAGTGCTTCTCCTGCTCCTCCTTGCACAAAGGCAGAGGTAGCGGTCCTGCTGCTGGGTTGTTGCCCTCCTACGACCTCCTCCATGTCTCCTGATGTACTGGCCTGTCTCCTGGTAGCGCCTCCATGCTCTGGACACTACTCTGACAGACACAGCAAACCTTCTTGCCACAGCTCGCATTGATGTGCCATCCTGGATGAGCTGCACTACCTGAGCCACGTGTGTGGGTTGTAGACTCCGTCTCATGCTGCCACTAGAGTGAAAGCACCGCCAGCATTCAAAAGTGACCAAAACATCAGTCAGGAACATAGGAACTGAGAAGTGGTCTGTGGTCCCCACCTGCAGAACCACTCCTTTATTGGGGGTGTCTTGCTAATTGCCTATAATTTCCACCTGTTGTCTATTCCATTTGCACAACAGCATGTAAAATGTATTGTCAATCAGTGTTGCTTCCTAAGTGGACAGTTTGATTTCACAGAAGTGTGATTGACTTACATTTACATTTAAGTCATTTAGCAGACGCTCTTATCCAGAGCGACTTACAAATTGGTGCATTCACCTTATAATATCCAGTGGAACAAGCACTTTACAATAGTGCATCTAAATCTTTAAGGGGGGGTTAGAAGGATTACTTTATCCTATCCCAGGTATTCCTTAAAGAGGTGGGGTTTCAGGTGACTCCGGAAGGTGGTGATTGACTCCGCTGTCCTGGCGTCGTGAGGGAGCTTGTTCCACCATTGGGGTGCCAGAGCAGCGAACAGTTTTGACTGGGCTGAGCGGGAACTGTGCTTCCTCAGAGGTAGGGAGGCGAGCAGGCCAGAGGTGGATGAACGCAGTGCCCTTGTTTGGGTGTAGGGCCTGATCAGAGCCTGAAGGTACGGAGGTGCCGTTCCCCTCACAGCTCCATAGGCAAGCACCATGGTCTTGTAGCGGATGCGAGCTTCGACTGGAAGCCAGTGGAGAGAGCGGAGGAGCGGGGTGACGTGAGAGAACTTGGGAAGGTTGAACACCAGACGGGCTGCGGCGTTCTGGATGAGTTGTAGGGGTTTAATGGCACAGGCAGGGAGCCCAGCCAACAACGAGTTGCAGTAATCCAGACGGGAGATGACAAGTGCCTGGATTAGGACCTGCGCCGCTTCCTGTGTGAGGCAGGGTCGTACTCTGCGAATGTTGTAGAGCATGAACCTACAGGATCGGGTCACCGCCTTGATGTTAGTGGAGAACGACAGGGTGTTGTCCAGGGTCACGCCGAGGCTCTTAGCACTCTGGGAGGAGGACACAAGGGAGTTGTCAACCGTGATGGCGAGATCATGGAACGGGCAGTCCTTCCCCGGGAGGAAGAGCAGCTCCGTCTTGCCGAGGTTCAGCTTGAGGTGGTGATCCGTCATCCACACTGATATGTCTGCCAGACATGCAGAGATGCGATTCGCCACCTGGAGTTACATTGTGTTGTTTAAGTGTTCCCTTTATTTTTTTGAGCGGTGTATATAAAAAGAAGGTCCAAGCGTCTTCGACAGAGGGGATCAAGCTGATTCTATACTATTTTACAGAGGCCAGTTCATGAAGGAAGGCTTGCTCATTAAAGTTTTTTAGCAAGCGTCTATGAAAAATCAGGACAGGTCGTTTCACTGACACAGGCTGTAAAACAGTGATCACTACACACATTACAGAAACACCAGACTGATACCTATAAGGATTATTTGTGAGGATAACATCAAGGCGAGTAGCCTTTTCTGGAATGTTTGGTGTCATACCTTGTGGGATTGGTAATAATCTGAGAAAGATTTAGGGAGTCCCATTGCTTTAGGATTTGGTCAGGTGGTTTATGCATGTCCCAGTTTAGGTCACCTAGCAGGACAAATTCAGACTTAGTGTAAGGGGCCAGGAGAGAGCTTAGGGCAGGTAGGGTACAGGCTGATGGAAAACGATATCACCCAGCAACAGTCAACAAAGCTATTTGAAAGTTTAATGCTTAAAACCAGCAAATCAAATTGTTTGGGGACAGATTTGGTGGAGACAACCGAGCACAGAAGGTGATCATTGGTAAAGATTGCCACTCCCCCACCTTTGGAAGATCTATCTTGCCTTAAAAGGTTATAACCAGAAAGGTTAACATCATTATTCACAACACTCTTCCTTAACCACGTCTCAGTAATGACCAACACATCTGGAATGGAGCTGTGAACCCACACTTTCAATTGATCTATTTCAGGTAATAAGCTTCTAGTGTTAACGTGCAGAAAACCCAGGCAGACAGGCCAGGGCAGACGGTGAACAGATCGCCAGGTGGAATCCAAGCAGCAGTGAAGCAGGCAATGGGATTAGGTGTCACACCCAGTTGGGAGAAGCTTTTATTTCTAGAGGCAGATTTCTTGTAGAAAATGCCAGTGGATGGTCTTTGAACAGCAGGAGGGGGTTTCAAAGACTCATGCAACTTGTTGGGCCCAAAGGCGTCGACACCGTTCACTTCACACCTCAGTGCTAATTGAAGTTGTATCTGTTCAGTCCTAGCAAGCCTGGCAGCCTTAACTCAGCATTCAGTCCCCATAAAGTAAAATACATCTTTGTAATGTACTTTATTTGTAATTTTTCTCTTTCTTCTTGGCTTTCAAAATAGCATCAGACCAAACACTACTTACTCAGTTCCAGGTTAGATGGTGTCCTCAGGTCTCATGGTGTCCTCAGGTCTCTTGTTTGCTACAGCACCCTACGTATAGCTTGGAAACAGGAAACCTTGGTAGCAGTAATCTTTCCGGTTAATTTTGGCCAAAATGACTTGCTGTTTTGACTTGCTTCACTTAACCAACCACGTTCAGGTTCTCTCATTGAAGCAGGGATTCTGAGCCTCCAAAAGGTCTAACAAGCCAATCATATTTAATTTTGATCTCTTTTTGATAATGATTACTGAATGATTTCCTTTACAAGTCAGTGTTTAAGACAGCTCTGTGTCACCGTTCTTTTACACAACTTGTCAATCATCTTTTAGGTTTCATTAAAAGCTCTGCAAGACTTCTCATAAAGAATGACAAAAAAAATGACTGAAGCAGATAGCAGAGGCATAATCACACTGGAAGAGCTGTGTTTGTGGCCATGTTCCAAGACACAGACAAGGCCACCAAGCAAGATTAGATCCGTTTTACGTCTTATACCCTGTTAGGGCTAGGGGGCAGTATTGACACGGCTGGATAAAAAACGTACCCGATTTAATCTGGTTACTACTCCTGCCCAGTAACTAGAATATGCATATAATTATTGGCTTTGGATAGAAAACACCCTAAAGTTTCTAAAACTGTTTGAATGGTGTCTGTGAGTATAACAGAACTCATATGGCAGGCAAAAACCTGAGAAGATTTCATGCAGGAAGTGGCCTGTCTGACAAGGTGTCGTTCTTCTTGTCTCTGTTTATTGAAGAGTGAGGATCTTAGCTGTCCCGTGACACTTCCTACGGCTGCCATAGGTTCTCAGAAGGCGGCAAAATGCTGAATCGTGGCTTTGCAGGCTCTGGCTGAAACAAAGTAGCGCGTTTGGGTAGTGGCTGGTTACAGTACTGTGAGACTCAGGCTCGTGCCCGCGTCGACCGAAAGCTTTGTTTTCTTTCCTCTGTTTAGCTAAATGGACATTCCCGGTCGGAATATTATCGCTTTTTTACGAGAAAAATGGCATAAAAATGGATTTTAAACAGCGGTTGACATGCTTCGAAGTACGGTAATGGAATATTTAGATTTTTTTTTTGTCACGAATTGCGCCATGCGCACGACCCTGATTTACCATTCCGGATAGTTTCTGGAACGCACGAACAAAACGCCGCTATTCGGATATAACGATGGATTATTTTGGACCAAACCAACATTTGTTATTGAAGTAGCAGTCCTGGGAGTGCATTCTGACGAAGACAACAAAACTATTACTTTTGTAATAGTAAATCTGATATTGGTGAGTGCTAAACTTGCCGGGTGTCTAAATAGCTAGCCCGTGATGGCTGGGCTATGTACTTAGAATATTGCAAAATGTGCTTTCACCAAAAAGCTATTTTAAAATCGGACATATCGAGTGCATAGAGGAGTTCTGTATCTATAATTCTTAAAATAATTGTTATGCTTTTTGTGAACGTTTATCGTGAGTAATTTAGTAAATTGTTAGTGAATTCGCCGGAAGTTTGCTAGTTCTGAACGTCACATGCTAATGTAAAAAGCTGGTTTTTGATATAAATATGAACTTGATTGAACAAAACATGCATGTATTGTATAACATAATGTCCTAGGGTTGTCATCTGATGAAGATCATCAAAGGTTAGTGCTGCATTTAGCTGTTTTCTGGGTTTTTGTGACATTATATGCTAGCTTGAAAAATGGGTGTCTGATTATTTCTGGCTTGGTACTCTGCTGACATAATCTAATGTTTTGCTTTCGTTGTAAAGCCTTTTTGAAATCGGAGAGTGTGGTTAGATTAACGAGAGTCTTGTCTTTAAATAGCTGTAAAGTAGTCATATGTTTGAGAAATTGAAGTAATAGCATTTCAAAGGTTTTGAAAATCGCGCCACAGGATTCAACTGGCTTTACGTAGGTGGGACGAATTCGTCCCGCCTGCCCCAGAGAGGTTATACCAGACTATAACATTACATGCAGTGTTTATATACATTTCAAATGTTAACAAATGATTAACTCTGACCAAGTTAACTAAAAGTGATCCTCATGCTGTATGGCTTGGTGTCTGTCTCAGATTGAGTTGCTTCTCTGTCCAACAGGGCTAGGAACCCTCCATGTTCAGGACCCCACCCAGAGCTGGCATCTCTCAGCCTGTGGAGCTCCTCTTCTATCCTGGCTGTATGCTGGCTCTTCTCCTGCACCTCCTCCTCCACCTCCCTCAGATTCCTGACCTCCTCTGACAGACACACTATCAACTCCACCTTTAATACAAAGAAAAACAGAAAAGTATGTGAGTTGACCAAGGTTACTTCAGCTCCTCATTTTCACTATTTGTTTTCTATACAATTTTGACTTTTCATTAGTTTTATTTTCAAAGGTTTTATATTTAATTCTAGATGTGTGTTGTGCTCTGCTGGTTCTGGTATCAGTTTTAGTTTGAAAAGTGTAATTCTAGATCTCTTTTGGTTCTGGTATCAGTTTTAGTTTCAACAGTCTAATTCTAGATCTCTGTTGGTTCTGGTATTAGTCTTGTAACCTGAAGTTTCAAGGTTTTACTTTCTTTGTTTCTTTTAAAATGTTGTTTTAGTTTCAATTTTAGTCAAACTTTTATGGTTCAAAGGCAGAGGGATAGATGACATTGTTATAGTTAGATCACTTTTATACTGTAGTTAGTGTCAGAGATAGAGGGATAGATGACAGAGTTAGAGCACTGCTGTGGTAATCAGTAAATTGCTGTATACCCATTAAACCTTATCAAGTGAACAAATGTCACAACTTGTTGTTCAGTACATGTATGAGTACATGATTATTGTACACTCTCATAGCACTCAAATATACACAGTGTACAACCCCCCATGGACTCTAGAAGGTGTCGAAAGTATTCCACAGGGCTGCTGGTCCATGTTGACTCCAATACTTCCCACAGTTGTGTCAAGTTGGCTGGATGTCCTTTGGGTGGGGGACCATTTTTGATACATGGGAAACTGGTGTTGCAGTTCTTGACACAAAACTGTGCGCCTGACACCTACTACCATACCCCGTTCAAAGGCACTTAAACCTGGTCAATCTATGTCATGGAAAGAGCAGGTGTACTTAATGTTTTGTACACTCAGTGTACAGTATAGAAAGGTTCTTACTTCCTACCTGACCTCTGACCTCATTGCCAGCAATAGTCCGTCCTGTCAGCTTTTCCTGAAGCACACAGATCCCTTGGACTTTCTTCAAAAACTGTTTCTTCAAACACAGGTGTGTGATTTCCTCACCGAACAACTGTATATTCTCCTCCTGTAAAAAGATGGATTACAATATTACAACTACAGTCAATACCAACCTCTAATATGGGGCACACCCCACTGAGCCAACCATTGTGCTAACATCATCAGGTATTCTGACTGGGCCACATCAATCTGTATAAAATGATGAACCTTCTCACTAAACTCAGCATAAAAAGAAACATCCTTTTTTCAGGACCCTGTCTTTCAAAGATCATTTGTAAAAATCCAAATGACTTCACGATCTTCATTGTAAAGGGTTTAAACAGTGTTTCCCACGCTTGTTCAATGAACCATAAACAATTAATGAACATGCACCTGTGGAACGGTCGTTAAGACTAACAGCTTACAGACGGTAGGCAATTAAGGTCACAGTTATAAAAACTTAGGACACTAAAGAGGCCTTTCCACTGACTCTGAAAAACACCAAAAGAAAGATGCCCAGGGTCCCTGCTCATCTGCGTGAACGTGCCTTAGGCATGCTGCAAGGAGGCATGAGGACTGCAGATGTGGACAGGGAAATAAAGTGCTATGTCCGTACTGTGAGACGCCTAAGACAGCACTAGAGGGAGACAGGACGGACAGCTGATTGTCCTCGCAGTGGCAGACCACGTGTAACAATACCTGCACAGGATCGGTACATCCGAACATCACACCTGCGGGACAGGTACAGGATGGCAACAACAACTGCCTGAGTTACACCAGGAACGCACAATCCCTCCATCAGTGCTCAGACTGTCCGCAATAGGTTGAGAGAGGCTGGACTGAGGGCTTGTAAGCCTGTTGTAAGGCAGGTCCTCACCAGACATCACCGGCAACAACTTTGCCTATGCGCACAAACCCACCGTCAGACATCCTTCCTCCCTCATGTGGTACCCTTCCTGCAGGCTCATCCTGACATGACCCACCAGCATGACAATGCCACCAGCCATACTGCTCGTTCTGTGCGTGATTTCCTGCAAGACAGGAATGTCAGTGTTCTGCCATGGCCAGCGAAGACCCCGGATCTCAATCCCATTGAGCCCGTCTGGGACCTGTTGGATCGGAGGGTGAGGGCTAGGGCCATTCCCCCCAGAAATGTCCGGGAACTTGCAGGTGCCTTGGTGGAAGAGTGGGGTAACATCTCACAGCAAGAACTAGAAAATCTGGTGCAGTCCATGAGGAGGAGATGCACTGCAGTACTTAATGCAGCTGGTGGCCACACCAGATACTGACTGTTACTTTTGATTTTGACCCCCCCTTTGTTCAGGGACACATTATTCAATTTCTGTTAGTCATATGTCTGTGGAACTTGTTCAGTTTATGTCTCAGTTGTTGAATCTTGTTATGTTCATACAAATATTTACACATGTTAAGTTTGCTGAAAATAAACGCAGTTGACAGTGAGAGGACTTCTTTTATTTGATATATACCAAAGTATGTGAACACTCCTTCAAATTAGTGGATTCGGCTATTTGAGCCACACACGTTGCTGGCAAGTGTATAAAATCAAGCACACAGCCTTGCAATCCCCATAGACAAATATTGGTAGTAGAATGGCCTTACTGCTAGAGCTGGCCCGGTCAACTGTAAGTGCTGTTATTGTGAAGTGGAAATGTCTAGGAGCAACAACAGCTCAGTCTCGAAGTGGTAGGCCACACAAGCTTACAGAACGGGACCGCCGAATGCTGAAGTGTGTAAAAAAACGTCTGTCCTTGGTTGCAACACTCACTACTGAGTTCCAAACTGTCTCTGGAAGCAACGTCAGCACAAGAACCATTAGTTAGTTGGGAGCTTCAGGAAATGGGTTTCCAAGACCAAGCAGCCTCATACAAGCCTAAGATCACCATGCACAATGCCAAGCGTCGGCTGGAGTGGTGTAAAGCTCACCGCCATTGGACTCTGGAGCAGTGGAAACGCATTCTCTGGAGTGATGAATCACGCTTCAAATCAAATGTTATTTGTCACATGCGCCGAATACAACCAGTGTAGACCTTACAGTGAAATGCTTACTTACAAGCCCTTGTGCCCTCTTCACAACTGTCTTGTGCTTGGACCATGTTAGTTTGTTGGTGATGTGGACGCCAAGGAACTTGAAGCTCCCAACCTGCTCCACTACAGCCCCGTCGATGAGAATGGGGCGTGCTCGGTCCTCCTTTTCCTGTAGTCCACAATCATCTCCTTTGTCTTCATCATGTTGAGGGAGCGGTTGTTATCCTCGCACCACACGGTCAGGTCTCTGACCTCCTCCCTATAGGCTGTCTCATCATTGTTGGTGATCAGGCCTATCACTGTTGTGTCATCAGCAAACTTAATAATGGTGTTGGAGTTGTGCCTGGCCGTGCAGCCATGAGTGAACAGGGAGTACAGAAGGGGACTGAGCACGCATCCCTGAGGGGCCCCCGTGTTGAGGATCAGCGTGGCAAATGTGTTGTTATCTACCCTTACCACCTGGGGGCGGCCCGTCAGGAAGTCCAGGTTCCAGTTGTAGAGGGAGGTGTTTAATCCCAGGGTCCTTAGCTTAGTGATGAGCTTTGAGGGCACTATGGTGTTGAACACTGAGCTGTAGGTAATGAATAGCATTCTCACATAGTTGTTCTTTTTGTCCAGGTGGGAAAGGGCAGTGTGGAGTGCAATAGAGATTGCATCATCTGTGGATCTGTTGGTGCGGTATGCAAATTGGAGTGGGTCTAGGGTTTCTGGGATAATGGTATTGATGTGAGCCATGACCAGCCTTTCAAAGCATTTCATGGCTACAGATGTGAGTCTACCGGGTCGGTAGTCATTTAGGCAGGTTACCTTAGTGTTCTTGGGCACAAGAACTATGGTGGTCTGCTTGAAACATGTTGGTATTACAGACTCAGACAGGGAGAGTTTGCAAATGTCAGTAAAGAGACTTGCCAGTTGGTCAGCTCATGCTCGGAGTACAAGTTCTGGTAATCCGTCTGGCCCTGTGGCCTTGTGAATGTTGACCTGTTTAAAGGTCTTACATCGGCTGCGGAGAGCATGATCACACAGTCATCCGGAACAGCTGATGCTCTCATGCATGTTTCACTGTTACTTGCCTCGAAGCGAGCATAGAAGTTATTTAGCTCATCTGGTAGGCTCATGTCACTGGGCAGCTCTCAGTTGTGTCTCCCTTTGTAGTCTGTAATAGTTTGCAAGCCCTGCCACATCCGACGAGCGTCGGTGCCGGTGTAGTACGATTCAATTTTAGTCCTGTTTTGACACTTTGCCTGTTTGATTGTTCGTTGGAAGGCAAATCAGTATTTCTTATAAGCTTCCGGGTTAGAGTCCCGCTCCTTGAAAGCGGCAGCTCTACTCTTTAGCTAAGTGCGAATGTTGCCTGTAATCCATGGCTTCTGGTTGGGGTATGTACATAGAGTCACTGTGGGGATGACGTCCTCAATGCACTTATTGATAAAGCAAGTGACTGATGTGGTGTACTCAATGCCATCGGAAGAATCCCGGAACATATTCCAGTCTTTGCTAGCAAAAGAGTCCTGTAGTTTAGCATCTACTTAATCTGACCACTTTTTTCACCATCTGACAGTCTGACGGACGAATCTGGGTTGGACGGATGCCAGGAGAACGCTACATGCCCCAATGCATAGTGCCAACTGTAAAGTTTGGTGGAGGAGGAATAATGGTCTGGGCTGTTTTTCATGGTGCAGCTAGATCCCCGCAGCAATGTTACAACATCTAGTGGAAAACCTTTCAATAAAGGGGGGACTAACTCCACATTAATGCCCATGATTTTGGAATGAGATGTTTGATGAGCAGGTGTCCACATACTTTGTCATTTTAATTAATTAAAATACACTGTTTTGCAATGGTCTACAGTACTTTCTGGGGTAGCAAGATTGTGTAGATGGAGGACAGCTAGTTTTCATCCTCCTCTGGGTACATTGACTTCAATACAGTGCATAAAATGTGGTGTGTAGTAAAACAAAAGGTCATGTGGTTCGGTAAGAAGAAGGCTCACTCCCCCCAATCTGAGATACTTATTGCAACCCTGAAACTCCACATACAAGACCCATTCTGCCAATTACATTCCGTTAAAGGTCCCCAAAGCGCACACATCCGTGGGTCGCTCCTCTTTTCGGTTCACTGCAGCTGACGGCTGGAACCTGGTGCAAAAAACACTGAAACTGGACAGTTTTATGTCCATCTCTACATTCAAAGACTCAATCATGGACACTCTTACTGACACTTGTGGCTGCTTCGTGTGATGTATTGTCTTTACCTTTATGCCCTTGTTGTCTGTTCTCAACAATGTTTGTGCAGCTACCATGTTGTGCTGCTGCCATGTTGTGTTGCTGCCATGCTGTGTCGTCATCTTTGGTCTCTCTTTAGTGTTGTGGTGTCTCTCTTGTCCTAAAGTGTGTTTTGTCTTTCATATAAAAAAAAAGAGACTTATGCCTCTTGGTAGGCCGTCATTGTAAATAATCATTTGTTCACATAAAGACAATAGTTGAACAGTTTAGAACAAAAATAATTTCAGCTAAACTGCTTGCTAAACACTGTACTGCATGATTGTAGTGTTTACTAACGCATTAGTTCTAGTAGCTATGTTGACTATGACGTTAGCTAATATGATGACAACGATGTAGGCTGTGTGGAGCGGTTATGGAAGGAAGGTTTTGCTTGAAAAGGTTTTTTCGCCTGGTCACAGACAGCTGTTGAAATCCACAAGCGAAGGGAAAAGGTGAGAGGAGGTGAGCACGTAGATGCGAGAAGGAATTCTAAAACAAGCAAAGTGATCAGGCTGTATGTGGCTGCTATGAAAGTGAAGTGTGTTTGCGGGGGATCAGGGGTGTATTCAAAAATGTTTCTTAAAAACAGTAGCAAATGGAACAAAATGGGGATAAACATACCTGAATTTGTCCAATAGAAACTCTTGTTTGCAACTGTTTGGACTATTGATGACACCCTAGATCAGCTAGAAGCAGGTAAGAGTGTAAGGCCGTATTGAATGTGTCACTGTCACCTTGATTACTGAAATATTTCTCTCGATTTGCACCTATGTCGTAAACTTTAATTCGCAGGCATGATAGGTATAGGGAAAATTAGTATGTAGTAGCTTAAACCTAGCCTGTTACATTGAGCTGGGTGAATGGAAAATGACTGAGTGTCATCCAATATGCTGTAATGGGGGGGGGGGGGGGGGGGGGGGGGGAAGGCCATGCTCATAATTTTTTTTTTTTTATAAATCGTCCCCCCTAATCTTAAACGGCACTGACCTCCACTGCCTTCCATCCTTCCTTGAGGTATAAATGACAGGTGAAACCCATGTGGAGCCAATTCACCTGTCCAATCAGTAAGTCTCCAAGGAAGGATGCACTTTTTAAAGGAATGTCAACATAATCCTTCTCATTTGGAGTCTCTGAAGAAATTAAGAATTGTTTTGGAATTTAGTCAATAATACACATCTGAAATATCAGGAAGTTCATCATACAGATTAACTAAACAGACCTACTCACACCCTTGCTGTTCACATTTTGCTTTATTCAATAGCATTTTTACAATGTAGCTAACATCATTGGGACAGTTGTACATAAGAACATTAAGAAAGTTAGCTGGTTTAATTGTATTCATTTTATTGCAGATCCTCTATTTATTAATCCCAAGAGAGGGACATTAGTCACCAGCAATACACTTACAGCAACATTAGGCTGAGCACTGATGGCTGGTGAAACAAGCATAACCCATGACTTACAGAGAAGCAAATGGATTCAATAGAATAGACTGTAAACCCATGGAATCAAAACATTATTAATACAATGAATAATGGAATTGAATAATGTGCAACATATAATACAATATCTACAAAATACACATAAAACGCAAAGCTACAATACAAATAACTGTACAATCAAGGTGAAATCTGTCGATGTGTCCTTGAGCAAGGCACTTAACCCTAATTTACTCCAGGGCAGACCTTGCTGACCCTGTAAAACAACACATTTCACAGCACGTACCCCAGTGTGACAATAAAACATATATTTTAGGAGGATTGTAAGAATAGAACTGTATGCAAAACATTAGTCCCATTGCTTTGCATCAGGGCTCCGCAGTGGCGCAGGTCTAAGGCACTGCATCTCAGTGCAAGAGGAGTCACTACAGTCCCTGGTTCTAATCCAGGCTGTATCACATCCAGCTGTGATTGGGAGTCCCATAGGGCGGTGCACAATTGGCCCAGTGCCGTCCGGGTTTTAGCTGGGGTAGGGCGTCATTGTAAATAACAATTTGTTCTTAACTGACTTGCCTAGTTAAATAAAAGTTTAACAAAATAAAAAATTTAAATGGGTCACACTGGACATAGCCTGCACCATTGCCTCTTGATGTTTACTCTGTGGGATTATACAAATCCATGGTCACTCAACAAGTGGAGTCCATTTTTTCCCATACCAGTCCAGGAAATCTCATTCGTATGTCCTTTGCACAGTTTGTGTCAACAGAATCTACAGTACATCATCAACAGAAGCACAAGTTCCATAAGGTCCATGGTGATGTTGAGCGATCATCTGTAGATTTCCTCAGTTCAAGAGCAATTGCTCAATATAGCTGTATCCAACAACCAGGTGCAGTGTCTTACAAAAATCGCATTTGTGTTTTATTCTATTTACCGTCAACTGACTTGGACTGACCATTTGAAATCATGGACACACCTGACCTTTCCCTAGACAGATCGGGTTCCTACTAAGGTTTCCTTTATCCCCAGTATTGGAAGACAGGCTGTCTATCAAGGTCATGGCCTTTTTAATCTGTACACCACAAAACAAATGTGCCAGCCTCCAACTTTTATTTAAAAATGGAGTCTAGATCACATTCACCATGTTGTGGACAGAAATTGGGCCCTACTGCCTTGTCTCATTTTCAAGCCAATGAACCACACATTAGACTGATGAATGTCCTGGAAGCTTGAATCTGTATAATATTCATAAGAAGACACATTTTAGCTCAAATCTGTCTGAAATTCATGAACAAGCATACTGTACCATTCTGATGTTATAGGCTACCTTACCTGTTCTTGTTCCCACAAACAGTATTGATGTTCCCTGTGTCTGATACCTAGTAAAAGGAAACCTCAACTCAATAAAACATTTAAAAAGTGCAACCCTTGAGGTAATACAGATTCCTGTCAGCCATCTCCTTACCACATTGAGTATGATAGAGAATACTGCTGTATAAAGTGGGTATTGGGGGATTATTCATTAACATACCTCTGTAGGGCTTTGTGTCTCTGGAAAAGTCCTCTCTGGAAAAGTACAAGAATCAACATTGAGACAAAAACGAATTTAGAACTCAATAACATACTGTTTGACAGGAGCATTGTCATGATTTTCAGAACATTATTGTGCATTTCATTTTCTTCATCTAGTACTGGTACTTCCTGTATGTAGCACCATTCTTGTGTGATCTGGTACTGGTACTTCCTGTATGTAGCACCATTATTGTGTGACCTAGTACTTCCTGTATTTAATTGTATTCATCTTGTGTACTTTAGTATTTATTTTAATAATTTAGCAGACACTTTTCCAGAGCTACTTACACAGTAGTGAGTGCATTCATTTCCATACTGTTCCCCCATGGGAATTGAACCCACAACCCTAGCATTGCAAGCACCATGCTCTACCAACTGAGCCACACGGGAACTGTACTGGTACTCCCTGTATATAGCTGCATTCTTGTGTATTTGATTTGAATCCTCGTGTTACTAATTTGTATTTATTTTTTAATAACTGCATCGTTTGGAAGGGCTCTTAAGCAAGCATTTCATGGTAAAGTCCGTTGTATTCGGCACATGTGACAAATAAAATGTGATTTGATTCAGTGTTGAATGTTTCTCACTTGTTCATCTGGGCAATTAAAACAATAAATGAAACTGTACAATTCCCCAAAATAATCTCACCAGATACAGGAGCTTTTAATTTTTCTTCTAATAGCTACTGCCGTCACTGCTGATATCACAGCTAGTACCACCACCACCACCACCACCACAGCAGATATTATTACAGCCATGGAAAGGGAGGTCTGTGGTCCACATTCAGAGTCTGACTGATGAGTTCCAGGTTTAATTTGCTGAAGCTTCAAGGTATCACATCTATAATAAGAGAAATAGACCACTGGTAAATCAACAATTGTCATCTAACTTTCAGTTTTACATTATGAAAACTGTTCTCATATTGCAGTATTTGAAGGAAATAACCATTATACATGAGCCATACTTACTGTGTGTGTGTCTGGCAGGATGTAAATGATCCATCTGAATAGGTATCACCAGTACAGTCAGAACACACAGTATCTGTAGATGTTGTTCCTGCACCAACACAGGGTGAAACTCATTAAGGATCCTAACTTGAGATGTGCTTAACTCACGACTGCATAAATCATGTACTGATGTCAATGGAAGATTTGCATGAATACATACCTGTGTGGCTGATGTATTGACCAGGTTTACAGCTGCTGTGTCTCTGGGCTGCTCTACAACCATCCTTAGTTGGGTCTAGACAGTAGAACCCCTCCAGTGTCCCACAGACAGTGTCTGATGAAGGTGTACATGGCTGCATTACCTTCAAACCAAATCCAGGGTCACAGTTTGTACATGGTATGCATGCCGTAAGACCATTGGGTTCATCAAGGAAAGTGGAGTCGGTACAGGGGACACAGGAAGTACTTGTAAATTCTGTACAGTGTTTATGTACCCGGTTTCCTGTGGGATAAAGGTCAGTGTCATGGGTTGATTGGTATTGAATTTGATTTTCTTCATAATAATCCATATAGTATACAGAGCTGGTCCTTACCTGGAGAACACATAGGACAGCATTCATCACCTGTTCTGTACTCTGCTCTACCACATGCAATAGAGCGCTGGATGTTTAGAAGTGTCAAAATGATCTTCTGTAAATAGAGAAAATGAACATATTACCACTGTTGAAAAATAGGGGGGGGGTCACACATTGGCAGAGCAGGGTTGAAGGGAGTTTGGGGTTAAGGTAGAGATGAGACAGAAGGAGAGTTCAGATTGACAGTTCCAAATAGAGAGAAAGCATAGTTAAGATTTCCATGTTTTTAATCATACATTCAGTAAATAAATGTAAGTGAAATTAGTAATTTACTCCGGTAGATTTTTTTCATAGAGAAGATATTTATATTGATAATTTGTTTTTGAAAGGCCATGCCCACTACTAGAAGACGTGACTGTTAAAAGACTCAACAATTTTCAAAACAAGAATTCACTCAATAGTGCCATGTTCAAATACTCAGACTTGCATTTTAGGTATGCGAAAATATATTTTAGAGTATGTGACATTTTCTTGCTTTAAATTCCAGGATGTTATACTCATTTCGGCTTTTCATCTAGTCGAATTAGATGTACACTTTTGAAGAGTCTTTCCAGGCCTACGTGTTTGACAACAGTTGATAATGAGACATGATGTACCCAAATGAACAAAATGGCAGGAATCAGCACAATTGTGTATTAGATGGCACATTCTAGTATGTTGCTTACTGCATTCATTTTTACTAAACAGTACACTGTAAATAGTATGGAGTAAAATTAGGACACCTTATCTAGCCTAGTTTTAGTAAGTAGTAGTAGACAAGACATATTTCGGACAGGGTCAGTGTGTATACTCTGAGCATACTATCTGGTGCCAAGTTCTGCTGTAGCATGAAATGATGCCAAGCTACTAAGCATTACAAAACCAAAACGTTTAACTTACTATAAATATCAAGCTTTGAAACTTAACCATGGTTCTCCAATTCTCAACACGTCACCGGAAAAAGCTGGATTTTTTCGTTTTGAACTATCACAATGGCACCTTCCCTGTTGTCTTCAATCTTCATGTTGACCTTGAGAGAGTCAGACTAATAAAACTAGTGGAAGACAAGAGGAAAAGTTATCCTGTACAATATTCAAATATTCTTAGTACAATATTTAACAAACAGTAAATTAGATTTGATTAATTCAGTGCAATTTCATTGCAGGATTTAGTTAGTTAGAAAAACTTGTTTGTAAGCACTCCCCCAAAAAGGAGGGCTTGGTCTAGCTGGCACAAAAAAAAAGGTTGAGAATTCAAAATGTGCATAAGAATGCAATCACCTTATACTGGGTTCCATCATTGCTACTGCAATGATGCCTTTTCGTTGTCACAACCGGAATGCCAATCACCAAATGAAAGGACTCCCCTTCATCCACACTGATGGAAGTGGATTTAGAAAATTACATCATTAAGGGATCATAGCGTTCACCTGGTCAGTCTGTCATGGAAAGGGCAGGTGTTCCTAATGTTTTGTGTTCAGTGTAAACATTTTTGGTCATATTGCCAGAAGATTCCACCCAAACCCTACTGTTAAGCTCATTTACACTAAGCTGCACTGGGGTCAGAACGCAACCATGGTCACATAGAGCCCCACAGTGGAGGTGTCATAAGGTGACTTTTATCAATATATTTGTCTCTATTTACTCTCAGATTCGAAAATGCTAAATTAGCATCAAAGTAGACATCATGCAAAACTACAAATCCCTGAAAGCTCCTGCACGTCATCTCTAGCTGATACCTTTGCTAACAGGTATTGTGTACATTTAAAACTTTCACAAGACCGTTCACAGAATTATCCATTTAAAGACATTTAGCCAATTTATTCCTTGCTACATTTAGCTAACATTACATAGTTAATCCAGAGATTCTTCCCTTTGCCTCAATTCGTCAGTCTCATCCAGATCATCATGGCATTTGTAGTTCTTAATGGTAGCCAAATTAGCAGCTAGTTAGCATTTCATTTTTGGGGGGTAAATACAGGTGAAGATATTGATAAAAGTCACCTTGTCCTAGAGAGATTTACAGTTATCAAAACGTCTCGTCAGGATAAGCCTACATGAAACACAGACGTTATTTTAAGTGTTTCTAAAATCTGCTATGGGAAAAATGAATGGTGGAAAAACAATTGGAACCATTTTCCTGTTTGACCGCTAGGTTTTATTTACATTTACATTTAAGTCATTTAGCAGACGCTCTTGTCCAGAGCGACTTACAAATTGGTGCATTCACCTTATAATATCCAGTGGAACAACCACTTTACAATAGTGCATCTAAATCTTTAAGGGGGGGTTAGAAGGATTACTTTATCCTATCCCAGGTATTCCTTAAAGAGGTGGGGTTTCAGGTGACTCCGGAAGGTGGTGATTGACTCCGCTGTCCTGGCGTCGTGAGGGAGCTTGTTCCACCATTGGGGTGCCAGAGCAGCGAACAGTTTTGACTGGGCTGAGCGGGAACTGTGCTTCCTCAGAGGTAGGGAGGCGAGCAGGCCAGAGGTGGATGAACGCAGTGCCCTTGTTTGGGTGTAGGGCCTGATCAGAGCCTGAAGGTACGGAGGTGCCGTTCCCCTCACAGCTCCATAGGCAAGCACCATGGTCTTGTAGCGGATGCGAGCTTCGACTGGAAGCCAGTGGAGAGAGCGGAGGAGCGGGGTGACGTGAGAGAACTTGGGAAGGTTGAACACCAGACGGGCTGCGGCGTTCTGGATGAGTTGTAGGGGTTTAATGGCACAGGCAGGGAGCCCAGCCAACAACGAGTTGCAGTAATCCAGACGGGAGATGACAAGTGCCTGGATTAGGACCTGCGCCGCTTCCTGTGTGAGGCAGGGTCGTACTCTGCGAATGTTGTAGAGCATGAACCTACAGGGTATTATGACTCATACGGTGGTACTCTATAAAAGACAATGTAGAGCAAGCCCGAGATATGGGTCAGAAAATTTACCTCAATGCAGGGATGGGATATGCCACTATACTCATTGCATTGAACAACAAAGGAGCTGATTGGCTGACACTGCCATTCCAAAATGCTACAGTGGCTGGCTACTGCTCGCTAGCATTAGGACGAAAAGGGCAGTTGAAAAGTATTTTAAATCTTCTCGATGTATCAGTGTGGATAAAAGTACAATTTGTAGTACAGTGGCATATCACATCCCTGCATCGAGGTATGTCTTCCAACCCTTGAGGTATGTCTTCCAACCCTTGCACCGGCTCCACGGTGTCTTAACATAACCATGATTGCGTTCTGACCCCAGTGCAGCTGTGTAAACAAGTGTTACTGCAGGGTTGGAATCTTCTGGCAAGATTACTAACAAAATGTACATTGAGTGTACAAAACATTAGGAAAACCTGCTCTTTCCATGACAGACTGACCAGGTAAAAGCTACTGTTTGATCCCTTATTGATGTAATCTGTTAAGTCCACTTCAAATAGTATAGATGAAGGGAAGGAGAGGTAAAATAATTATTTTTAAGCCTTGAGACAATTGAGACATGGATAGTGTGTGTGCACCATTCAGAGGGTGAATGGGCAAGACAAAATATTTATACTGAACAAAAATATTAAAACAACAATTCCAAAGATTCTACTGAGTTACAGTTCATATAATGAAATCAGTCAATTGAAATAAATTAATTAGGCCCTAGTCTATGGATTTCACATGGCTGTGAATACAGATATGCATCTGTTGGTCACAGATACCTTAAAAAAAGCAAGTGGATCAGTAAACCAGTCAGTATCTGATGTGACCACCATTTGCCTCATGCAGCCCGACACATCACCTTCGCATTGAGTTAATCAGGCTGTTGATTGTGGCCTGTGGAATGTTGTCCAACTCCTCTTCAATGGCTGTGCAAAGTTTCTGGATATTGGCGGGAACTGGACACGCTGTCATACACGTCGATCCAGAGCATCCGAAACATGCTGAATTATGGGTATGTCTGATGTGTGTACAGGCCATGGAAGAACTGGGACATTGTCAGATTCCAGGAATTGTGTGCAGATCCTTGCGACATGGGCAGTGCATTATCATGCTGAAACATAAGGTGAAGGCGGTGGATGAATGGCACGACAATGGGCCTCAGGATCTTGTCACGGTGCCTCTGTG
Organism: Salmo salar; assembly: GCF_965601325.2. Classification (NCBI taxonomy): domain Eukaryota; kingdom Metazoa; phylum Chordata; class Actinopteri; order Salmoniformes; family Salmonidae; genus Salmo; species Salmo salar. The sequence goes on along the minus strand of NC_138305.1, from coordinate 104,118,920 downwards.
TATTTAAATTGCCATCGATAAAATGCAATTGTGTTCATTGCAGGGCTGGGCGATATGACCTAAAAATCATATCTACATTTTTTTTTTAAAACCTCTTGGCAATTGATAACATAAAAAAGAAATACAAAAAATATATATTATCTAAATAAACTTATAGTGTTGGTCCCATGTTTCATGAGCTGAAATAAAAGATCCCAGAAATGTTCTATATGCACAAAAAGCTTATTTCTCTAAAATTTTGCACACAAATTAGTTTACATCCTTGCTAGTGAGCATTTCTCCTTTGCTAAGATAATCCATCCACCTGACAGGTGTGGCATATCAAGAAGCTAATTAAACAGCATGATCATTACACAGGTGCACCTTGTGCTTGGGACAATAATAGGACACTAAAATGTGCAGTTTTTTCACACAATGCCACAGATGCCTTAAGTTTTGAGGGAGCGTGCAATTGGCATGCTGACTGCAGGATTGTCCAACAAAGCTGTTGCCAGATAGAGAAGTAAGCATTAAATTATCATAAACCACCAGCAACGTCATTTTAAACAATTTGTCAGTACGTCCATCTGGTCTCACAACCGCAGACCACATGTAACCACGCCAGCCCACTAGATGTTGGTACATTGCTGCAGGGACTTGCTTCCATTCAGCCACAACAGCATTAGTGAGGTCGGGCACTGATGTTTGGCGATTAGGCCTGGCTCGCAGTCGGCGTTCCAATTCATCCCAAAGGTTGAGGTCAGGGCTCTGTGCAGGCCAGTCAAGTTCTTCCACACCGATCTTGACAAACCATTTCTGTATGGACCTTGCATTGTGCACAGGGGCAATGTCATGCTGAAACTGTAAAGGGCCTTCCCCAAACTGTTGCCACAAAGTTGGAAACACAGAATCGTCTGGAATGTCATTGTATGCTGTAGCAGGGCCTAGCCCAAAGCATGAACAACAGCCCCAGAGCATTATTCCTCCTCCACCAAACTTTACACTTGGCACTATGCATTCGGGCAGGTAGCGTTCTCCTGGCATCTGCTAAACTCAGATTTGTCCGTCGGATTGCCAGATGGTGAAGCGTGTTTCATCAGTCCAGAGAACACGTTACCACTGCTCCAGTCCAATGGTGGTGAGCTTTACACCACTCCAGTCGACGCTTGGCATTGCGCATGGTGATCTTAGGCTTGTGTGCGGCTGCTCGGCCATAGAAATCCATTTCATGAAGCTCCCGACGCACAGTTCTTGTGCTGACATTGCTGCCAGATAGAGTTTGGAACACGGTAGTGAGTGTTGCAACTGAGGACAGATGCTCTGTGAGCTTGTGTGGCCTATCACTTCGCAGCTGAGCCTTTGTTGCTCTTAGACGTTTCCACTTCACAATAACAGCACTTACAGTTGACCTGGTTAGTTCTAGCAGGGCAGAAATTTGAGGAACTGACTTGTTGGAAAGGTGGCATCCTATGATGGTGCCTGATTGAAAGTCACTGAGCTCTTCAGTAAGGCCATTCTACTGCCAATGTTTGTCTACGGAGATTGCATGGCTGTGTGCCATGCAATCTCACACCCGTCAGTGACGGTCAGTGACGGTACATAAGTCGTTTTTTTGAGGTATCTGTACTTTACTTTACAATTTATATTTTTGGCAACTTTCACTTTAACTTCACTACATTCCTAAAGAAAATATTGTACTTTTTACCCCATACATTTTCCATGACAACCAAAAGTGCTCGTTACATTTTGAATGCTTAGTAGGACAGGAAAATTGTCAAATTCACGCACTTATCAAGATAACATTTGACCATCCCTACTGCCTCTGGGCTGGCGGACTCACTAAACACAAATGCATCTTTTGTGAATAATGTCCGAGTGTTGGAATGTGCCCCTGGCTATCCGTACATTTTAAAAACAAGAAAATGGTGCCGTCTTCATTGCTTAATATACTTTGAATTTTGATACTTAAGTATATTTTAGCAATTACATTTAATTTTGATACTGAAGTATATTTAAAACCAAATACTTTTACTTTTACTCAAGTAGTATTTTACTGTCTGACTCACTTTAACTTTCTATTAAGGTATCTATACTTTTACTCAAGTATGACAATTGGGTACTTTTTCCATCACTTCAAACGAGTTAAATCGACTTTCATTGATGGAAAATTATCTGGCGAGTTTAATGAGGGCAAATTTTTATTTCTATTGTGACATATTTAAATTCCTTTTAGACACATTAGTTCGTAAGAATTATTGTTTTGATGGAAAACCGAATTTAGCTTCTTACGTTGTTACAATTTACGTTGATATTCCTTCTAAATTCGCTCAATAACGTTATAGAAAAAGGGTTTATCGGCGAAATGTGGCAACTCGTCTATGCGAAAACACAAATTTGGGCTGGTTTTTAGGCCTTGTGGTCAGGTTTTGAGTGGTAATTGTGCTACAAATTTTAGCTGGACCTGGCAACCCTGCCTGTACTAGGTAAAACAACACTGTCCATCCAGCCTCTTGGTGTTTGTCTTTCATCATACATGTAGATAGCCTAATAAAGTAGCTAGGCTAGCATAATGAAGGTACAATGTAGATAAGCTACAAAACGGCTTGCCCTATTTACTAACTTAAAATAATACTTTAGTTGGCAACGTAAGCCCCTTAACCCTCGTTTTTTGATCGAGTTTGTGAGTGTACAATTATGTTCAATCCGGGGCCTGAAATGCCCCATAATTCAATTATTGAAAACACTTTGCTCAGGTATATACAGTAGCTACATTAACCTGAAATTGATGTCCTCTTCTTTCTAAGTCAAATGAAAACGTTAAGAATTAGATAAATTACTTGAGTTAAGTTGGTCATTTTTACATTCACCCCATTTTATATCACCAGGTTTGTAAATGTGAAGATGGGTTCATTATATTGATCATACTGTAAATACCTCGGTTTAGGGTAGTCCAGTTCTTTCTCTAAGCTCAGGTTTCCTTATTAGCTCCCTAGTTTACTAGTGCATCTAGTTAACCAGTTATTCATATCACTACTGTATTTGTCTTCTTATTTTTATTCGATTTTTGTCAGGTTATGCAACGTTTTGAATTCAATGCACTACATATTGTATCTCTAAATGCCAGGGGTTTACGAAACATAACTACTATTTTTATTTTGTAAACACTCTAAATGCAGATTTCATTCTACTCCAGGAGACTCACTCCTGCGATTCAGATTCTAGTTTTTGTAAATCACAATGGGGAAATACTGTTTATTATAGTCATGGGTCTAACCACTCAGCTGGTACTATGATATTGCTTCATAAATTTAGAGGTGATATTTCAGTCCTGTATGTCCAGAGATGGGTTATATTGATCTCCAAACTAGATAATGATTGTTTTATTATATACAAATGTATATGGGTAGAACTCTTACTCCTCAAAGAATACTTTCTTTTTGGATCTTGCTAATAAGCTTACTGAGCTGCAAAACAAGTACACAAATGCATGGCTTATAATAGCTGGAGACTTTAATGCAACACCTGATAACTCTTTAGATAGATTTCCACCTAGAATAGTAGCTCAAGTCTCAGAATAGTGACATCATCACAGCATTTTGCACCTGTCACCATCATTACGCGCAACAGCGCATTATGACACTCACCTGGACTCCATCACCTCCTTTACTACCTACCCTATATATGTCAGACGTCATTATTTCTGTTCCTTGTCTGTGTGTTGTCCGTGTCTCTTGTTTTGGATTATGTTTAATTTATTGATTAAAACACTCACTCCCTGAACTTGTTTCCCGACTCTCAGCGTACATCGTTACAGAAACTTAATAATTCACTCCTAAATGATCCAGTCTTTAACAAGAGCATAAAGAACTTCATTGTAGACTCGTTTAACTCAAATGATTTAGAACCAAAGCATGGAAGTAACTGGGAAATATTTATATTCAAGGTAAGATCTATTGCCATTACACACAGTAAGGAACTAAAGAAGCAAACATTTTTGAAAGAAGATGCTCATGTAATGTTCTTTTAGAAAAATATACCCTTTCAGCAGAGGAAGAAACAGATTTGAATACATATTGAATAGAACTAGATCAAATGTTCATTGATTTAGCTAAAGGGGCCTTTATTACATCTAGAGCAAAATGGGTCGACGAGGGTGAGAAAAACACAATATATTTTTTTTCTCTTGAAAAAGGGAACTATAAGAGAATCTCTTTCTGCCTTAAATATTGACAATACCTTATGTAAATACCCAACTTTGTATTATTTCTATGAAAATGTATATAAATCTAATTTTAATGGGATTGAATGTGAACATTTTATAAAACATGTCCATGGTCATGTTCCAATTATTCTGATGAGTTCAAGTCCACATGTGAAGAAGAGTTTTCTATTGTAGAGATTAGAGACACTCTTAAATCTATGAAGAAGGGAAATACACCTGGAACAGATGGTCTTTCTGTGGAATTTTATTTCCACTTTTCGGAACGTTTAGAGGAACCAGTATTCAACATGTTCCAAGAATGCCTAGCTACGGGTGAGATGATTACTACCATGAAACAAGGGGTTATTTCCTTAATACCAAAACCTGACAAAGATCCCCTTTTCATAGATAAATGGAGACCTATTACATTATTAAATACAGATTATAAACTGATTAAAACAATTATTTTACCAGGTAAATTGACTGAACACATTCTCATTTACAGCAACGACCTGGGGAATAGTTACATGGGGGATGAATGAACCAATTGTAAGCTAGGGATGATTATGTGACCGTGATGGTATGAGGGCCAGATTGGGAATTTAGCCAGGACACCGGGGTTAACTCCCCTACTCTTACAACAAGTACCATGGGATTTTTAGTGACCACAGAGTCAGGACACCCTTTTAACATCCCATCTGAAAGACAGCACCCTACACAGGGCAATGTCCCCATCACTGCCCTAGGGAAAAGGGTGCCTTCTACTGGCCCTCCAACACCACTTCCAGCAGCATTTGGTCTCCTATCCAGGGACTGACCAGGACCAACTGTGCTTAGCTTCAGAAGCAAGCCAGCAGTGGGATGCAGGGTGGTATGCTGCTGGCAAATCAGCTGTAACTTTAGGTTAGTTTTAGACTTGATTGATTACACTGATTCAGTTGACTCCAAGGCTATTATTTTATTCCTTGACATATTCCAAATACATTCGTTGTACACTTTTGGAGGATGCTTCCCTTTTGGAATGGAGCCTACGACTAGCTTTCACTTATTTTTTAGGGTATTTCCACCAGGGTCACCAGACCCAGGCTTTCCCCTAATGATTTTGTCTGCGTTCCATAAAATGAGTTGTTTTTCATAGAGCTGGCTTCACATGCGATTTATTTGTGATTGGCCAACATTTGTGTAATATTCATATGTGTAAACATACTGAATTATAATTGGATGCATTTTACCGCCGTATCATACTGTGCTATGATTGGTTAAGACCACCCAGATGGTTAGGTCAAGGTCAGTTGATCATGGTTGGAGATAAGTTAACATGCAAGTTGTAGCTAGCTAATAAAGAGCTACGTTAAGAAATATCCTGTAGTACTGCATTTTATTTTGTACAAAGCGTGCAAAACAAGACTATTTGCATATTGTTATTTAACGTTATTTGTATTGATTTCAGTCTCTAGAGTAAATGCGGGAGATACAATACTTATTTTTGCCACAGGAGATGAAACGTCGTTTTGAGGTGTGGGAAGCAGGCAGAAGAAGGTAAAGGATTTCACCAAGTTGATGCCATCTGTGTATTTTAAGGGATAAACGCAGACGTTCTGTATATTACCTTGGAAATAATGGACAACGCAGCGGGACAAGGTGGAGCCGAGTCACTTTGGGGAGTTAGTTTTTCCAAGGTAATGTACAGAAAGGAGGCGTTTATCCCGTTTATACCACAGTTGCGAAAGAGAACAATACTAAAGCACACATTTATCGGCAGAAATCCTACTGCTACTATGCGCTGGCTTCTTAGAAAAAATATACATGTTTGTATTGTAATTTGAAATGTTATAATACAAAATTAAAATAAAAAATTATCAAAAAATATAGATCTTAAAACCAACATTAATATGCACAAGTCAACATACAAATGTAAGTAAAAACAAATGTAAAAATGTAAATAAAAAACAAATGAGTAAATAAGTTATTGTGCTACAAATGCACATGACGGCTCAAACACCTATCATAAAAGTGATGTTCATGTTTGGTTAGCTTTTGGAAACGTTAGCTTGCGGACATTACTTTTCCTGACATCACACTTATACATTGTACTTTTCTATTTACCTCATATAGTAGGATGGCTAACATTCGATGTCTGCGGATGCGTTGTCTTCTTGCCGAAATAAGAAATGCAATCAAAATTGACTGTAGCGCTTATAAGGCGCACACACACACAACAGTTCCATGATGACTAAAAGCAAGATCGTGGGATGAAAGTGTTTGGAATAGTTCTCACTTTTTTAGCGTCTTTCCACCAGGTTGCCATATCCGTTGACGTCACCAGACCCAGGCTTTTCCCCTAATGATTTTGGCTGCGTTCCATAAAACGAGATGTTTTTCATAGAGCTGGCTTCACATGCGCTTTATTTGTGATTGGACAACATTTGCATATTATTTGTATATTGTTATTTAACGTTATTTGTATTGATTTCAGTCTCTAGAGGAAATGCGGGAGATATGGCATCTTCAAGACAAGGCTTTCCATCTCTCTCTGGCTGCAGACCAGGAGAAAGTACGTATGTAATATAACTTAGTATATCTGTTCAAATCACACAAACACTTTTTCATACACATTAATTCAATACTTATTTTTGCCACAGGAGATGAAACGTCGTTTTGAGGTGTGGGAAAGCAGGCAGAAGAAGGTAAAGGATTTCACCAAGTTGATGCCATCTGTGTATTTTAAGGGATAAACGCAGACGTTCTGTATATTACCTTGGAAATAATGGACAACGCAGCGGGACAAGGTGGAGCCGAGTCACTTTGGGGAGTTAGTTTTTCCAAGGTAATGTACAGAAAGGAGGCGTTTATCCCGTTTATACCACAGTTGCGAAAGAGAACAATACTAAAGCACACATTTATCGGCAGAAATCCTGCTGCTACTATGCGCTGGCTTCTTGCTCCAACCACCACCCCAGCCTCCACCTGTTAGGTTCTTTATTCCTGCACTCACTGCCTGTAGGCTATTTTATATTGACGCTTTGCTTGGGCAGTGAGCTAACCTAAAGGAGCAGAGCCCATATCGCCAAGGCTTGCATTATTCATTGCTAAATAAATGGTTAAACGTATTTCTACGCGCAGTTCTTGTTCTGAACTGGTTTTAATGCCCATGTTACCGGTTCTGGACCGGTACCTTTCTGCGTTGGGTTCTGGTAAGGTGTAGGTGGAAGATAAGGCTCTGGACACAATTTAACCGGTTGTTTCTCTTTTCATGACTGCATGGAATGGATACAAATACAAGGCAAAAGTTATGCTGCAGTCTGGACTCCCATACAAGTATATTTACCTCTCCTCATCATGCTCTGAGTGAACTCAGTAGTAAAAGAATTAACAAAAAGACATTGTACATGTTGATATTTTCAAGACTCATTACATTTTATAAAATGTTGTACACTAATTTGCTAATAAGTACAAAATATTTCTTAGTGTACTATTGTAACATTATACCTGAAGCATACTAATGTTAGGTCGCGTCAATTCGAATCTGGTATCAGAACAAAATAGTCAGCACATAGTAACTTCTGATTTCTTTGTACTTTAATTAATGCAAACACTTGAATGGTAAATATGTGGTTCGTATATACGGGGTCGCTGTGTCACCACGCAGGGCAGACAGAGAACTGAGTTACACATCCTTTGCTTTTCATTAAATACTCTGACAGAGATAGTTCCTGCTGACCTGTCAGAGGGAGGATGAGCGTGGTTTAAACTTACTCATCCTACCGTTGGCGTGCAGGTTGGTCCCAACCTCGAGACGCCTCCTGTTGCCGGGCGTAGTTATTATCTTTGGCAGTCGATTTATCTTGTGACTGCACAATGCACAGTTCTCTAAAACCCCGACACCCCTCCGCATATACATTTCACCCATATACATGAAACCCTTATCTTTTAACAAGCTCTTCCACATCCCTGATTCACAGCATCTGCATTCTTTCCATATGACCCACCATCCCATGAGCCCCTTCCTCTCACACAGCAGTATGCTCTTATCATATAGAGTATAAACTTTATATTATAGCATAGCTTCTTTGTTATATTATATACGTTATGCAAACAAATAGTTGGTCAAACCCTAACAATAACGAAGCAACAACGCCATTTTTGACATGCCCGGGCAAGTAACAAAAAGAACGAAAGCTAACTAGGCACATTAAACATGAAATACAAAATCGTCACATTCACAACATACCTACATGGAATGGATACAAATACAAGGCAAAAGTTACTCCTGCAGCCTGGACTCTTTACAAGTATATTTGCCTGATAAATGACAAAAGACAGTGCAGAAAACCCATGAGAAAATAATAAAAATAACTCACGATGTCGGCACCTTAAAGAGACCCTCTACCGCAACAAAGCTAACGATAGTTGGGCTAGTCTTGCAAAGTTGCACTCGAACATTATCCCCATTCACATTAATATATATTCCTATAAACAGTAGTGCAACACTAAATCAGTGACAATATATATTTTGCTTGTCTTTTCTTGTGCACACGCTCTGAGCAAACTGAGGAGTAAGAGCATGGCTCCGGCTGATGACATCACAGCATTAACACAATTTAGAAATGAAATAAAATAATTCACGCTTGAAAGTAATATAATACATCTTAAAATAACCTTAACATAATAAATAAATATGAGGGATATTCAGTGAAATACATAAAGTATATTTTACACCTGTTACACCCATTCTAGAATTCAACAATGCCGTGGTATAAATACATTTATAACTTAACACTGACAGCAGGGGCGAAAATCTGATATCAACTTTGGAGGGGACAATTACATTACATTTTCTCAAGAGCAATTCCTGAGGGGGACACCAAAAGTAGTGCTCTAACACATAGCCTACATTGTAATATGGTAAATGTATATTGAGGAACCAAAGAAATAAGGTGTTTGCCGTACTCCTAACTACCGGTACCCAAAACTACACAACTAATCACAACAGCAATACCATTGCCTTTAACAAATCTTAGTTCAGTCACCAGTTTAAGTTGAGAGTGGGGGTATCCATGGCATTTTCCAATTATGTTCCTATTTTACAAGTAAATAAAATGGAGAACCTTTCATAATGTTGCCAAACAAAGACTCAACAAACTTACCTGAGACTCCCTGTCTCTGCCAGTCTGTCCCTGCATATCTGTCCCCAACTCTGCTGTCTGTGTGCCATCTGTTGCCTGCTCTGCCTAATGACATCATTGTGAAACATTTCCATTAGAATTTCATATCTTTCTTATGAACATTTTATCAACTAGTCTTTGAGATATTAGGCTACTAGGGTTCTTACTTTGCGTTTTGGTGTACTGAAAAATACTCTGATGTCCGTCTTTTATTTTTCTGCCATTTTTCTACCTGGCTGGCTGGCTGGCTACACACACACACAGCGTGTAGGTTATTTACAGTAGGAGATGGGCTTCTATCATCTTATCTTTTATCATTCTATTTGGGCTTCGATCTAAAAGGTAGCTAGCAAATGTGAAACGGATTAAAATGACAAGAGTTGACAGCTGTATGAGTTCATCATTTACACAACATATGCTGCAACCTTTTGTAATTTTAATAGTTTGTTTCATATTGGCTGGCTTCCAACAATAGCTGAATTTGCAAAGCTAGCGAGCACCAATTCCGTTTCAGTGGTGTTTGCTATAATCTTTGCTACCCGGGTTAAATAAAGGTGAAATAAAATAAATAAATAAAAGTTCCCTTGCGACAATTTAGCTTTTGCAACGAGACCATTATTAAATATATTTAAGACAATGGTAGAAGAGAGTGTAGTTCTGTTCAGTTTGGACTTCAGTTTATCGCTAACCTTATCGCAGGGACTTTGAAGCACTAACTTACATCATCTGCATGCTGATCTTGGAATAAATTGACGATAGCAAAGATTCCATCTTTGACGAGGCCACATAAATGGAATAGGTACTAGCTAGCTTAATAGTTAATATTTGCGCGCTAGCTCTGCATATTCAGCTAGTGTGTGTGCACGATTGACTGGATTAACCTCACTTCAGTTACGTTCATTGAGTGCCTTTCAGACAGTAGATACGACCCCTCTGTTACCTTGCCAACTAAGGAACTGGCAGTGGATCAAAACATTGTGAGGCAAAGGGTGGGGGGGTCGCAATCTTTTGAAACTTAAAAACACGCTATTAAGTGTCTATAATCAGCACAATTGCTTTCATTGCGTATTATTAATGTTATTTAAATTACATAGTTATGTTTCAGTGATATATTGGGGGGGACAAATCATATTTTTCCAAGGATGGGGGGGTCGTGTCCCCCCCGTCCCACTCGGGATTTCCGCCCCTGACTGACAGTAATGCATATTGTAGTCAATAGAGGAGAGAAGGCAGAGGGTGGTCTCATTCAGAGCAGCCTGATGGAGTGCCCTTTAAGATCAAATACCAGGATGAGAGGGAGCGGATTAGGAGATTCCGGCTCTCTGAATTTATTCAGGCAAGTCATTCATTCACTTGTTGATAAACTCAGTACTATAGATGTGCATTTTCAGGCTGAATTACAATTGTTGATGTTGGTCTTTTGTTATTTAGATGATGTTTTATTTTGTGGGGGAGGATGATGCCTTGAGTGAGGTTTTTCCTCTCCAGGCAGCAGCGGGCTTTGTAACCCTGAAGAGCATGATTAACGGGTCATTGGAGGAGCATGACATCCGGGAGACCACAACACTGCAGGTTACTAGCATGACGCTACTTAATAATAATATATTTGATGTTTGTATCACACTACATTAGAACTACTTGATAGTTATAACATGTGTGTGGTTGTTTCTGTCCATTTACAGGCAATCCTATTGCCTTAACACCTCTCACCTGCCCCCTCTCAACACCTCTCACCTGCCCCCTCTCAACACCTCTCACCTGCCCCCTCTCAACACCTCTCACCTGCCCCCTCTCAACACCTCTCACCTGCCCCCTCTCAACACCTCTCACCTGCCCCTTCTCAACACCTCTCACCTGCCCCCTCTCAACACCTCCAACCTGCCCCCTCACCTGCCCCCTCTCAACACCGCTCACCTGCCCCCTCTCAACACCTCTCACCTGCCCCCTCTCAACACCTATTACCTGTCCTCTTCTCACCCTCTCCTGTCCTTCCTTCATACCTGTCCTCTCTTCCTACCTGTCCTCTCTCCTCAGCTCACCTGTGCTCTCTTCACACCTGTCCTCTCTCCTCACCTCTCACCTGTGCTCTCTTCACACCTGTCCTCTCTCCTCACCTCTCGCCAGCCTCCTCTCCTCTCCACTCACCTCCTTCATCACCAAACGTTCCTTCTTATCACCCCTCACACTTAAAATCCTCAATATTTTCTTATTTTCATCCCTCACCTTATCACTTTCTCCTTCTCCCTCACCTCTCTCATCTAAAATGTCAATGTCAGTGTTTTCCCTCAGGATCAAGTGCCATTTGTGCGGGAGGTAGCCTAGTGGTTAGAGCGTTGGGCCAGTAACCGATTGAATCCCAGAGCTGATAAGGGAAGAATCTGTCGTTCTGCCCCTGAGCAAGGCAGTTAACCCACTGTTCCCCGTGCCCCGAAGACTCAAGAGTGGTTGGGTTAAATGCGGAAGACACATTTCAGTTGAAGGCATTCAGTTGTACAACTGACTAGGTAACCCCCTTTCCCCATTTTATGTACGCTCTGGAGCCGAGTGGACCAGGTCAACTGCCCCATTGCCAACATAATAAATATCCACAGGGGCAACGTCGTAAACAGTACCCTGCATGCGTTTCAACACAAAAACTTTAATGCAGGGGCTAAGATCGACGTTGCCTTTGTGGATGCTGAGTCCAATGTGGAGGGGGTAGTTGACCAATGGGGTCCCTCCAGGGAGTATTAGTGGAGGGGACAGTTGACCAATGGGGTCCCTCCAGGGAGTATTAGAGGCTCCTCATGTGGGACATCAGAGACTCAGCCATCTTCGAGGGTCCGGAAGGAGCGAAACGGCTGTCGCTTGATGTCCATGGTAAGACTTCTCGTTTCTTTTTACCCGTATTAAGGTCTGATTTTCATGTAAAGTACAGAATTTAAGCCAAAACATTTAGTGAAGAGTCTTTTTCAGGTGCTTTGTCCAGGGAAATATATCATAGGGATAGTAAAGCTGGCACACATTTGAAATAATCTTTTTAGCATCACATGAGGCCCTGTATAGAACCATTGGGAAAATGATCAGTGTGTGTGTGGTCCTTGGAGGGGTTGGGCCACACTTCTTCTCTGAGCGACTCTTTGCAGCAGTGTGTGGGAAGCCTGCTCCTCCACTCAATCTGGAGGAGGTGAGCCACACTACTCTGAAAGCACATTTGGAAAATGTGAGTTTTATGTCCTCCCTAACAGCAACAGGAAATAATAGATTTTTTACATGTATGGTTTCTTTTGCTGTGTTTAAAATTCTCGATTGCCTGTCATACATTTTTTTTTAAATTCTAGATAAAAAAAGCAGAGGACCTATCAGAGGTGAAGAACAAATTGGAGGAATCAGTAGACTGGCTGAGCCTACTGGGGCTGAAAAGGATTGTTGTCAAGACAATGGAGGACAGAGATGGTGTGGTTGAATTGGTGGCTCAACAATTTGTCCAAGGGAGCATGCAGGTGGCCTTGGAGCAGTAAGTCAACTCTGTCATAAATCCGTGAAGTACTTGTCATTACCTCCTCTAACATAAGTATTTTGAATCGGTCCACCCTCCTAAATCAATACACATCACTATATTGTCCTTAACACTTATTTGTTTAATATTCATACTGTCTCTAAATCACAGCAGGTTCAAATATGGTCTCAACTCTCTTGGGCTGCTGGAGGCATCGGGGAACCACCCAGACAGCTTCTGAGCTCTTTTTGTTGACCCCATAAAGCCTCCCACTGCCAGGGACCTGAGGTATATTATTAATCATTAGGTATATTTATTTATTTATTTTGCTCCTTTGCAACCCATTATTTCTACTTTGCACATTCTTCCACTGCAAATCTACCATTCTAGTGTTTTACTTGCTATTTTGTATTTACTTCGCCACCATGGCCTTTTTTTGCCTTTACCTCCCTTATCTCACCTCATTTGCTCACATGGTATATAGACTTATTTTTCTACTGTATTGTTGACTGTATGTTTGTTTTACTCCATGTGTAACTCTGTGTTGTTGTATGTGTCGAACTGCTTTGCTTTATCTTGGCCAGGTCGCAATTGTAAATGAGAACTTGTTCTCAACCTGCCTACCTGGTTAAATAAAGGTGAAATAAAAATAAATAAATAAAAATATTATTAATCATTAGGTATAGTATTAATCATTAGGTATAATAGAGACATAAGGGGTGCCATAAATAAGCTTGGGAGGGGCTGAGTGCAGAAAAACAGTAACATGTGGCAGTACTGATAAGGGGAGGAACCGTGTATTGCTCATATCACTTAGCTTCCTGCTTAGCAATAACATGGAATGTTTAGCGATAAGGAGGAGACTCCACCCAAAGTGGGGTATGTATACTATCATGGGTGAAACCATTTCTTTGTTGATTCAGCTGTTCGATCTTTTGGGATGAATAAACTTGGTTTAAGCTTTCCTAGTGTCCGTCGAGTTCTTACTCTAATAATTAGAACCAAACACTACTTACCGTCTATGTATTGTTAGTACAGTGCACTCGGAAAGTATTCAGACCCCTTGACTTTTAATGTAACAAAATGTGGAAAATGTAAAGGGGTCTGAATACTTTCCGAATGCACTGTATATTCGTATTGGCTGTTCATTTTCACTTAATGATCAGCAATACTAAATTAATTATACAGTCCATATTGTTGTTTGTCTTAGTGTTTTATGGTTTCGTTTTTTAGAAACACTTTACTGACACTTCACTAATAACTGATGTTGACTGAAGTACTTCTGCCATATTGCAGCCAACTCTTCCAAAGCTGATTTAATTTAATATCCTACATTTTAAGAACTAATTAAACTTCAGCCATTATTATTTAATTAGAACTAGATGTAATGATAAGACTTCCCATCCATTGCATTAAGTGACAGCTCCACTTCTGGGAATTGCACCTTTGTAGTGACTTATCAAATTTCAAATGCATTGATCTGAGCACTAGATCCATTAGTCCTAGGCTCTCCAACCCTGTTCCTGGAGAGCTACCCACCTGTATGTTTTCAATCTAACCCTGTTCCTGGAGAGTTACCCTCCTGTATGTTTTCAATCTAACCCTGTTCCTGGAGAGCTACCCTCCTGTATGTTTTCAATCTAACCCTGTTCCTGGAGAGCTACTCTCCTGTATGTTTTCAATCCAACCCTGCTCCTGGAGAGTTACCCTCCTGTATGTTTTCAATCCAACCTCACTTGTAACTAACCTGATTAACTTATTAAGCAGGTAATTATTAAAATCAGATGCACGAGATTAGGGTTGGCGTGAACCTACAAGACAGGAGCAGGGTTAGAGTGAACCTACAAGACTGTAGCTCTCCAGGAACAGGGTTGGAGTGAACCTACAAGACTGTAGCTCTCCAGGAGCAGGATTGGAGTGAACCTACAAGACTGTAGCTCTCCAGGAGCAGGGTTGGAGTGAACCTACAAGACTGTAGCTCTCCAGGAGCAGGGTTGGAGTGAACCTACAAGACTGTAGCTCTCCAGGAGCAGGGTTGGAGTGAACCTACAAGACTGTAGCTCTCCAGGAACAGGGTTAGAGTGAACCTACAAGACTGTAGCTCTCCAGGAGCAGGGTTGGACTAAACCTACAAGACTGTAGCTCTCCAGGAACAGGGTTGGAGTGAACCTACAAGACTGTAGCTCTCCAGGAACAGGGTTGGAGTGAACCTACAAGACTGTATCTCTCCAGGAGCAGGGTTGGAGTGAACCTACAAGACTGTAGCTCTCCAGGAGCAGGGTTGGAGTGAACCTACAAGACTGTAGCTCTCCAGGAACAGGGTTGGAGAGCCCTGCACTAGTCCATCTTCAACCACATAATTTGAGCTGTCACATTGTGTCAACAATGTTATGTACTAACTGTAATAGGTTGGGAATGTTCTGTTGTTTTGCGAGGCCCCTCGCGCAGTCTGAGCAAGGTATAGCTAATCTAATACTTTTCAACACATTTTCCATGAAGCTGAGAGAAAATGTTGCTGTTTTAAAGCAAATTTCCTGCAATTCTATACATATTGCCTGGAACTAGGCACCAGAAGCTCAGTAAACAGAGAGTGCATAAAGGTGGGGAAAGCTGAACTGAAAGCTGAACTTCCCTGTGATATACCAGCGCAAGAGGTTTACTATATTTTCCAGTCCATGCTGAATTGGCTGTTGATACATTCATTACCTAGCATGCTGTGGGCTTGCTGCTGGAAAGAAACCCCCACACAATGTAGCCTAAAACAATACTGTCACTCTGACATTGTATTTCCGCTGAAAGCATGGAAAGAGTGATAGCTATATGTGGCTGTTTCTTTCCAGCAGCAAACAGTGGCAAAATAGTTCTGACGCTTTCAGTGGAAATCCGCTGTCAAAGTGCTATGACTGTATTGTTTTAGGCTACAAAATACTCAACAACAAGTTTTAACCTTTGATGTTTTTTTGTAATAGTTCATGTTTATAAAGCCATAATTATCACAGCAGCACTATAACTTGAGTAATGGCATATTTTAAGTTGCATAAAAGTTATTTTTTTTAAATTACTTTTCCATGCTTGCCTTGAATGATGTCCTCATCCAATTCTCTTTCACTTTGCCTAAAATGTAAACTAAAATAGAACATCTCTGATTGAAAGACAACCTGCTGTAAAATGTATACTGAAACTTGCGTGAATGAACTTCAAATGAAAGTGAACAAAATAATTTCTACATACAATTAACAGGCTGCACGTAATGTTAAGGTTGCACGTAATGTTATCGTCTGGTTTAAGACCTAAAACTGATCTAATCTTGCATGGTGGCCTTGTCTGTGTCGTGGAACATGACCACAAACACAGCTCTTCAGAGACGCAGAGAATGCTGTGGACAGTTTAAAAAAAATAATATTTCACCTTTATTTAACCAGGTAAGCTAGTTGAGAACAAGTTCTCATTTACAACTGCAACCTGGCCAAGATAAAGCAAAGCAGTGAGGAGGAAGACAACAGAGTATCACTTACTGAACAGATGAGAGAAGTGGAGAGAACCAATGAACAACTGATGCAGGAGTTAGAGGCGGCCAGGAAGAATAATGTGATATCCTCCGGTGTGTATGCATGCATCAAAAGGGTTTAGAACCCTAAACTGTGGGTGGATGAGCCCTCAATCCCAAATTGACCCCTAGCACTTACCCCCTAACCCCTATGTACTCTGAGGTCCAAAATGATTGGACAGGTGTGAATAAAAGTGGACAGACACTCATATTGTATGTTATCCCAATCAATACTGTATTTGTACTCTGCAGGTACAGTGAATTCCTTGTGTAGAACTCTGTCCATAAAGGAAGGAGTGCTGATCACTGCTAAAGGCCAGCAAGATGCATTGAGACAGCAGCTAAGGAACCAGTTGGACCAGCTACCGGCCATGTCCAGGAAAATAGTGAACAGGTTGGCCCAGCTACAGGCCATGTCCAGGAAGAAATTGAAGGACAGGTTGGTCCAGCTATAGGTCATGTCCAGGAAGTTAGTGAAGGACTGTTTGGACCAGCTACAGGCCATGTCCAGGAAGTTAGTGAAGAACCGGCCAAACCTGGACAACTGTGCACCACCCCATGAGTCTCCCGGTCGCGGTCGGCTGCGACAGAGCCTGGACTCGAACACAGAATCTCTAGTGGCACAGCTAGCACTGCAGAGCCTTAGACCACTTCACCACTCAGGAGGATTTATAGACATTTTTATATGAGAATTCATACTTTCTCATCTTTTGGTTGCTAGAGACCCAGTCGTTCGTTCGATTAGTTCTATATTTATGGATGTGACACAGTTGTTCATTCTATGTTCCGTTTCCATGCTCACTGGCATTGGTGGAGAAAGTACTCAATTGTCATACTTGAGTAAAAGTAATAGAAAATGACTCATGTAAAAGTGAAAGTCACCCAGTAAAATAGTAATTGAGTAAAAGTATAAAAGTATTTGGTTTTAAATATACTTAACTATCAAAAGTAAATGCACTCCAACACACATCATTTACAAGCACAGCATTTGTGTTTAGTGAGTCTGCCAGATCAGAGGCAGTAGGGATGTTCTCTTGATAAGTGTATGAATTGGACCATTTTCCTGTCAAAATGCAACAAGTACTTTTAGGTGTCAGGGGAAATGTATGGAGTACAAAGTACATTATTTTCTTTAGGAATGTAGTGAAGGTGAAAAATATATAAATAAAGTACAGATACCTCAAAAAACTACTTAAGTAGTACTTTAAAGTTTTTTTACTTAAGTACTTAGCACCACTGCTCGCTGGCAACGTTCTTGTCCCTTGCTTGCTAGCTAGCCAACTAGCTACGGCTAACACAGTCACGACCTCTGTGTTAGCCATAGCTAGCAAGCAAGGTATAAGAACATTGTTACTGAGCATGGCAACAGAAAATAAATATGTTTCGCGTCCATAAATATCGAACAAACGACAGCGCCTCTAGCAACCTAAAGATGAGAAATAATTATGTTATAAAAATGAAAATATCAACGAAATGTTATTTCTACCAGTAAATGTATGCTTTAATAATGTTTTCTTTGGCAACTGTGGTATAAGAGGAATAAATGCCTCTGTTTTTTACATTACCTCGGAAAAATGAACTCTCCGCAGGCGTTTATCCCTTACTACATGTCTTCCAGCATGAAAGGCTGACATTGAAGATCATCCAGGCTGTGTTATCTTCTCCTGGAGCCCAACACCCCCAGACTGAAGTCAGTGATCAGGCTCTTCTCCCCACCATGCAGGTACCTCTAGGGAGTTTAGGTCTGGGTACAGTTTGTGACAAATCACTGTGTAACAAGCTGGGTATATGTCCAGGTCATTTGTTTTCACCCTGTAGATATCAGATTCCTAAAAAGTAAAAACCCTTGGATATACTGAGTACCAGATAGGTGTTTCAACAATGGGTAGCCTATTTACAAAATACCCACGTTTTATGAAGCCCTGACTAATGGTTGCCTTTCCTAGCATGTAGACATAAACTGTGAACATAAGAATTTATAGGGTACATTTCTTTTATTGATGACCATTGAAAGTTTTACCAAAAACTGCAGCAGAAAGGGGAGAAAATCCCTCCTCTTACTCTCACTGATGTACAGGGAACTCAAGCTGAGACTGTGGGAGTGAAAGCAGCAGCTTCAACACCACAGAAGAAGATCTAATGAGAGAAAGCAGCAGCTCCAACACCACAGAAGAAGATCTAATGAGAGAAAGCAGCAGCTCCAACACCACAGAAGAAGATCTAATGAGAGAAAGCAGCAACTCCAACACCACAGAAGAAGATCTAATGAGAGAAAGCAGCAGCTCCAACACCACAGAAGAAGATCTAATGAGAGAAATCAGCAGCTCCAACACCACAGAAGAAGATCTAATGTCACACACAGAGGAGGGGCTAGTGACACAGCTGAAACTGGGACAATGTTTTTATATTATTCTTTATCTATTCAGGGCAAACCCATTGAGACCAGGGTCTCATTTCCAAGGTTACCCTGACCACAACAATACAACAACCAATACAATGTAAAAGAAAGCAGCAATCAATAAAAAAACTAAATGTATGAAAAACAGTGACATTCCTCAGCTACTACGTCATCAATTAACACCCTAAACTGCCTGAGCGGCACCAGAACATCTAATTGTAATGAGTTCTGCAAATCTTTCCAGCAGTGAGGTGCATTAAAACTAAACGTTGATTTACCTAATATGTTGGAGACCTGAGGAACCTCAAGAGATAACCAACCCTGTGAACGGGTTTGGTAACTGATGGTTTTATACTTCAACAATGAAGGTAAGTAAGTTGGAAGCTTGTGTAGTAGAGCTTTGTAAACAAAAAGGGAATAGTGAAGTGATCTACGGGACTTTAATGAGGAACAGCCAAACTTTGATACAGGATGCAGTGATGAATATTAAAACTGTCAACAGTGATAAAGCGAAGGAAGACATGCTATTTAGGGAGAGGCAAGATGTCCTCCATGCATTTCAAATAATAAACACAGCAGCTGTACTTTATTTTATCCAATTCTTCACTAACAAAATGTACCCCCATTACATGAATTTACTATGTACCACTATAGTCTCATATTTCCATTGTCTTATTTCTGATAGCGCAACTGTTGACCGATTTATTGGTGATGAGGTGATGAAGTCACACAGCTAAATATTTTTTCACAAACTAGTCTGACCACATCTTCATTGCCAGCAATAGTCCGTTGTGTCAGCTTCTCCTGATGCACACAGATCTCTTGGTCTTTTTTCAAATATTTTTTCTTCAAACACAGGTGAGTGATTTCTGTATATTCTGCTCCTGTAAAAAGAGGGGTTACAATACTACAACTACAGTCACTACCATCCTCCAATATGGTTTCCACCTCACTGAGCCAACCATAGTGCTAACAACCATCAGATCCTTCTAGATCTACTAGGGGCCATTTAAAGTGTCTACATGTAGGTTTTCAGACTGGGCCACACCAATCTGTATAAAATGATAAACCTTCTCATGTAGTAGGGTCATGTACCATGGTACCTTACCCCCTGCGTCCTCAGCCATTGTGCTACTGAGAGGCTGCTACCTACATACAGACTTGAAATCATTGGCCACTTTAATAAATTGATCACTAGTCACTTTAATAATGTCACTTTAATAATGTTTACATATCTTGCATTACTCATCTCATTTGTATGTACTGTATTTTATACCATCTATTGCATCTTGCCTATGCCACTCTGTCATTGCTCATTCATATATTTATATGTATTTATTCATATTCCATTCCTTTACTTAGTTTTGTGTGTATTAGGTAGTTGTTGCGGAATTGTTAGATTACATGTTAGATATTGCTGCACTGTCGGAACTAGAAGCACAAGCATTTCGCTACACTCGCAATAACATCTGCTAACCATGTGTATGTGACCAATAACATTTGATTTGATTTACTGGTGAAGTTGGGCTTGTTCTGATGTCCCTCTCTGGCTGCTCCGGGGTACAAGCAGACTAAGCTGGTCATTTCCCTTTCTGCCATTAGCCATTAACCTGCAGGCTTCAGAGAAAAACATTCCCAGCTGAGAAGCACAACACAATTATATGTGTAAATGCAATCTAAGGTCTTTGAGTACAGATTCATCCATTCAAAAAGTTAGTAACATAAGTAGGCCTGTCAACCTACAACAGAGGGAGGGTGCAGATTTAGGGAAGACTTTAGGATGCACTGCTGATGCTCATGGACACTTCTGATTGTCCTCATTCAAAGGCAGATGGATCTCTCTCTGACCTTTGACTGGATTTCTTGTAATTGACAGTGTCAGATCAGTCTGTCAAAAGAAAGTGATTGTAGTATGTTCACCTGGTTAACTCTTTGATCACTCCACTGGGCAGAGATGTCAGATTAACATTCAGTTTTGATTGATATTTCATTGAGTTGCCAACCAACATAATTTTTATGTGAATTGGGTTAAAGCTGCAATATGTAACTTTCTGGATGACCCGACCATATTCACATAGTACTATGAGTTATGGATCTGTCATTGTAATTGAAAGCAAGTCTAAGAAGCAGTAGATGTGTACTATTTGCGCTATTTCTATGCTTCCCGTTCTTAAATTTCCTTTTTGCGTCTTTAACTTTCTGTTTTGTACACCAGCTTCAAACAGCTGAAAATACAATACTTTTGGTTAATGAAAATATATTTCAAAGCGGTTTAGATGGTACAATGATTCTCTACATTATACATGGCTTGTTGTGTCACATATGCTGAAATTAAGCGAACTATTAGAATTTAAGCAACCAGGAAATTGCAAAGTGATTTCTGCATATTTCACATTTAAAAGTTGTATAAAGAGATGGTCTACGTTCATGACGGGCAAATCCAATTTGTTTTCCATGTATACTGAACAAAAATATAAACGCAACATGTAAAGTGTTGGTCCCATGTTTCATGAGCTGAAATAAAAGATTCCAGAAATATTCCATATGCACAAAAGCTTATTTATCTCAAATGTTGTCCACAAATTTGTTTACATCCCTGTATTACTCCTTTGCCAAGATAATCCATCCACCTGACAGCTGTGGCATATCAAGAAGCTGATAAACAGCATGATCATTACATGGGTGCATCTTGTGCTGGGGACAATAAAAGGCGACTCTAAAATGTGCAGTTTAGCTACAGGAATGTCCGCCAGAACGGTTGCCAGATCATTGAATATTAATTTCTCTACCATAAGCGACCTCCAACACCGTTTTAAAGAATTTGTACGTCCAACACGCCTCACAACCGCAGACCACGTGTAACCACGCCAGTCCAGGACCTCCACATCCGGCGGAGTATTTCTGTCTGTAATAAAGACATTTTATGGGGAAAAACTCATTCTGATTGTGTCGGCCTGGCTCCCAAGTGGGTGGGCCTATGCCCTCCCAGGCCCACGCCCCTGCCCAGTCATGTGAAATCCATAGATTAGGGCCTAATGAATTTATTTCAATTGACTGATTTCCTTACATGAACTGTAACTCAGTAAAACCTTTGAAATTGTTGCATATATTTTACATTTTAGTCATTTAGCAGATGCTCTTATCCAGAGCGACTTACAGTAGTGAACACATACATTTCATATTCATTTCATGCATTTATTTTTGCACTGGCCCCCCGTGGGAATCGAACCCACAACCCTGGCGTTGCAAACACCATACGCTACCAACTGAGCCACAGGGAAGGCATATATTCTTGTTAAGTATACTTCCAAGCTCCATCTCTTGTGATCTTTACTAGTCACACATGCATAGACTAGAGAGAGAGAGAGGATTCCTTATTTTCACTTTCAGGAACTTGCTGACAACATGATTTATGGTCTAATTAAACCAACACAATCACAAATAATTGTATTATTTCAGCATGCCGGCCAGCTCTAGAAACATGTCGCCGAATGCTGAAGCGCGTAAAAAACATCTGTCCTCGGTTGCAACACTCACTACCGAGTTCCAAACTGCCTCTGGAAGCAACTTCAGCACAAGAGTTTCATGAAATGGGTTTCCAAGGCCGAGCAGTCGCACAAGCCTAAGATCACCATGTGCAATGCTGAGCATCGCCATTGAACTCCTGAGCAATGGAAACGCGTTCTCTGGAGTGATGAATCACACTTAACCATCTGGCTGTCCGACGGACGAATCTGGGTTGGGCGGATGCCAGGAGAACGCTACCTGCCCCAATGCATAGTGCCAACTGTAAAGTTGGGTGGACGATGAATAATGGTCTGGGGCTGTTTTCATGGTTCGGGCTAGGCCGAAATCTTAACGCTACAGCATACAATGACGTTCTAGACAATTCTGTGCTTCCAACTTTGTGGCAAGTTTGGGGAAGACCCTTTCCTCTTTCAGCATGACAATGCCCCCGTGCACAAAGCGAGGTCCTTACAGAAATGGTTTGTCGAGATCGGTGTGGTATAACTTGACTGGCCTGCACAGAGCCCATCCAACACCTTTGGGATGATTGGAACGCTGACTGCGAGCCAAGCCCAATCGCCCAACATCAGTGCCCGAACTCACTAATGCTCTTGTGGCTAAATGGAAGAAAGTCCCTGCAGCAATGTTCCAACATCTAGTGGAAAGCCTTCCCAGAAGAGTGGAGGCTGTTGTAGCAGCAAAGGGGGAACCAACTCCAAATGAATGCCCATGATTTTTGAATTAGGTGTTCCACGAGCGGGTGTCCACATACTTTTGGTCATGTAGTGTATGAGTCGTGTCACCAAATAATTGATTAAAATACACTGTTTTGCAATGAAGGTCTACAGTAGCCTCAACAGCACTCTCTGGGGTAGCACCATGGTGTAGCCGGAGGACAGCTAGTTTCCGTCCTCCTCTGGGTACATTGACTTCAATACAAAACCTAGGAGGCTAACGGTTCTCACCCCCTTCCATAGACTTACACAGTAATTATGACAACTTCCAGAGGACGTCCTCCAACCTATCAGAGCTCTTGCAGCATGAACTGACATGTTGTCCACCCAATCAAAAGATCAGAGAATGAATCTAGTACTGAAAGCATAAGCTACAGCTAGCTAGCTAGCTAGCTAGCACTGCAGTGCCTAAAATGTGGTGAGTAGTAAAACAAAGGTAATGTGGTTCGGTAAGAAGAATGCTCAATCCCCCATATCTGATATACATATGGCAACCCTCAAACTCCACATTCAACACCCGTTCTGCCAGTCACATTCTGTTAAAGTTCCCCAAAGCACACTGTCACGTAGAGTAGGCCAGAAGGCTAAACTGGAAAACCTAACCTCTATAAAAATAAAAAGATGGCGGAGCCGCAAAAGTTCTTCTGTGCAACGGTGTTTATTTACATAGTGATTCCGGAACAAAACAACAGTACTGCCATCAAACGTATACCTTATGGGACAGCTTAAAAACAAAGCTGCCCCACCCACAGCTCAATCCAAAATGCCTCCCCTTGAACTGAAAGAGAGGCTCCTTTTGTAGGGGTAGCCCCTCCCCTCAGAACAATTAACACTAATTAATTAAGCAATTACCTATTCAACATACAGTTTCCATTTATCTAAACATACCAAAATATATACATTGCAACACGTTTATGAAACAACATCACAATATAACATTTACAAAATTACATCACTACTGACAGTGTCTTCCAATATGCCCGTTTACATTAATGAGCCATTCCGGACAGGCACTACAAAGTAAGCCCAATTCCCTTAGCTCGGGTCCTTATCCAGCATACCTGGAAGCTACAGAGATGGAGAGAGAGAGGAACAGAACAAACAACCGCGCTCATCCATAACATCGATAAGTATACTAAATATTGCTTATATTAAATATGAACACCTGTCTTTATTTCTTTATACCCTAACTGGTTACTGAAGTAAGTGTGAAATGTATGTACTAAGATAGAGACGTTAACTTGTGTGTCGACCCACATTGTTAACTTATCTGATAACGGAGCAGGGAGGAGTGATGAATGTGTGCGTGCGTTAAAGTACCAAATGCTGCCCGCGGCCAGTGACGGACTTCTACCTTCCTCCTCTCCTGAACTGGGTCTTTCCTCTTTTCAGTTCGCTGCATCTAGCGACTGGAACGAGCTGCAAAAAACACTCAAGCTGGACAGTTTTATCTCAATCTCTACATTCAAAGACACACTCTGACACTTGAGGCTGCTTCGCATGATGTATTGTTGTCTTGACCTTTATTCACTTTGTGCTGCTGTCTGTGCCCAACAATGTTTGTACCATGTTTGTGCTGCTACCATGTTGTTCTGCAGCCATGCTGTGTTGTTGTCTTAGGGCCCTCTTTATGTAGTGTTATCTCTCTTGTCGTGATATGTGTTTTGTCCTAAATCTTATTTATTTATTTTTTAAACAGCCCACCGTCCGCCATGCACAAGGCTTTTTCCTCTTGGTAGGCCATCATTGTAAATAAGAATTTGTTCATAATTTACTTGCCTAGTTACATAAAGGTTAAATAAATAAAAATGACAACAAATTGATACAAAGAGAGACATTAGTTTAAAAGTTTTGAACAAATACATTTCTTCAAAAATGAAGAAGCAAGAGCGAGAGCTAGCTATATTTTGTTGCATTTTTTTCACTTACTTTGCTAGTGAATGCAGCTAGCTAGTTTAGCCTCCTCAAACACCCGGCTCAAAGAGAGAGGGATGCTTTGTTAGCTAGCTTGCTAATGGCTATCGAACACTGGTACTCTTCCAAGTCAGGCTAAGCTTTTGGTTTTATTAATTTATTGCCACCAGGGCCTGCCGGTGAAACTGCTAAACTTCAGTTCCAAGATGGCGTAGCAGTAGGACGTCTGTTTGTCTTGTCCTGTCCCATGTATATATATATATTTGTATATATTTTGTATATATTTCTATTTTTTTATCTCAATTTCCATCTACGGACTTAACATACTCTCCTGCAACGCGCCTCACCCAATGTGGTTCGGATCTGCTATTTTTTTACACTTTAGAACCGGAACCCCCATCAGAAGCTAGCCAGCTAACTAGCTACTAGCTAGTAGTCAGTTAGCCACTGCTAGCGGTCATCACCGTTAACTCGGACATCAGCCAGCCTCAGCCCGGTCAATTCCTGCCAGTCTGCACAGCACGATATCAACCCAGATAATATCGGACTGCTTTTTCTCTACCTCATCTCCGGATTCCTACCGCAAGCTCTGAACCTTTACACCGGATCATCGCAGCTAGCTAGGTGCTATCCGAGTTGCTATTCCTGGCTAACGTCTCTGTCCCGAAGCAAGCACCAGTTAGCCTGGAGCTAGCCTCGAACTAGGCCCGTCTCCCGGCTAGCTGAAGAGGTCCATCAGCCAATTATTGGGCTACAATACCTATTTTGCCAATTGGCCTGGACCCTTTTACTGCCGACACGGATCCCCGCCAATCCATCACGGCTGGTCTGCTGACGTAACCGTCCGAGGGGGTTTCAACATGCTCTTCCGTTGCGACATCCCCCGAAGGCTCATCTGCTAGCCCCGGCCTGCTAGCTGTCTGGATCGCCGTGTCTCCAGCTCGCCTAGCTACTCACTGGACCCTATGATCACTTGGCTATACAAGCCTCTCCTTAATGTCAAAATGCCTTGTCTATTGCTGTTTTGGTTAGTGATTATTGTCTTATTTCACTGTAGAGCCTCCAGCCCTGCTCAATATGCCTTAGCTAGCCCTTTTGTTCCACCCGCAACGCATGCAGTGACCTCACCTGGCTTAAATGGTGCCTCTCAAGACAAAACCTCTCATCGTCACTCAATGCCTAGGTTTATCTCCACTGTATTCACATCCTACCATACCCCTGCCTGTACATTATGCCTTGAATCTATTCTTCCGCGGCCAGAAATCTGCTCCTTTTACTCTCTGTTTCGAACGCACTAGACGACCAGTTCTTATAGCCTTTAGCCGCACCCTTATCCTACTCCTCCTCTGTTCCTCTGGTGATGAGGAGGTTGACCCAGGCCCTGCAGCCCTTAGCTCCACTCCCATTCCCCAGGCGCTCTCATTTGTTTACTTCTGTAACCATAAAATCCTTGGTTTCATGCATGTTAACATTAGAAGCCTCCTCCCTAAGTTTGTTTTATTCACTGCTTAAGCACACTCCGCCAACCCGGATGTCCTAGCCGTGTCTGAATCCTGGCTTAGGAAGGCTACCAAAAATCCTGTAATTTCCATCCCTAACTATAACATTTCCCGACAAGATAGAAATGCCAAAGGGGTTAGAGTTGCAATCGACTGCAGAGATAGCCTGCAGAGTTCTGTCATACTATCCAGGTCTGTGCCCAAACCATTCGAATTTCTACTTATAAAAATACACCTTTCCCGAAACAAGTCTCTCACAGTTGCCGCTTGTTATAAACCCCCTTCAGCCCCCAGCTGTGCCCTGGACACCATATGTGAATTGATTGCCCCCCATCTACCTTCAGAGTTCGTACTGTTAGGTGACCTAAACTGGGACATGCTTCACACCCCGGCCGTCCTGCAATCTAAGCTAGATGTCTTCAATCTCACACAAATGATCAAGGAACCTCCCAGGTACAACCCTAAATCCGTAACCAACCCTCTTAGATATCATCCTGACCAACTTGCCCTCTAAATACACCTCTGCAGTCTTTAACGAGGGTCTCAGCGATCACTGCCTCATTGCCTGCGTGAGTAATGGGTCCGCGGTCAAACGACCACCCCTCATCACTGTCAAACGCTCCCTAAAACACTTCAGCGAGCAGCCCTTTCTAATCGACCTGGCCGGGTGTCCTGGAAGGATATTGACCTCATCCCATCAGTAGAGGATGCCTGGTTGCTCTTTAAAAGTGCTTTCTTCACCGTCTTAAATAAGCATGCCCCATTAAAAGAAAATGTAGAAACTAAGAACATATATAGCCCTTGGTTCACCCCAGACTTGACTGCCCTTGACCAGCACAAAAACATCCTGTGGCGTTCTGCATTAGCATCGAATAGCCCCCGCGATATGCAACTTTTCAGGGAAGTCAGGAACCAACATACTCAATCAGTTAGGAAAGCTAAGGCTAGCTTTTTCAAACAGAAATTTGCATCCTGCAGCACAAATCCCCCCCCCCCCCCCCCTTCACCGAAATCCAGACAGCTGATGTTCTGAAAGAGCTGCAAAATCTGAATCGCTACTAATCAGCTGGGCTAGACAATCTGGACCCTCTCTTTCAAAAATTATCCGCCAAAATTGTTGCAACCCCTATTACTAGCCTATTCAACCTCTATTTTGTATCGTCTGAGATCCCCAAATATTGGAAAGCTACCGCGGTCATCCCCCTCTTCAAAGGGGAGACACTCTAGACCCAAACTGTTATAGACCTATATCCATCCTGGGTTCAATTCTCAGGCAGACTCTTTTCTCTGTATATATCAATGATGTCGCTCTTGCTGCTGGTAATCACTCTGATCTACCTCTACGCAGAAGACACCATTCTTTATACATCTGGCCCTTCTTTGGACACCGTGCTAACAAACCTCCAAACGAGCTTCAATGCCACACAACACTCCTTCCGAGGCCTCCAACTGCTTTTAAATGCTAGCTAAACTAAGTGTATGCTCTTCAAACGATCGCTGCCCGCACCCTCCCGCCCGACTAGCATCACTACTCTGGACAGTTCTGAATTAGAATATGTGGACAACTACAAATACCTAGGTGTCTAGTTAGACTGTAAACTCTCCTTCCAGACTCACATTAAGCATCTCCAATCCAAAACTAAATCTAGAATCGGCTTCCTATTTCGCAACAAAGCATCCTTCACTCATGCTGCAAACATACCTTCGTAAAACTGACTATCCTACCGATCCTTAACTTCAGCGATGTCATTTACCAAATAGCCTCCAACACTCTACTCAGCAAACTGGATGTATTCTATCACAGTGCCATCTGTTTTGTCACCAAAGCCCCATATACTACCCACCACTGCAACCTGTTTGCGCTCATTGGCTGACCCTCGCTTCATACTTGTTGCCAAACCCACTGGCTCCAGGTCATCTATAAGTCTATGCTAGGTGAAGCCCCGCCTTACCTCAGCTCACTGGTCACCATAGCAACACCCACCCGTAGCACGCGCTCCAGCAGGTATATGTCACTGGTAATCCCCAAAGCCAATACTTCCTTTGGCCACCTTTCCTTCCAGTTCTCTGCTGCCAATGACTGGAACGAATTGCAAAAATCACTGAAGCTGGAGTCATATCTCCATCTAACTTTAAGCATCAGCTGTCAGAACAGTTTACCGATCACTGTACCTGTACACAGCCTATCTGTAAATAGCACATCCAACTACCTCATCCACATTTTGTTATTTATCCTCTTGCTCTTTTGCACCCCAGTATCTCTACCTGCACATCATCATCTGCACATCTATCACAGTGTTAATGTTAAATTGTAATTATTTCGCCTCCATGGCCTATTTATTGCCTTACCTCTCTACTCTTCAGCATTTGCACACACTGTACATAGATTTTTCTATTGTGTTATTGACTATACGTTTGTTTGTGTAACTCTGTGTTGTTTAAGTCGCACTGCTTTGCTTTATTTACATTTAAATCATTTAGCAGACGCTCTTATCCAGAGCGACTTACAAATTGGTGCATTCACCTTATGATATCCAGTGGAACAACCACTTTACAATAGTGCATCTAAATCTTTTAAGGGGGGGGGGGGTTAGAAGGATTACTTTATCCTATCCTAGGTATTCCTTAAAGAGGTGGGGTTTCAGGTGTCTCCGGAAGGTGGTGATTGACTCCGCTGTCCTGGCGTCGTGAGGGAGCTTGTTCCACCATTGGGGTGCCAGAACAGCGAACAGTTTTGACTGGGCTGAGCGGGAACTGTGCTTCCTCAGAGGTAGGGGGGCCAGCAGGCCAGAGGTGGATGAACGCAGTGCCCTTGTTTGGGTGTAGGGCCTGATCAGAGCCTGAAGGTACGGAGGTGCCGTTCTCTTCACAGCTCCGTAGGCAATCACCATGGTCTTGTAGCGGATGCGAGCATCAACTGGAAGCCAGTGGAGAGAGCGGAGGAGCGGGGTGACGTGAGAGAACTTGGGAAGGTTGAACACCAGACGGGCTGCGGCGTTCTGGATGAGTTGTAGGGGTTTAATGGCACAGGCAGGGAGCCCAGCCAACAGCGAGTTGCAGTAATCCAGACGGGAGATGACAAGTGCCTGGATTAGGACCTGCGCCGCTTCCTGTGTGAGGCAGGGTCGTACTCTGCGAATGTTGTAGAGCATGAACCTACAGGATCGGGTCACCGCCTTGATGTTAGTGGAGAACGACAGGGTGTTGTCCAGGATCACGCCAAGGTTCTTAGCACTCTGGGAGGAGGACACAAGGGAGTTGTCAACCATGATGGCGAGATCATGGAACGGGCAGTCCTTCCCCGGGAGGAAGAGCAGCTCCGTCTTGCCGAGGTTCAGCTTGAGGTGGTGATCCGTCATCCACACTGATATGTCTGACAGACATGCAGAGATGCGATTCGCCGCCTGGTTATCAGAAGGGGGAAAGGAGAAGATTAATTGTGTGTCGTCTGCATAGCAATGATAGGAGAGACCATGTGAGGATATGACAGAGCCAAGTGACTTGGTGTATAGCGAGAATAGGAGAGGGCCTAGAACAGAGCCCTGGGGGACACCAGTGGTGAGAGCGCATGGTGCGGAGACAGATTCTCGCCACGCCACCTGGTAGGAGCGACCTGTCAGGTAGGACGCAATCCAAGCGTGGGCCGCGCTGGAGATGCCCAACTCGGAAAGGGTGGAGAGGAGGATCTGATGGTTCACAGTATCAAAGGCAGCAGATAGGTCTAGAAGGATGAGAGCAGAGGAGAGAGAGTTAGCTTTAGCAGTGCGGAGAGCCTCCGTGACACAGAGAAGAGCAGTCTCAGTTGAATGCCCAGTCTTGAAACCTGACTGATTAGGATCAAGAAGGTCATTCTGAGAGAGATAGCAGGAGAGCTGGCCAAGGACGGCACGTTCAAGAGTTTTGGAGAGAAAAGAAAGAAGGGATACTGGTCTGTATTTGTTGACATCGGAGGGATCGAGTGTAGGTTTTTTCAGAAGGGGTGCAACTCTCGCTCTCTTGAAGACGGAAGGGACGTAGCCAGCGGTCAAGGATGAGTTGATGAGCGAGGTGAGAAGGTCTCCGGAAATGGTCTGGAGAAGAGAGGAGGGGATAGGGTCAAGTGGGCAGGTTGTTGGGCGGCCGGCCGTCACAAGACGCGAGATTTCATCTGGAGAGAGAGGGGAGAAAGAGGTCAAAGCACAGGGTAGGGCAGTGTGAGCAGGACCAGCGGTGTCGTTTGACTTAGCAAACGAGGATCAGATATCGTCAACCTTCTTTTCAAAATGGTTGACGAAGTCATCCGCAGAGAGGGAGGAGGGGGGGGGGGAGGGGGAGGAGGATTCAGGAGGGAGGAGAAGGTAGCAAAGAGCTTCCTAGGGTTAGAGGCAGATGCTTGGAATTTAGAGTGGTAGAAAGTGGCTTTAGCAGCAGAGACAGAAGAGGAGAATGTAGAGAGGAGGGAGTGAAAGGATGCCAGGTCCGCAGGGAGGCGAGTTTTCCTCCATTTCCGCTCGGCTGCCCGGAGCCCTGTTCTGTGAGCTCGTAGTGAGTCGTCGAGCCACGGAGCAGGAGGGGAGGACCGAGCCGGCCTGGAGGATAGGGGACAGAGAAAATCAAAGGATGCAGAAAGGGAGGAGAGGAGGGTTGAGGAGGCAGAATCAGGAGATAGGTTGGAGAAGGTTTGAGCAGAGGGAAGAGATGATAGGATGGAAGAGGAGAGAGTAGCGGGAGAGAGAGAGCGAAGGTTGGGACGGCGCAATACCATCCGAGTAGGGGCAGAGTGAGAAGTGTTGGATGAGAGCAAGAGGGAAAAGGATACAAGGTAGTGGTCTGAGATTTGGAGGGGAGTTGCAATGAGATTAGTGGAAGAACAGCATCTAGTAAAGATGAGGTCAAGCGTATTGCCTGCCTTGTGAGTAGGGGGGGAAGGTGAGAGGGTGAGGTCAAAAGAGGAGAGGAGTGGAAAGAAGGAGGCAGAGAGGAATGAGTCAAAGGTAGACGTGGGGAGGTTAAAGTCACCCAGAACTGTGAGAGGTGAGCCATCTTCAGGAAAGGAACTTATCAAGGCATCAAGCTCATTGATGAACTCTCCAAGGGAGTTCTTTATCTTGGCCAGGTCGCAGTTGTAAATGAGTACTTGTTCTCAACTGGCCTACGTGGTAAAAAAATAAAAAGGTGAAATAAAATGTAAATTAAAAAAATAAAAACTGCTTGATAGTAAACCCGCTACAAACGCGTTAGTTACTATAACTATGTTGACTATGACGTTAGCTAATATGATGACAACGATGTAGGCTGTGTGTAGCGGTTATAGTAGGAAGGTTTGGCTTGGAAAAGTTTTTTTTCACCTGGTCACAGACAGCTGTTGAAGTCCACAAACAAAGGGAAAAGGTGAGAGGAGAGCACGTAGATGTGAGAAAGAATTATACACCAAGCAAAGTGATCATGCTGTTTATATGGGGCTGCTATGAAAGTGAACTGTGTTTGCGGGTGATCAGGGGTGTATTCATTCTGCTGACTTTGTTGAAAAACGTTTCTTAGAAGCAAACGGAATGGGGATAAACATTCTTGAACTTGTCCAATAGAAACTCTTGTTTGCAGCTGTTTGGACTATTGATTACACCCTAGATCAGCTGGATGCAGACAAGAGTGTGCAAGGTGGTATTGAATGTGTCATTGTCTGTCACCTTGATTTCTCGACTTGTGCACCTACTTTGTAAACTTTTAATCGTAGGCTAGGTTGTAGCAATCTCATGATGGGTATAGGGATAATTAGAGTATTATGTAGAAGCCTAAACCTAGCCTAGCCTGTTACATTGAGCTGGGTGAATGGAATATGAATGACAGTCATGAATATGCTGTAATATAAATAAGGCCATGCTCATTAAAATAAATCGTCCTCCCTAATCTTAAACGGCACTGACCACCACTGCCTTCCATCCTTCCATGAGGTATATGACAGGTGAAACCCATGTGGAGCCAGTTCACCTGTCCAATCAGTGAGTTTCCAAGGAAGGATGCACTTTTTAAAGGAATGTCAACATAATCCTTCTCGTTTGGAATCTCTAAAGAAATGAAGAATTGTTTTGGAATTTAGTCAATAATACACATCTGAAATATCAGGAGGTTCATTATACAGATTAACTCAACAGACCTACTCACACCCTTACAGTTTTCACATTTTGCTTCAATGAATTTGCTTCATTCAATAGCATTTTTACAATGCAGCTAACATCATTGGGACACTTGTACATAAGAACATTAAGAAAGTTAGCTGGTTTAATTGTATTCATTTTATTGCAGATCCTCTACTTATTAATCCCAAGAGAGGGACATTAGTCACCAGCAATACACTTACAGCAACATTAGGCTGAGCACTGATGGCTGGTGAAACAAGCATAACCCATGACTTACAGAGAAGCAAATGGATTCAATAGAATAGACTGTAAACCCATGGAATCAAAAACATCAATACATGATCAATAATGGCATGGAATAATGTGCAAAGTATAAAACAATATCTACAAAATACATATAAAAAGCAAAGGAACTGTACAAACAAGGTGAAAAATCTGTCGATGGCTGACCCTGTAAAACAACACATTTCACCGCACGTATCCCGGTGTATGTGACAATAAAATATATATTTTGGGAGGATTGTAAGAACAGAACAGTATACAAAACATTTGCATGAAATAGTTGTCCCATTGGTATTCATCATGAGTCACACTGGACATAGCCTACTACACTGCAACATTGCACCACCATCCAAAGACCAGGTGCAGTGTCTTACAAAAGTTTGGACATCTACACAGTCAAGGGTTATTCTTTATTTGAACTATTTTCTACATTGTAGAATAATAGCGAAGACATCAACACTATGAAATAACACATATGGAATCATGTAGTAACCAAAAAAAGTGTTAAACAAATCAAAATAGCAAGTTGAGATTATTCAAAGTAGCCACCCTTTGCCTTGACAGCTTTGCACACTCTTGGCATTCTCTCAACCAGCTTCTATTGGAATGCTTTTCCAACAGTCTTGAAGCAGTTCCCACATATGCTGAGCACTTATTGGCTGCTTTTCCTTCACTCTGCGGTCCAACTCATCCCAAACCATCTCAATTCGGTTGAGGTCGGGTGATTGTGGAGGCCAGGTCATCTGATGCAGCACTCCATCACTCTCCTTCTTGGTCAAATAGCCCTTACACAGCCTGGAGGTGTGTTGGGTCATTGTCCTGTTGAAAAACAAATTATAGTCCCACTAAGTGCAAACCAGATGGGATGGCGTATCGCAGCAGAATTCTGTGGTAGCCATGCTGGTTGTGTGCCTTGAATTCTAAATAAATCACAGACAGTGTAATCAGCAAAGCACCCCCTCACCTCCTCCATGCTTCACGGTGGGAACCACACATGCAGAGATCATCCGTTCACAAAGAGGTTGGAACTAAAAATCTAATTTGGACTAATCAGACCAAAGGACAGATTTCCACCGGTCGAATGTCCATTGCTCGTGTTTCTTGGTCCAAGCTAGTCTCTTTTTCTTATTGGTGTCCTTTTAGTAGTGGTTTATTTGCAGCAATTTGACCATGAAAGCCTGATTCACGCAGTCTCCTCTGAACAGTTGATGTTGAGATGTGTCTGTTACTTGAACACTGTGAAGCATTTATTTGGGCTTCAATTTCTGAGGCTGGTAACTCTAATGAACTTATCCTCTGCAGCAGAGGTAACTCTGGGTCTTCCATTCCTGTGGCGGTCCTCATGAGAGCCAGTTTCATCATAGCGCTTGATGGTTTTTGTGACTGCACTTGAAGAAACTTTTCCAGATTGACTGACCTTCATGTCTTAATGTCATTTTTCTTTGCTTATTTGAGCTGTTCTTGCCATAATATGGACTTTGTGTTTTTTCAGATAGGGCTATCTTCTGTATACCACCCCTACCACAACACAACTGATTGGCTCAAACGCATTAAGGAAAGAAATTCCACAAATTAACTTAACAAGGCACACCTGTTAATTGATCGCTACGAATAATTTACATCTTGCAAAATATTATTTTTAGTTTAACAGGCAAAAATGACCTATCTGGTTAGCTACATTTACGATTCTCATATCTAGCTGATAATTATGAAGTAAATGTTTGCTTTGTTTAAAAAAATAATTTAAAAAACAAAAAAAACAGGTAAAGACAAACTGCATGTTCCATTCAAGTCTCGCTCTCCCTCTGACTCTCTCGCTCTCAAACATAAATTCATAAAAAATTCTACAATGTGATTTTCTGGATATTTTTTTCTCATTTTGTCTGTCATAGTTGACGTGTACCTATGATGAAAATTACAGGCCTCTCTCATCTTTTTAAGTGGGAGAACTTGCACAATTGGTGGCTGACTAAATACTTTTTTGCCCCACTGTATGTGTTATTTCATAGTTTTGATGTCTTCACCTATTATTGTACAATGTAGAACATAGTAAAAATAAAGAAAAACCCTGGAATGAGTAGGTAGCGCCGTTCTTGTGTATTTTATCTGAATCCTCGTGTTACTATTTGTATTTATTTTTTAACTGTATCGTTTGGAAGGGCTCGTTAGCAAGCATTACACCCGTTGTATTCGCCGCATGTGACAAATAACATTTCATTTCATTTAGCGCTATTTGATATTTCTCACTTAAACAATAAATGTACAATTCCCCCAAAATAATCTCACGTGTTATAGGATCTTTGGTGTTTTCTTCTTCTTTTCATAATAGCTGCCATCGTCACGGCTGCTATCACAGCGAGTACCACCACCACACCAAATATTAATGTAGCTATAGGTGAGGTTTGTGGTCCACATTCAGAGTCGGACCAATGAGTTCCAGGTTTAATTTGCTGAAGCTTCAAGGTATCACATCTATAATAAGAGAAATAGACCACTGATAATCAAGAATTTGGTCATCCAACATTTAGTTTCACATTTCTATGTTAATATTGTAGTGTTTAGCTTATATTTTGAGGGAAATAACCATTATACATGAGCCACACTTACTGTGTGTATGTCTGGCAGGATGTAAATGATCCATCTGAATAGGTATCACCAGTACAGTCAGAACACACAGTATCTGTAGATGTTGTTCCTGCACCAACACAGGGTGAAACTCATTAAGGATCCTAACTTGAGATGTGCTTAACTCACGATTGCATAAATCATGCACTGATGTCAATGGAAGATTTGCATGAAGACATACCTGTGTGGCTGATGTATTGACCAGGTTTACAGCTGCTGTGTCTCTGGGCTGCTCTACAACCATCCTTAGTTGGGTCTAGACAGTAGAACCCCTCCAGTGTCCCACAGACAGTGTCTGATGAAGGTCTACATGACTGCTTTACCATCAAACCCAAACCTATAGAGAAAACATGGCCTGTATTATCTGATGCAGATAAAACTGACATATCCACATAGCATAACAACGTAGACTAACATATCAGTGTTTGTGTCTGGGTTTCAGTACAGACACACACCACCACTCTTACCTGGATCACAGTTGGTACACACTTTGCATTTTATGAGACCATTGGGCTCATCAAGGAATGTAGAATCAACACAGGGCACACAGCTGGTACTGGTGAATTCAGTACAATGCTTATGTACATGATTTCCTGGGGAAGAGAGAATCACAATGTCATGTTTTTCTGTTAGTGTTGATGATGTATTAACATCTGGGGATTCATATGATGTAAAGAGAGGGTCCTTACCTGGTGAACACATGGGACAACATTCATCCCCTATTCTGTACTCAGCTCTACCACATGCAATACAGGACCCGATGCTTTCAAGCACCAATATAATAGGTATCTGGAAGTAGAGAACAGAATTCTAACCCAAATATTCACATTTCAAATAAAATTATAGTAATTATGTGGGACCATTTTAAACAGTATTTTGTGAGTGTGGTGGCACCCCCTGGTGTATTTTTATTTTGTCTTTAAAGGTGTGACACCAGACCCTAAACCTAGGTCAGCGTTTCCATAACTCGGTCCTGGGGACCCCAAGGGGTGAAAGTTTTGGTTGTCTCCCTAGCACTACACAGCTGACTCATAATCAAAGCTTGAAGATGAGTTCATTATCTGAATCAGCTGTTTAGTGCTAGGGCAAAAACGTATTGTGCACCCCTTAGGGTTCCCAGGACCGAGTTTGGGAAACGCTAACCTAGTGAAAATGTACATCTCTCCACCACATTTTTTTTTACGAGGTTTCAGTAAAATGGACAGAACTAGTAGGATAATAATAACAACTCTGATTTATATTTCGTAGATGAAATATTTACATTGAGAACTGTTTTTTTAACATGCCAAGCCACATGTGTAAATCAGAAAGTTTCACTTACAGTCCATATCAAGGTTTCAAACTGTGCCATGGTTCCTCAATCCTCTCCAACTCACTGGAAGACCCACACACTGGATTTGTTCTTAGGAGTTTTGATGTATCGAGATGAACTGACCTGTAGACTTAATGTATTTTAATACATGTAAATATAATCCTTTCAGTTTGTAAATCATGAGATCTTTTCTGAATTGAATCAGTCAAAAAAACAACTGTAATAAGATAGTTAACTGAATGAAACAGGTAAATAGTTAGAGAATGCTGCCATCTTGGCCACTCGATACAGCTACGACCGGAAGTGATTTTTGTAGCAGGTTTGGAGAGCATTTTCGCTAACCCGAAACCCTAACCCTTTTCCTAACCTTAACCTAACTCTCCTAACCTGCTGCGTAAGTTCTTCTAACGGTCCGTGCAATCCAGGATCCTTGAGACGTCCCTACCCCATTGTTCTGGGGCATTTGACTCGCTTTCTTTACTCAACTTGATAATGGATCTGAGTAGCAGCATCGTTATTTGGTTCACTGTCTGCTAGGTCTAGCATCATCCTAGTTGGGAATAAATAAATAGACTTAGACAATTATAGGGAACACACATTATGAACTAATTTGCAGTTAAGTGTGTATGTAGACATAATTAGGATTATTGTGTCATGTCATAAGTGTTCCCGCTACCCTAGTGTTAATTACTATTACATATGGAAAAAATACTGAATAGGTTACCATTGGCTCATAATGCCTTATAAAAGCCTAACTATTTATTTAGTAAATTAGTGCCTGGCTGTCATCAAATCAAAATGTATTGGTCACATGCCCAGAATACCGGATGTAAACTTTGCAGTGAACAGGCTATCCTCAACAGCGCAATACACATGTACTGTACAACAAAATCCAGCCAAGTACTAGATTTTTTTTTTTTTTTTTTTTTAGAAGTTGTATATATTCCTAGTACTTTTACAATAGGAATATGCTGGGATCTGCAATAAAGTAAATAGTAGCAACAGCAGTATTGACCGTGTGTGTCAGTGTGAATTTTGTTAATTATACATAGATACATGAGATATTTGAATAGAATACATATTGCCTACCATTTGTATTTTATAGTTATGCTTTTGTCTATTCAAATCTGGTCACTAACATAGGCCTATGACATTGCACCAAATTCTTGTCTCAAAAACATCTAATCTTTGCTTCAGAAGAAGGTTAGTGTTTTTTGTCATGAATGTTGTTCTGGAGGCAGCTCTGCAGAGTGGTCCCTAGTTGGCACAGCCACAAAGTCAGAAAATATCATTTTAAACCTAACCTTAACCACACTGCCTAACTCTAACCTTAAGACCAAAAAGATCCTTTTTGTTTAAATACAATTTTTACAAAATAGCCAATTTTGACTTTGCAGCTGGCCTATTTTAAGGGGGAAATGCTCAATTCTGCCTCCAGGACAAGACTCATGATCCTCCATTTAGGCAGCGCACGTGGCAATAGGCCTAGCTGATTAATGAGTTTCGGCTGTCAGTGAAAAGCATCTAAAATGTGTGAAGATAATGTGTCTTGAGTATAATTAAAATGTTATGACAAGAAGGGGAGGGGTGTGTGGAGAAGATATGGATGTCTTTCTGCAGAATGCACTCACTCAGCTTTCCAGAATGTGCTCCACTGTCTCCTGACAATTCCTGAACATTCATTGTGTCATTGTGTGAATTGTTTGTCCTTTGTTTATTTTGATCAATTATCCATTCCATATGTAACCAGTAGGCCTAGTAAATGTCCATCCCCCTCATTTTGTTACATTAATTACTGTTAATGCATGCATTACAGTCATTTACCGTTCTCATTCTCAAAGTGGAAACGTTGTTTGCAGAGTTCACAACCTGCTACACTTGTGAGAAACATTGTTTTGGTTTATTTCATGACCATCATTTAAGAGTATGGTCCATTTTCTTTTTTTATTGTCTTTTGTTTGGAGGGCTTCATGTGAGCATGTGTGGTTTCCCTTCCCTGTAGCTCAGTTGGTAGAGCATGGTGTTTGCAACACCAGGGTTGTGGGTTCGATTCCCACGGGGGGCCAGCACAGAAAAAAAAAATGTATGAAATGTATGCATTCACTACTGTAAGTCGCTCTGGATAAGAGCGTCTGCTAAATGACTAAAAATGTAAAAAAATGTAAAAAATGTTTTCTCTGTCCTGATAATGTTGAGGGAGCGTGTACACATGAGCACGCCAACCTCCTGAGTTGATACAATGTTGCACTTCACTAGAGACAGCTCAAGTCAAGACCGATAGAAAGGGAGGCACACCAGCAGAGTAGAGATTCATGCGATTGAAAGAACCAGAATTTTCATCAGGATATTTTCTACTGTTTTTATTTGTTGGCCTTAGGCCTAGGTATTTTACAGTTAACGATGGAAGTTATATGCCTAATGCTGCATTGGCCTATAGGCTCTCTCTGAGTTCCATGCGTTAATGTCTTTAGCTACCAATGGATCGTGGTGAATCAATGTCCAGTTCTAAAATTGGTTTAGGACCTATTTAACCAGTCTAAAGTTGTTTGTCACCCTTGGTGAACATAACTCAGAGAAAATACATATCACATCTGGCATTCCACAAGATTCGATTTTGGGTCCGGTACTGTTCAGTTTAAGTTGGAAGTTTTCATACACTTAGGTTGAAGTCATTAAAACTACTTTTTCAACCACTCCACAAATGTCTTGTCAAACACAAACTATAGTTTTGGCAAGTCGATTAGGACATCTACTTTGTACATGACACAAGTTATTTTTCCAACAATTGTTTACAGACAGATTATTTCACTGTATCACAATTCCAGTGGGTCAGAAGTTTACATACACTAAGTTGACTGTGCCTTTAAACAGCTTGGAAAATTCCAGAAAATGATGTCATGGCTTTAGAAGCTTCTGATAGGCTAATTGACTTAATTTGAGTCAATTGGAGATGTACCTGTGGATGTATTTCAAGGCCCACCTTCAAACTCAGTGCCTCTTTGCTTGACATCATGGGAAAATCAAATGAAAACAGCCAAGACCTCAGAAAAAAAAATGGTTGACCTCCACAAGTCTGGTTCATCCTTGGGAGCAATTTCCAAATGCCTGAAGGCACCACGTTCATCTGTACAAACAATAGTACGCAAGTATAAACACCATGGGTCCATGCAGCCGTCATACCACCCAGGAAGGAGACACGTTCTGTCTCCTAGAGATTAACGTACTTTGGTGCGAAAAGTGCAAATCAATCCCAGAACAACAGTAAAGGACCTTGTGAAGCTGCTGGAGGAAACAGGTACAAAAGTATCTATATCCACAGTAAAACGAGTCCTATATCGGCATAACCTGAAAGGCCGCTCAGCAAGGAAGAAGCGACTGCTCCAAAACAGACCATAAAAAAGCCAGACTATGGTTTGCAACTGCACATGGGGACAAAGATCGTACTTTTTGGAGAAATGTCCTCTGGTCTGATGAAACAAAAATGGAACTGTTTGGTCATAATGACCATCGTTATGTTTGGAGGAAAAAGGGGGAGGCTTGCAAGCCAAAAGCACCATCCCAACCGTGAAGCACGGGGGTGGCAGCATCATGTTGTGGAGGTGGCTTTGCTGCAGGAGGGATAGGTGCACTTCACAAAAGAAATGGCATCATGAGGCAGGAGAATTATGTGGATGTATTAAAGCAACATCTTAAGACATCAGTCAGGAAGTTAAAGCTTGGTCGCAAATGGGTCTTCCAAATGGACAATGACCCCAAGCATACTTCCAAAGTTGTGGCAAAATGTGTTAAAGACAACAAAGTCAAGGTATTGGCATGGCCATCACAAAGACCTGACCTCAATCCTATAGAAAATTTGTAGGCAGAACTGAAAAAGCGTGCGCAAGCAAGGAGGCCTACAAACCTGACCCAGTTGCACCAGCTCTGTCAGGAGGAATGGGCCAAAATTCACCCAATTTATTGTGGGAAGCTTGTGGAAGGCTACCCGAAACATTTGACCCAAGTTAAACAATTTAAAGGCAATGCTACCAAATACTAATTGAGTGTATGTGTAACAGTGTAGGTTCCGTCCCTCTCTTCGCCCCAACCCGGGACCCTTGCACACATCAACAACTGACACCCACCGAAGCATCGTTACCCATCGCGCCACAAGAGCCACGGCCCTTGCAACGCAAGGGGAAACCCTACTCCAAGTCTCAGAGCGAGTGACGTCACTGATTGAAATACTATTAGCGCGCACCACCGCTAACTAACTAGCCATTTCACATCGGTTACATATGTAAACTTCTGACCCACCGGGAATGTGATGAAAGAAATAAAAACTGAAATAAATCATTCTCTCTACTATTATTCTGACATTTCACATTCTTAAAATACAGTGGTGATCCTAACTGACCTAAAACAGGGACATTTTACTAGGATTAAATATCAGGAATTGTGAAAAACTGAGTTTAAATCTATTTGGCTAAGGTGTATGTAAACTTCCGACTTCAACTGTATATATGTTACCCCTTGGCAGTATTATCTTAAAGCCTAGTATTGATCTTCATTACTATGCAGACGATACACAACTTTACATTTCTGTGTCACCTGAGGATTTTAGCTGAAAATACTTGGATAGCTCACAACTTCCTCCAGCTAAATCAAGACAAGACCAACCTACTTATTGTTGGAGCCAAAGCAAAGAGAGAATCTGTCTGCACATTTTAATTCACGGGCAACAAAGATAAAATACCAGGAAAAAAACCTAGGTGTCATTTTAGATTCTTAACTTATTTACGAATCACACATTAGGAATGTGACCAAAATAGCTTTTTACCACCTTAGGAACATTGCCAAAACGTGGGTCGTTTCGATTGAGTTCAGGAATGAACTTTCAAAGCAGAAGGCAGTTGAGTCACCAAGAGGTAGAACAGACATTGTAAACAAATGGGAGACAACAGCCTTGTCGTAAAATTATTTCGATTGAGTTCAGGAATGAACTTTCAAAGCAGAAGGCAGTTGAGTCACCAAGAGGTAGAACAGACATTGTAAACAAATGGGAGACAACAGCCTTGTCGTAAAATTATTTCGATTGAGTTCAGGAATGAACTTTCAAAGCAGAAGGCAGTTGAGTCACCAAGAGGTAGCACTACATTGTAAACAAAAGGGAGACAACAGCCTTGTCGTAAAATTACAAATACAGTCATTCATCAACATTAAAATGACATCACATGTTAAGTGCAGTAGCAGAAAACATAATAAGTAGGCTATTTTTTATACCTAAATAATCCATATCCTACCTTGCCTTGGTTAGCGTTTGGACTATTTTACTTTCACTTTCCAAATGACAAAATGAGGCGGCAACTATGCTGAAACCATGAAACTCCTGTCAATTTAGTGAAAGCCTATGTTCTATCAGTGGGTAAAATAAAACATTTCCTCCCATGTAACGTGTTAGTAGTCTGCCTGTGAAAAATCAGGAAATCGTGTATCATTATTGTCACTGGAGATACAGGATTACACACGGTCACATTTCATAACGCTTTCAAATCAATGACCTACACCCCAGACCGCCAAATTCAGCCAGTCGATGGCCTTCCTCATCTGGAACA
The DNA here is from genome assembly GCF_965601325.2 of Salmo salar. Taxonomy (NCBI): domain Eukaryota; kingdom Metazoa; phylum Chordata; class Actinopteri; order Salmoniformes; family Salmonidae; genus Salmo; species Salmo salar. Next base: position 104,076,572 of record NC_138305.1, on the reverse strand, counting down.
CATCCATCCGTTTATAATGTCATGACGAAGTATAGCTTTAGTTTAGATGTGCTCAATCTAAACAGAGTACTAAATGATTAACCTCCAATTCTCCTTCAAGTACCATGTAGCAATTCGTTGAGTCTGTAGGATAACCGAACACGCTTCGAGCTAAAATGGGATTTAAATACCAAAAAGGTGTAATATATTATCCCCTGGAACACATCCAAGTCCTGTGAATACATCTTTATATTCACTCAAAATGTCAGTGTCTGTCCTTTGTTCAAGCTGGAATATTCTCGGTATTAAACCCATTTGCAGACAAGCTGATCTTCCAAGTATTGCAGGTGCATCTTGTTCTATCACTTGACATTCCAGGTCAAACACTTTCTCTTTGTATTGGCAGTTGAGTGTTTTCTTGCCTTTTTGATCTATCTGGTGGCCAGAAAACGTCCCTAGTTTGCGGTGGGATTTTTGCATGGAATCGCCACTCACTTTCACCTTCAGCGTTTTCAAGTCTCTCCCGGACAAGACTTTACATTCAGCTCCTGTATCCAGCTTAACAGTACATGTGTGGTTGTTTATTTCCAGTGTTTCTGAGTAATCTGCCTCGCACTTGGTCATTTGTGATTTCACACACAATTCCGTCCCGTATCAGTGACTCGGTAAATTGTTGAAACTCAAGTCATTTTTTAGATCAGTCGCATACGCATCAATTGACTTTGTTTGTCCTTGCACTGTCGTAAAAAAGATATCGGACTTTCCTGAGGCGGTTTTTCTTGGCTCATAGTACGTTCGTCAAAATCGAAAGTATTGAATACTTTGCTTCCATCATCTCCGGCAACGTGCAGGAATGTGGCGGATTTCTCGGAGATGCCACTGGCGATGATATATAGTAAAGGTTGAATTTCTGGACCCACACTAGATTTCCCTCTAGGTTCAGAGTAGTTGGTGGTCTCATTTGTTCCATGTTTCGGAATGTTGCGCTTTCCTTGTATAACCGTTTAACTTCTGACACCATGTAATATATTAGCACAATGAGGCACGGATGCGGATGGCAGAACAACGTTTATCAGATGTCATGGGTCAAGGGCAGACGATCACATGTAGTAATTAGTAACAGCGCCACTCACACGCACTCCAGGTAAGTACAGGAACATACATGACAAAAGGTTATCAAAAGGGATGTTTATTCAGAGTGGATATTAGTCCCATTGTGAATCCATATTAAATGTATGTTTTCTTAAAAGAACATTAAGCCTGCAATTTAATTTGATGAATTCGTTTCTGTAATCCCCACTGTTTTCATGTAATTGTAACTACTTTTATTGCATTTTTTTTTTTTTAATACATACAATAATGCCGCAATGAAGCAGTAAGGCATACACATTAAGGGCTGTTCTTAGCATGATGCAGAGCATGTTCATTCTCATTCACTCTCATTGTGTCCCTCAAACGCCATTGTTTAGATTTACATAAAATAACATAAAAATATAGGACAAAACACACATCACAACAAGAAAGACACTACATCAAATCAAATCAAATTTATTTATAAAGCCCTTCTTACATCAGCTGATATCTCAAAGTGCTGTACAGAAACCCAGCCTAAAACCCCAAACAGCAAGCAATACAGGTGTTGAAGCACGGTGGCTAGGAAAAACTCCCTAGAAAGGCCAAAACCTAGGAAGAAACCTAGAGAGGAACCAGGCTATGAGGGGTGGCCAGTCCTCTTCTGGCTGTGCCGGGTGGAGATTTTAACAGAGATTATATACATAGAGACATAAGACAACATAGCATGGCAGCAACACATGAAAACACAACATGGCAGCAGCACAACATTGTAGCAGCACAAAACATGGTACAAACATTATTGGGCACAGACAACAGCACAAAGGGCAAGAAGGTAGAGACAACAATACATCACGCGAAGCAGCCACAACTCAACCTTTCTTGTGGGAACCCCACTTTGAATCCAGTTTATAAACTGTGACTTACATTTTTCATTTCACATTCAAATCACTCTTAGTTAATAGTTTGTTTCACTGTCCAAAATGACAAGGAATCCAGTCAATAGTCAGAGGGAGAAGGTCCATTTGCCTTCAATTGAGAACAGTCAGAAGTGTCCATCATGTGCCAGAGCAACAGCAGAGCATCGTAAAATCATCCCTAAATCTGCCCCCTCCCTCCAGTCTAAGATGACGTCCTTCTCATGTTGCCTGCTTATTGAATGTATGATAATGAATGTAACCCTTCCAATTTCCATTAATAAAATCATATGCCCATTGGTAATAACACGTCTAAACAAAACATTGAAATAAACATTTGTTTAGTGTTGGAGAGGTAAAACAAACAGCTTGTGAAAAAAAAAACTTTATGAATAAAGTGAAAGTTATTGAATGTTTCTTGCATGTAACTGAAGCCTGCAGGTTAACGGCTCCACAAAAGGAAATGGCAGGTTTAGCCTGCTTAGACCCCGGAGCAGCTAGAGAGGGACATCAGAACAAGTCTAACTTCACCAGTACCACCATGGCTGAGAACACAGGGTGGAAGGTACCATGGTACATGACCCTACTACATGAGAAGGTTCATCATTGTATACAGATTGGTGTGGCCCAGTCTGAAAACCTCCCTGTAGACACTTTAAATGGCCCCTAGTAGATGTAGAAGGATCTGATGGTTGTTAGCACTATGGTTGGCTCAGTGGGGTGGGCACCATATTGGAGGTTGGTAGTGAAATTGTAATCCCCTAGTATTGTGATCCCTCTTTTTACAGGATTTTTTTTTACATGTTTTATTTATAGCTGTAAATTAACCAATGATATCAAGCCACACCTGGCCATGATTACAGACACCTGTGTGTGTCCTTGGACACAATATAAACTGGTGACGCACAGTGTTTGTCATTATACCCTGATGAAGACAACGTTCTGTCGAAACGTTGGTTATTAGGTTATTCAAATATTGCATCTGAGCTCCTAGAGTGTGGGGGCTCTCCTTTGTTATTTCAAGTGTTCTACTCCGTTAGCCAGCACCTACCTGAACAGGTGTGCATTTCAAACCTGTCAGTTTGAAGAGGTGAAGAAAGACCAAGAGATCTGTGTGCTTCAGTAGGAGCTGACAGAACTGACCATTTCTCATTATGAGGATGTGGTCAGAGGTCAGGTAGGAAGTAGGAACTTCTCTGTACTGTATATTTCAGAGTTCTGTGAGAGTATTGTAGCTCATGTACTGATCAACAAGTTGTGACCTTTGTTCATTTAATAAGGTTTAATGGGTATACATACAGACATACTGATTACCACTAACTATAACAGTGTCATCTATCCCTCTATCTCTGACCCTAACTACAGTATAAAAGTGATCTAACTATAACAGTGTCATCTATCCCTCTATCTCTGACCCTAACTACAGTATAAAAGTGATCTAACTATAACAGTGTCATCTATCCCTCTATCCCTGACCCTAACTACAGTATAAAAGTGATCTAACTATAACAGTGTCATCTATCCCTCTATCTCTGACCCTAACTACAGTATAAAAGTGATCTAACTATAACAGTGTCATCTATCCCTCTATCTCTGACACTAACTACAGTATAAAAGTGATCTAACTATAACAGTGTCATCTATCCCTCTATCTCTGACCCTAACTACAGTATAAAAGTGATCTAACTATAACAGTGTCATCTATCCCTCTATCCCTGACCCTAACTACAGTATAAAAGTGATCTAACTATAACAGTGTCATCTATCCCTCTATCTCTGACCCTAACTACAGTATAAAAGTGATCTAACTATAACAGTGTCATCTATCCCTCTATCTCTGACACTAACTACAGTATAAAAGTGATCTAACTATAACAGTGTCATCTATCCCTCTATCTCTGACCCTAACTACAGTATAAAAGTGATCTAACTATAACAGTGTCATCTATCCGTCTGCCTTTGAACCATAAAGGTTGACTAATATTTACAACAAGATTGATCTTGTTTAGGGACAATACAATTATCCTACCTAGACTATAGTAGCCTACAACACCACAATACAATTATCCTACCTAGACTATAGTAGCCTACAACACCACAATACAATTATTCTACCTAGACTATAGTAGCCTACAACACCACAATACAATTATCCTACCTAGACAATAGTAGCCTACAACACCACAATACAATTATCCTACCTAGACTATAGTAGCCTACAACACCATAATACAATTATCCTACCTAGACTATAGTAGCCTATAACACCACAATACAATTATCCTACCTAGACTATAGTAGCCTACAACACCACAATACAATTATCCTACCTAGACTATAGTAGCCTACAACACCACAATACAATTATCCTACCTAGACTATAGTAGCCTACAACACCACAATACAATTATCCTACCCAGACTATAGTAGCCTACAACACCACAATACAATTATCCTACCTAGACTATAGTAGCCTACAACACCACAATACAATTATCCTACCTAGACTATAGTAGTCTACAACACCATAATACAATTATCCTACCTAGACTATAGTAGCCTATAACACCACAATACAATTATCCTACCTAGATTAGCCTATAACACCACAATACAATTATCCTACCTAGATTAGCCTATAACACCACAATACAATTATCCTACCTAGACTATAGTAGCCTACAACACCACAATACAATTATCCTATCTAGACTATAGTAGCCTACAACACCACAATACAATTATCCTACCTACACTATAGTAGCCTACAACACCATAATACAATTATCCTACCTAGACTATAGTAGCCTATAACACCACAATACAATTATCCTACCTAGACTATAGTAGCCTATAACACCACAATACAATTATCCTACCTAGATTAGCCTATAACACCACAATACAATTATCCTACCTAGATTAGCCTATAACACCACAATACAATTATCCTACCTAGACTATAGTAGCCTATAACACTACAATACAATGATCCTACCTAGACTATAGTAGCCTATAACACCACAATGCAATGAGTAATTGCATTATTGTTTTCAAGTGAGTACAAGATTCTACTCTAGGCTGCAGTGAAAATGTCATCCCTTAAGATGGCGCCGGAGAAGAAGGCTGACGTTTTACGTGTCCCCAACCTATTGTGTTTTTTTGTTCGTTTCTTTGCGTTGTTTGTAACTTTTTTTATTTTTTTATTTCATACATAATGTTGCAGCTACCGTCTCTTATGACCGAAAATAACTTCTAGACATCAGGACTGCGATTTCTCTCCACGGTCTGACAGAATCCTTTTTTTCCTTTCACGAGTCTGATGAGCCCAACGTGAATGAGTTACTGCTCTCGCGGGAACGGGCCCAGATCCCCATGATTTGCGTGAAGAGAAGGTGGAGAAAAAGGGGCCAAAGGGCGTGCTGCCTTCTGAGAATTCGGAGGCGAACGAATAAACCCCCACTTCCTTCAAACATGCAATCTTTGGAAAATAAAATCGATGACCTACGCGGAAGATTAAACTACCAACGGGACATTGAAAACTGTATCTTATGCTTCACGGAGTCGTGGCTGAACAACGACACTATCAACATACAGCTGGCTGGTTATACGCTGTACCAGCAGGATAGAACAGCGGCGTCTGGTAAGACAAGGGGCGGTGGACTATGTATTTTTGAAAATAACAGCTGGTGCACGATAACAAAGGAAGTCTCGAGCTATTGCTCGCCTGAGGTAGAGTATTTCATCATAAGCTGGAGACCACACAATTTATCTAGAGAGTTTTCATCTGTATTTTTCGTAGATGTTTACATGTCACCACAGACTGAGGCTGGCACTAAGACAGCATTGAATGAGCTGTATTCCGCCATAAGCAAACAAGAAAACGCTCACCCAGAGGCGGCTCTCCTAGTAGCTGGGGACTTTAATGTAGGGAAACTTAAATCAGTTTTACCAATGTTAGATTCTGGGTTAAACATGATACATCAGAGACATGATACATCAGAAGTAATACTATAGTATCCGATGAGTAATATAGACTGGTTTTTACATCAGAAGTTAATGGTTATCTGTAGGAACCAGATGGCTTTGGAATGTGCTGAGTAGAGGGGAGGCAATCACATGATTGCTAAAGGTGATAGGGGTGGAGAGCTTTGGATGAGGCATCAAGGGGGTTCAGGTCAGGTCACCTTAAGGGAGAAGGAACAGTTATTACCCCATCAATTCGTCTTCCTGTCGAACCATAAAAGATGTAAGGGTTGGAGAGAAGGAGGAGTGTTGTTGGAAACATGTTTTGTCTAATGCAGCTGTATTGGTCCTCTGGGAAGAATTCAACTTGGTTAAGCTTTCATAGTTTCCGTTTAGTTTTTTACTCTGAGAATTAGAACCTAACACCAAAATTCTATCAGCATGTTAAATGTGAAACCAGAGGGAAAAAAATTCTGGACCACCGTTACTCCACACAGAGAGACACATACAAAGCTGTCCCTCGCCCTCTATTTGGCAAATCTGATTCTAATTCTATCCTCCTGATTCCTGCTTACAAGCAAAAAATAAAAGCAGGAAGCACCAGTGACTCGATCGATAAAAAAGTGGTCAGATGAAACGGATGCTAAGCTAGAGGACTGTTTTGCTTGCACAGACTGGAATATGTTCTGGGATTCCTCCGATGGCATTGAGGAGTACACCACATCAGTCATTGGCTTCATCAATAAGTGCATAGATGACGTCGTCCCCACAGTGACCGTACGTACATACCCCAACCAGAAGCCATGGAATATAGGCAACATCCACACTGAGCTAAAGGCTAGAGGTGCCGCTTTCAAGGAGCGAGACTAACCTGGAAGCTTATAAGAAATCCCGCAATGCCCTCCGAACGAAGCATCAAACAAGCAAAGCGTCAATACAGGACTAAGATCGAATTGTACTACACCAGCTCTGACATTCGTCGGATGTGGCAGGGCTTGCAAAACATTACAGACTACAAAGGAAAGCACAGCCGAGAGCTGCCTAGTGACACGAGCCTACCAGACGAGCTAAACTACTTATATGCTCGCTTCGAGGAAAATAACACCGAAACATGCATGAGAGCATCAGCTGTTCCGGAAGACTGTGTGATCACGCTCTCCGCAGCTGATGTGAGTAAGACCTTTAAACAGGTCAACATTCACAAGGCCGCAGGGCCAGACGGATTACCAGGACGTGTATTGCGAGCATGCGCTGACCAACTGGCAAGTGTCTTCACTGACATTTTCAACCTCTCCCTGTCCGAGTCTGTAATACCAACATGTTTTAAGCAGACCACCATAGTGCCAGTGCCCAAGAACACTAAGGTAACCTGCCTAAATGACTACCGACCCGTAGCACTCACGTCTGTAGCCATGAAGTGCTTTGAAAGGCTGGTCATGGCTCACATCAACACCATTATCCCAGAAAGCCTAGACCCACTCCAATTTGCATACCACCCCAACAGATCCACAGATGATGCAATCTCTATTGCAATCCACACTGCCCATCTAGACAAAAGGAACACCTATGTGAGAATGCTATTCATTGACTACAGCTCAGCGTCCAACACCATAGTGCCATCAAAACTCATCAATAAGCTAAGGATCCTGGGACTAAACACCTCCCTCTGCAACTGGATCCTGGACTTCCTGACGGGACGCCCCCAGGTGGTAAGGATAGGTAACAACCCATTCGCCACGCTGATCCTCAACACAGGGTCCCCTCAGGGGTGCGTGCTCAGTCCCCTCCTGTACTCGCTGTTCACTCATGACTGCACGGCCAGGCACGACTCCAACACCATCATTAAGTTTGCAGATGACACAACAGTGGTAGGCCTGATCACCGACAACGACGAGACAGCCTACAGGGAGGAGGTCAGAGACCTGGCCGTGTGGTGCCAGGACAACAGCCTCTCCCTCAACGTGATCAAGACAAAGGAGATGATTGTGGACTACAGGAAAAAGAGGACCAAGCACGCCCCATTCTCATTGACAGGGCTGTAGTGGGGCAGGTTGAGAGCTTCAAGTTCCTTGGCGTCCACATCACCAACAAACTATCATGGTCCAAACATACCAAGACAGTCGTGAAGAGGGCACGACAAAACCTTTCCCCCTCAGGAGACTGAAAAGATTTGGCATGGGTCCCCAGATCCTCAAAAGGTTCTACAGCTGCACCATCGAGAGCATCCTGACCGGTTGCATCACCGCCAGGTATGGCAACTGCTCGGCATCTGACCGTAAGGCGCTACAGAGGGTAGTGCGAGCGGCCCAGCACATCACTGGGGCCAAGCTTCTTGCCATCCAGGACCTATATAATAGGCGGTGTCAGAGGAAAGCCCACAAAATTGTCACTTGTTGTATTCGGCGCATGTGACAAATAAAGTTTAATTTGTTTTGCTAATGCTGTTCACGACAGACACGTTGTGTTCCGGGACTTTTCAGGGGGTGTATTAATTAAGGAAACAGTTTCCAATTTAAGAACAAATGGAAACAGAGTAAAACTAAAGTTTATATTCGACAAATTCTGCTAGGTCCCGCCCCATTTAGTTTGTTTCCGTTAAGAAACGTTTTGCAACAGAATTGGCATAATGAATATGCACCAGCAGGACCATAAAACAAAACAAATAAATGATTTAACCCTCAAACTACCTACATATTTTACATGGATTATACCGTTCCGGGGTCATTTTAACACCAGAATGAAATTATTGGAAAAAGCGACAATCAAAGCCAAATATGAATATATTTCTTATCAAAACATCATTAAAATAAAATAACCAAGAAAGACTATAATTTTAGCAAAATTAGGCTACAGCTAATTTAAATGTAAAACAAAAACACATTTTCCAAAATACAATCCACATCAGTACTAAAATGCTGGTTTACCATCATTTGATTCACTTTTCAAACCACAAGATCTAGTATATAGTAGATAATTTCATATGCAATGAACAACATTTCCATGAAAAATGGGAGAAAAGGGACAGATTTTTGTTGTTGATAATCTACATATATTTAAAATTAACTTCACAAATGTCATCCTGAAGATGGTGTGAGACATCTGGTAGACTAAAGACACTCTTAACTAGCGGAGCCAAGACCCACAAATGTTAGACTTACTGGAGCCCTCCAAACTACCAGGAAAACCAAGCAGTTCTAATGCACTATAGAGCTCATTACATTACCCACACTCACAGTGGAGTGCTGACTGGGGAAAATGGCGCTAAATCAGCATATTAACAACTTTGTCCCAGTGCTCTTTTTTAATCAATTATGCATGGCAAACAAATTGGATTTGCAAGTCATAAACGTAGACTCTTTATACAACTTTTAACCCAATTCACATTTAATTTTTGTTGGTTGGTAACTCAATTAAATATCAATTAGAACTGAAATTTCACCTGACATCTCTGCCCAGTAATCAGTGGCGGGGAAAAGTACCCACTTTTCATACTTGAGTAAAAGTAATGATAACTTACAAAATGACTCAAGTAAAAGTGAAAGACACCCAGTAAAATACTACTTGAGTAAAAGTCTAAAAGTATTTGGTATTAAGTGTACTTAAGTATCTAAAGTAAAAGTATCATTTCAAATTCCTTATATTAAGCAAACCAGAAGGAACAATTTTCCTGTTTTTATTTACGGATAGTCAGGAGCACACTCCAACACTCAGACATCATTTACAAACAAATCGTTTGTGGTTTAGTGAGACTGCCAGATCAGAGACAGTAGGGATGACCAGGGATGTTCTCTGTTTAGTGAGTCCACCAGATCAGAGACAGTAGGGATGACCAGGGATGTTCTCTGTTTAGTGAGTCCACCAGATCAGAGACAGTAGGGATGACCAGGGATGTTTTCTGTTTAGTGAGTCCACCAGATCAGAGACAGTAGGGATGACCAGGGATGTTCTCTGTTTAGTGAGTCCACCAGATCAGAGACAGTAGGGATGACCAGGGATGTTCTCTGTTTAGTGAGTCCGCCAGATCAGAGACAGTAGGGATGACCAGGGATGTTCTCTGTTTAGTGAGTCCGCCAGATCAGAGACAGTAGGGATGACCAGGGATGTTCTCTGTTTAGTGAGTCCACCAGATCAGAGACAGTAGGGATGACCAGGGATGTTCTCTGTTTAGTGAGTCCGCCAGATCAGAGGCCGTATGGATTCCTAGTGATGTTCTCTTAATAAGTGTGTGAATTGGACCATTTTCCTGTCCTGCTAAGCATTCAAAATGTCACGAGTACTTTTGGGTGTCAGGGAAAATGAGTCAAAAGTACATTTATTTAGGAATTTAGTGAGGCAAAAGTAAAAGTTGACAAATATAAATAGTAAAGTACAGATACCCCCAAAAACTACTTAAGTAGTAGTTTAAAGTATTTTTACTTAAGAACTTTATACCACTGTCCATTTGATAAGGTTTGATGGGTATACAGCCATATACTGATTACCACAGCAGTACTCTACCTTTGACCCTAACTACAGTATAAAATTGATCGAACTATAACAGTACCCTCTATCCCTGACCCTAACTACAGTATAAAAGTGCTATCCCTGACCATAAGTGTTCTAACTTCAAAACGGCAATATGTCCCGCTGCCTTTGAACCATAAAGGTTGACTAAAATTGAAACTAAAACAAAATTAAAAAGAAACAAAAAAGTAAAAACTTAACTTCAAGTCACAAGACTCTTCAAGCTTAAACGGATACCCGAACCAACACAGCACCACTCACATCTAGAAATAAACTGTTAAACTAAAATTAACTTTGCTCATCTGACATGTTTCTGTGTTTCTTTGTATTGTAGGCCTTGAATGATGTCCTCATCCAATTCTCTTACTTTGTCTAAAATGTAAACTAAAATAGAACATCTCTGATTGAAAGACAACCTGCTGTAAAATGTATACTGAAACTGGCATGAATTAACGTCAAATTAAATAATAAATTAACCCATAGAGACAGCGGGGGGCGCTGTTTCGCTCCCTCGGATGCTTTCTCCGGTTAGATACATTCAGCCTCTTGCGAATAGAAGGACAATTATGAACCACAGAGAAATGATAGAAATGATTTAATGTTGTCCTTTTTTTCTTGGTACATTTTTTGGCATCTAGGAATACACACCATTGCAATTAAGTAACTCACTGTGTGTGTTACATTCCCCAACGAGAGTAACTAAGAAATGAACCGTGGACAACCAAAACCTGAAGTTTTAAAATGGGTTCTGAAAAGCAAACATGGTGGCCAAGCAAACTCGAGTAGGGTGTTAATACATACAGACCATAGATGCCCACTAGATTTGCCTGATAACAGACAAATTACAAGAAAATAACCCACACCAACTTAGGTTAGGGAATGAAAATAAACATGGAGCAAACCAAACAGGGAGACACAAGATAAATGGTTTTGTTTAACAACTTAGAACTAAACAGTGGTGTTGCTTTTCCAGCATCTCTCATGCTAACCAGAGCACTGGGCCAGCCACTCTTAAATATCACCCCTGCCAGCAAAGGTGAAACTAACATCTGACTAACAAGACAACAGGTGCAACACATCCTGACCAATGAGAATGATTCCTATCAAGGCTGGCCACACCCAAACTGTCCAACCTCAAATGAAAATCAAGCAAGAAAATCAAGCAAAACCCCAATGCCTATAACACTGTGAATGTTTTAAATTAAAATTGTCAAAAAGTAACAAAAATTGCTTCTTAGCAAAGAACAATTTCTCAAGCAAGAATTTTGCTAGGACTGTCTGAGAGTGGTCTGAGTGGGTAACCTAGCTGTTATTGGTCTATTAACTAATTTACCACCTGGTGATGTCACCAGGCATGCCAAAACTACATCCCACCAAAACAGCTCTTACATTAAAAGGGCATTATCGTCATTTTCACAATTTCACATTATTATTGACATCATACATTACTAACGTCCTGTTATTGTAATGGTGAGAGGTTAGCATATCTTGGGGCGTCTAACTTTCTCACTCATCATTATTCACGATTCATTCAGGATTATCCGTAATCATGGAAGAATCCACATTAAAGGGGAATGGAAACACTTCAGGAAGTAAATCCAAGCAGAGAGATGTACTCAAACCACTAATACTAAACATGTTCATTGAACATAAAAACATCTCTATATTTAGTCATTTGATCAGCGACAAGGTTCATTTTAGCTATTGCCATAGTAACAACTGACGCCAGTGCGTCACTGGCAGGAATCATTCATTGTCTGTGGTAAATGATTTTTTGCGTTGAGAGTGAATGGAAGAGAGTCAGGTTAGGTGCAGACAACTAAGATGGCAAAAACAATTCAAACATGAACTGTATGGCGTCCTAAATCCTAGTGTTTCCATTCCCCTTTAATGTAAAGGTGTTTAGAAACATTTCATTCTTATATACAATAAAAGTAACTTCAAAATGACACAATACATTATTTACCATTTATTTCTACTGGGCACAAAATAATCTGAAACACAACCAAAACAAACAAGCTTGTTGTAGTCATTGTGTGCTATGAATATGGGACCAAATACTTTACTGTATACTTTTTATACACATACAGCACCAGTCAAGTTTGGACACACCTACTCATTCCAGGGTTTTTCTGTATTTTTACTATTTTCTACATTGTAGAATAATAGTGAAGACATTAACACTTTGAAATAACACACATGGAATCATGTAGTAACCAAAAAGTACAAATACATTTTATATTTGAGATTCTTCAAAGTAGCCACCCTTTGCCTTGATGGCAGCTTTGCACACTCTTGGCATTCACTGTATTCAACAGTCCACTCCAGATAAGTACACTTAATAGTCAAAATGCAGGTGCAAATGCATTGCAGTTCATAAGTACTGGATTCATGTAATCTCCTGCCTATACTGTATCTGCATGCTCCAGTTTTACAGCCTTCTGGGTATCTGCATGCTCCAGTTTTACAGCCTTCTGGGTATCTGCATGCATTCATGGCACTTCATCAGAGTTTAGTGGATGCTGACTGTCAATCACTTACAACATTACCAGGCACATTCTCTGCTGTTTTCACTCTGGACTGTCTATCAGTTACAACATTACCAGGCACATTCTCTGCTGTTTTCACTCTGGACTGTCAATCAGTTACAACATTACCAGGCGCATTCTCTGCTGTTTTCACTCTGGACTGTCAATCAGTTACAACATTACCAGGCACATTCTCTGCTGTTTTCACTCTGGACTGTCAATCACTTACAACATTACCAGGCACATTCTCTGCTGTTTTCACTCTGGACTGTCTATCAGTTACAACATTACCAGGCACATTCTCTGCTGTTTTCACTCTGGACTGTCAATCAGTTACAACATTACCAGGCACATTCTCTGCTGTTTTCACTCTGGACTGTCTATCAGTTACAACATTACCAGGCACATTCTCTGCTGTTTTCACTCTGGACTGTCAATCAGTTACAACATTACCAGGCACATTCTCTGCTGTTTTCACTCTGGACTGTCAATCAGTTACAACATTACCAGGCACATTCTCTGCTGTTTTCACTCTGGACTGTCAATCAGTTACAACATTACCAGGCACAGTCTCTGCTGTTTTCACTCTGGACTGTCAATCAGTTACAACATTACCAGGCACATTCTCTGCTGTTTTCACTCTGGACTGTCAATCAGTTACAACATTACCAGGCACATTCTCTGCTGTTTTCACTCTGGACTGTCTATCAGTTACAACATCACCAGGCACATTCTCTGCTGTTTTCACTCTGGACTGTCTATCAGTTACAACATTACCAGGCACATTCTCTGCTGTTTTCACTCTGGACTGTCTATCAGTTACAACATTACCAGGCACATTCTCTGCTGTTTTCACTCTGGACTGTCAATCAGTTACAACATTACCAGGCACATTCTCTGCTGTTTTCACTCTGGACTGTCAATCACTTACAACATTACCAGGCACATTCTCTGCTGTTTTCACTCTGGAAAACAAGAAGCAAACAAGTCAATCATTTAGTTGGTAATATTATAAAGTACCAGTATTTAAATATTCTTTCCATGACCAAAATTAAAACACAAAGCAGACCAAACTCTTTGGTACATTAAAAACCTCCTGTATGTAAAATATTGTCTGCTATACTTGTAATATAAATACATGTGACTGCATGACAACATAATGATGTTTGTTTCCAACATTAGGGCTGTTTTCCTAACAAAGTTAAATCAGCTTCGTGTTTTGTTTCCTTGTCACAATACTAACGAGCATCACAATACTGTTATAGTCCCATCCCTAGTATAAAGTCATCTGCATTACTCAGTTATTACTACGATAGTCTGAAATATTGTATCTAAATGGATGACGTACAGGGAGTTACTGGTGACTTGTAGAGGTCCCGTTTCTTGTAGAGGTCCCGTTTCTTGCTGAGGTCCCGTTTCTTGCTGAGGTCCCGTTTCTTGCTGAGGTCCCGTTTCTTGCACAGGAACCTATGATGTATTACACAAGTTAGGATCGCTATAGCAACTAAAGCAGACTAAATGACAATAATATTGGATTCTTTATCCATACAATTAACAGAATTGTTCACTCACTACAAATCATTTTTCAGGAAAAACTAACTTTGACAATGGATTTTATTTCATAACAATGTTATTAGAGGGTTTATATTAAAACTTCAAATTACTAGGATTTGGATTTCAAAACATTTTAAACAATAGAAAAGTTAAATAGAATAACTTACCTCACAGAATTCATGCAGCTCTGAAAGTTCAGTAAAAAGAGTCATATTAATAGAAGCAAAACAAACTAGTTAACATGGTGAGGAAGGTTGATGTAAAATAAATATAGACTGACCTTTCTTACGTTTAGCTGAAAACACAACAAGAGTAATCAGATTAGTAGGGTAAAGACAACTCACCATTAACTGCATGTTTATGTATTACAATAGCAAGTTACATGACAATTACATGCCTTTAAAGAAGTGACTCATTTAATAGAGAAATAAAGTTAAATAAACAAAGGACCAACCTCTTGCCAGGTAGAAACAAAACAGTACAGCTACTAATAATAATAATAATAATAATAATATTGGAGCTATTAGAGTGACATGACTCCTTGGTGGCACTTTGTTCCAAATAACATCTTGACTAGAATTTCCATCTTCAGTCTTCACGCGTCTCATTGCTGCACAACTGCAGAGTAAGCAACACATAAACACTTATTTAATTATGCAGGTCAACTACAGCATATTGTAATGGTAAGTTTTATATGGGTTAATGGTAAATCCATTTCAATTCAATTACTTTTTGACAGCATTCCATTAGATTTAAGCAAGACTTTCCATACATATTTGCCTATAGAAGAAGTGGTAATAAAGTAACTTTTTGGATCTGAATGACAAAACATTCAGGAGATGAAGGTGCTCAAATTTGACCCATTTTGCAAAGCCCACCATACCATGAGACATCCATGTCTTCATCACTGGAAAAGATAAACGCTTGAGTTTAATCATTTCTTGAAAAGAAAGTTGTGATACCTTTCATGCCTCGTTTTCCCCCCAAAAATGATAAAATTGTTTGAAACCCCTGTTTGTAAGCTTTTAAATTATATCAATCTCAATCATTTATCTTTTCCAGTGATGAAGACATGGATGTCTCATGGTATGGTTGTAAGTATCGACGCTGGTAGAGATGAGAAGCAGGTACAGAGAGACGGAGAGAACGGAGAGAACATTTAATTATCAACGGACATGGAATGGAACAGGACAGAACAGTGTCTGGACAAGAACGCAAAACGACATTAATGCAGACACAGGGAACAAACGGGGAAGCAGACAGTTATAGACGGGGAAATCAACAAAGGGAAGGAGTCCAGGTGGGTCCAATGAGCGCTGCTGCGCGTAATGATGGTGACAGTTGTGCGTAATGAAGGGCAGCCTGGCGCCATCGAGAACCAGAAAGGGAGAGCGGGAGCAGGCGTGACAATGGTGGGGTATGCAAAATAGGTGAAATAGGTCAACACCTTTTATCTCTTGAAAGTTTTGGCATTCAGGTCCAAAAAGCCACTTTCTGAGCACTTCTACAATGGGCAAATATGTATGGAAGGTTTTGTTCAAAATGTGTGCTGTCAAAAAGTGAATGAATTCAAATGGATTTACCATTAATCCAGCCTGTAATTATATTGTCAACCATTATCTGGTTGCCAGAACATAATTTATAGATGGCCATCTGAGCATTGATACTGTTTAGTGAAAAATAATATCATCAATGTCACCATTACTTTTAAAGAAAAAAGCAATTCAAGAAACTCTAGAACACAAACGAAGACCTACTCAGTCCAGGCAGTGCAGTTCACACCATGTTGTGAGTAAAATCCATGCTGACACTCCTCACACATGGTATCTGTTGTCTTTGTTCCTATAAGGTGAGAACAAACACTGTTATCATGTTCAAAAGTGAACAATTGTGGTGCTGGAGAAGTAAAAATCACCTGAGGTATGACTCACTTCAAAAAGAAACCAGAGGAGAAAAACACTAAGCTATCTAGAGCCCATGTTATACTCATTTATCAGAATTATAATGTCCTGTACGATATTTAGCCTCTACTTCATACTTACCAGGTGATTTAGTACTCTGGCCCGGTGAACAGTGTGTATGTTCTACTACAAAGTTACACTCAGAGTTGGATGAGTAGCTTCTACAGTAGTATCCATCTAGAACGTCGCAGACTGTGTTACTTGTTGGTTTGCACTCTGTCTGAGTGAACAGGCCCTGTCCTGGAAAATATCAGGGTTGATTCATTTCAGTCAGAGGACTACTTATGAGAAGGCACCTCATACCCTTTTCACACTATTGTGGTGACCTGAAACGTAAGACACTGGCTCAGATATTTTCTATTTTACTTTCCAGTTGGTGGATGCAGAACCAAGCCAGTGCCATACAACTCAGCTCAGCAGTGAAAAGGGTATGATGTGTACTGCTAAAAGGAAAGATGGGAAGGTTTGGAAGAAATGTAAATGTACCTGGGTCACAGGGAGTGCAGGGAAAGCACTTGGTTAGACCATTGGCCTCGTTCATGAAGGTCCCTCTGATACAGGGTATGCAAGATGTGCTGGACTCCAATGTACAATCTCTGCGGACCACCAAGCCTAATCATAGAAAATACAATTTATTAAAACTTATTGAGACGTCACATATTTTCTTTAAAAGGTCAGTTTTCCACTTTTTAACATTATATTCACTATCTCCACAACCATACCAGAATGTAGTGAAAAAGATAGAAGAACGGGTCTTAAGAAAACGACACCCTATGATGTCACAGGGGGGTTATAAAATATTTAAACACAAATATGCAGAGAGCTGTGTTCCATGAAACATGCCTCTCATTTACAGCATGAGACTGAAATACTGTATTGTGTGAGATTGTAGGCTACCTCCCCCTTGTTTACTATTAACGCATTTCTCCTACCCGTTGTGTGCAATTGTAAACAAAATCGTTTTTAAAGATGAAGCATTCATTTACATTACCTTTATTACACATTGGGCAGCACTGACCATCACTAGTTTTATATTCTGCTGGACCACAATCCTTTCCAAGTACAAGCACCAAATGAAAACCTGAAACAACATAAAATATGTATATTTTAAGTGGCAGTCTGTAAAGCCATGTCCACATTGGCAGTTTGAAGTGACTCAAATAAAAAAATGTGGCATGTCCAATTATAATGTTATTTTTCCTGCAGTCTAAACAGCCAAAAAGCACATGGTATCAGATATTTCAAGACACATTTCAAACCACCTTCGTAGGTGGTTTGAAGTCAGATACAAATCTGTGACTTGTGGCTGAACGTTCAAATCTGATTTATTTCAAGTCGTTTTTAGACTGTAATTTTGGCATATCTTGTTGCTTGCTAGCTACTCGGACAGTTTGACAAGAACATGTGGTAGCTAATTAGCTTTTTAATTGGGCTCCCAAGTGGCACAGCGGTCTAAGGCACTGCAGCTCAGTGGTAGAGGCGTCACTACAGACACCCTGGTTCGAATCCAGGCTGTATCACACCCGGCCGTGATTGGGAGTCCCATAGGGCGACGCAGAATTGGCCCAGCGTCGTCTGGGTTTGGCTGGTGTAGGCCGTCATTGTAAATAGGAATTTGTTCTTAACTGACTTGCCTAGTTAAATAAAGGTTAAAAAAAGTGTGAATGTGCAAGAAAGCTAAACAGGTACCTAGCTAGCTAGTTTTGGCTAGCCAAAGAGGACTAATTTTGAAAGTTGGATCATCTTGTCCTTTGAGGCTTTAAAAGTGTTTTTACACTATGATTTTCAACATTCAAAGCAACTGGGAAACTTCCATGACGACGCATTGTTGTCACCTTAGGTTGTTACATAACTTCTGAGTGATGGGAAGCAGGAGCACCACTACCAATCAGACTACACCACTACCCACACCATAGAAATAAGAATGAATAGAACAGACTGAAGCTCTAACCCTGGCAATTGACTGGTAAACTCATGGGTACACTTGCAATGGCTGCCTGATATTGTAATGTAATAATTTTCATAACATTTTGGAACGTTTTATCAACTGATGCTGGATTGCCATGGTAATGTAGATCGTTAATTCAAATAATGCTAACTGATGTGGCTCATGCAATGGCATTTATTTCTTTGCAAAATGGCTGCCATTCCACCCCTTAGTCCATCATTGACTTGAATGGAAACGCTCTTTCTATTCGTTCTTATTTCTATGGCGCACACGCCTGTCATTACTATGATAAATAGCAAAGCCAACACACATACAGTTTTTAAAACAGAAAAGCCTCTGATGATACCACTGGGTGTTACTCAGTGGCTGGGGGGCAGCACTCAGGCTGTGGAAGTTGGGTTGGGGACTTAGTCTCTGAGTGGATAAAAAAACACGGGTCACCAGGTGCACAGAGCTTGTTTCAGGTTACCAGGTGCACAAGGAGGCCTCCATCAAGGTGGGGGCCACTCCGAGTCCAAGCAGGGGCGAACGGGGATGGGGGCAGCACTCAGGCCATGGTTGTTGGAGTGGGGACTTCGTCTGTGAGCAGAAAAAAAACAGGCGGTCACCAGGTGCACAGAGCCTGTTTCGGTTTACTGGGTGCACAAAGCCTGTTACGGGTCACCAGGTGCACATGGTTCCTGACAGCGGGACTATAGACGTTTTAGTAATTCCAGGGAGTAAGCTATACTCTAAGGCTAAGGGAGAGGGGTGTTGACTGGGTAAGGAGAGTAGGTGTGGAGGCCTGGAGGTCTATAGTTCCAGGGAGTAAGCTGTACATTCTCAGGCCAAGGGAGAGGGCAGACAGGCGGGCAGGGAGTATAGGCCTAGAGGCCAGGAGTCAGAGGTCACCAGGTCAATGGGGGCCTGCCTGGAGGTCAGGAAGGCCCCAGGGAGAAGGCCCAAGTGAATAGGTGTGTGAGTGACTGTCCTTCAGGGGAGCAGAGAAGGCAAATTAAATGTAAAATCGTGTGAGATGAAAATGGACAAACTAAAGGGTTTGCAATGTGTAGACCCACTGAGTGTACATTCTGAACCTTGTTTGAAGTCAGTAGGTCACATGACCAAGGAGCTATTGAAATTAGAAACATTGAAAATTAATGTAAAATTGCATGAGATAAAAATGGACAAACTAAAGGGTGTGCAATATAGAAGGGTAGTCAGTGGACATTCTGAACCCAGTTTGAGGTCAGTAAGTCACATGACCAAGGAGCTATTGAAATTAGAAACATTGAAAATTCATGTAAAAATGTGTTGCGATGAAAATTGACAAACTAAAGAGTGTGCAATGTGTAGGGCCACTGAGTGTACATTCTGAACCTTGTTTGAAGTCAGTAGGTCACATGACCAAAGAGCCATTGAAATTCTAACATTTAAATCAATAATTTTAAATCGTGCAAGATGTAAATCGACAAAAGAAAGGTGTGTGCAATGTGTGACTATGCCAATGGGTTAGCTAGAACCAGTTTTTAACGTTTTAGGAGTAATTGAAATATGAAAAATTAGATTTGTCACTATGTTGACGGTCCCTAACTGCTGTTGGTGGACATAATTAAAACTACAGGCGAATATTAGTTGAATATCCAACCTGAAACTGACTTTACCTCGGTCACTTGTGTAGTTGGAAGCTCCGTTATCTATTTCGGGTCGGAAACGTCAGGTGAGTACGCTAGACTAATTTCCAAGTAACTCTGAATACAAGGCAATCATAAAAATGCAACATTTGGGATTTTGGTAGTAATTTTATGGCTCTGTCATTATAAGCTTGAAACTTCTGAATGTGCGCACGACTTCCAAGGCTCCACCCCAACCTTATTTTAATCTAATCAATCTAGTTTAGATAATATAAAAATATTGTGGTAGCTATACATGCCGACCATTTTTAGGGTTAACTTGATGCTGCTAGGCAAGTAAGGATTCAACACCGATGAAAGCATCATCTTTGCATTCAACATATTTGGCAACATGCATGCACATGGTTGTGGTGGTTGCGAAGTCAGTAGCTAATACTGTAGTACAGTAGCTTGCTGATCCCATTTTGGGGGGTAGCTAGAATCGGCAATTTGATAGTTGGACTAACATTACTTGATTTTCATTAGGACAGTAACGTTAGCTAAAATAGCCGGTTAGCTAGATACAGTTCGCTAATTTACCAAGGAGGATACTGTTGTTAGGGTTGAACTGGCTATTTGTTTGCATAACCTATATAATATACCGGGGAAGCTATGCTACAATATTAAGTATATAAACTACGGATAAGTCAACTGCTGAAGACAAGAACTACACCCGGCGACAGGAAGTGCGTCACGAGGCTGGAACCAGCCTGCACGCCGACGTTAGGATGAGCAAGTTTAAACCACGCTCCTCCTCCCTCTGATAGTTCCCGCTCAATGCTGGCCTATCTCTGTCAGAGTATATAAGGGAGAACAAAGGATGTGTCGTTCTCTTTTCTGTCTGCCCTGCGTGGTGTCACAGTGAGACCGTATATATATATACGAACAACATATTTACCATTCAAGTGTTTGCAATAATTAAAGAACAAAGAAAACTTGAGTTACTCTTTGCTAAATAATTTGTTCTAATACCAGATTCGAATTGACGTGACCCGACACTGTTCAGATTGAAGGCATTACATTTTCACATGCTGACTTTGCTAATAACGTTACTCTAGCAGATAGCTAAAGTTTGCTGATTACATATTGGGGGTAGCTAGAATCGCCAACTTCATAGTTGGACTAACGTTATTTGATTCTCATTAGGACAGTAGTTAAGGACTTAGCTAGATACAGTTCGTTAACTTACCAAGGAGGAAATACTGTTCAGACGGAAGGTGTACGTTAGATTAAACTTTACAGATTATAAAAAAAAATAAGTGTTATGTTATACAACATGCTTTTAAACTTATTTTTGTATTATATGTAACGTTTGTTCTAAGTGTTTAAATACTAATGTTATACAACATATGCTTTTGAATACTTATTTTGTAATTATCTGTAATGTTGTTTTTCTAACTAATTCGTTATCTCTAGTTACCAGTCAAAATTATTCAACCTGGCCTCAGAGAATTTCGTATTATTCTGTACGTAAAAACGATTCACTCAATTTAGTATGATATGTTACATTTCATATGGTATTTATTAATTTGTGGATGTCCATCACCCATTTTGTAAATGTTACGAAATAGAATTCGTATTATGTTATGAATTTGAAAAACGTACAATATGTGACGAATTTTTAAAATCACTATATGTAGTGGAGGCTATACGCAGGTATACACTGTATACCTACTTTTCTTTTCAGTGGTCATTGCGTATACTCACTACATAATCTCCA
Source organism: Salmo salar (assembly GCF_965601325.2). Classification (NCBI taxonomy): domain Eukaryota; kingdom Metazoa; phylum Chordata; class Actinopteri; order Salmoniformes; family Salmonidae; genus Salmo; species Salmo salar. Next base: position 104,054,773 of record NC_138305.1, on the reverse strand, counting down.
CTGATGCGTATCAAAGTAGTGGAGTGGAGGTATATGACTTTTAAATTATGTAGCACAATCGATAAATCATGCACAAAGTAGCCTACACTACCGCAAAGCATGTGAAATATATTCACAAATATATTCACATACGTCACATATGTCTTTGGTAGCCGGTAGGGTAGATAGGAAAAACGTTTCAACTTGTGATATCTACCAGTGAATGTAAGGCAACAATGGTATTGAAAAAGTTTGGTCTGACGTCTTGGTTAGTTATTTTTATTTAACTAGGCAAGTCAGTTAAGAACCCTCTTACAGCTCCTTAAGGATAGGGGGCAGTATTGACAATTTCGGAAAAGATATGTGCCCATATTAAACTGCCTCCTACTCAAACTCAGAAGCTAGGATATGCATATTATTAGTAGATTTGGATAGAAAACACTCTGAAGTTTCTAAAACCGTTTGAATAGTGTCTGTGAGTATAATAGAACTCATATGGCAAGCAAAAACCTGAGAGAAATCCTACCAGGAAGTGGAAATCTGGACGCATGGGCTCTCTTCAAGTCGTTTCCTATTGAATACACAGTGACATAGTAATAATTGTGCACTTCCTACGGCCTCCACTAGATGTCGACAGTCTTTACAAAGTTGTTTGAAGCTTCTACGATGAACAGAGCCCGAATGACAAGGAGGGGAAGTTGTTGAGGCAGGGGGTGACATCACTTCTTGGAGCACGTACATGAGGATGGATCCTCCCGTTCCAAAACCTTTTTCAAGACACAGGAACCGTCCGGTTGAAATATTATTGAATCTTCACGTTCTGAAGGCCCTAAAGATTGCTGTTTTACAACTTTTGACATGTTTGAACGAACGTAAATACAACTTTTTTTAACTTTTCGTCGCGACATCGTCCGCGCGCTTTCTACACTTGGAGTAGCTTACTGGACACACGAACAACAAGGAGTTATTTGGACATTATGGACTTTATCGAACAAAACAACATTTGTTGTGGACCTGGGATTCCTGGAAGTGCCTTCTGATGAAGATGATCAAAGGTAAGGGAATATTTCTAATGCAATGTATGATTTTAGATGACTCCAAGATGGTGGCTATCTGTATGGCCTAGTGTATTTTTCTGAGCTCAGTACTCAGATTATTGCAGAGTGCTTTCTTCGTGAAGCTTTTTTGAAATCTTTCATAGCGTTTGCATAAAGGAGATGTTCATCTATAATTCTTTGAATGACAGTTTAATTTTGTATCAATGTTTATGACAAGTATTTTTGTAAATTGTGGCGCTGATTCACCTGCAGTATTTGAGGGAAAATATTTTCTGAACGTCATGCGCCGATGTAAAATGCTGTTTTTATATATAAATATGAACTTTATCGAGAAAAAAAAATGCATGTATTGTGTAACATGATGTCCTAGGAGTGTCATCTGATGAAGATCGTCAAAGGGTAGTGCTGCATTTAGCTGTGTTTTGGGTATTTGTGATGCATGCTAGTTGCTTGGAAAATGGCTGTGTGGTTGTTTTTGTCGAAAAGGCTTTCGCTGTAAAGCCTTTTTGAAATCGGACAACGTGGTTCGATTCAGGAGAAGTGTATCTATAAAATGGTGTAAAATAGTCCTATGTTTGAGAAACAGAAATTATTAGATTTGGTTTTGAATATGGCGCTCTGATTATTTCGCTGGCTGTTGATCCCGGTTACGGATCACAAATTCTTATTTTACAATGATGGCCTAGGAACAGTGGGTTAACTGCCTTGTTACGGGGCAGAATGGCAGATTTTTACCTTGTCAGCTTGGGGATTTGATCTAGCAACATTTTTGTTACTGGCCCAACGCTTTAACCACTAGGCTACCTGCCGCCCCAGGCTATTTATGATGTGCAATTCAGTAATCATGCACTGTGTGCGTCAGGGGAGTCAGGCCCACTGGGGAGTCAGGCCCACCCAATCAGATTGAGCAAAAACAAAAATTATTTGAGTGAAAATCTGAAAATATATAAGCAAACTTTATAAAAAAAATTAAAGATGGGAAAACAGGATTTTTCACACCGCATGCTTTTTCTTTGCTGGGGAGGCCGTTTGGGAAATTTTGGGCAAAGTTAGAGTATACCCAATTCTCCAGGCACCACTACCACCACTGACTATATGTTAAGAATTTGCTAAATGTTTGACATGTTATGAATTCTAGTTAGGTGGCTAAGGTTAGCTAGGGGTAAGGTTAAGTTTAGGAGTTAGGTTAAAGGGTTAGGGAAGGGTTAGCTAAAATAGTTAAGGGGTTAGCTAACAAGATAAGTAGTTGGAAAGTAGCTAAAAAGTACTTGAGAATAGTAAAGTTGTTCGTGATGAGATTCGAACTCGCAACCTTTGGCCTTAAGTAACCATCTATCTTATGTAACCATATGGAACATAGCATATACTGACTGAGTGTCCTGGATTTACGTTTACTATGTTACGTCTAGTGTATGAGACCAGGTTGAATTATTGCTAAACCTCGCATATTTCTACAATTTATCTTTGAAAAAGGATTTTAAACCTAACCTTAACCACACTGTTAACCTTATACTTAACCTTAAATAAATACCAAAAAGCTGATTTTTGTTTTCATGAAATCTTACGAGCTAGCCAATTGTGACTGTGTTTTCGGTAACTAGTTACGACCCATGTGTCGATAGCTCGCAAATCAAGTGCGTCAGGGTCACAAACATCCGGTCTACCCTTTCAAAAGCAGGTTAGGAGAATTGGGTTAACTTTAGGGTTAGCTAAAATGCTAAACATTTCAACTTTTGACTTTAATTTGACTACAGCTGTAGCCCTTCTAGCCATGACCATTAAATGAATGTCCTGTACTGTTTTTGAACGATTTCCACTAGTTAACACAGACACATAGTCAAAATGGACTATATCAACAAAATAAATTAAAATAAATTAGCATTTTGGACGTAATTGAAGGTTAGGCATAAGGTTAGCAGTGGCTAAGGTTAGGTTGAAAATAACATTTGAAGATAAATTGTAGAAATGGGCGGAGTTTGATTTTGTGGCTGTGGTAACTAGTGACGGCCTTTTTGAATGGGCTTCAAGATTGTCAAATTCATGTAAAATGTATGTAAAATTATATTTGTATTCGCTGTTTTAATTACCTTTACCCAATGCCTTTTATGGTTTTCGAATTACTGAGAAAAAAAGCTAATCGATAACCTTCATGAAATGCATCAAGGTAGAAGTAAATTAATCCACAAATAGAATTTTACCTTTCTTAAATGAGGAAGGAAAGATGCGCTTTTAAGGGTTTCGAACATCTTCCTCGTTTGGAATCTCAGAAATGAAGAACTGATATGGCCCAATTGGCATTGAATTTACTCAAAAATACACGAGTGAAATATCACCATTGTCGTTTTCTAATTTTTCTTCAATCAATTTGTTTTAAATATTTTTTTTACAATGTAGCTAAGGTCATTGGAACACTTGAACATAATAATATTTTATTGCAGACCTGCTATTTATTAATCCCAAGAGGGGACATTATAAACCCATGGAATCAAAAAAGTGCAATACAATACGCCACTATGAATTGAATAATCTGTTATATAAAACCTTTGCTCCATTGGTATGCATCATTGGTCACACATTGGACAAAGCCTACACTCTGCACCATTGTCCCTTGTGTTTTACTCTGTGGGGAATCGGATGATACAAATCCATGGTCACACAAGAACAAGTGGAGTCCATTTTTTTCCATACCAGTGTCCAGGCCATATCATTCACAGGTCATTTTACAGTTTGTATCAACAGAATCTACAGTACATCATCACCAGAAGCACAAGTTCCATAAGGTCCATGGTGATGTTGTGGGATCATCTGTTTGTTACATTTTAGGGTTTCAGGCTGTCTATCGAGGTCATGGTCCTATTTTTGAATCTGTACACCACAAAACAAATGTGCCAGCCTCCAACTTTTATTTAAAAATGGAGTCTAGATCACATTCACCATGTTGTGGACAGAAATGGTGCCCTAATACCTAGTCTAGTTTTCAAGCCAATGAACCACACATTAACCTGGATTGTTCCGATAAATATCCTGGAGGCTTTAATCCGGTAAGCATAAAATTCATAAGAGTCAAATTTACGAAAATATGTAAAGTATTAAATCAGAAATATTTTTCTAGATTTTTTTGTTGTTATTCTGTCTCCCACTGTTCAAATAAACCTACCATTACAATTATAGACTGATCATTTCTTTGTAAGTGGGCAAATGTACAAAATCAGCAGGGGATCAAATACCTTTTTCCCCCACTGTACCTCTTTAGGGCTTTGTCTCTGGAAAAGTACTCTCTGGAAGGGTACACGAATGAACATTGAGACAAACTAATTTAGAAATCGATAACATACACTATGACAGGTGGGCAGTGGCATTGTCATGATTTTCAAAATATTATTGTATTTTCTTCCTCTTGTTTGATCTGGGACTCCCTGTACATGGTTCCATTCTTGTATTTTATTCATGTTACTTTTTATATATTTTTTAAACTCTGCATTGTTAGGAAGGGCTCGTAAGCAAGCATTTCACAGTAAAGTTGTATTCGGTGCATTTCAGTTTTTTATTTATTTTATTTCACCTTTATTTAACCAGGTAGGCTAGTTGAGAACAGGTTCTCATTTGCAACTGCGACCTGGCCAAGATAAAGCATAGCAGTTAGACACATACAACACAGAGTTACACATGGAATGAACAAAACATACAGTCAATAACACAGAAGAAAAAAAGAAAACAAAAAGTCTATATACAGTGAGTGCAAATTAGGTAAAATAAGGGAATTAAGGCAATAAATAGGCCATGGTGGCAAAGTAATTACAGTATGGCAATTAAAAACTGGAATGGTAGATGTGCAAAAGATGGAATGTGCAAGTAGAGATACTGGGGTGCAAAAGGAGCAGAAAAAATAAATAAATACAGTATGGGGATGAGGTAGATAGATGGGCTGTATACAGATGGGCTATGTACAGGTGCAGTGATCTGTGAGCTGCTCTGACAGCTGGTGCTTAAAGCTAGTGAGGGAGATGGGAATCTCCAGCTTCAGAGATTTTTGCAGTTCATTCCAGTCATTGGCAGCAGAGAACTGGAAGGAAAGGCAACCAAAGGAGGAATTGGCTTTGCGGGTGAGCAGTGAGATATACCTGCTGGAGCGCGTGCTACGAGTGGGTGCTGCTATGGTGACCAGCGAGCTGAGATAAGGCGGGGCTTTACCTAGCAGAGACTTGTAGATAACCTGTAGCCAGTGGGTTTGGCGACGAGTATGAAGTGAGGGCCAGCCAACGAGAGCATATAGGTCGCAGTGGTGGGTAGTGTATGGGGCTTTGGTGACAAAACGGATGGCACTGTGATAGACTGCATCCAGTTTGTTGAGTAGAGTGTTGGAGGCAATTTTATAGATGACATCGCCGAAGTCGAGGATCGGTAGGATGGTCAGTTTTACGAGGGTATGTTTGGCAGCATGAGTGAAGGATGCTTTGTTGCGAAATAGGAAGCCGATTCTAGATTTAATTTTGGATTGGAGATGCTTAATATGAGTCTGGAAGGAGAGTTTACAGTCTAGCCAGACACCCAGGTATTTGTAGTTATCCACGTATTCTAAGTCAGAGCCGTCCAGAGTAGTGATGCTGGATGGGCGGGCAGGTGCGGGCAATGATCGGTTGAATAGCATGCATTTAGTTTTATTTGCGTTTAAGAGCAGTTGGAGGCCACGGAAGGAGAGTTGTATGGCATTGAAGCTCGTCTGGAGGTTAGTTAACACAGTGTCCAAAGAAGTGCCAGAAGTATACAGAATGGTGTCGTCTGCGTAGAGGTGGATCAGAGAATCACCAGCAGCAAGAGCGTCATAATTGATGTATACAGAGAAGAGAGTCAGCCCAAGAATTGAACCCTGTGGCACCCCCATAGAGACTGCCAGAGGTCCGGACAACAGGCCCTCCGATTTGACACACTGAACTCTATCAGAGAAGTAGTTGGTGAACCAGGCGAGGCAATCATTTGAGAAACCAAGACTGTTGAGTCTGCCAATAAGAATGTGGTGATTGACAGAGTCGAAAGCCTTCGCCAGGTTGATGAATACAGCTGCACAGTAATGTCTCTTATTGATGGCGGTTATGATATCGTTAAGGACCTTGAGCGTGGCTGAGGTGCACCCATGACCGGCTCTGAAACCAGATCGCATAGCGGAGAAGGTACGGTGTGATTCAAAATGGTCGGTAATCTGTTTGTTAACTTGGCTTTCGAAGACCTTAGAGATGCAGTGTAGGATAGATATCGGCCTGTAGCAGTTTGGGTCTAGAGTGTCTCCCCTTTTGAAGAGGGGGATGACCGCAGCAGCTTTCCAATCTTTGGGAATATCAGACGATACGAAAGAGAGGTTGAACAGGCTAGTAATAGGGGTTGCAACAATTTCGGCAGATAATTTTAGAAAGAGAGGGTCCAGATTGTCTAGCCCGGCTGATTTGTAGGGGTCCAGATTTTGCAGCTCTTTCAGAACATCAGCTATCTGGATATGGGTGAAGGAGAAATGGTGGGGGCTTTGGCAGGTTGCTGTGGAGGGTGCCGGGCAGTTGACCCGGGGTAGGGGTAGCCAGGTGGAAAGCATGGCCAGCCGTAGAGAAATGCTCATTGAAATTCTCAATTATAGTGGATTTATCAGTTGTAACAGTGTTTCCTAGCATCAGAGCAGTGGGTAGCTGGGAGGAGGTGCTCTTATTCTCCATGGACTTTACAGTGTCCCAGAACTTTTTTGAGTTTGTACTGCAGGATGCACATTTCTGTTTAAAAAAGCCAGCCTTAGCTTTCCTGACTGCCTGTGTATATTGGTTCCTAACTTCCCTGAAAAGTTGCATATCACGGGGGCTATTCGATGCTAATGCAGAACGCCACAGGATGTTTTTGTGCTGGTCAAGGGCAGACAGGTCTGGAGTGAACCAGGGGCTATATCTATTCCTGGTTCTAAATTTTTGGAATGGGGCATGCTTATTTAAGATGGTGAGGAAGGCATTTTTAAAGAACAACCAGGCATCCTCTACTGTCGGGATGAGGTTGATGTCATTCCAGGATACCCCGGCCAGGTCGATTAGAAAGGCCTGCTCGCAGAAGTGTTTTAGGGAGCATTTGACAGTGATGAGGGGTGGTCGTTTGATCGCAGACCCATTACGGATGCAGGCAATGAGGCAGTGATCGCTGAGATCTTGGTTGAAAACAGCAGAGGTGTATTTGGAGGGCGAGTTAGTTAGGATGATATCTATGAGGGTGCCCGTGTTTACGGATTTGGGGTTATATCTGGTAGGTTCATTGATCATTTGTGTGAGATTGAGGGCATCAAGCTTAGATTGTAGGATGGCCGGGGTGTTAAGCATGTCCCAGTTTAGGTCACCTAGCAGCACGAGCTCAGAAGATAGATGGGGGGGCAATCAGATTACATATGGTGTCGAGGGCACAGCTGGGGGCGGAGGGTGGTCTATAGCAAGCGGCAACAGTACGGTGCATGTGACTAATACAATTAGATTAAGTTCAGTGCTGGATGTTTCTCACTTGTTCATCTGGACAATTAAAACAATACATGAAACTGTACAATTCCCCCAGTTAATCTCACCAGATGTAGGCTCTTATTTTTTTCATAATAGCTACTGCTGTCACTGCTGCATAATAGCTACTGCTGTCACTGCTGCATAATAGCTACTGCTGCATAATAGCTACTGCTGTCACTGCTGCATAATAGCTACTGCTGTCACTGCTGCATAATAGCTACTGCTGTCACTGCTGCATAATAGCTACTGCTGTCACTGCTGCAAAATAGCTACTGCTGTCACTGCTGCATAATAGCTACTGCTGTCACTGCTGCATAATAGCTACTGTTGTCACTGCTGCATAATAGCTACTGTTGTCACTGCTGCATAATAGCTACTGCTGTCACTGCTGCATAATAGCTACTGTTGTCACTGCTGCATAATAGCTACTGTTGTCACTGCTGCATAATAGCTACTGTTGTCACTGCTGCATAATAGCTACTGTTGTCACTGCTGCATAATAGCTACTGCTGTCACTGCTGCATAATAGCTACTGCTGTCACTGCTGCATAATAGCTACTGTTGTCACTGCTGCATAATAGCTACTGCTGTCACTGCTGCATAATAGCTACTGTTGTCACTGCTGCATAATAGCTACTGTTGTCACTGCTGCATAATAGCTACTGTTGTCACTGCTGCATAATAGCTACTGCTGTCACTGCTGCATAATAGCTACTGTTGTCACTGCTGCATAATAGCTACTGCTGTCACTGCTGCATAATAGCTACTGCTGTCACTGCTACAATCACAGCTAGGAACAACACAACAGCAGATTTGATTACAGCCATGGGAGGGGAGGTTTGTGGTCCACATTCAGAGTCGGACCAATGAGTTACAGGTTTAATTTGCTGAAGCTTCAAGGTATCACATCTATAATAACAGAAATAGACCACTGGTACATCAACAATTTAGTCATCTAACTTTCAGTTTTACATTATGAAAACTGTTTCAAACTGTTTCACTCAGGCCCCTCTTCCAGCATTGGGGAACATCCCGCCCCCATGTCTATTTCTATGGACACAAGCACTGTTCATGACACACACTGTTCACACCCCTCTGGTTGGTGGAGAGAATTTAGCAGGTTTATTCATGTCATCTTTGAGTGTCTGAAACATTACAACAAAATCTATGGGCTACATAACCTAGCAAAAAATGTTTGCTGACATGGGCTAGTTGATCTGGACATTTCTGACACGTTATAAATTGCTCTCTAAGTTATGCAATGCCTGACATTTTTTTCACCTTCATTTAACCAGGTAGGCCAGTTGAGAACAAGTTCTCATTTACAACTGCGACCTGGCCAAGATAAAGCAAAGCAGTGCGACACAAACAACAGAGTTACACATGGAATAAACAAACGTACAGTCAAAACACCAATAGAAAAAAAAGAAAGTCTATATATTGTGTGCAAATGGCGTGAGGAGGTAAGGCAATAAATAGGCCATAGTAGCGAAGTAATTACAATTTAGCAAATGAACACATCATGATGTGCAAGTAGAAATGACAGGAAAACTGATGATGCACTACCCAATTTCGAAATTGCACCTTCGAAATTCTGATCAGTTTTAAGTTATAACTCGAATAAAGCGAGGTGTCACTTCGCTTTGGGAGTTTTGACGCGTATACTAATGCAAAGACATATGTTACATGTAGTTACGGTTATGCTACCTAATGTTACCCTTTAAGCCCGTGTCTAGCTAAAACAACGCTGACCAGCCTCTTGGTGTTTGTCTTTTATCATGTATGTAGATAGGCTAGCATAATGAAGGTACAATAATGTAATTTAGATAAACTACATTTTGTCTTGGCTACACAAACCGCTGGACGTGAAGCGTCGTGTCCTTTAGGACTAGCACTAACGTAAAATAAAACTTTAGCTAACAGTTCATTTCGAACATCATATTTCAAATACGATATTACACATATTTAATCAATATTGAATACACTTTTCCTACACATGTAACAGAGCAGTTTTACCTGTTTGATTAACTCGGACTAGTTTACACTTTCGTTTATGAACGAGATACTTTCCAGCGTTAGTGCTATCAGGGATCCTTGGGACGTCCCTAACCCTTAAAGCTGCAGTATGAACCTTTTGGTCGAACAGACCAAATTTGCATAGAAATTAGCTATAGATCAGTCACTCATTTAAAGCAAGTCTAAGAAGCGGTAGATCTGTTATACAGTATGTTCACTATTTCTATGCTTCCCTTGTTTAAGTAAATGTTTTGTGTCTTATTTTCATTTTCACTTCTCACAAATGAAAAAAAAAAAAAAAACGACAAGCAGATAGCAGAGGCATATTCACACTTGAAGATTTGTGTTTGTGGCACAGATTCGTTTTAGGTCTTATAGGTCTTATACAAGAAGATAACATAACGTCAGGACCCCACTCAGGGCTAGCCTCTCAGCCTGTGGAGCTCCTCTTCTAGCATGGCTATCTGCTGGCTCTTCTCCTGTACCTCCCTCTCCACCTCCCTTAGTTCATCTGGAGGTCAGGAATCTATCAACTCAGCCTTCAATACAAAGAAACACACAGAAAACTGAGATGACCAAGGTTACTTCAGCTACTCATTTGAAAATATTTATTTTCTTTACAATTTTGGCTTTTCATTCATTTTTTTTTCTTTCATTTCACAGGTTTTTATATTTAATTCTAGATGTGTGTTGTGGTCTGTTGGTTTTTGTATCAGTTTTAGTTTGAACAGTCTTGTAACCTGAAGTTTCTACTTTCTTTTTTGTTTCTTTTCAAGTTTAGTTTTAGATTCAATTTTAGTCAACCATGAGTGTTTTAAGGCAGAGGGATAGATGCCACTGTTAAAGTTAGAGCACTGCTGTGGTTATTCAGTATATGGCTGTATACCCATTAAACCTTATCAAATGAACAAAGGTCACAACTTGTTGTTCAGTACACGTATGAGTGCATGATTATTGTACACGCTCATAGCACTCAAATATACACCGAGTGTACAGAACAGCCTCAATTCGTCAGGGCATGGACGCTACAAGGTGTCGAAAGTATTCCACAGGGCTGCTGGCCCATGTTGACTCCATTACTTCCCACAGTTGTGTCAAGTTGGCTGGATGTCCTTTGGGTGGGGGACCATTTTTTTATATACAGGGAAACTATTGTGTAAAAAACCCAGCAGCGTTGCAGTTCTTGACACAAAACGGTGCGCCTGACACCTACTACCATACCCCGTTCAAAGGCACTTAAACCTGGTCATTCGGTTGAAAAACATTTCTTAAAACAGCAGCTAACAGAACAAAACAGGGATAAACATTCTTGAATTTGTCCAATAGAAACTCGTTTGCAGTTGTTTGGACTATTGATTACACCCTAGATCAGCTAGATGCAGACAAGAGTGTGGAAGGCCGTATTGAAAGTGTCACTGTCTGTCACCTTATTTCTCGACTTGTGCGCCTGCGTTGTAAATTTCATTTGTAGGCTAGATTGTAGCAATCTCATGATGGGTATAGGGATAATTAGAGTATGATGTAGTAGCCTAAACCTAGCCTAGCCTGTTACATTGAGCTGGGTGAATGGAATATGAATGACAGTCATGCAATCTGCTGTAATAGAAATAAGGTCATGCTCATAAATAGAAAGAAATCGTCCTCCCTAATCTTAAACGGCACTGACCGCCACTGCCTTCCATCCTTCCTTGAGGTATAAATGACAGGTGAAACCCATGTGGAGCAAATTCACCTGTCCAATCAGTGAGTTTCCAAGGAAGGATGCACTTTTTAAAGGAATGTCAACATAATCCTTCTCGTTTGGAATCTCTGAAGAAATGAAGAATTGTTTCGGAATTTAGTCAATAATACACGTCTGAAATATCAGGATGTTCATTATACAGATTAACTAAACAGACCTACTCACACCCTTGCAGTTTTCACATTTTGCTTTATTCAATAGCATTTTTACAATGTAGCTAATGTCATTGGGACACTTGAACATAAGAAAGTTAGCTGGCTTAATTGTAATGCAGATCCTCTATTTATTAATCCCAAGAGGGGACATTAGTCACCAGCAATACACTTACAGCAACAATAGGCTGAGCACTGATGGCTGGTGAAACAAGCATAACCCATGACTTACAGTGAAGCAAATGGATTCAATAGAATAGACTGTAAACCCATGGAATCAAAAACATCAATACATTATTAATACAATGAATAATGGAATTGAATAATGTGCAACGTATAATACAATATCTACAAAATACACATAAAACGCAAAGCTACAATACAAATAACTGTACAATCAAGGTGAAATCTGTCGATGTGTCCTTGAGCAAGGCACTTAACCCTAATTTACTCCAGGGGCAGAGTACTACTAGGAATGACCCTGTAAAACAACACATTTCACAGCACGTATCCCAGTGTGACAAAATATATATTTTAGGAGGATTGTAAGAATAGAACTGTATACAGAACATTTGTCCCATTCCTATGCATCAGGGCTCCCCAGTGGTGCAGGTCTAAGGCACTGCATCTCAGTGCAAGAGGAGTCACTACAGTCCCTGGTTCTAATCCAGGCTGTATCACATCCAGCTGTGAATGGGAGTCGCATAAGGCGGTGAACAATTGGCCCAGCATCGTCCAGGGTAGGCCGTCATTCTAAATAAGAATTTGTTCTTACCTGACTTGCCTAGTTAAATAAAAGTTTAACAAAATAAATGGGTCACACTGGACATAGCCTACACTGCACCATTGCCTCTTGATGTTTACTCTGTGGGATTATACAAATCCATGGTCACTCAACAAGTGGAGTCCATTTTTCCCCATACCAGTCCAGGAAATCTCATTCAGATGTCCTTTGCAGTTTGTGTCAACAGAATCTACAGTACATCATCACAAGTTCCATAAGGATATTGTGGGATCATCTGAAGATTTCTACAGTTCAAGGGCAATTGCTCAATATATCTGGCACCAGTATCCAAAGACCAGGTGGAGTGTCCTACAAAATCTCATTTGTGTTTTATTCCAATTACCGTCAACTGACTTGAATTGAAATCATGGACACACCTGACCTTTCCCAGAACACAACAGATCGGGCTCCTACTAAGGTTTCCTTCATCCCCAGTATTGGAAGACAGGCTGTCTATCAAGGTCATGGCCTTTTTAATCTGTACACCACAAAACAAATGTGCCAGCCTCCAACTTTTATTTAAAAACAGAGTCTAGATCACATTCACCATGTAGTGGACAGAAATTGGGCCCTACTGCCGAGTCTACTTTTCAAGCCAATGAACCACACATTAGACTGGATTGTTCTGATGAATGTCCTGGAGGCTTGAATCTGTATAATATTCATAAGACACATTTTAGCAAAAATCTGTCTGAAATCCATGAACAAGCATACTGTACCATTCTGATGTTATAGGCCACCTTACCTGTTCTTGTTCCCACAAACAGCATTGATGTTCCCTCTGTGTCTGAAACCTAGTAAAAGGAAACCTCAACTCAATAAAACAAAAAAGTGCAACCTTTGAGGTAATACAAATTCCTGTCAGCCATCTCCTTACCACATTGAGTATGATAGAAAATACTGCTGTATAAAGTGGGTATTGGGGGATTATTCATTAACATACCTCTGTAGGGCTTTGTGTCTCTGGAAAAGTACAAGAATCAACATTGAGACAAAAACTAATTTAGAACTCGATAACATACTGTTTGACAGGAGCATTGTCATGATTTTCCGAACATTATTGTGCATTTCATTTTCTTCATCTTGTACTGGTACTTCCTGTATGTAGCACTATTCTTGTGTGATCTGGTACTGGTACTTCCTGTATGTAGCACTATTCTTGTGTATTTAATTGTATTCATCTTGTACTGGTAGTTCCTGTATGTAGCTCTATTCTTGTGTATTTAATTGTACTCATCTTGTGTGCTTTAGTATTTATTTTAAGAATTTAGCAGACACTCTTTTCCAGAGCTACTTACACAGTAGTGAGTGCATTCATTTTCCATACTGTTCCCCCATGGGAATTGAACCCACAACCCTAGCATTGCAAGCACCATGCTCTACCAACTGAGCCAACACGGGAACTGTACTGGTACTCCCTGTATATAGCTACATTCTTGTGTATTTGATTTGAATCCTCGTGTTACTATTTTGTATTTGTTTTTTAACTGCATCGTTTGGAAGGGCTCGTAAGCAAGCATTTCACGGTAAAGTCCGTTGTATTCGGTGCATGTGACAAATAAAATGTGATTTGATTCAGTGTTGGATGTTTCTCACTTGTTCATCTGGGCAATTAAAACAAGTGTACAATTCCCCAAAATAATCTCACCAGATATAGGACCTTTATTTTTTCTTCTAATAGCTACTGCCGTCACTGCTGATATCACAGCTAGTACCACCCCCCACCACCACGCAGGTATTATTACAGCCATGGAAAGGGAGGTCTGTGGTCCACATTCAGAGTCTGACTGATGAGTTCCAGGTTTAATTTGCTGAAGCTTCAAGGTATCACATCTATAATAAGAGAAATAGACCACTGGTAAATCAACAATTTAGTCATCTAACTTTCAGTTTTACATTATGAAAACTGTTCTCATATTGCAGTATTTGAAGGAAATAACCATTATACATGAGCCATACTTACTGTGTGTGTGTCTGGCAGGATGTTAATGATCCATTTGAATAGGTATCACCAGTACAGTCAGAACACACAGTATCTGTAGATGTTGTTCCTGCACCAACACAGGGTGAAACTCATTAAGGATCCTAACTTCAGATGTGCTTAACTCACGACTGCATAAATCATGTACTGATGTCAATGGAAGATTTGCATGAAGACATACCTGTGTGGCTGATGTATTGACCAGGTTTACAGCTGCTGTGTCTCTGGGCTGCTCTACAACCATCCTTAGTTGGGTCTAGACAGTAGAACCCCTCCAGTGTCCCACAGACAGTGTCTGATGAAGGTCTACATGGCTGCTTTACCTTCAAACCAAATCCAGGGTCACAGTTTGTACACGGTATGCATGCCGTAAGACCATTGGGTTCATCAAGGAAAGTGGAGTCGGTACAGGGGACACAGGAAGTACTTGTAAATTCTGTACAGTGTCTATGTACCCGGTTTCCTGTGGGATAGAAGGTCAGTGTCATGGATTGATTGATATTGGAATTTATTTTCTTCATAATAATCCATATAGTATACAGAGCTGGTCCTTACCTGGAGAACACATAGGACAGCATTCATCACCTGTTCTGTACTCTGCTCTACCACATGCAATAGAGAGCTGGATATTTAGAAGGTGTCAAAATGATAGCTAGGTTCATCTGTAAATAGAGAAAATGAACACATTACCACTGTTAAAAAATAGGGGGGGGGGGGGTCACAATTGATGAAGCAGGGTTGAAGAGAGTTTGGGGTTAAAGTAGAGATAAGACTGGAGGAGAGTTGCGATTGAGAGAAAGCATAGTTAAAGATTTCCATGTTTTGATTAATAAATGTTAGTGAAATTTACTTACTCAGATTGATTTTTTCAAATAGTAAATATAATCAATTAGCTTTTGCAAGGCCATGTCCCCTGCTGGAAGATTTGACAATGTTCAAAGACCAAACAATTTTCAAAACAAGAATTTGACACAAATGTATAAACCCAGGATGACAATTGAGAACCAAGCAGCCATTTTGGTAAAGATTTAGGAAGTTATAGAAATGCATGTATTAATGTCTACATTAGTTTTTGATAAGTAGCCTATATTCCATTAGACAAAATAATGAATAAGTATGCATTAATGTATGTGAATTAGCATGGACTTTTAACCTATGCGTTAAAGTATTTTTTTGTTGTTGTACTAATTAGGGATGTGCGATATGTCGGCGAACATATTGGAATCGGCAGATATTAGCTGAAAATGCCAACATCGGTATTGGCTGATGTCTAGTTTAACGCCGATGTGCAAAACCGTCGTCAAAGCTGACGTGCATACCTATATAACGTAGGTACATGCCGTAATGACGCCACGTAACATTTTGCGCTACACGTGCAACACAGCATTCCTAACCTAGCCCACAATGTCTGCTGTGTAGATTGAGCAGTCAACAAGTCGTGCAGTCATTTGAAAGAGCAAGAATTTCAGCGAGACAACTCAAAAGGCGAATTCCATTAAAGCCAAGATAATGGAATTCATTGCCCTTGGCAAGCAATCCGTTGTCTGTCATGGGTGATGTTGGCTTTCGCCGACTGGTCGAGCACCGGTACACACTACCAAGTGCGCTATTTTTCAGATGTTGCCCTACCGGATTTAGACAGTAATAGCTTCGATACATACATAGATACTATGGAATGCCATTAGCACTGTCAACACTGTACAAAAAAGTCTGCAAACAAGCAAACACCGGCCACGAACTATGTGTTTACAATACCGCGTAGGTAATAAAGCATCATTTGTTCGACTGCAACTTCTGGGGTCGCTAGCTTTAGCTTGGTACCTAGCTAGCACCAATACAACCAGGCTGAAAACAATGACCAGTAGAAACTGCAGTCATTTTCATTATTCTTAGCAATGATTTTCAGAATCTTTTTGAGTAAGTATTAGCTAGGTTGCCACTTGTTGTTCGACTATTGAATAGCTAGCCAGCTACTTAACCCTGTTGCCCAAAGCGAACGTTATAAGCAGCCAGCTAGCTTCATCTGGCTAGTGAGGCTCGACCGGATCAGGTTATGTGTTGTGTAGCTAGCCACAATAAGCATTAGGCACGATAGTGGAATTTGCGTTTTGCTTAAATAAAAGTATGTAATTGACAGTGATGAAAATGAATACAAATAGTAGAATTATGCCATACTTTTATTTTGAAGGCAAACCGCAAAGTCCACTATTGTGGCTAGCTTCACATGGATGGATCTGACCACCATTAATCAAATACAAACTGTGTTATAAATTAGGGTTATTTTAGATGACACCTAGCAGCTATATACACTGCTCAAAAAAATAAAGGGAACACTTAAACTACACAATGTAACTCCAAGTCAATCACACTTCTGTGAAATCAAACTGTCCACTTAGGAAGCAACACTGATTGACAATACATGTCACATGCTGTTGTGCAAAGGGAATAGACAACAGGTGGAAATTATAGGCAATTAGCAAGACACCCCCAATAAAGGAGTGGTTCTGCAGGTGGTGACCACAGACCACTTCTCAGTTCCTATGCTTCCTGGCTGATGTTTTGGTCACTTTTGAATGCTGCCGGTGCTTTCACTCTAGTGGTAGCATGAGACGGAGCCTACAACCCACACAAGTGGCTCAGGTAGTGCAGCTCATCCAGGATGGCACATCAATGCGAGCTGTGGCAAGAAGGATTGCTGTGTCTGTCAGCGTAGTGTCCAGAGCATGGAGGCGCTACCAGGAGACAGGCCAGTACATCAGGAGACGTGGAGGAGGCCGTAGGAGGGCAACAACCCAGCAGCAGGACCGCTACCTCCGCCTTTGTGCAAGGAGGAGCACTGCCAGAGCCCTGCAAAATGACCTCCAGCAGGCCACAAATGTGCATGTGTCTGCTCAAACGGTCAGAAACAGACTCCATGAGGGTGGTATGAGGGCCCGACGTCCACAGGTGGGGGTTGTGCTTACAGCCCAACACCGTGCAGGACGTTTGGCATTTGCCAGAGAACACCAAGATTGGCAAATTCGCCACTGGCGCCCTGTGCTCTTCACAGATGAAAGCAGGTTCACACTGAGCACGTGACAGTCGTGACAGAGTCTGGAGACGCCGTGGAGAATGTTCTGCTGCCTGCAACATCCTCCAGCATGACCGGTTTGGCGGTGGGTCAGTCATGGTGTGGGGTGGCATTTCTTTGGGGGGCCGCACAGCCCTCCATGTGCTCGCCAGAGGTAGCCTGACTGCCATTAGGTACCGAGATGAGATCCTCAGACCCCTTGTGAGACCATATGCTGGTGCGGTTGGCCCTGGGTTCCTCCTAATGCAAGACAATGCTAGACCTCATGTGGCTGGAGTGTCAGCAGTTCCTGCAAGAGGAAGGCATTGATGCTATGGACTGGCCCGCCCGTTCCCCAGACCTGAATCCAATTGAGCACATCTGGGACATCATGTCTCGCTCCATCCACCAACGCCACGTTGCACCACAGACTGTCCAGGAGTTGGCGGATGCTTTAGTCCAGGTCTGGGAGGAGATCCCTCAGGAGACCATCCGCCACCTCATCAGGAGCATGCCCAGGCGTTGTAGGGAGGTTATACAGGCACGTGGAGGCCACACACACTACTGAGCCTCATTTTGACTTGTTTTAAGGACATTACATCAAAGTTGGATCAGCCTGTAGTGTGGTTTTCCACTTTAAGTTTGAGTGTGACTCCAAATCCAGACCTCCATGGGTTGATAAATTGGATTTCTATTGATTCATTTTGTGTGATTTTGTTGTCAGCACATTCAACTATGTAAAGAAAAAAGTATTTAATAAGATTATTTATTTCATTCAGATCTAGGATGTGTTATTTTAGTGTTCCCTTTATTTTTTTGAGCAGTGTAGTTAGCTAGCTATTGAAACAGATGTCGTTTTGCTATGTTTTTGGGGAAGAACATTGTTTGCTTCCTTGAGCTAGCTAGCTTTTATTTTTTTTGACCAGCACTTCTGGTGCGCGAAACAACTTCACCAGCATCATAGCATACGCATCTATGAATCGTTGTGACATGAAATACAAGTGATAGTGTAATCAAATCGTTATCTACTGGTCATTGTTTTATTTTTTGACACGCAAAGACCCAAGCGGCGTTCCATAGAATTCCTGGTTGAGAATGAAACGACTGAACAAATGAACAACGAAACAGTACAGCAAGTAAGTGAAAGAAATAGGTTTTACTGGTAATGGGGACGTGGTAAACGCCAACAAAATAACCTTTTGGTCAGTCTGGTGTGTGTAACCTTTCTTTAACTAGGCAAGTCAGTTAAGAAGAAATTCTTATTTACAATGACTGTCTACCCCGGCCAAACCCGGACGAGCTGGGCCAATTGTGCGCCGCCTTATGGGACTCCCACTCACGGTTGAACCAGGGACTGTAGTGACGCCTCTTGCACTGAGATGCAGTGCCTTAGACCGCTGCGTCCGTGTGTGTTAACTATTTAACTGTATTAGAATGCTTATTAGGCCACAATTTATTTTTTTATAAATCGGTATCAGGTTATTTGGCAAGGAAAATATCGGATATCGGTCAAAAATGTCATATCGGTGCATCACTAGTACTGTCACTGTCCACACTTCAACAAAGAAATACTAAAATACAAGTCATTTCATACTTTGAAACATTTTATTGAATGTAAATATCCATTAATTCCTATGCAGGACTGCTTCCAATATACAGTGCATTCAGAAAGTATTCAAACCCCTTGACTTTTTCCTCATTTTGCTATGTTACAGCTAGTGATGCACCGATATGACATTTTTGGCCGATACTGATATCCAATATTTTTCTTGACAAAAAATAATACCGATAACTGCTATTTAACATTTTTGGGCCTTTTAAGCATTCTAGTACAGTTAAATTGTTACACATGGATGTAGCGGTCTGTGTTGTAAGGCACTGCATTTCAGTGCCAGAAGTGTCACTACAGTCCCTGGTTTGAATCCAGCTGCATCAAATCCGGCCGTGATTGGGAGTCCCATAGGGTGGAGCACAATTGGCCAAGCATCGTCCAGGCCGTCATAGTAAATAAGAATTTGTTCTTAACCGACTTGCCTAGTTAAATAAAGGTTACACACACCAGACTGACCAAAAAGTTATTTTGTTGGCGTTTACGATGTCCCCATTACCAGTAAAACATAATCAAAACGTATTTATTTCACTTACTTGCTGTACTGTTTTGTTGTTCATTTGTTCAGTCGTTTCATTCTCAACCAGGAATTCTATGGAACGCCGCTTGGGTTTTTGCGTGTCAAAAAAGAAACATGTCAAATAACACGACAATCTGTTTCTGTAGCTATAGTTAGCTAGGTGTCATTTAAAATAACCCTAATTTATAAGACAGTTCTTATTTGATTAATGGTCGGACCCATCTGTGAAGCTAGCCACAATAAGGATTAGCCACAATACTGGATGTTGCGGTTAGCCTTCAAAATAAAAGTATGGCATAATTCTACTATTTGTATTCATTTGCATCACTGTCAATTACATACTTTTATTTAAGGCAAAACTGCAAATTGCACTATTGTGCCTAATCCTTATTGTGGCTAGCTTCACAACACATAACCTGGTCCGGTCGAGCCTCACTAGCCAGATGAAGCTAGCTGGCTGCTTATAACGTTAGCTTTGGGCAACAGGGTTAAGTAGCTGGCTAGCTATTTATTTTCATGAACTGAAGTTCAATTTCAATAATCGAACAACAAGTGGCAACCTAGCTAATACACACTTGGTAATGTATACCGGTGCTCGACCAGTCGGCGAAAGCCAACATCACCCACGACCGAGAACGGCTGATTGTCAAGGGCAATGAATTCCATTATCTTGGCTTCAATGGAATTCGCCTTTTGAGTTGTCTCGCTGAAATTATCTTATGCTTTCAAAATGACTGTTCGACTTGTTGACTGCTCGATCCACACAGCAGACATTGTGGGCTAGGTTAGGAATGCTGTGTAAAATGTTGTGCAACGTGGCGTCATTACGTCATGTACCTACGTTATATAGGTATGCACGGTAGCTTTGATATCGGTTTTTAACGTCGGCGTTAAACTTGACATCAGGCTTATACCGATGTTGGCATTTTTAGCTAATATCGGTCGATTCCGATATGTTCACCGATATATCGTGCATCTCTAGTTACAGCCTTATTCCAAAAAATATTAAATAGTTTTTTTCACCACTCATCAATCTACACACACACACACACACACACACACACAACACAACACCCCACAATGAGAAAGCAATAACAGGTTAGATTTTTGCACATTTATAAAAAATAAAAATAATTATTACATTTACCTAAGTATTAAGACCCTTTACTCAGTTCTTTGTTGAAGCACCTTTGGCAGTGATTACAGCCTTGAGTCTTCTTGGGTATGATGCTGCAAGCTTGGCACACCTGCATTTGGGGAGGTTCTCCCATTCTTCTCTGCAGATCCTCTGAAGCTCTGTAAGGTTGGATGGGGAGCGTTGCTGCACAGCTATTTTCAGGTCTCTCCAGAGATGTTTGATCGGGTTCAAGTCCGGGCTCTGGCTGGGCCACTCAAGGATATTCAGAGACTTGTCCCAAAGCCACTCCTGCATTGTCTTAGCTGTGTGCTTAGGGTTGTTGTCCTGTTGGAAGGTGAACCTTCGCCCCAGTCTGAGGTCCTGAGTGCTCCGGAGCAGGTTTTCATCAAGGATCTCTCTATACTTTGCACTGTTCATCTTTGCCTCGATCCTGACAAGTCTCCCAGTCCCTGAAAAATATCCCCACAGCATGATGCTTGGCATTCAGGCCAAAGAGTTCAATCTTGGTTACATCAGACCAGAGTCCTTCAGGTGCCTTTTGGCAAACTCCAAGCGGGCTGTCATGTGACTTTTACTGAGGCGTGGCTTCCGTCTGGCCACTCTACCATAAAGGCGTGATTGGTGGAGTCCTGCAGAGGTGGTTGTCCTTCTGGAAGGTTCTCCCATCTCCACAGAGGAACTCTGTCATCGGATTCTTGGTCACCTCCCTGACAAAGGCCCTTCTCCCCCGATGGCTCAGTTTGGCCGGGTGGCCAGCTCTAGGAAGAGTCTAGGTGTTTCCAAACTTCTTCCATTAAAGAATGATGGAGGCCACTGTGTTCTTGGGGATCTTCAATGCTGCAGACATTTTTTGGTACCCTTCCCCAGATCTGTGCCTTGACACAATCCTGTCTCTGAGCTCTACGGACAATTCCTTTGAACTCATGGCTTGGTTTTTGCTCTGACATGCACTGTCAACTGTGGGAACTTATATACACAGGTGTGAGCCTTTCCAAATCGGGTCCAATCAATTGAATTTATCACAGGTGGACTCCAATCAAGTTGTATAAACATTTCAAGGATGATCAATGGAAACAGGATGCACCTAAGCTCAATTTTGAGTCTCATAGCAAAGGATCGGAATACTTATGTAAATAAGATATTTCAGTTTTTATAAATGTGAAAACATTTATAAAAACCTGTTTTTGCTTTGTCATTATGGGGTATTGTGTGTAGATTGATGAGGAAAAACATTGATTTAATCAATTTTAGAATAAGGCTGTAACGTAACAAAATGTGGAAAAGGTGAAGGTCTGAACTTTCCGAATGCACTGTACATCATTGGTGTATACTCTGAGCATACTATCTGGTGCCATTTACTGCTGCAGTGTGAAATGATGCCAAGCTACTAAGCTTACAAAACCCAAACGTTTAACTTACTATCCATATCAAGCTTTGAAACTGCGCCATGGTTCTCCAATCCTCAACATCTCAGTGGAAGAAGGTCCACCACCCTGGAATCTTAGTTTTGAACTAAGAACATCCCTGTTGTCCTCACCCTCATGTAGAACTTGAGACACCACACACACACACACACACACACACACACACACACACACACACACACACACACACACACACACACACACACACACACAAATTATTGGAAAAGTGTAATACCATACAATTAAAAAATATTTGCAGTACAATATTTAACAAACATTAAATTAGAATGGATTATTTTTGGTTCAATGGAATTTTATAGTATATGGCAATTTTATTTTTCAGTGTTATGCGAACCAACATACTAAAACCTAAAGATGCTGTTCTCCAATTGCCAAGCAACCAAAATGCCTTCATCACACAGTGATTTGTAGTACAATGGGGGTGTCATGCTGGATGCTGATTACCGACTAAATGTATATTCTTCTGTTAAAGGGTAGGAAGCATGAGTTTTTACTCACCAATGTAACACAGTGTGGTCAAAGACTTAGTTGTAGTCACGATCTAGTTACCTATAAGTACAAACATAGTTATGTTTTGGGGTTATTATACACAGCACATGACCAAAGGTATATGGACACCTCATCGAACATCTCATTCCAAAATCATGGGCATTAATATGGATACAAAGACATTCTAGACAATTCTGTGTTTCCAACTTCATAGCAACAGTTTGGGGAAGGCCCTTTCCTGTTTCAGCATGACAATGCCCCCAAGCAAGGTCTGTACAGAAATGGTTTGTCGAGTTCGGTGTGGAAGAACTTGACTGGCCTGCAGAGCCCTGACCTCAACCCCATCGGACACCTTTGGGATGAATTGGAACACCGACTGCGAGCCAGGCCTAATCGCCCAACCTCACTAATCCTCGTGGCTTAATGGAAGCAAGTCCCTGCAGCAATGTTCCAACATCTAGTGGAAAGCCTTCCCAGAAGAGTGGAGGCTGTCATAGCAGCAAAGGGGGGACCAATTCCATATTAATGCCCATGATTTTGGAATAAGTTGTTCGACGAGCAGTTGTCCACATATTTTTCATGTAGATTACTTCACAGCGGTTTAAATGGTACAATGACTCTCTACAGCAGGGGTTCCCAAACTGTTTGACTCAGGCCCCCCTTCCAGCATTGGGGAACATCCCGCGCCCCCCATGTCTATTTCTATGGACACAAGCACTGTTCATGACACACACTGTTCACACCCCTCTTGTTGGTGGAGAGAATTTAGCAGGTTTAAAGCATATTTCCTGCAATTGTACACATTTTGTCATGGGGTGCAGAGAACAGTTTTGCTGTTTTAAAAAGGTAATGTTCTTGCAATTATATACACTTTGTCATGTCTAATGTGTATTCATGTGATCTTTGAGTGGATCAAACGTTACAACAACATCTATGGCTACAAAACCTAGCTAAAAAATGTATGCTGACATGGCTGGTTGATCTGGACATTTCTGACAAGTTGTAAATTGTTCTGTTATGCAATGCCTGAGAAGAGAAACTGAAAGACGCCCTACCCAATTTCGAAATTATCATCAGAGATAAGCAATAACTCAATGTAAAAGTGAGATGTCACCTTGCTTTGGGAGATCTGATGTGTATACTAATGCAAAGTCATTTGTTACATGTTGTTACGGTTATGCTACTTAATGTTACCCTTTAAACCCGTATCTAGCTAAAACAACGCTGACCAGCCTCCTTGTGTTTGCCTTTTCCTGTCTTGGCTGGACAGATGACATTTTATGACTCTCCTTTTCACACAGTGTAAAAAAAGTTCCCAGTTTGCTTTGTCAATGCACCAATTTCAAACCAGTTCCCTTTTCTGAAAACATATGTTAAGATCTATTTAGCACATGACTGGGAAGTGATCACTGTCTATTGTGGATTATATCGTCACATCCCACTCACATATACCAGCAATGGAGGAGGAATCCAATGCAAGATATGACCATGACGATGTACCTCTATTCACATTTACCCGTGTCCCCCAACAATCATTTATACAAACTATTCCCCTCTGCTCCATAAACTCTTCAACCACTAAAACCATTGGCATCTGTGCTATTGCTGCCCACAAGCTGTTATGCGCATTAAGCTCCACACCATATCTCCTTATCACACCATATCACCTTTTGTTTGAGGGACTTCCATGGTACTGCTATCTGGAATCCTTGGGACTTTACTACCCTCAACCAAAACTTTCACTTTTGTTTGAGGGACGTTCCATGGTAATGCTATCTGGTATCCTTGGGACGTCCCTAGCCCCAACCTTACCAAACCTTAAAAGCTGCAATGTGTAACTTTTTGTGAGACCAGACCAAATTCGCATAGAAATTTGAGTTATAGCTCTGTCACTCTCATTTAAAGCAAGTCTGTAATACAGTATGTTCACTATTTCTATGCTTCCATTGCTTTAGTAAATATTTTGCGTCTTTTACTTTAGCTTTTATACATCCCCGTCTGTGCGCGCGACCGAGGTAAAAACAGTTTCAGGTTGGATATTCGACGGATATTCGACTGTAGTTTTCCTTCAGTGGACCAACCGCAGTTAGGGATGTCAACTTAGTGACAAATCTATTTTTTCAAATTTCAATAGCTCTTTAACCATTAATCCTAAAACGTTCAAAACTGGTTCTAGCTAACCTGATGGCATAGACACACATTGCACACACATTATTTGGTTGATTTACATCTCGCACTATTTTAAATTATTTATTTACATATTTGAATTCAAATAGCTCATTGGTCATATGACCTACTGACTTCAAATAAGGTTTAGAATGTACACTCAGTGGGCCTACACATTGCACACCCTTTAGTTTGTCCATTTTCATCTCACACATGTTTACATGAATTTTTCCAAATGTAAAATTTCAAACGCTCCTTGGTCATGTGACCTACTGACCTCAGACAAGGTTCAGAATGTCCACTGACTAAGTCTTCATATCGCACACTCTGTTTGTCTACTTTCATCTCATGCTATTAGACTTAAATGATTTGTAACGTTGTTCACCGGAAGCATTTGAGAGAAAAAAAAATCTGATTTTCACCGCTTCGGTAAAATGCTGTTTTTGGGTATAAATATCAACTTGATGGAACAAAAAATGCATGTATTGTGTAACATAATGTCTTAGGAGTGTCATCTGAGGAAGATTGTCAAAGGTTGGTGCATAATTCTAGCTGGTTATCCGCTTATGGTGACGCCTGTCTTTGAATTGACAAAACATTACACACAGCTATTTTCAATGTACTCTCCTAACATAACCTAACTTTATGCTTTCGCCGTAAAGCCTCTTTGAAATCGGACAATGTGGTTGGATTTAGGAGATGTTTATCTTTCAAATTGTGAGAAATAGTTGATTGTTTGAGAAATTGAAATTATTAGATTCTTGCAGTTTTTGAATTTCCCGCCGTGGTCTCTTGACAATGAATCCCGATATCGGGATAAGATCCCCAACAGGTTAAATCTGTAAGCCTTAGACCCAGTAGGTGTGGACATTGCTGTACAGTGGACACCCACACTCAGAAGTCATTTGGAGAAAAAGAGAGTATCTGACTGATAGAGTAGTTAACAGTGATTACTATTATCTGTCTGACTCCCTTGTACCCTCAAACCCTTCCAGGACATTACAATCTCACAATGCAGGATATTCCATGGTCCCTAGACTCCTTTCTAACAGTCCTCAAGCTTCAATAGGATAGTCAATGACTGTGTAACTGTTGCAATTCAGAGTCAATGTTTTCATTTTAGTAAGTCTTATGGTCGGGCATAAAATGTTATTTCCAGTTTCTTGCTTTCTCAGGTCCTGCTGAGTGGACGGTATTGATGCCTTTTCAGTCTAGCTCCAGTTAGGTGTCATTATGTTATAAGCACCACGCCACCCCACTCCCGTTTCATAACACCCTCAAACCTTCTACCATTTGTCTACACTCCAAGAACCATGAGAGCCCCCAGATCCATGACAACCATATCCATAGCCTTCTTAGCTTGTAGGTCTAAAAGCGTTTTTGTCCTTACTATGTTGAAATATCAAAGACTAAGCTTTTTGTGTGACTCTGGCAAGTCATTTCAAGTCAAAGCCTTGTTTTCCCTGGTACATAAACATATACTACTAACTAGTTCTGTTTATTTTGACTTTGCAGCATAGAAATCTTGTTGTTGGGAGCTGTAAAACACTTCCACAGCTGTATGTTAATAAAGAAATAGTACAGCTCAGTGCCATGGTAAATGTTAAGTCAGCTGTGGGATATGGACAGTAGAGGGGGATGCTGTTGTAGTGACAGTTGAGTCATCACTATTTTCAGGGCTTTTCTTTTGATGAGGGTCACAGCACTGGAGAATAACCTGGTTCTGGTCCAGATGTACTGGACTCATTTGCCTGAGGGTGGCCTCTAAAATAGTAAATGAAGTTATGTTTGCTTGTGCACTGGTCATCCTTATGCACTCCATGCAATACTTGCTGTTGTTTGTAATAGTTATTGTCATGTTTTTGTCCACATTTGTTTGGAAATATGTGTAACTGTTCTTTGTCGTTGGCATACAGCTGCATGGTACTGTGACATTAGTTGTCATGTTGCCCACTAAGCTGGTTGTTGTTAGTCTAAAGCATACTTTTGCAAGTTTGTTTCATATTTGCATTTGTCCCCCAGCTCTTTGCCTCAAGAGTCCAGTCTTCCTTTCACAGCCCTTATTGCAAAGACAACATTGTAAAATCCTTTTTCCAAAATTGATTTAGGTACATTTTTGTGAAGGGGTATGAGGGTTGTGAAATGGGTCATTTAATAGTAAAATCATTTAAGGGATCAATACATTTCTACATTGCATCCCCAGTATCTGCATGAACAATCATGCCAAGTGTTTTTGGTTGACCCTGCTGGACAGAAAGAGAAGGAGGAATTGGAACACGCTGCATTCAAATTCAGGTCTTAGATATTCCATTGTACTGGATCTAATACATATTAGCATTTTACATACATTCATAAGTGTAATAATTTTCTATGACATACTGTGAAAAACTCTCTTGGCTGCTGACTCTGTCACTTTCAGACATGCGCAGAGCAGACTGAAAGGGGAAGGGTAGCTCTTGACTTGAACCACAGGGGTTCTCTGTAAAGAGAGAGTAATCCAAAAGGCACAGACACACACCTTGACTTTCTATTGGCACCGTTGACCTGTATGTATTCTCTCCTGATTGGCTCTGTGGTGCACAGTCTGGCAGTCTGACTAAAGTGCCAGAGGTATGAGGAGAGACATCCTCCTTTGTATTTATGGGAACAAATATTTCCTAACACTTTGGATCCCATTCTTGGACAGTTATGCATCAATGCAAAAAAATAAAAATAAAAAATACAAGGTGGAGGTTACTGTCCATGTGTAACCTCAACCTTGTGGGTCTGTGGGTGTTTGGGCCAATAAAATGCCAACTCAATTCTACCACTGACTAGTCTCTCATGCCCCTATGAACGGGGACACAGGGCAATAGTTCTTCATCTAAACCAGCCCTTTTTTACTGGAGTACACTAACCCCTAATTGGGGCTCTTTTCTTGACACACAGTAGCAGTTTACCAGATAAGAAGTCAAGAAGATCAAAAAGTAGATGGTTGTAAGGGTGTATTACGTCCTGTGCTGGCCCCATTGTCATATCCAATCTGGATTCTGAGTGGTGAAATCATAGCTGAAAAATGCCTCTATGTATGTGTCTACTGTATGTGGGAATGTCGTATGTCCATCCTACATGTAGTGTTGGTACATGGAATATTCCTCAACTGCATATATCATAAATTGCTATTGCAAATAGAAGTATTATGTTCAACAACTGACATTTTCAGATATTATTTTGACAAACACTCTTTGGTGCTTACAATTCATTCTCTATTGTCATAGATTTGGTGGGCACTGTCATCTGTGATCTTTATGATATGACTTTCTTTAAGCACGTACTGATGAAACTGTCACTTAATGTTTTTCTTAAAGTCTACAAACACTCTACATTTATCACTCTGTGATAGGGTTGGATCCTATATGCTACTTTTATTATTGTCCTGTAAATGGTTCAGTGCCTATAATTTAGGCTGTGTAGAATGGGGCATAAAGGAAATTACTTCTACTAATAAATTACCTCTAGATTATAGTGATAAGGAAAACAGCATACAAATTTGGCTCGTGTATTCATTTGCCTATAACTAATCATAATTCCATTATTTTTACATAAAGAGAATACTTCAAAATGAGAAGATCCTGCCATGGAAAAGACGACTGGGTGGACATAAAGTGGAAAGGAGGGGAAATAACTCACACCATCCTGCAGGACACCTTCAGCTGCGGGGTTTTTGTAATGCAGGTTTGATAGTTATATTTTCAATAATGAATGGTTAGCTGTTATGTGACAATTAGGTCAAAAACTCTATTTTATTTTGTTGGTGTAGATGGCCAAGGAAGTTGCACAGAACTTCCAACATCCTTTCCCAAATTGATATGGAACTTTCAAAAACACATGGAGCAACTGCGAAAAGAAATGGCTGAGGATATACAAAAAATGTCTGGTATGTAATGACATTTAATTCATGTTCATTGTTCATAGATGAGAGCACCCCTCCAGCTTGGATGGAGTCTGTCACTCCTAAGCAGGCCAGGCTTGGTCCTGTTTGTGGGTGAGTCCCAGAAAGAGGGCCAATTATTTACAAATTCTATCTTTTGGGAAGGGCAGAAAACAGTTTTCAACCAGCAATTGAGTTGTGAGACACTGCTGTAGAAGCTCATCACTCCCCCTAACTGGGAGGGGGCCAGAGACAATTACTTGATGCCGACACATCTTTCTAGCTGATTTACACGCTGAAGCTATGTTGAGCTTGGTGACCTCTGACTGTTTCATCCTAACATCGTTGGTGCCGACGTGGATAACAATATCTCTCTACTCTCGTCAGTTTTAGCCTTAGCCAGCACCATCTTCAGATTAGCCTGATCGTTGGTAGCCCTGCCCCCATGTAAACAGTGTATGATCGCTGGATGATTTATTTTTAAGTCTACCACTACGGGTAATGGAGTCGCCAATGACAAGGGTGTTCAATTTGTCAGAGCTAATGGTGGGAGGCTTCGGCGTCTCAGACCCCGTAACGGGTGGAGGGGAAACCAGAGAAGACTCGGATTCTGACTCGTTGCTTAATACCGAGGAAAAGACAGTTTCAAGTTGGATATTCGACGGATATTCGCGCTTTCAAACCTCAATAGCTTACAAATCATTTGAGCCACGACTACAAATAAGTATCATTATGTTGGAGAAATTGCGCACAACATTGCACTGTTCTTATTTTCACGTTTGGACATTAATTCGCTTTCAAAAGCTAATAAACATGTGGAAATGTGAGCAGCATTTTGTATTCCTAGTTGAATTAGTTAGGGAGCATAAACAAAGTACAAACTTTTTTTACATTAGAATTTCAATAGCTCCTTGGTCATGTGGAGCCATGATTGACTCAGTGGGTTTTGTCCACCATGCCTCCGGACCTACTCACTCCCACAGTCATACTCTTAACCTGAACCTAGTTTTGTCTTGTGGAATAAATATTGTGGATCTTAATGTTTTTCCTCCTAATCCTGGACTATCGGACCACTATTTTTATTACATTTGCAATCGTAACAAATAATCTGCTCAGACCCCAACCAAGGATCATCAAAAGCCGTGCTATAAATTCTCGGACAACCCAAAGATTCCAAGATGCCCTTCCAGACTCCCTCCACCTACCCAAGGACGTCAGAGTACAAAAATCAGTTAACCACCTAACTGAGAAACTAAATTTAACCTTGCGCAATACCCTAGATGCAGCCGCACCCCTAAAAATAAAAATCATTTCTCATAAGAATCTAGCTCCCTGGTATACAGAATATACCCGAGCCCTGAAGCAAGCTTCCAGAAAATTGGAATGGAAATGGCGCTACACCAAACTGGAAGTCTTCCGACTGGCTTGGAAAGACCGTACCATGCAGTATCAAAGAGCCCTCACTGCTGCTCGATCATCCTATTTTTCCAAGTTAATTGAGGAGATAAGAACAATCCAAAATGTATTTTTGATACTGTCGCAAAGCTAACTAAAAAGCAGCATTCCCCAAGAGAGGATGGCTTTCACTTCAGCAGTGATAAATTCATGCCATCCCTAGGAGGGGTGCGTCACTTGAGTGGGTTGAGTCACTGACGTCATCTTCCTGTCCGGGTTGGTGCCCCCCTCTGGTTCGTGTCGTTGGGGAGATCTTCGTGTGCTGTACTCAGCCTTGTCTCAGGGTAGTAGGTTGGTGGTTGAAGATATCCCTCTAGTGGTGTGGGGACTGTGCTTTGGCAAAGTGGGTGTGGTTATATCCTGCCTATTTGGCCCTGTCCGGGGGCATCGTCGGACAGGGCCACAGTGTCTCCCGATCCCTCCTGTCTCAGCCTCCAGTATTTATGCTGCATTAGTTTGTGTCGGGGGGTTAGGGTCAGTCTGTTATATCTGGAGTATTTCTCCTGTCTCATCCGGTGTCCTGTGTGAATTTAAGTATGCTCCCTCTAATTCTCTCTCCCTCTCTTTCTCTTCTCTCGGAGGACCTGAGCCCTAGGACCATGCCTCAGGACTACCTGGCCTGATGACTCCTTGCTGTACCCAGTCCACCTGGTCATGCTGCTGCTCCAGTTTGAACTGTTCTGCCTGCGGCTATGGAACCCTGACCTGTTCACTGGACATGCTACCTTGTCCCGGACCTGCTGTTTTGGACCCTCTCTCTACCGCACCTGCTGTCTCTAACTCTGAATGTTCAGCTATGAAAAGCCAACTGACATTTACTCCTGAGGTGCTGACCTGTTGCACCCTCTACAACCACTGTGATTATTATTATCTGACCCTGCAGGTCATCTATGAACATTTGAACATCTTGGCCATATTCTGTTATAATCTCTACCTGGCACAGCCAGAAGAGGACTGGCCACCCCTTAGAGGCTGGTTCCGCTCTAGGTTTCTTCCTAGGTTCTGGCCTTTCTAGGGAGTTTTTCCTAGCCACCGTGCTTCTACATCTGCATTGCTTGCTGTTTGGGGTTTTAGGCTGGGTTTCTGTACAACACTTTGTGACATCGGCTGATGTAAAAAGGGCTTTATAAATACGATTGATTGATTGAGTGATTGCAGTAGTGTAGGGCCCTGGACAAATGTTACATTCACTTTACGATCAGCGTAACATTAAAAAAGTAATTTCGGCAATTTTCTAAATAAAAGTTTCCAACCTAATAATAGAAACGTTTCAATAACCTTTTTTATTCATGATATGAGAAATAATTGTGCTATTTTTTTCATATTTAAGTGACATTTGCAACAAATATGGATTTTAAAACATGTTTCAAGGTCAAATAAATGCCCCCAGTGCAAATCACTGTATTGAAATAGATATTGGCTTTTAAAGTAAAAACTATGCTAGGTGCCAAAGTAAAATTATTGTAGGGAATACTCAGTAGGGTCTGTAGAATGTATATTAAGTGATAATGCCCGAGAAGCCGGTGTTTGGAGGATGTATTGCATGGGTGTTGTAGTGATGCCTCTAGCACAGGAAGGTAGTGAAGGACAGGTTGCCCAGCTACAGACCATATCCAGGAAGGAGCGTCTGCTAAATGACAAAAAAAATGTTTAAAAAAATGGTAGTGAAGGACAGGTTTGCCCAGCTACAGGCCATGTCCATGAAGGTACAGTATGAACAGTAGGATCATGCATTGAGGGGGTAGATTTGTAGATGAGGCTATATGTGTGAATCAAACCTGGGTCATATATCTTTAAAACTACAGCTGCTCATGATTTAGCTTAACCTGGCAGGTAGAGTTTGCACTTTTGGGACTATTCAGTTGTTTCCATTGTGTCTAAATATAGTACACACACTTTATTTTCAGTTCACCTGTTTACATGACGGTATGAGGAACTAACTCATTGTATGGAGTAGAATGACACCCTGATGCAGGTTGCGACACACCTTTCCTGTTACTTCATCAGATAACTTTGTTTATACGCTACACTTCCTCTTAAAGAGACAAAGTTAGAAAGCCTGGCTCACGGTTAGGAAGCCTAAGTACTTGTGTGTGTGTAATGTACACTAGAATAGAATACAGCATATCTACCATGTGTGCTGTTGGAAACTTGCTGTGTTTGTGACTTACAATAAGAGCAAGCGAAAGTGAAAGTTGAAGTCAAACTTGAAAAACCATCCTCTTTCTAACCACAGTGTTCCAACCCCTGCATCTCCAGTCTGAAACATGGTTACACCTCTTTCTGCTTGAGTCAGGTTTTTTGTGGTTCTTAGTGAAAAGCCTTGCAAAACACTTAATGATACCAAAATACATTATAGTGTGATGTAACTTTTGCTCATGGATGTCTAAGAAAATAGACTAGGGAAAGTGCATTGATGATGTCAAATAATGCTTCAATGAGAAACCTCAAAGATTGGCAAGTAATGTAAAATAAAGGGTTTAGATAATGTATCTCCAGCAACACAGGGCTTACATCCGGTCACAAGATAGGTTGTACTGCCCTCTAGTGTCAGTAGTATTAACAGACATGAACTAAGTCTAATGTCAAGCCAATATCAATATAAACCTATTTCTCATTGATCCATTGACTCTGCCACCTCCCAGGCTTTTTGTCTTTGTGAGAAGTCTTACACAGAAAGGGTGTAGATCACAGGAGGTTGGTGGAACCTTAATTGGGGGAAATGGGCTCATGGTAACACCTGGAGTTGAATGTGTGGAATGGTATCAAATACAACACGTGGTTTCCATTTGTTTGATGCCATTCCATTTGCTCCGTTCCAGTCATTATTATGAGCCGTCCTCCCCTCAGCAGCCTCCACTGGTGTAGATCATGTATCTCCAGCAACACAGGTCTGTATGTTACTCTGAACTGTGAAGGGAATCATTCAGTGATCATCATCAAAATGAAATATGATTTGATCGTTAGATCTTGTAGATGTTTGGAGGCTCAGAATCCCTGCTTCCACAGGAACAGTACCTACTGGGGATCATAATAAACGTATCTTCAATGAGAGATCCTGAAAGTGGTTGAGTCAAGTGAAGCGAGTCATAACAATCTTCCAACTGATCCTTTATTCTGACTGATGCCATAGAACGCTTGCTACAGCTCCAATCATATTATTTTCCAGAACCACAAGAGGATTGTCACAAATATAATCATATTATCAGTTGACTCTGTCCATTCTGTACAGCACTTTGAGATATCAGCTGATGTAAGAAGGGCTATATAAATACAATTTGATTTGATGTTCATATCACCATGTCAGCATGTGCTGGAATATAATATATCTGTTTTGGTGAGTCTGCACACTAGTGAGTCCATTGTAACAAAATAAGTTTATTATTTAGAAAGAGCATACATCCAGTCACTGGCTAGGTTGTACTGACCTCTAGTGTCAGTAGCATTAACAGATATTAACTAAGACTAAACAGGAAGCAGCTGAGTTCAATGTAAAAGAAAGGGTTTAGATAATGTATCTCCATTAACACAGGTCTTACATCCGGTCACTGGATAGGTTGTACTGACCTCTAGTGTCAGTAGCATTAACAGATATTAACTAATGTCAATCCAATATAAATACAAGGTATTTGTCATTGATCTACTGATTCTGTGATCCTCCAGATTGTAGTCCAGCTGCTGGAGGAAGTATCCCAAAGGAAAGAGGAAGCAGCTGAGGTTAAAGGTCAGACAAAGCAGCTCAGCCGGACACTGAAAGTGGGGAGAAGCCCAGGTTCTGAGGAGAGGCCCAAGTCTGCCAGGAGACCATTGACTCTCTGCACCTGCAGAGCAACAGCAGCCTAGTGGCCCTGGAGAAGATACAGACCAGGGTATGACTGACCTCTCTCCTCATTCATAGTCGTCTGGAGTAGATACAGACCAGGGTATGACTGACCTCTCCTCATTCATAGTAATCTGGAGAAGATACAGACCAGGGTATGACTGACCTCTCTCCTCATTCATAGTCGTCTGGAGTAGATACAGACCAGGGTATGACTGACCTCTCTCCTCATTCATAGTCATCCTTATCATGCTGTCACCGTAAGCAGTGAGGTGGTCACCAGTGATGATGTGGTGGTCACCAGTGATGTGGTGGTCACCAGTGATGTAGTTATAAAAAGAACAGAAAGGCCTGGACACTGTATATGCTCCTTACTACCACATTTAATGACAACGGTTCAATCCTTTTTCATCTCGACATTATTAGGCCAGCACCTACAGTACCAGTCCAAAGTTTGGACACACCTACTCATTCATGACTTTTTCTTTATATTTACTATTTTCTACATTGTAGAATAATAGTGAGGACATCCAAACTATGCAATTAACACATATGGAATCACATAGTAACCAAAAAAGTGTTCAACAAATCTAAATCTAGTTTATATTTGAGATTCTTCAAAGTAGTCACCCTTTGCCTTGATGACAGCTTTGCACACTCTTAGCATTCGCTCAACCAGCTTCATGAGGTAGTCAACTGGAGTGTGCCTTGTTAAAAGTTAATTTGTGGAATTTATTTCCTTCTTAATGCGTTTGAGCCAATCAGTTGTGTTGTGACAAGGTATGGGGTGGTATACAGAAGATAGCCCTATTTGGTAAAATACCATGTCCATATTATGGCAAGAACAGCTCAAATAAGCAAAGAGAAACGACAGTCCATCATTACTTTAAAACATGAAGGTCAGTCAATACGGAACATGTTGAAAGTTTGCTGAAAGTGCAGTCGTGAAAACCATAGAGCGCTATGATGAAGCTGGCTCTCATGAGGACCGACACAGGAAAGGAAGATCCGGAGTTAACTCTGCTGCAGAGGATAAGTTCATTACAGTTACCAGCCTCAGAAATTGCAGCCCAAATAAATGCTTCAGAGTTCAAGTAACAGAAATCTCAACATCAACTGGTCAGAGGAGACTATGTGAATCAGGCCTCATGGCCTGAATTGCTGCAAAGAATCCACTACTAAAGGACACCAATAAGAAGAAGAGACTTGCTTGGGCCAAGAAACACAAGCAATGGACATTAGAATTCAAGGTACACTTAACCAGTATGGCTACCACAGCATTCTACAGCAATACACTTAGTGGAACTATCATTAGTTTTTCAACAGGACAATGACCCAATACACCTCCAGGCTGTGTAAGGGCTATTTGACCAAGAAGGAGAGTGATGAAGTGCTGCATCAGATGATCTGGCCTCCACAATCATCTGAACTGAACCCAATTGAGATGGTTTGAGATGAGTTGGACCGCAGAGTGAAGGAAATGCAGCCAACAAGGCTGTTGGAATAGCATTCCAGGTGAAGCTGGTTGAAAGAATGGCAAGAGTTTGCAAAGCTGTCAAGGCAAAGGGTGGCTACTTTGAAGAATCTAAAATAGATTTACATTTGGTTAACACTTTTTTTGGTTACTACATGATTCCATATGTGTTATTGCATAGATTTGATGTTATTTCATATATTTGATTATTCTACAATTGAGAAAATAGTAAAAATAAAGAAAAACCCATGAATGAGTAGGTGTGTTAACTTTTGACTTGTACAGTAAGTTTTAAAGGATGTGCATATGACCACAAACATTTCTATAGCAATCATGTAAGGCATTAATAGTAAGGCATACTTAATGAAGGATTTAAAGAGTTTAAGTCATGTCTTCCAGCATAAGAGGCTGAGATTGAAGCTCATCCAGGCTGTATTCTCTTCTCCTGGAGCCAAACAACCCCAGACTGCCCCCTGGAGGACAGCTTGTTACATGTTTTTGAATGTTGAGCTTTAATTCACCAAGCCTGTACTTTGAGGGATTTGGGAACATTTTCTGATGTAGACATGCATGTCATCCGCAAAACTGTGGAAGAGGACCCCGAGTCATCTGACTACATGGCCGAGTGAACGTATGGCAGAGGATGAACAGGGTGGGGGAGGGGGACACCACAGGTGACTGAGTGGACCTGCACTCTTCTACAATACTTATTCTGACCTTTAATGCGAGATAGGAGTGGAAGCCGTTCAGGATAGTTCCTGAAATATTGTCTTTTCCACCCTTCTGTGATCCATACAGTCTATAGTGAAGTTGTATCGGTTTGTTGATGTCCTTGTCTGCTTCTATGAGCGTGATGTTGATGTTCTTGTAGTGTAAAGTTATCCATTTAACCATGTTTGTAGATGCTTTTAATTTCTGGGGCACCTTCCCCAAGCGAACACTGCATCCTGCACCAGTATCCAGTAATCTGTGTCTCAAGATATTATCAAGTCCCAATAGGAGTTCCATAGTCTGGGCTGACATAGATGTTGTGGTCCTGAAGTTATCAAAACATTTGACTTTCCCCTGGGCAGAGCAGAGGGTTCTCACCTCCCGAAGCTGTTACCTAGCAAGGTGAAGCTCACTTCATACTCATCACATGGTCCTTTTCATTTTAGACCAGTCTGTTGTCTGTAGGCAGAAGCTGATATGTGACCACCCTTCCGAAGCATCTTACCAGTGGCGCCCATATGAAAAGCTATCTATTCGGTGATCCAAGTGGGGACAGTTCAGGCTGAGGAGTACGTTTCAAACATCCCCATGTGATACAAAGATACAGTGGTCCTCTGTCAACAGGTATTTAGAAGTCATATTGTTCTTACTGGAGGTTGGGTTTCAAAGTGTGTTTCATGTCTTTACACTACAATTGAATGTGGTGTAGAATCCTGTTTTTATATCAACCAGATTCTACAATATCACATTTAACATGTAGTGTTTCGATACTACTATAGATGGCTGGACCAGCCAGCCAGTAGACCACAGATTACAGAATGTGGAGTCCCTGACTGTGATGGGGGCTTGAATCTGGGGAGAGAAGTCATTTGTAATTTATCAGTAATTAATTTACATTCTGGACAATGTTTTGTAGTACAATAGCTTGTCCTATATTCTTGTATCATATCATTGGTCTTAGCATTGATGACTTGATGAAGTTATATACCATATACATTTACTTATAAATCATGTTTGAAATTCTTTTAACTCAAACTATTGTAAGACATATTTTGAAAACCTTGAAGGTGTGCCTTACCGTTTCCAGTTCCCCCAGACAGCATTGAGTATTTCCCGATCTGGGGATTCCTATCAAATGGAATCAGTAATTAGTCAAACACATTGGGCCAGTTTCCCGGACAGATATTACACTCAGTCCTGGACTAAGAAGCGCATTCAATGGAGATTTTCCATTTAAAGTGCTTTACATTCCAAAACAAGGCATAATCTCTGGTCTGGGAAACTGGCCCAATAAATTAAAATTTCAGTCAGAAGATTGTACAAAGTAGTACAATGTGATTAAATATATTCATAGATTTCCAAACATACCTGTGTAGGTATTTGAGAACCTATTAAAAAAGACAAGATGTTCAACATTGTAATAAGCATACCATGTAACCATGACGATAACAAACAGTAGTAATCTACACCATATGAGAAGTAGAACATGTAGAATTCACAGAGTAAACTGAATATCACAGGCAATGAAAACAATGAATGGTACAAATACAGTCATCTTACCTAAGTTTTGTCTTGTTCTCACCCTTTTTCTCATAAATAAACCAACACCAGCTATGGTGCCTATCAGGAAAAAACATATGAGAACACCAGCTATGATTTCAGCTGTGGGAAGTGAAGCAACTCCACATTCTGAATCCGACCAAGGAGTTCCTGGTTCAATTTCCAAGAATTCACATCTGTTAAAGACATAAATCGAGGTATGTTTTTTAAAGTTTCTATTTGAGCATATTCATGTATTTATCTTCAGGGGAATAAGCATTTGAACTAACTAATAATGTCCACACTTACTCTGTATGTGGTTGACAAGATGTTAATGATCCATCTGAATAAGTTTTACCAGGGCAGTCAGCACACACACTATCTGTAGATGTTGTTCCTGCACAAATACATGATGAAATATTAATGAAAAATTAATTTGTCACCCCATTTATTTAATTTCAATAACTAATGATTATTCACACTGAAGTTACCAACTTGACTAAATTGAATTATGACAACACAATTAGCATTATGAGTGAGACGGAAGACCTGTGTGACTGATGTATTGACCAGGTTTACAGCTGCTGTGTCTCTGGGCTGCTCTACAACCATCCTTAGTTGGGTCTAGACAGTAGAACCCCTCCAGTGTCCCACAGACAGTGTCTGATGAAGGTCTACATGGCTGCTTTACCTTCAAACCCAAACCTATAGAGAAAACATGGCCTGTATTATCTGATGCAGATACAACTGACATATCCTCATAGCATAACAACATAGACTAACATATCAGTGTTTGTGTCTGGGTTTCAGTACAGACACACAGGACCACTCTTACCTGGATCACAGTTGGTACACACTTTGCATTTTATGAGACCATTGGGCTCATCAATGAATGTAGAATCAACACAGGGCACACAGCTGGTGCTGGTGAATTCAGTACAATGCTTATATACACGATTTCCTGGGGGAGAAAATCACAACGTCATGTTTCTGTTAGTGTTGATGTGATTAATGTCTGGTGATTCATATGATGTAAAGAGAGGGTCCTTACCTGGTGAACACATGGGACAACATTCCTCCCCTATTCTGTACTCGGCTCTACCACATGCAATACAGGACCCGATGCTTTCAAGCACCAATATAATAGGTATCTGGAAGTAGAGGAAAAAAATACACTAATCACTCAAATTGAAACTGATGTGTATTTTTTAAACTTACACAACTAGTTATAATTTTCCTAACTAAAATAATCACTATTCAAATATAATGTAATTATGTAGAACTATTTTTAAACTGGCTTTTGTAAATGTGGTGTCGTATTGTGAATTGAGCATACTGTTTGGTGCCATGAATTTCTGTTGCGTGAAAAGAGCCTCGTACAAACCATCCTGATCTCACGAGCTTACATTCTGTTTCACAGCGTACAAGTATAAGTAAAAAGATGCAAAGCCACATAATGTGCAAATCCGAAATGTTTCACTCACAGTCCATATCAAGCGTTTCAAACTGTGCCATAGTTCCTCATTCCTCTCCAACTCACTGGAAGACCCACACACTGGATTTGTGAAGTTCTTAGGAGTTTTGAAGTATCGAGATGAACTGACCTGTAGACTAAATGTATTTTAATACATGCACTGTATAGTAAGAATAGCTCAATTATATTATACTTAAATATTGCACAAACTGCGCAGTTAATAAATATAATACTGTATGTTGGCTGGCCACCCCTGAGTTATCAGTCACCACCATCAATGTGAATAAAACTGAACCATAACCTTTCAAATTTGTAAATGGTGATATCTTGCTGAATTAAATCACAGAAAAAAGTTGAAGCTTGTTTGAGAAGTATGAAACAGAAATTGGCAAATTATTATTAGAGAATGCTGCCATCTTGTGGTGAAGTAGCCTTGTACATGGAGCAATGTCCATTCTCCCAAAGACAGCACAATATGAAGACAGACTAAAACTGCATCACCAATAGAAATCTTCGATCACAATTGTAGGTGATGTCATGGCAAGTTTGGCTTGCTAAACTCATGAGTAGAAACACGTCATCGGGTGTAACGGTCTCTCGAGCCGAACTGCTCATGTGCAAGCCGTCAATGCAAAGGCACTCCTTCAATTTAAAGTTGTTTTAGACAAATGAAAATGTGTGAATTTTTCACTTTCAAGAGGTTGGAGTAATAACATGTTCACCTACTTAAGACATTGCCTCCAATCTAGGGTGTGCCTTTAGATTGAGAAATTCCTCCTTAGCTGTACATTTTCAAACCCCGGCCTGGGGCTTAATTTATAAACCGTGCATATGTACAAAATGGACCCTAAAACTTGAGTGTGACAGTTTTCAAGCAGAAGTTGGCATTTATAAAAACCGAACTTGACATGAAAATAAGCCCAACTTCCTGCAAACTTTAGACCACGCCTACACAAAGTTTCTAGTTGTTGAAGTATAGCATTGAAAACAGTATCGCATTAAACTAGTATTTTGTGCAAATGGGGGATATGGACAGGCTTATTCATAACAATAAACAGGTTAATAACAAGATGCAATCATTTGCCATTAGTGAGAAGAGAATCTATTTTTTTAATCTTTGCATTTTAAAATAATTACAAATAGGCATCTATTTCCTAGGCAATTATTTATAAATGTTGTGTTTTGCATGGATTGCTGTCTTGCTTTACATTGCATCTCAGTTGCTTGAGGATCTGTTCTCGCTCTCCACCCCTTTCATCTGCACTGATGGGTCAATACTTGACTGTTAAAAATCAATATGGTTGCTGACATCATCATTAGGTAGATTGTGTTTGCTTTTCATGTATTGTGTGTGTGTGTGTATATATATATATATATATATATATATATATATATATATACACTGCTCAAAAAAATTAAGGGAACACTTAAACAACACAATGTAACTCCAAGTCAATCACACTTCTGTGAAATCAAACTGTCCACTTAGGAAGCAACACTGATTGACAAATTTCACATGCTGTTGTGCAAATGGAATAGACAACAGGTGGAAATTATAGGCAATTAGCAAGACACCCCCAATAAAGGAGTGGTTTTGCAGGTGGGGACCACAGACCACTTCTCAGTTCCTATGCTTCCTGGCTGATGTTTTGGTCACTTTTGAATGCTGGCGGTGCTTTCACTCTAGTGGTGTCTGTCAGCGTAGTGTCCAGAGCATGGAGGCGCTACCAGGAGACAGGCCAGTACATCAGGAGACGTGGAGGAGGCAGTAGGAGGGCAACAACCCGCTACCTCCGCCTTTGTGCAAGGAGGAGCAGGAGGAGCACTGCCAGAGCCCTGCAAAATGACCTCCAGCAGGCCACAAATGTGCATGTGTCTGCTCAAACGGTCAGAAACAGACTCCATGAGGGTGGTATGAGGGCCCGACGTCCACAGGTGGGGGTTGTGCTTACAGCCCAACACCGTGCAGGACGTTTGGCATTTGCCAGAGAACACCAAGATTGGCAAATTCGCCACTGGCGCCATGTGCTCTTCACAGATGAAAGCAGGTTCACACTGAGCACATGTGACAGACGTGACAGAGTCTGGAGACGCCGTGGAGAACGTTCTGCTGCCTGCAACATCCTCCAGCATGACCGGTTTGGCGGTGGGTCAGTCATGGTGTGGGGTGGCATTTCTTTGGGGGGCCGCACAGCCCTCCATGTGCTCGCCAGAGGTAGCCTGACTGCCATTAGGTACCGAGATGAGATCCTCAGACCCCTTGTGAGACCATATGCTGGTGCAGTTGGCCCTGGGTTCCTCCTAATGCAAGACAATGCTAGACCTCATGTGGCTGGAGTGTGTCAGCAGTTCCTGCAAGAGGAAGGCATTGATGCTATAGACTGGCCCGCCCGTTCCCCAGACCTGAATCCAATTGAGCACATCTGGGACATCATGTCTCGCTCCATCCACCAACGCCACGTTGCACCACAGACTGTCCAGGAGTTGGCGGACGCTTTAGTCCAGGTCTGGGAG
The DNA here is from genome assembly GCF_965601325.2 of Salmo salar. Taxonomy (NCBI): domain Eukaryota; kingdom Metazoa; phylum Chordata; class Actinopteri; order Salmoniformes; family Salmonidae; genus Salmo; species Salmo salar. The sequence goes on along the minus strand of NC_138305.1, from coordinate 104,013,237 downwards.
GAGATCCCTCAGGAGACCATCCGCCACCTCATCAGGAGCATGCCCAGGCGTTGTAGGGAGGTCATACAGGCACGTGGAGGCCACACACACTACTGAGCCTCATTTTGACTTGTTTTAAGGACATTATATCAAAGTTGGATCAGCCTGTAGTGTGGTTTTCCACTTTAATTTTGAGTGTGACTCCAAATCCAGGCCTCCATGGGTTGATAAATTGGATTTCCATTGATTATTTTTGTGTGATTTTGTTGTCAGCACATTCAACTATGTAAAGAAAAAAGTATTTAATAAGATTATTTCATTCATTCAGATCTAGGATGTGTTATTTTAGTGTTCCCTTTATTTTTTGAGCAGTGTATATATGTTTAGTGTAATTGATGTTCATGCAGGGCTCATCTGCAAAAGATACCATGGACCCCCTGCTTAAATAAAGGTTAAACACATTTCCATGATCATTGCATAATAAATTCCTCATCTTTTCTGTGATATTTTAATACTCACGAAGTAGCATAGACCTGCAACAAGGAAGCCATTCATCCAATGCCTGCATGTCTATATGGTGTAGTTTCACGGGATCCTGAATAATACAGTGTTGCTGGCCTTTAACTCCGCCCATTACATTCACCACAAATAAACTCACTGAATATGGAATATGTTATGTTTGTTCCTTATATAATGACAAACCGGGGCGTAGGTTTAACTACTTTTAATGAACATATACTCCAGCTAGAAAACCATATGTTTAGCCATGCAAGGCATTATTCAACCCTCTGCCCCCGCATAGCCTGCTGGGTAACGTAGTCTAAATGTTAACACATAACACAGAATACATATTGGCTTTTAGAGAAAAAAACTATTCTATGTGCCGCAGTAAAAGTATGCATGTTTTGGGGTCTATTTTTTACATACACACAGTTTATAAATGAGGCCCCAGGTCTGTTTCGCAAGCATTCTACCCCCACAGCGGGACAAAGAACAAAGTAGCCCAGCAGTCTGTCTGGGCTGCTGACTGGCACTCATGTGATGTTGTGTTCCTTATATTCGTTTGTCCGTTTTTTAAGTAACACGCATTAATGAATAATGACAAGGCCATAGCGTTTCATATTTCAAGAACAGTGAAAATTCGAGTGAGTTTAGCAGCGCACTTTTAAAATCAGAAGGGAGTTAGGGGAGTCACCAGAGGCAGAACAGAATATCGAAAACAAAAAGAGAGAACAGCGGAGCATAGGCCTGCCTATTCGATGTAGTAACATTACACATTCATTCATCAATATGAAAAGATATGATTCTTAAAGTTAGGCTACAGCGCGGAACATGTAAAGTAGACTATTTCTACGTAAATATGTCATATTTATCTTACCGCAGCCTTGATCGCAGTAGTGTAGGCCCTGGACTAATTTTACTTTCACTTTACGATCAGCGTAACACGAAAAAAGTTCTAAATAAAAGTTCAACATAATAACAAACGCGTAAATAACCTTTTTAATTCATGACATGAAAAAAATAATTGTGCTATTTTTTTCATATTTAAGTGACATTTGCAACATATGGGTTTTAAAACATGTTCCAAGGTCAAATAAATGCCCCCAGTGCAAATCACTGTATGTGAAATAGAATAGTTTGCTTTTAAAGCCAATTGTAAGTGCCGAAGTAAAAATGATTCTAGGGAATACTCAGTAGGGTCTGTAGAATGTATATTTAAGTGATAATGCCCGAGAAGCCGGTGTTTGGAGGATATTGGCACGTGTGTTGCATTGCAGTGCCTTAAAACATGCTGACCGGACAAGTCGCGTACGTGAGCATTGCAAAATAAATGTACACATACATGCTATTCAATCATTGCACCCACACTGCTCGCGACCATCTGTAACTCCCGAGTGGTGCAGCGGTCTAAGGCACTGCATCTCAGTGCTAGAGGCATCACTGCTGACCATGGTTCAATTCCAGGCTGTATCACTACCGGCCAATCGCGCGGCGCACAATTGGCCCAGCGTCGTTAGGGTTTTGCCGGGGTAGGCCTTCATTGTAAATAATGATTTGTTCTTAATGGACTTGCTTGGTTAAATAAAATATAACTTGGTTCTATTTGTGACGCTCAACACGCTGCAAGTCCAGCCTCTCCCATCTCATTGGTGTTTAGGAGCATATACCCACGTGGGTGATTGAAAGATGAACTGAGGTCCACACTCCAGTCGGCTGTGGTAATGCACCGTAAAGTTAGTTGCCAACCGCCATATCAAGTCAGAAGAAGCCTGAAGGAAAGAGAGATTACTAGAAACTAACCCGGTTTACCGTTTATCTGTGGATTCAATGTTGGAGTAGAGGACCTGCATTTCAGGTAAAATAACAACTCAATGTTTATATCCCAGGACAAATTAGCTAGCAACAGCTAGCTAAATTGCCACAAATGTTTAATGCTTTCCGACCTGTCTCCAAATTAATATAATTGGTTCAGAGATTGTTCTGATATTTCAACCTGCTGTCCTGATCTCTGGTGTGGGGGGACAAAATCAATTTGCTGTCCTGATCTCTGGTGTGGGGGGACAAAATCAACCTGCTGTCCTGATCTCTGGTGTGGGGGGACAAAATCAACCTGCGTGTTTTGATCTCTGGTGTGGGGGGACAAAATCAACCTGCTGTCCTGATCTCTGGTGTGGGGGGACAAAATCAACCTGCTGTCCTGATCTCTGGTGTGGGGGGACAAAATCAACCTGCGTGTTTTGATCTCTGGTGTGGGGGGACAAAATCAACCTGCTGTCCTGATCTCTGGTGTGGGGGGACAAAATCAACCTGCTGTCCTGATCTCTGGTGTGGGGGGACAAAATCAACCTGTGTGTTTTGATCTCTGGTGTGGGGGGACAAAATCAACCTGCTGTCCTGATCTCTGGTGTGGGGGGACAAAATCAACATGCGGGCGATGGTGCACTCAGATGCGCGCGTGCGGTCTGGTCAGCATTTTTAGACGCTGCGCCACTTGGAGGCCCTTGCCTGTCTAAGTTACCAACAAGCAAACATTAATTAATAATGACAAGGCCATAGTTTTTCATATTTCAATAACAGTGAAAATTCGAGTGAGTTTAGCAGACTTAATAAACATCAGAAGGCAGCTGAGTCACTAGAGGCAGAACAGACATTGTAAACTAAAGGGAAAGAACATCTTAGCTTGTTGTAAAATTACAAATAGTCATTCATCAAGATTAAAATATGTCCTTGTTTGTTACTTATTTCTACATACACAAATAATGCATCTTTTACCCTGCCTTGGTTCGCATTTTGACTAGGTTGAGGCAAGGCTACTGATTAACCACTATACAGTTTAAAGGGATAATCCACCCCCAGAAATAAAAAACATAACTCCTGTTTATTTGGTGAATGTTTATGTTCTATCAGTGGGTAAAATACAACATTTCCCCATGATGTAACTTCCAAGTTGTGAAAATCAGGAAATCGTGTGAGAACACTTCATAGCTACATAATTATTGTCACTGGAGATATGGGATCACATTTCATAAAACAATGACCTACACTCCAGGCCGCCAAATCAGCCAATAGATGGCCTTCCTCATCTGGAACACATCCATCCGTTTATATCGTCATGACGAAGTTTAGCTTTCGTTTAAATGTGCTCAATCTAAACAGTGTAATAAATTATTAACCTCCAATTCTCCTTCAAGTACCATGTAGCAATGCGCTGAGTCTGTAGGATAACCGAAAACGCGTCAAGCTAATTTTAGATTTAAACAACCATTACACCATGCCCAAACCAGACGCGCGAGTGCATCCGCCATCGTGCGCAAATTGATTTTGTCCCCTCACTCCAAACGCGATCATGACACGAAATATCAAAACAAACTCTCAACCAATTATATTAATTTGGGGACAGGTCGAAAAGCATTAAACATTTATGGCAATTTAGCTAGCTTATTTGTCCTGGGATATAAACATTGAGTTGTTATTTTACCTGAAATGCACAAGGTCCTCTACTCCAACAATTAATCCACACATAAAGCGGTCAACCGGATTGTTTCTAGTCATCTCTCCTTCCTTCAGGGTTATTTTTCGTCTTTGGACTTTACATGGCGATGACCCCGGAGCAGCTAGAGAGGGACATCAGAACAAGTCTAACTTCACCAGTACCACCATGGCTGAGAACACAGGGGGGAAGGTACCATGGTACATGACCCTACTACATGAGAAGGTACATCATTTTATACAGATTGGTGTGGCCCAGTCTGAAAACCTCCCTGTAGACACTTTAAATGGCCCCTAGTAGATCTAGAAGGATCTGATGGTTGTTAGCACTATGGTTGGCTCAGTGGGGTGGGCATCATCTATCCCTCTCTCTGACACTAACTACAGTATAAAAGTGCTCTAACTTTAACAGTGTCATCTATCCCTCTCTCTGAACCTAACTACAGTATAAAAGTGATCTAACTATAACAGTGTCATCTATCCCTCTCTCTGAACCTAACTACAGTATAAAAGTGATCTAACTATAACAGTGTCATCTATCCCTCTGCCTTTGAACAATGAAGGTTGACTAACATTGAAACTAAAACGAAATGAAAAAGAAACAATAGAAAGTAAAAACGTGAAACTTCAGGTTAGAATACTGTTAAAACTATAACTGATACCAGAACCAACAGAGCACAACACACATATATAAGTAAATATAAAACCTGTCAAACTAAAATAAAACTAATGAAACAAAGTGAAAATGAGGAGCTGAAGTAACCTTGGTCACCTCACATACTTTTCTGTGTTTCTTTGTATTAAAGGTAATTCATCTGTCAGACGAGGTCAGGAATCGGAGGGAGGTGGAGAAGGAGGTGCAGGAGAAGAGCCAGCATACAGCCAGGATAGAAGAGAAGATCCACAGGCTGAGAGATGCCAGCCCTGGGTAGGGTCCTGAACATGGAGGGTTCCTAGCCCTGTTGGACAGAGAAGCAACTCAATCTGAGACAGACACCAAGCCAAACAGCATGAGGTTAACCCTTAGTTAACTTGGACAGAGTTAGGAATGAATCATGTGATAGCCTTTATATCAATTTCAAATGTTAAATGTAATGTTATCTTTTGAAACATAACCTAAAATGAATGTTATTTGGTGGCCATATCTGTGTCTTGGAACATGGCCACAAACACAGTTCTTCAGAAATAGAGAATGCTGTGGACAGTGACAGTGGACAGTGAGGAGGAAGACACCAGTATCACTTACTGAACAGATGACAGAACCAACAAACCATTGATGCAGGAGTTAGAGGCCAGGAAGAATCATGTGATCTCCTCTGGTGTGTATGAACTTTGCACGTATATAAACATGTACTGTATCAAACATATTTAGAACTTAAACTGTGGGTGGATGAGCTCTTAATCCCAAATCAATCCCTATACCTTAACACTTACCCCCTATGTACTCTGAGAACTGAACGGTTTGGATAGGTGTGAACAAACCTGTGAACTACAGCAGACACTTATATTATACTAATCAATACTGTATTTGTACTCTGCAGGTACAGTGAGTTCCTTGTGTAGAACTCTGTCCATAAAGGAAGGAGAGCTGATCACTGCTAAAGGCCAGCAGGATGAGTTGGGATGGCAGCTGAGGACAGGTTGGTCCAGCTATAGGCCATGTCCAGGAAGATAGTGAAGGACAGGTTGGCCCAGCTACAGGCCATGTCCAGGAAGATAGTGAAGGACAGGTTGTCCCAGCTAAAGGTATTGTCTAGGAAGGTGTGAACATGCTTTGAGTGTGTAGATTTGTAGATTAGGCTACATAGCCATCTATGTGAATCAGACCTGGGTGAAATATGTACTACAGGTGCTCATGATTTAGCTTAACCGGCAGGCAGTTTGCACTTTTGGGACTATTCAGCTCTTTCCGTTGTGCCTAGATCGAGCACACCTAAAGTCCTTTTCAAATACACTGCGAATGTGACTTTTCTAAGAACTGCCTTTACTTTCAGTTCTCCTGTTTACGTGAAGGTATGAGGAACTCGTGATAATACTGGAGGAGAATGGAAAAATGTAATCTTTTCAGCCTTATTAACACATTGTAAATATATACTTTTACTGTTGGATATTTGGTTCACATTTAAGATGACTTCTATTAGAAGTGTATGTATCTACCAAATGTGTAAGTGGTTGGAAACATGCCATGTCTCAAGAAGTCACACTTGTTGAACAAATATAGCCTAGCTATGCCTTGTGTTAACCACCACGGAAGTGTTCATAACCCCAGGTTCAAGAGTGAAAAGCATCTGCGTTGTTGTTTGTGAGACCAAAGCTCTTTACAATAAAATATATACTGTATGAGCATCATCTATTAAAAACGTATGGATATAAAAGGAAGATTCAAACTGCGATAATGTTTTAAATTTCTCATTGGCGCAATCGCAGTCAATTAATAGGACTAACACATTACATTGCGTAACAAGTTGGGATTGAAATGGATTTAATTCTGATTTTTTTTGTCACAGTTTTACACAAAATACTCTTATGTACCCTGTGATTCTACTACAGGATGTAGTCCAGGTGCAAGAGGGAGTGACCCAGATGAAACAGGAAGTAGCTGAGGTCAAAGGTTAGACTAGCAGCTCAGCCGAGCATTGAAGGTGAAGAGAGAAGCCCAGAGGAGCCGGGGGAGAGAGGCCCAGGTCTGCCAGGAGACCATTGACACACTGAACCTGCAGAGCAACAGCCTAGTGGCCCTGGAGTAGATAAAGACCAGGGTATCTGACCTCTCTCCTCATTCATAGTAATCTGGAGTACAGACCAGGATATGACTGACCTCTCTCCACATCCGTAGTCAACTGGAATACAGACCAGGGTATAATTACAATGGCGCCGGAGGAGATGGCTGCAGTTTTACGGCCTACTAACCAATTTTGCGTGTGTGTTTTCACATTATTTGTAACTTATTTTCTACATAATGTTTCTGCCACCATCTCTTATGACCAAAAATAGCTTCTGGATATCAGGACACCGATTGCTCACCTCGAACTGGACAAAGATTTTTAATTTAACGAGTCGGACGCAAAGGATTTATTCCAGACACCCGACAAGGCCCAAATCCCCGTCATTCACATGAAGAGATGGATATATCGGGACGTAGGTCGGGGTGCCTTGTAAGGATCCAACGGAGAGTGTGTAATCTGCCTTTACCATCAGTCCAATTAGCCAACGTACAACCATTAGATAACAAAATAGACGAGCTGCGATCACGAATATCCTACCAACGGGACATTAAAAACTGTAATATATTATGTTTCACTGAGCTGTGTGGCTGAACGACGACATGGATAACATACAGCTGGCTGGGTTTCCGTGCATCGGCAAGATAGAACAGCTGCCTCCGGTAAGACAATAGGTGGGGGTCTGTGTATATTTGTAAACAGCTGGTGCACGAAATCTAATATTAAGGAAGTCTCAAGGTTTTGCTCACCTGAGGTAGAGTATCTCACGATAAGCTGTAGACCACACTATTTACTAAGAGAGTTCTAATCTATATTTTTCGTGGGCTGTCTATTTACCATCACAAACTGATGCTGCCGCTAAGACCGCACTCAATGAGCTGTATAAGGCCGTAAGCAAACAGGAAAAAGCTCATCCAGAGGCAGCGTCCTACTGGCCGGGGACTTTAAACGCAGGGAAACTTAAATCCATTTTACCTCATTTCTACCAGCATGTTTAAATGTGCAACCAGAGGAAAAAAATACTCGACCACCTTTACTCCACACACGGAGATGCATACCAAGTTCTACCTCGCCCTCCATTTGGCAAATCTGACCATAATTCTATGGGATTCTGGGTTTCTTCTGATGGCATTGATGAGTACATCACATCAGTCACTGGCTTCCTCAATAAGTGCATCGATGACGTTGTCCCCACAGTGACCGTACGTACATACCCCAACCAGAAGCCATGGATTACAGGCAACATCCGCACTGAGCTAAAGGGTAGAGCTGCCGCTTTCCAAGGAGCGGGACTCTAACCCGGACGCTTATAAGAAATCCCGCTAAGCCCTCCGACGAACCATCAAACAGGCAAACCGTCAATACACGACTAATATTAAATCGTACTATACCGGCTCTGACGCTCGACGGATGTGGCAGGACATGCAAAATGTTAGACTACAAAGAGAAGCACAGCCACAAGCTGCCCAGTGGCACAAGCCGACCAGACGAGCTAAATTAATTCTATGCTCGCTTCGAGGCTAGCAACACTGAAGCATGTATGATAGCATCAGCTGTTCCGGACGACTGTGTGATCACGCTCTCCGTAGCCAATGTGAGTAAGACCTTTTAAACAGGTCAACATTCACAAGGCCGCAGGACCAGACGGATTACCAAGACGTGTACTCCGAGCATGCGCTGACCAACTGGCAAGTGTCTTCACTGACATTTTCAACCTGTCCCTGACTGAGTCTAATACCAACATGTTTCATGCAGACCACCATAGTCGAATGATTGGATGACCCTTGGATACAGCAGCCAGTAACTGAGGTAAAGACAGTTTCAGGTTGGATATTCGACGGATGGATATTCGCCTGTAGTTTTCCTTACATACACCAACAGCAGTTAGGGACTGTCAACATAGTGACAAATACCATTTTTGAATTTCAACAGCTCTTTAACCATTACTCCTAACACTTTCAAAACTGGTTATAGCTAACCCGATGGCATAGACACACATTGCACACCCTTTAGTTTGTCAATTTTCATCTCAAATGGTTTTACATGCATATTTCAAAATGCAAAATTTCAATAGCTCCTTGGTCATGTTACCTAGTGACTTCAAACAAGGTTCAGAATGTCCACTGACTACCCTTGACTAGGGCCAAGTACGAGAGTCATGCTATTAATTGTCCAAAGCAGGGACGGAGAGTGAGCTAGGCTGCAGTGGGTTTGCTGGTCAATACATATACTGAACATGTAACCACAGTAATGGTGGCCAGTAAATCAATGAATAAAATGTAATATTGACAAATTAAACAAATTGTAGATTTTCCAACATGTCAAACATGTCTTTTCCAACATGTCAGACACTTTACTTCAAATAAGTACGAAACATTTCAGAGTTAACTTTCTCTTTATCCCTGGTTGATGTACATTTCAGAGCCTCTTCAGTGTGGATGGGGAATAGCATACATTTTAAACAACAAAGACTGCACTTCCAGTTTGTGTTCTTTACTCTGTTGAACTCTTGTCTTCATTTCTAGGCACAGCAGATGGAACCAGCGTTGGCATGCAAAACATTCAATCAAAACAAAGCCAAGCGTAACACGTTATAAATAATATCAAATATCAATGCAGTATGACGAATGAGCCATCCATTGTGTTATATCATAAATTGTCTTACATGCCGTCACTGTTGTCAAAAGATTATAAACATGTTAAATAAAGTTACTAACCCAGTCAGTCTTTGGGCCACATCCAGGTTCTTTATCAGTGGCACACATGAAGCAGTTGGCTTTGTTGAACTCTGAAATCATAGGCATGAACTGAACATATGGCTGTCTGACAACTACATAAAAATAAAGAATTTACATTTACTTTGAATTAAATGTCATTACATACCAGACATTTTTAGCATATCCTCAGCCATTTCTTTTCGCAGTTGCTCCATGTGTTTTTGAAAGTTCCATATCAATTTGGGAGGGGATGTTGGGGAAGTTCTGTGCAACTTCCTTGGCCATCTACACCAAGAAATAAAATAGTTTAACCTAATTGTCACATAACAGCTTAATTATTTAAAATATAACTATCAAACCTGCATTACAAAAACCCCGCAGCTGAAGGTGTCCTGCTGCATGGTGTGAATTATTTCCCCTCCTTTCCACTTTATGTCCGCCCAGTCGTCTTTTCCATGGCAGGATCTTCTCATTTTGAAGTATTCTCTTTATGTAAAAAAAAATGGAATTATGATTAGTTATAGGCAAATGAATACACGAGCCAAATTTGTATGCTGTTTTCCTTATCACTATAATCTAGTAGTAATTTATTAGTAGAGGTAATTTCCTTCATGCCCCATTCTACACAGCCTAAATTATAGGCACTGAACCATTTACAGGACAATAATAAAAGTAGCATATAGGATCCAACCCTATCACAGAGTGAATAAATGTAGAGTGTTTGTAGACTTTAAGAAAAACATTAAGTGAGTTTCATCAGTACGTGCTTAAAGTAAGTCATATCAGAAAGATCACAGATGACAGTGCCCACCAAATCTATGACAATAGAGAATGAATTGTAAGCACCAAAGTGTGTTTGTCAAAATAATATCTGAAAATGTCAGTTGTTGAACATAATACCGTAATTTCCGGACTATTAAGCGCACTTGAACATAAGCTGCATCCACTGAATTAAAAAAATATATATTATTTTGAACATAAATAAGCCGCACATGTCTATAAGCCGCAGGTGCCTACCGGTACATTGAAACAAATGAACTTTACACAGGCTTTAACGAAACACAGCTTGTAACAAAAAATTAAAAATTAGCAGTAAGCTTTAGTTGTCTTTTTGCACTGAGTCAATTCCTCACGCTGCTGTTTCCAACGTCTTATCATCGACTCATTAAGACCAAGCTCCCGTGCAGCAGCTCTATTTCCTTTTCCAACAGCCAGATCAATCGCCTTCAACTTGAAAGCTGCATCATATGCATTTCTCCGTGTCTTTGCCATGATGAGGGTGACAAAATGACTACCGTAATCAGAATGATGGGAAGTTTGAGAGCGCTCGATTTAATCTAAACAGTAAACAAAAAAGTTGTTTGACCTTAACCCGTTCGGCAATTTCATTGGTCTAATGAAAGCTTCATGCCGCCAAAAAACTGAGCACGTCACAGAATGTGTTTTTTGAAAAAATGAAAGCGGGAAAGATCCATATATTAGCCGCGTCATTGTTTAAGCCGCGAGGTTGAAAGCCAGGGAAAAAAGTTGCGGCTTATAGTCCGGTACTTCTATTTGCAATATCAATTTATGATATATGCAGTAGAGGAATATTCCATGTACCAACACTACATGTAGGACAGACATAAGACATTCCAACATACAGTATTTTTAAACATTTTTATTTCACCTTTATTCAACCAGGTAAGCCAGTTGAGGACAAGTTCTCATTTACAACTGCGACCTGGCCAAGATAAAGCAAAGCAGTGTGACACAGAGTTACACATGGAATAAACAAACGTACAGTCAATAAAACAATACAAAAGTCTATATACAGTGTGTGCAAATGAAGTAAGATTAGGGAGGTAAGGCAGTAAATAGGCCGTAGTGGGGAAGTAGAGATCCTGTGGTGCAAAGGAGTAAAAAAAAAAAAAGAAAAATATAAATAACCATATGGGGATGAGGTAGTTGGATGGGCTATTTACAGATGGGCTATGTACAGGTGCAATGATCTGTAAGCTGCTTTGATAGCTGATGCTTAAAGATAGTGAGGGAGATATGAGTCTCCAGCTTCAGTGATTTTTGCAATTCGTTCCAGTCATTGGCAGCAGAGAACTGGAAGGAAAGGCAGCCAGAGGAGGAATTGGCTTTGGGGGTGACCAGTGAAATATACCTGCTGGAGCGTGTGCTACGGGTGGGTGCTGCTATGTGACCAGTGAGCTGAGATAAGGCGGGGCTTTACCTAGCAAGGACTTATAGATGACCTGGAGCCAGTGGGTTTGGCGACGAATATGAAACGAGGGCCAGCCAACGAGAGCATACAGGTCGCAGTGGTGGGTAGTATATGGGGCTTTGGTGATGAAACGGATGGCACTGTGATATCCAACTGGCTGAGTAGAGTGTTGGAGGCTATTTTGTAAATGACGTCGCTGAAGTTAAGGATCAGTAGGATAGTCAGATTTACGAGGGTATGTTTGGCAGCATGAGTGAAGGATGCTTTGTTGCGAAATAAGAAGCCGATTCTACATTTAATTTTGGATTGGAGACGCTTAATATGAGTCTGGAAGGAGAGTTTACAGTCTAGCCAGACACCTAGGTATTTGTAGTTGTCCACATATTCTAAGTCAGAACCGTCCAGAGTAGTGATGCTAGGCGGGCGGGCAGATGCGGGCAGCGATCGGTTGAAGACCATGCATTTAGTTTTACTTGCATTTAAGAGCAGTTGGAGGCCACGGAAGGAGAGTTGTATGGCATTGAAGCTCGTCTGGAGGTTAGTTAACAGTGTCCAAAGGGCCAGAAGTATACAGAATGGTGTCGTCTGCGTAGAGGTGGATCAGAGAATCACCAGCCGCAAGAGCAACATCATTGATGTATACAGAGAAAAGAGTCGGCCTGAGAATTGAACCCTGTGGCACCCCCATAGAGACTGGCAGAGGTCTGGAGGACAGGCCCTCCCATTTGACACAATGAACTCTGTCAGAGGAGTAGTTGGTGAACCAGGCGAGGCAGTCATTTGAGAAACCAAGGCTGCTGAGTCTGCCGATAAGAATGTGGTGATTGACAGACTCGAAAGCCTTGGCCAAGTCGATGGATACGGCTGCACAGTATTGTCTTTTGTCGATGGCGATTATGATATCGTTTAGGACCTTGAGCGTGGCTGAGGTGCACCCGTGACCAGCTCGGAAACCAGATTGCATAGCGGAGAAGGTACGGTGGGATTCTAAATGGTCGGTGATCTGTTTGTTAACTTGGCTTTCAAAGACCTTAGAAAGGCAGGGTAGGATAGATATAGGTCTGTAACAGTTTGGGTCTAGAGTGTCTCCCCCTTTGAAGAGGGGGATGACTGCGGCAGCTTTCCCATCTTTGGGGATCTCAGACGATACGAAAGAGATTGAACAGGCTAGTAATAGGGGTTGCAACAATTGCAGTGGATAATTTTATAAAGAGAGGGTCCAGATTGTCTAGCCCGGCTGATTTGTCGGGATCCAGATTTTGTAGCTCTTTCAGAACATCAGCTATCTGGATTTGTGTGAAGGAGAAATGGGGGAGGCTTGGGCAAGTTGCTGTGGGGGGTGCAGAGCTGTTGACCAGGTTAGGGGTAGCCAGGTGAAAAGCAAGGCCAGCCGTAGAAAAATGCTTATTGAAATTCGATAATCGTCGATTTATCAGTGGTGACAGTGTTTCCTAGCCTCAGTGCAGTGGGCAGCTGGGAGGAGGTGCTCTTATTCTCCATGGACTTTACAGTGTCCCAGAACTTTTTGGAGTTTGTGCTGCAGGATGCAAATTTCTGTTTGAAAAAGCTAGCCTTTGCTTTCCTAACTGCCTGTTTATTTTGGTTCCTAACTTCCCTGAAAAGTTGCATATCGCGGGGGCTATTCGATGCTAAAGTAGAACGCCACAGGATGTTTTTGTGCTGGTCAAGGGCAGTCAGGTCTGTAGAGAACCAAGGGCTATATCTGTTCCTGGTTCTACATTTTCTGAATGGGGCATGCTTATTTAAGATGGTGAGGAAAGCACTTTTAAAGAATAACCAGGCATCCTCTACTGACGGAATGAGGTCAATATCTTTCCAGGATACCCGGGCCAGGTCGATTAGAAAGGCCTGCTCGCTGAAGTGTTTTAGGGAGCGTTTGACTGATGAAGGGTGGTCGTTTGACCACGGACCCATTATGGATGCAGGCAATGAGGCAGTAATCGCTGCGATCCTGGTTGAAGACAGCAGAGGTGTATTTAGAGGACAGGTTGGTCAGGATAATATCTATGAGGGTGCCCGAGTTTACGGATTTGGGGTTGTACCTGGTAGGTTCCATGATAATTTGGGTGAGATTGAGGGCATCTAATTTAGATTGTAGGACGGCCGGGGTGTTAAGCATGTCCCAGTTTAGGTCACCTAACAGTACACACTGAAGATAGATGGGGGGCAATTAATTCACATATGGTGTCCAGGGCACAGCTGGGGGTTGAGGGGGGTCTGTAACAAGCGGCAACAGTGAGACATTTCTGGAAAGGTGGATATTTAAAAGTAGAAGCTCAAACTGTTTGGGCACAGACCTGGATAGCATGACAGAACTCTGCAGGCTGTCTCTGCAGTAGATTGCAACTCCACCCCCTTTGGCAGTTCTATCTTGGCGGAAAATGTTATAGTTAGCGATGGAGATTTCAGGGTTTTTGGTGGTTTTCCTAAGCCAGGATTCAGACACGGCTAAGACATCCGGGTTGGCAGAGTGTGCAAAACAAACTTAGGGAGTAGGCTTCTAATGTTAACATGCATGAAACCAAGGCTTTTACGGTTACAGAAGTCAACAAATGAGAGCACCTGGGGAGTGGGTGTGGAGCTAGGCACTGCAGGACCTGGATTAACCTCTACATCACCAGAGGAGAAATAGGATAAGGGTACGGCTAAATGCTATACGAACTGTACTGGTACAGTGATCGGTAAGCTGCTCTGAAAGCTATTTTGAAGGCGAACCGCAGATGACACAATTATTGCTCATGCTAATGCTGTTCATGACACACATGGACTTTCCAGGGGGTGTATTAATTATGGAAAACGTTTACCATTTAAGAAACAAACTGAAGCAAACCGAGAGTTTCTATCGGACAAATTCAGTTAGGTCCCTCCCCCATTTCGTTTGCTTATGTGTAAGAAACGTTTTGGAACAGATTCAGCTTAATGAATATGCCCCAGCTGGCCTGTAAAAAAAAACCCTCATGCAACTAACATTTTACACAAATTATAATGTCATCTAAAATAAAAAAAAATAACCTCTACAGACTTATTTTAGCAAATTAGTCTACACCTAATTTGCATATAAAACATACCTTGTATAATGGGGTGCTTTTCCCCAAAATAAAATCCACATCAGTACTAAAAAGCTGGTTCACCATCATTTGAATCACCCATTTTTGAAAAGTGAACAGGGACTTTACAAAATGACATCCTGAAGATGGTGTGTGAGACACCTGGTAGACTAAAGACAGCCTTAATGAGTGGAGCCAAGACTCAACATGTGCACACACTACTGTTAAAGACTAACTGGAGCCCTCGAAACTACCAGGAAAACCAAGCTGATCTAATACAGTACTAGAGCTCATTATATTACCCACAGTGGAGTGCTGACTGGGCACAATGGTGCTAAATCAGCATTTGAACAACTATGTTCAAGTACATTTTTTTAAATCAATTATGTATGGAAAATAAATTGGATTTGCAAGTCAAAAACTTGGACTCTTTATAAAACTTCTGACCGAATTCACATTTAATTTGTTGTTTGACAACTGAATGTTGATCTGATATTCCAGAGTTAACCAGGTGAACTTACTACTGTCACTTCTTTTGACAGACCGATCTGACACGCAGTGGTATATATATTACTTAACAAAAAAATACTTTAATGTACCATTTACTCCACACATATCCCGTCACCCAAAATTACTCATTACATTTTGAATGCTTGGCAGGACAGAAAATTGTCAAATTCACACACTTATCAACAGAACCTCCCTGGTTGTCCCTACTGCCTTTGATCTGGCAGACTCACTAAACACAAACGTTTCATTTGTAAATTATGTCTGAGTGTTGGAGTGTGCCCCTGGCTATCAGAAAAATGGAAAAAACATGAAAATTGTGCTGTCTTGTTGGCTTAATATAAGAAATGTTTTATTCATACTGTTACTTTTGATAATTAAATATACTGCTTGAAAAAATAAAAGGGAACACAAACAACACAATGTAACTCCAAGTCAATCACACTTCTGTGAAATCAAACTGTCCACTTAGGAAGCAACACTGATTGACAATAAATTTGACATGCTGTTGTGCAAATGGAATAGACAACAGGTGGAAAGTATAGGCAATAAGCAAGACACCCCCCAATAAAGGAGTGGTTCTGCAGGTGGAGACCAGACCACTTCTCAGTTCCTATGCTTCCTGGCTGATGTTTTAGTCACTTTTGAATGCTGGCGGTGCTTTCACTCTAGTGGTAGCATGAGACGGAGTCTACAACCCACACAAGTGGCTCAGGTAGTGCAGCTCATCCAGGATGACACATCAATGCGAGCTGTGGCAAGAAGGTTTGCTGTGTCTGTCAGCGTAGTGTCCAGAGCATGGAGGCGCTACCAGGAGACAGGCCAGTACATCAGGAGACGTGGAGGAGGCCAACAACCCAGCAGCAGGACCGCTACCTCCACCTTTGTGCAAGGAGGAGCAGGAGGAGCACTGCCAGAGCCCTGCAAAATGACCTCCAGCAGGCCACAAATGTGCATGTGTCTGCTCAAACGGTCAGAAACAGACTCCATGAGGGTGGTATGAGGGCCCGACGTCCACAGGTGGGGGTTGTGCTTACAGCCCAACACCGTGCAGGACGTTTGGCATTTGCCAGAGAACACAAAGATTGGCAAATTCGCCACTGGCGCCCTGTGCTCTTCACAGATGAAAGCAGGTTCACACTGAGCACATGTGACAGACGTGACAGGTCTGGAGACGCCGTGGAGAACGTTCTGCTGCCTGCAACATCCTCCAGCATGACCGGTTTGGCGGTGGGTCAGTCATGGTGTGGGGTGGCATTTCTTTGGGGGGCCGCACAGCCCTCCATGTGCTCGCCAGAGGTAGCCTGACTGCCATTAGGTACCGAGATGAGATCCTCAGACCCCTTGTGAGACCATATGCTGGTGCGGTTGGCCCTGGGTTCCTCCTAATGCAAGACAATGCTAGACCTCATGTGGCTGGAGTGTGTCAGCAGTTCCTGCAAGAGGAAGGCATTGATGCTATGGACTGGCCCGCCCGTTCCCCAGACCTGAATCCAATTGAGCACATCTGGGACATCATGTCTCGCTCCATCCACCAACGCCACGTTGCACCACAGACTGTCCAGGAGTTGGCAGATGCTTTAGTCCAGGTCTGGGAGGAAATCCCTCAGGAGACCATCCGCCACATTACATTACATTTAAGTCATTTAGCAGACGCTCTTATCCAGAGCGACTTACAAATTGGTGCATTCACCTTATGATATCCAGTGGAACAACCACTTTACAATAGTGCATCTAAATCTTTTAAGGGGGGGGGGGGGGGGGGTTAGAAGGATTACTTTATCCTATCCTAGGTATTCCTTAAAGAGGTGGGGTTTCAGGTGTCTCCGGAAGGTGGTGATTGACTCCGCTGTCCTGGCGTCGTGAGGGAGCTTGTTCCACCATTGGGGTGCCAGAGCAGCGAACAGTTTTGACTGGGCTGAGCGGGAACTGTGCTTCCTCAGAGGTAGGGAGGCGAGCAGGCCAGAGGTGGATGAACGCAGTGCCCTTGTTTGGGTGTAGGGCCTGATCAGAGCCTGAAGTATGGAGGTGCCGTTCCCTTCATAGCTCCGTAGGCAATCACCATGGTCTTGTAGCGGATGCGAGCTTCAACTGGAAGCCAGTGGAGAGAGCGGAGGAGCGGGGTGACGTGAGAGAACTTGGGAAGGTTGAACACCAGACGGGCTGCGGCGTTCTGGATGAGTTGTAGGGGTTTAATGGCACAGGCAGGGAGCCCAGCCAACAGCGAGTTGCAGTAATCCAGACGGGAGATGACAAGTGCCTGGATTAGGACCTGCGCCGCTTCCTGTGTGAGGCAGGGTCGTACTCTGCGAATGTTGTAGAGCATGAACCTACAGGATCGGGTCACCGCCTTGATGTTAGTGGAGAATGACAGGGTGTTGTCCAGGATCACGCCAAGGTTCTTAGCACTCTGGGAGGAGGACACAAGGGAGTTGTCAACCGTGATGGCGAGATCATGGAACGGGCAGTCCTTCCCCGGGAGGAAGAGCAGCTCCGTCTTGCCGAGGTTCAGCTTGAGCTGGTGATCCATCATCCACACTGATATGTCTGACAGACATGCAGAGATGCGATTCGCCGCCTGGTTATCAGAAGGGGGAAAGGAGAAGATTAATTGTGTGTCGTCTGCATAGCAATGATAGGAGAGACCATGTGAGGATATGACAGAGCCAAGTGACTTGGTGTATAGCGAGAATAGGAGAGGGCCTAGAACAGAGCCCTGGGGGACACCAGTGGTGAGAGCGCATGGTGCGGAGACAGATTCTCGCCACGCCACCTGGTAGGAGCGACCTGTCAGGTAGGACGCAATCCAAGCGTGGGCCGCGCTGGAGATGCCCAACTCGGAGAGGGTGGAGAGGAGGATCTGATGGTTCACAGTATCAAAGGCAGCAGATAGGTCTAGAAGGATGAGAGCAGAGGAGAGAGAGTTAGCTTTAGCAGTGCGGAGAGCCTCCGTGACACAGAGAAGAGCAGTCTCAGTTGAATGCCCAGTCTTGAAACCTGACTGATTAGGATCAAGAAGGTCATTCTGAGAGAGATAGCAGGAGAGCTGGCCAAGGACGGCACGTTCAAGAGTTTTGGAGAGAAAAGAAAGAAGGGATACTGGTCTGTAGTTGTTGACATCGGAGGGATCGAGTGTAGGTTTTTTCAGAAGGGGTGCAACTCTCGCTCTCTTGAAGACGGAAGGGACGTAGCCAGTGGTCAAGGATGAGTTGATGAGCGAGGTGAGGAAGGGGAGAAGGTCTCCGGAAATGGTCTGGAGAAGAGAGGAGGGGATAGGGTCACGTGGGCAGGTTGTTGGGCGGCCGGCCGTCACAAGACGCGAGATTTCATCTGGAGAGAGAGGGGAGAAAGAGGTCAAAGCACAGGGTAGGGCAGTGTGAGCAGGACCAGCGGTGTCGTTTGACTTAGCAAACGAGGATCGGATATCGTCAACCTTCTTTTCAAAATGGTTGACGAAGTCATCCGCAGAGAGGGAGGAGGGGGGGGGGGGGGGAGGATTCAGGAGGAAGGAGAAGGTAGCAAAGAGCTTCCTAGGGTTAGAGGCAGATGCTTGGAATTTAGAGTGGTAGAAAGTGGCTTTAGCAGCAGAGACAGAAGAGGAGAATGTAGAGAGGAGGGAGTGAAAGGATGCCAGGAGGCGAGTTTTCCTCCATTTCCGCTCGGCTGCCCGGAGCCCTGTTCTGTGAGCTCGTGGTGAGTCGTCGAGCCACGGAGCAGGAGGGGAGGACCGAGCCGGCCTGGAGGATAGGCGACAGAGAAAATCAAAGGATGCAGAAAGGGAGGAGAGGAGGGTTGAGGAGGCAGAATCAGGAGATAGGTTGGAGAAGGTTTGAGCAGAGGGAAGAGATGATAGGATGGAAGAGGAGAGAGTAGCGGGAGAGAGAGAGCGAAGGTTGGGACGGCGCAATACCATCCGAGTAGGGGCAGAGTGAGAAGTGTTGGATGAGAGCAAGAGGGAAAAGGATACAAGGTAGTGGTCGGAGATTTGGAGGGGATTTGCAATGAGATTAGTGGAAGAACAGCATCTAGTAAAGATGAGGTCAAGCGTATTGCCTGCCTTGTGAGTAGGGGGGGAAGGTGAGAGGGTGAGGTCAAAAGAGGAGAGGAGTGGAAAGAAGGAGGCAGAGAGGAATGAGTCAAAGGTAGACGTGGGGAGGTTAAAGTCACCCAGAACTGTGAGAGGTGAGCCATCCTAGGAAAGGAACTTGTCAAGCTCATTGATGAACTCTCCAAGGGAACCTGGAGGGCGATAAATGATAAGGATGTTAAGCTTGAAAGGGCTGGTAACTGTGACAGCATGGAATTCAAATGAGGAGATAGACAGATGGGTCAGGGGAGAAAGAGAGAATGTCCACTTGGGAGAGATGAGGATTCCAGTGCCACCACCCCGCTGGCTCGATGCTCTAGGGGTATGCGAGAACACGTGGGCAGACGAAGAGAGAGCAGTAGAAGTAGCAGTGTTATCTGTGGTAATCCATGTTTCCGTCAGCGCCAGGAAGTCTAGGGACTGGAGGGTAGCATAGGCTGAGATGAACTCAGCCTTGTTGGCTGCATACCGGCAGTTCCAGAGGCTGCCGGTGACCTGGAACTCCACGTGGGTCGTGCGCGCTGGGACCACCAGGTTAGAGTGGCAGCGGCCACGCGGTGTGAAGCGTTTGTATGGCCTGTGCAGAGAGGAGAGAACAGGGATAGACAGACACATAGTTGACAAGCTACAGAAGTGTTGTTTCTTGTATTATTGTCTCTTGTGTCTTTAGAGAACTGTTTCACTTTGATATCCTTTTTCTTCTGTCCTGATTTTCTCTTTCTTTTCTTCTGTTAACTAGATATTCTTTGTTGTTCTTCGTTAGCTAGCTAGCTTCTTCCCACACATGAATGGTCTCAGGATGCTTTACTGTTGGCATGACACAGGACTGATGGTAGCGCTCACCTTGTCTTCTCCGGACAAGCTTTTTTCCAGATGCCCCAAACAATTGGAAAGGGGATTCATCAGAGAAAATGACTTTACCCCAGTCCTCAGCAGTCCAATCCCTGTACCTTTTGCATAATATCAGTCTGTCCCTGATGTTTTTCCTGGAGAGAAGTGGCTTCTTTGCTGCCCTTCTTGACACCAGGCCATCCTCCAAAAGTCTTCGCCTCACTGTACGTGCAGATGCACTCACACCTGCCTGCTGCCATTTCTGAGCAAGCTCTGTACTGGTGGTGCCCCGATCCTGCAGCTGAATCAACTTTAGGAGACGGTCCTGGCGCTTGCTGGACTTTCTTGGGTGCCCTGAAGCCTTCTTCACAACAATTGAACTACTCTCCTTGAAGTTCTTGATGATCCGATAAATGGTTGATTAGGTGCAATCTTACTGACAGCAATATCCTTGCCTGTGAAGCCTTTTTTGTGCAAAGCAATGATGACCGCACGTGTTTCCTTGCAAGTAACCATGATTGACAGAGGAGGAACAATGATTCCAAGCACCACCCTCCTTTTGAAGCTTCCAGTCTGTTATTCGAACTCAATCAGCATGACAGTGTGATCGCCAGCCTTGCCCTCGTCAACCTCACACCTGTGTTAACGAGAGAATCACTGACATGTCAGCTGGTCCTTTTGTGGCAGGGCTGAAATGCAGTGGAAATGTTTTTGGGGGATTCAGTCCATTGGCATGGCAAAGAGGGACTTTGCAATTCATCTGATCACTCTTCATAACATTCTGGAGTATATGCAAATTGCCATCATACAAACTGAGGCAGCAGACTTTGTGAAAATTAATATTTGTGTCATTCTCAAAACCTTTGGCCATGACTGTAGAGACAATGTTAAATCCAGCTCCCAGATTGCAAATCCTATGGCTTCCACTAGATGTCAACAGTCTTTGTTCAAGGTTTCAGACTTGTTTCTTCCCAAACGAGGAAGAATTCCCACTCGACATCACACATCAATGTCATCAAATTGACTCAAGCTAGCCACAACGGTTAAACTTCAAAATAGAACCGAGTCAAAATTCACCGAAAGCTGAAAAATGGCAAAAGAACGTTGGCTAAACTGGAATACGAGCCCATAGCAGAGCCTCTTTTGACTGGTGTGAAGCTTAGAATTCAATTTCGCCTAAATGTCACAAACATTTACCCATTTTTATTTTACCATTACAATCTGTTCTTCAGACAAAACCGGAAAAAACTACTTGTCTAGAAAATTAACATCCGCACCTCAATGGTGTCAACTGTGCTTATGTCTGAGTAATGAGAAAGTAGGGAGAAAAAAAAAACTTCTATTCCTGGTCTAGTGATCGATGACAACCGGGCTCGCTGCCCAGATTTACATAATTACAAAAAGGAGATTCTCCTGATTTAAAATGGTGTCCGACTTGAAAAAATGTAAGTATACACATTGTGAGGTATTTGACAAAATAGACCAGTGTCATGACGTTGGCCTGTGGGTAAGGTTTATGACCCCCCCCCCCCATAAATACCTTTTACCACTTCCCCTCTCTGAGTCTACTGAAGGACTTGAATAGCCTGTGTTAAATATAGAGAGTCTGGGAACATCAAACAAATGTGGAAAGGTACCACATATTTTGTTAATAAAACCAGTTGGAAATATGCTTGGGAACGTAATGAGTATGTATGTCAGTTCGGTTGTCATCTGAGACATTATGACTGATGACAGGACGACATAAACTGTATCTGAGAAAGTATACACCCTCTAGTTATCAGAGTCACATGGAATTGTTATGCAATTGAAATGTTTGATATTGAAAATGTTTGTTAGGAGATGAAATGTAATTTTAGCTTCCGAATGAGAGATTTGGGTTTTCATAAGGAAAGTGCCCTGCTCGATCAGTGGCCAACCCTGTGAAGAGACAGGGGTTATAAACGATGAAACACCTCCCTCCCCCTCTCCACTATATAATCCTTTGACGAAAAGATAACCAGGTGGTTCCAGTACCGGAGGTCTGCAGCCTCTACGTTAGAAGGACACACATGTCAACTAAGCCAACCTCGGCGTGAGCTATGGTATGAACTGGTATGAACTTTGAGCTTATTCACTACAGAAGTGCTACTTCCTAGCCGTTGAGTTAGCAGCGGCCGCTGTAACGTGGGCTAGGAAAGGACGGACGACGGATCCAGTCTAACAGACGGACGAAGATACCACCACGTATCCAATTGACCACCAGAGACATTCTTCCGAGTAACAGGAAGATCTGTTGGCCAACCCGGCCAGCATCTACGACCAATCTACCGAAGCGCAGCTCAGAGTAAATATTTATTGCATTTTCCTTTTCCAAATGGGCGGTAATTTAGAATGCATAAGATAATGTATTTACGATAGCATAGCTGCTGTTTCTCTGTTCCTAAATCTTCCCGCTCTTTCATTCAAGCCCAACCCCCTTTCCTTTGTGTAACCAGCCGTCATATCTGTTCCGTCTACCGGGACGTTTTCTGTATGACGACATTGTATTCTGTGTATTTGTAATTCTGTGTGATTAGTTAGGTATTTAGTAAATAAATAATTAAACCCAATTTTGTATTGCTGATTCAACTTGTTAGCCAGGGTTCGTGAAGATAGCCAAGAACTTACAACTTTCATTATGAGACTGAAAATAAGACAAGGGTTAATATTGACTGCTATCAAGGTAAAATATTACTAAGTATTTTAAGAGTTTATTCGGAAGATAACAGCTCTATAAACGTTCTTCCGTGGTGCCCCGACTTTCTAGTTAATTACATTTACATGATTAGCTTAATCAGGTAATATTAATTACAGAGAAATCATTTTATAAGTTAGCATGTTATATCACTTAATCCGGCATAGCCAAAGACACGACACCAGCATGCCTCTCCATAGGAAAACAACTCTGGCATACTTACAGAACCAGACTCAGTGCTGAGCAGGGGTGGAAATCCCGGGGGGGACGGGGGGGACACGACCCCTCCATCCTGGGAAAAATATGATTTGTCCCCCCCAATATATCACTGAAACATAACTATGTAATTTAAATAATATTAATAATACGCAATGAAAGCAATTGTGCTGATTACTTAATAGCGCGTTTTTAAGTTTCAAAAGATTGCGACACCCCCACCCTTTGCCTCACAATGGTTTGATCCACTGCCAGTTCCTTAAGTTGCTAGGTAACAGAGAGGTCGTATCTACTGTCTGAAAGGCACTCAAAGAACGTAACTGACGTGAGGTTAATCCAGTCAATCGCGCACACACACTAGCTGAATATGCAGAGCTAGCGGGCAAATATTAACTATTAAGCTAGCTAGTACCTATTCCATTTATGTGGCCTCGTCAAAGATGGAATCAGCATGCAGATGATGTAAGTTAGTGCTTCAAAGTCCCTGTGATAAGGTTAGCGATAAACTGAAGTACAAACTGAACAGAACTACACTCTCTTCTACCATTGTCTTAAATATATTTAATGGTCTCGTTGCAAAAGCTAAATTGTCGCAAGGGAACTTTTATTTATTAATTTTATTTTCAATTTTATTTAATCAGGGTAGCAAAGATTATAGCAAACACCACTGAAACGGAATTGGTGCTCACTAGCTTTGCAAATTCAGCTATTGTTGGAAGCCAGCCAATATGAAACAAACGATTAAAATTACAAAAGGATGCAGCATATGTTGTGTAAATGATGAACTCATACAGCTGTCAACTGTTGTCATTTTAATCCGTTTCACATTTGCTAGCTACCTTTTAGATCGAAGTCTATATAGAATGATAGAAGATAAGATGATAGAAGCCCATCTCCTACTGTAAATAACCTACACACTTTGTGTGTGTAGCCAGCCAGCCAGCCAGGTAGAAAAATGGCAGAAAAAAAGAAAAAAGACAGACATCAGAGTATTTTTCAGTACACCAAAACGCAAAGTAAGAACCCTAGTAGCCTAATATCTCAAAGACTAGTTGATAAAAATGTTCATAAGAAAGAAGTGAAATGCTAATAGAAATGTTTCACATTGATGTCATTAGGCAGAGCAGGCAACAGATGGCACACAGACAGCAGAGTTGGGGACAGATATGCAGGGACAGACTGGCAGAGACAGGGAGTCTCAGGTAAGTTTGAGTCTTTGTTTGGCAACATTATGAAAGGTTCAAATTTTTTTAAACTTGTAAAATAGGGACATAATTGGAAAATGCCATAGATACCCCAACTCTCAACTTAAACTGGTGACTGAACTAAGATTTGTTTAAGGCAATGGTATTGCCTTTTTGATTAATTGTGTAGTTTTGGGTACCGGTAGTTAGGAGTACGGCAAACACCTTATTTATTTTCTAGGAGACAGACTGTGAGTCAGTGAGGGTGGTGAAAGGGAAAGAGCCAGGGAGAGAGACTTCAGAGGACAGTGTCACGGCAGGACCAGGTGTCACCCTTGTTGCCAGCAGCACCAGTATAGGGGACAGTGGCACAGCATTGTCCAGTTACCTCAGTGATGGCACAAAACCATATCAGCCACAGCCACAATTTATAGAAGCTCAAACTCTTGCCAACAGAGTGTTGACGTTTCAAGAGAGATGGTTTCACGATTTGCCCTGGCTTCATTATAACCCATCAATAAAAGGAGTGTTGTGTTTTCACTGTAGCCAAGGGTTTTCAAGCCAGCCATCTTTTGGCCAAAGAGCAGATGCTGCCTTCATTAGTGCAGGATTTAGGAACTGGAGAAAAGCCATTGAAAAATTCACAGCACATCAAAACTGCCAAACCCACCGCCACTTTGTAACTGTAACAGCACACCAGCTACATCCAATCAGTGCCCAGTTATCCAGCGCGTGGGGTAAACAGCAGGAGGACGCAAGGCATTGCTTGATGAAAATTGTTAGTTCGGTGCGGCATGTAGTAAGACAGGGACAAGCCTTTAGAGGCCACACGGATGACAGTGGGAATTTATACCAGCTTTAGAAACTTAGGGCAGAAGAGAATGATCCCATTTTACTGAAGTGGTTAACAGAGCGTACCACAATGTACACAGGCCCCAAAGCACAGAATGAAATTCTGAACATCATGGCCAATACAGTCATTCAAGGCATTGCAGCTGAGATTAGGTCTCTTCCGATTGTACAATTTTCAGTAATTGTTGATGGTACTCAAGATGTCTCTGGTGCTGAACAGGAGAGTGTCTGCCTGCGTTATGTTGAACCTGACCTTGTCCCTCACAAGGAGTTTATTGGGCTATACAGGGTGTCGGAGACAACAGGCGAGGGCATTGCGAAAGTGGCAACTGATGTGTTGTTGAGGCTCAATTTGCCCATGTCTGGCTTACGTGGGCAGAGTTACGATGGTGCCTCAAACATGGCAGGAAAATACACAGGTGCACAGGCAATTGTGAGGAGGCAGCAGCCATTAGCCCTCTATGTGCATTGTGGAGCACACTGTGTAAATCTGATTACACAGGCTGGCTGCACAGCCTCCCCACTGATCCGGGATTCCCTTTCTTGGGTCCATCAGTTAGGTGTCCTCTATGGCCAGTCAGGAAAGTTTAAGAGCATGTTTGAATCAATTGCCACGTCCAAAGATACAAATCTGACCACCCTGAAACCCCTATGTCCAACGAGGTGGACTGTGCAGAATACTGCTATTAGAGCTGTGCTAGGGCAGTATGAGCGGGTACTAAGCAGCCTAGAGGAGATGGCAAAAACTGCATCCAAGACAGCTTCAACTGCCAGTGGCTTATTCGAGCACTTCAGCAAAGGCAAGACTGTGTTGGGCCTCACACTTGCCTTGGCTGTTCTTGGAGAGCTTGAATGTCTAAACATTTCACTGCAGAAGAAAACTCAGACTGTCTCTGGTATGCAGGCTGCAGTCGAGTGTGTGCGGTCATCTCTTAGGGGCAAGAGAAATGACGAAAGCTACCTTGCACTGTATGAGAAAGCAACAACATTGATTGACTCTATTGAATCCATTGAATCCATTGAGACGCACTCAAGACGATTTGCTGGCAAAGCAGTGGATCACTATAGGGCAGAATTTTTTTAAGTGTTGGATGGTGTGGAGGTTCAGTTTGGCGACCGTTTTCACCAGGGCAGTCTAAACGTCCTGCAAAAGTTAGAAAGAGCGCTTCTCACGGGGGAGTTGGATGAGTCTCTAGATCAGTACCCAGAGCTGAACATAGATTCTCTTTCAGTGCAGATCCCTCTCTTTCACAACAAATACCCCTGTAGCAGCAGTGGAGAGGCAGCAGAGGTCCTCAGGAGGCTTCCAGTGGAGGTGCGGGGGTTGTTTGACCAAGTTGAGGTGCTGATCAGAATTTTGTTTGTGGTGCCAGTGTCTTCATGTGAGGCTGAGAGGAGTTTCAGTGCACTCCGCAGGTTAAAGACTTGGCTACGGGCTAGCACTGGCCAAGAGAGACTGAACGGCGTAGTTGTCTGTAATGTACATAAAGACAGGCTGGACAGTCTCAAGAGGGAAAATATCTGCCAGCAATTTGTTGGATCCATTGAAACCCGCAAACATATGTTCGGTTCTTTTGTTCAGTAGTGTGTATAGCAGTGAGGGGTACTAGAACCCCTGCATATTTTGAGGCAAGGCAGGCAAGGTTTTGAGCGGTCCTCAGGGACCTCCACCCCCTCTATATTATATGTAAAGTTACTGGAAACCTTGTGGTACTGAATATATTCATTACACTTTTTTATTTCACGGACCCCTTGCAATTACACCAGGGACCCCTAGGGCTCCATGGACCCCTGTTTGAGAACCCCTGGTGTATAGTATGATATTTGTTCTTTTGTTTAGTAGTTTTCAGTTTTTAGTACATGACAGTACACTTACTAATTATTTATTTCATGTTATTTTATTTAAAATTGCATACTTTGTGTGACATACTTGTCCATAGCTGCTGTTTGAAGAGTTGAGACACAGACTGAAGGATATTTTGGTTGATTTATTTGGGTTATTCATTGAAGTAGTTATTTTGCTTTTAGAACTGTACTTATTTTTAGCTTTTTGTTCTTGTAAAGCTATTGTAGTACACTCAGGCCAGTGGCACATATTTAATGACTTTATAAATGTATCAGAAAAAGTACAATTAAAAGGTCAATTCAATACGGAGAACAACTTTGTGATGTTACTCAATGGAGATTATTTTAGACGAGATCACATCATGTTCATTGTATTTACGAAAACTGCACCCATACAGTGTACAGTACCATTGCCACCTACTGGCCTTTCTTGGTATTGCTGGTTGTAAATACAAATACCTGCAGACATACTGGACTGATAAGGAACACTGCTATAACTATTATTAGTAGTAGTATTATGATGATTTAAACATTTGAACAAGTTGGGACAACCCTTCTGTTAACTACTGTACCTATCAATTATCCAGTAGTAGTAATTATGGTTCCTCAATATACATTTAACATATTACAACGTAGGCTATGTGTTACAGCACTACTTTTGGAGTCCCCCTCAGGAATTGCTCTTGAGAAAATGTAATGTAATTGTCCCCTCCAAAGTTGATGTCAGATTTTCGCCCCTGGTGCTGAGCATGACCTCCGTGTTACACTGTCAAAACCGGAGTCCAGAATAGACATGCTTGTTGAAAACTTTAACCTGTGTGATTTGATCTATCAGTTTATTCCAGTTCAGAATAAACAAATAGTTATTGTATTTTAACAGCAACAGTTCCAACTTAGTTTTTTTTACAACAATACTTTCTACAGTAACATGTACTGTAGGCCTGATCATTTTTCATCTGTACTGTTACTTAGGGTTGCACTATCAAAAACTGAGCCTGTGTGTGTGTGTTCTGTTATACATCTGTGTGATGTGATCAATCACTTTATTCCAGAACAGAATGAAAATAATTTATTGTATTTTAACAGCAACAGTTCCAACCAGGACAGATATGTACGAGTGTTTTTAATGGGGAAAAATAAACATGAATAGCTATTTATATGGGTATTTATTTTAATTCGTTTTTGTCTATATTGCATTTGTTTTAGGCATACGGGTAATGAAATGTACCAATATCTACACATAGTTGCATATTTTCATAAGTTTGGGTCCCAGAAAAACATAGTTTTTGCATTTGGGTCCCAGTTTAAGTTTAAGTTTAAGAACCCCTGCAAAATATGGATGGTATGGCCATACTTGTCTGGAACACATCCATCTGTGTCATGTCTACTCCCGCTTTCCCTCTCCAGCGTTCGACATCGCCGGTTTACTAATCACTGGCTCTGACAACCACACCTGGCACAATCGTTATGCGCACCTGCGCCTCATCATGAGAAAGACATGGACTTCATCATTTCGCTGAATACCTCCCCTATACCTGTAACTCCCTTAGTTCCATTACCCAGGCAGTATTGGTTATATGTTTAATGTCCAGACGCTACTCTTGGTTTTTGTATCGTTTCCTGTATTCATAAACTCACCCCCTGCACCTGCTTCTCCACTCCCAGCTTTTCCGTTACAAACCGTTTTATATCGTCATGACAAAGTATAGATTTAGTGTAGATGTGCTCAATCTAAACAGTTAACCACATTCTTAAAACCTCTTCAGCGTCTGATCCCGTTAGCGGGATCAAAATCCAGCGAAAAATCATATCGCCAATTAGCATTAAAAAAAAAATCATAATTAATTTTTTTTTTTTATATATATATATATATATAGATTTTTTATAGATACACCTCTCCTGAATCGACCCACGTCGTCCGATTTCAAAAAGGTTTTACAGGAAAAGCAAATCATTAGATTATGTTAGATGAGTCCATCGTAAAAAGCAGCAACATAGCCATTTTCCGACCAACCACTTGCATCACAAATAACCAAAAAACAGCTAAATGCAGCACTAACCTTTTACAAACTTCATCAGATGACACACCTAGGACATCATGCTATACAATGCATGCATTCTTTTGTTCAATAAAGGTCATATTTATATATAAAAACAGCATTTTACATCGGCGCGTAACGTTGACTGACTATTTTCCCCTCAAATGCGTCCCGGGAAACAATGCTACAATTCCCTAAATTACTATCCGATAACGATTTTTTTAATTTATATTGTCAATCTAACATTTATAGATGAATATCTCTTGAGAACACCTGTCATACCAGATTTTAAATTAACTTTACTGGGTAATCACACTTTGCGATAAAAGGAGATGCGATACTCAGAAAATGAGCTAATATACAGAGCTCGGCGCCATCTTGGAACAATCGCATGTCACATCTCATCTTGTATAATATTGTCAATAATCGCCTACCTTTAGTTGTCTTCATCAGAAAGCACTTCCAGGAATCCCAGGTCCACAACAGATGTATTTTCGGTCGAAAAAGTCCTTCCTTCACGTTCCATTAGCCTGCTGTTGGTAGCGCGTCCTAGGGCTCTCTCCAAATTCTCCGACATGCGCAGCCTGAAGTTTCGGATAAAATGAGATTTTCCCGCCTGTAGGTTCGTTCAAACATGTCAAACGTTGTAAAACATTAATCTTCAGGGCCTGTAACACCAAGAGAGCCAATAAGATTCGAGGGGGATGATTTCATTGTGTTTCAAACCGTTTCCAAAGGTGGGGGTAGACATGGCCGCCGGCGTCATAATGGTGATGGCCCATCCCCTGTGACCAATTTCCAATGCGTGTCATTCACTGAGTTTCGACTGTATAAGGCTCAAACCACTGTGAAAAGACTGGCGACATCTAGTGGAAGCAATAGGAAGTGCTCACTGAACCATTGTTAACGGTGTGATTAATAGGGAAAGATGAGAAGTCGAGTCCACAATTCAGAATTCCACTTCCTGTTTCAATCGGTCTCGGGGTTTTGACTGCCATTTGAGTTCTGTTATACTCACAGACACCATTCAAACAGTTTTAGAAACTTTAGGGTGTTTTCTATCCATATATAATAAGTATATGCATGCCCTAGCTTCTGAGTTTGATTAGTAGGCCGTTGAAAATGGGAACGATTTTTTTTCAAAATGCACTGTGGCGCCCCCTATCCTAGGGTATCCTCAAGAGGATTATTATATTGAAGCATCTCAAGACATCAGTCAGGAAGTTAAAGCTTGGTCGCAAATGGGTCTTCCAAATGGACAATGACCCCAAGCATACTTCCAAAATTGTGGCAAAATGGCTTAAGGACAACAAAGTCAAGGTATTGGAGTGGCAATCACAAAGCTCTTACCTCAATCCTATAGAAAATGTGTCGGCAGAACTGAAAAAGCGTCTGCGAGCAAGGAGGCCTACAATCCTGACTCAGTTACACCAGCTCTGTCCCAACTTATTGTGGCAATCTTGTGGAAGGCTACCCAAAACTTTTGACCCAAGTTAAACAATTTAAAGGCAATGCTACCGAATATGAATTGAGTGAATGTAAACCTCTGACCCACTGGGAATGTGATGAAAGAAATAAAAGCTGAAATAAATCATTCTTTCTACTATTATTCTGACATTTTACATTCTTAAAATAAAGTGGTGATCCTAACTGACCTAAAACAGGGAATTTTTACTAGGATTAAATGTCAGGAATTGTGAAAAACTGAGTTTAAATGTTAAATGTATTTGGCTAAGGTGTATGTAAACTTCCGACTTTAACTGTACATTTAGTAAACATTTCCTGATGGTGATTTCCACCTGCAGTATATCCCTCCAAGGTAAATAATGATGAGAGCAGCAGGTGAGTCACCAGGTAGGCCAAACACAGCCATGAGTGCAGCCAAAACCTAACATTCAGATTCAGATCAACTTTATTATCCCACTAGGGGGAAATTAATTTGGTCATGTGCTTAACAAGATGGTACAAACAAACATGAAAACACAGAAATGACACAATAGAATTCATTATAGCTACATATTTACAGGGAAAGTGCAATATGCTGTATACTCAATGAACCAACAGACTATCTATTATACATCTGCTCCTGGGAAGGACTTGCTGGACCCCTCCACACTCCCAGGAAAACCAGGTACCCAGACTTACCAGACATTTTCTATAATGTTGTAACGGTCTATAGCAGCATCACAGACTGTCAAACTCAACCTTTCTTGTCCGGTGGGAACCCCACTTTGAATCCAGTTCATGAACTGTGATTTACATTTTTAATTTCACATTTATTCACGCTTAGGAATCCAGTCAACGGTCAGAGAGAGAAGATCCATCTGCCTTCAATTGAGAACAGTCAGAAGTGTCCATCATGTGCCAGAGCAACAGCAGAGCATCCTAAAATCATCCCTAAATCTGCCCCCTCCCTCCAGTCTAAGATGACGTCCTTCTCATGTTGCCTGCTTATTGAATGGATGATAATGAATGTAACCCTTCCAATTGCCATTAATAAAATCATATGCCCATTGGTAATAACACGTCTAAACAAAACATTGAAATAAACATTTGTTTAGTGTTGGAGAGGTAAAACAAACAGCTTGTGTAAAAATAAAACTATACTTTTAATGAGTTAAGTGAAAGTTAATGAATGTTTCTTGCATGTAACTGAAGCCTGCAGGTTAATGGCTCCACAAAAGGAAATGGCAGGTTTAGCCTGCTTGGACCCAGGAGCAGCTAGAGAGGGACATCAGAACAAGTCTAACTTCACCAGTACCACCATGGCTGAGAACACAGGGGGTAAGGTACCATGGTACATGACCCTACTACATGAGAAGGTTCATCATTTTATACAGATTGGTGTGGCCCAGTCTGAAAACCTACATGTAGACACTTTAAATGGCCCCTAGTAGATCTAGAAGGATCTGATGGTTGTTAGCACTATGGTTGGCTCAGTGGGGTGGGCACCATATTGGAGGTTGGTAGTGACTGTAGTTGTAAGGACAGGTTGATCCAGCTACAGGCCATGTCCAGGAAGGTAGTGAAGCATTGGTTGGTCCAGCTACAAGCCATGTCCAGGAAGGTAGTGAAGGACAGGTTGGTCCAGCTACAGTCCAGGAAGGTATGAACATGCATAGAGTGTGTAGATTTGGATATTAGGCTACATGTGTGAACTGTGGATTTTTGAACTGTGAAATATTTAGAAAACTTCAGGTGTGAATTATTTGGCTTACTTGGTTTGCACTTCTGGGACTACGGGTTCCATTGGGCCTGACAAGCTAAATGTATTTTTTATTTATTTCACCTTTATTTAACCATGTAGGCTAGTTGAGAACAAGTTCTCATTTACAACTGTGACCTGGCCAAGATAAAGCAAAGCTGTGTGACACAGACAACAACACAGTGTTACACATGGAATAAAATTGAATAAACAATAAACAAGTTAATAACACAATAAACAAGTCAATGACAGTAGAAAAAGAAAGTCTATATACAGTGTGTGCAAAAGGCATGAGGAGGTAGGCAATAAATAGGCCATAGTAGCGGAGAATTACAATTTAGCAGATTAACACGAGGTATAACTGAACAGATGATGATGTGCAAGTAGAGATACTGGTGTGCAAATTAGCAGAAAAGTAAATAAAAACAGTATGGGGATGAGGTAGGTAGATTGGGTGGGATAATTACAGATGGGCTATGTACAGCTACAGTGATCAGTTAGCAGCTCAGATAGCTGATGTTTAAAGTTGGTGAGGGAAATATAAGTCTCCAGTTTCAGCGATTTTTGCAATTCGTCCCAGTCACTGGCAGCAGAGAACTGGAAGGAAAGGCGGCCAAATGAGGTGTTGGCTTTGGGGATGATCAGTGAGATATACCTGCTGGATCGTGTGCTACGGGTGGGTGTTGTTATCGTGACCAGTGAACTGAGATAAGGCGGAGCTTTACCTAGCATAGACTTACAGATGACCTGGAGCCAGTGGGTCTGGCAATGAATATGTAGCGAGGGCCAGCCGACTAGAGCATACAGGTCACAGTGGTGGGTGGTATAAGGTGATTTGGTAACAAAACGGATGGCACTGTGAAAGACTGCATCCAGTTTGCTGAGTAGAGTATTGGAAGCTATTTTGTAGATTTACATTTACATTTTAGTCATTTAGCAGACGCTCTTATCCAGAGCGACTTACAGTAGTGAGTACATACATTTCATTTTCATTTCATGCATTTAATTTTTTTTTTGTAGATGACATCGCTGAAGTCGAGGATCGGTAGGATAGTCAGTTATACTAAGGTAAGTTTGGCGGCGTCAGTGAAGGATGCTTTGTTGTGAAATAGAAAGCCAATTCAAGATTGGATTTTGGATTGGAGATGTTTAATATGAGTCTGGAAGGAGAGTTTAAAGTCTTACCAGACACCTAGGTATTTGTAGTTGTCCATGTAACCGATGTGAAATGGCTAGTTAGTTAGCGGTGGTGCGCGCTAATAGGGTTTCAATCAGTGACGTCACTCGCTCTGAGACTTGAAGTAGGGTTTCCCCTTGTGTTGCAAGAACCGCGGCTTTTGTGGCGCGATGGGTAACTATTCTTCTTGGGGTGTCAGTTGTTGATGTGTGCAAGGGTCCCTGGTTGGAGCCCGGGTTGGGGCGAAGAGAGGGACAGAACCTACACAGTTACATTGATGCTGTTTACCGGATCATTGGTTGCTGTGGAAAAGGAGGAGTTCAAAGGGGGGGTGAGTGTAACCGATGTGAAATGGCTAGTTAGTTAGCGGTGGTGCGCGCTAATAGCGTTTTAATCAGTGACGTCACTCGCTCTGAGACTTGAAGTAAGGTTTCCCCTTGCGTTGCAAGGGCCGCGGCTTTTGTGGCGCGATGGGTAACAATGCTTCGCGGGGTGTCAGTTGTTGATGTGTGCAAGGGTCCCTGGTTCGAGCCCAGGTTGGGGCAAAGAGAGGGACAGAACCTACACAGTTACATCCACATATTCTAGGTCAGAACCGTCCAGGGTGGTGATGCTAGTCGGGCGGGCGGGTGCGGGCAGCGACCGGTTGAAAAGCATGCATTTGGTTTTACTAGCGTTTAAGAGCAGTTGGAGGCCACGGAAGGAGTGTTGTATAGCATTGAAGCTCGTTTGGAGGTTAGTTAGCACAGTGTCCAAGGAAGGGCCAGAAGTAATCAGAATGGTGTCGTCTGCGTAGAGGTGGATCAGGGAATCACCCGCAGCAAGAGCGACATCATTGATATATACAGAGAAAAGAGTCGGCCCGAGAATTGAACCCTGTGGTACCCCCATAGAGACTGCCAGAGGTCCGGACAACAGGCCCTCCGATTTGACACACTGAACTCTATCTGCAAAGTAGTTGGTGAACCAGGCGAGGCAGTCAGAGAAACCAAGGCTATTTAGTCTGCCGATAAGAATACGGTGATTAACAGAGTCGAAAGCCTTGGCCAGGTCAATGAAGATGGCTGCACAGTACTGTCTTTTATCAATGGCGGTTATGATATCGTTTAGTACCTTGAGCGTGGCTGATGTGCACCCGTGACCGGTTCGGAAACCGGATTGCACAGCGGAGAAGATACGGTGGGATTCGAAATGGTCAGTGATCTGTTTATTAACTTGGCTTTCGAAGACTTTAGAGAGGCAGGGCAGGATAGATATACAGTGAGGGAACAAAGTATTTGATCCCCTGCTGATTTTGTACGTTGGCCCACTGACAAAGAAATGATCAGTCTATAATTTTAATGGTAGGTTTATTTGAACAGTGAGAGACAGAATAACAACAAAAAAATCCAGAAAAACTTTTTGGAGTTAGAGCTACAGGATGCAAATTTCTGCTTGAAAAAGCTAGCCTTTGCTTTCCTGACTGACTGCGTGTATTGGTTCCTGACTTCCCTGAACAGTTGCATATCGCGGGGGCTATTCGATGCTATTGCAGTCTGCCACAGAATGTTTTTGTGCTGGTCAAGGGCAGTCAGGTCTGGAGTGAACCAAGGCCTATATCTGTTCTTAGTTCTGCATTTTTTGAAAGGGGCATGTTTATCTAAGATGGTGAGGAAATTACTTTTAAAGAATGACCAGGCATCCTCGACTGACGGGATGAGGTCAATATCCCTCCAGAATACCCGGGCCAGGTCGATTAGAAAGGACTGCTCGCAGAAGTGTTTTAGGGAGCATTTGACAGTGATGAGGGGTGGTCGTTTGACAGCGGACCCATAGCGGATACAGGCAATGAGGCAGTGATCGCTGAGATCCTGATTGAAAACAGCAGAGGTGTATTTGGAGGGCAAGTTGGTCAGGATAATGTCTATGAGGGTGCACATGTTTACGGATTTAGGGTTGTACCTGGTGGGTTCCTTGATTATTTGTGTGAGATTGAGGGCATCTAGCTTAGATTGTAGGACTGCCAGGGTGTTAATCATATCCCAGTTTAGGTCACCTAACAGAACGAACTCTGAAGCTACATGGGGGGCGATCAATTCACATATGGTGTCCAGGGCACAGCTGGGAGCGGAGGGGGGTCGACAACAGGCGGCAACAGTGAGAGACTTATTTCTGGAGAGATTCATTTTAAAAATGAGAAGTTCCAACTGTTTGGGTATAGACCTGGAAAGTATGACAGAACTTTGCAGGCTATCTCTGCAGTAGATTGCAACTCCTCCCCCTTTGGCAGTTCTATCTTGACGGAAAATCTTGTAGTTGGGTATGGAAATCTCAGAATTTTTGGTGGCCTTCCTAAGCCAGGATTCAGATACGGCAAGGACATCAGGTTTGGCAGAGTGTGCTAAAGCAGTGAGTAAAACAAACTTAGGGAGGAGGCTTCTGATGTTAACATGCATGAAACCAAGGCTTTTTCGATCACAGAAGTCAACAAATGAGGGTGACTGGGGACACGCAGGGCCTGGGTTTACCTACACATCACCAGAGGAACAGAGGAGGAGTAGGATGAGGATACGGCTAAAGGCTATCAAAACTGATTGTCTAGAGCGTTGGGGACAAAGAATAAAAAGAGCAGATTTCTGGGCGTGGTAGAATAGATTCAGGGCATAATGTGCAGACAGGGGTATGGTGGGGTGTGGGTACAGCGGAGGTAAGCCCAGGCACTGAGTGATAATAAGAGAGGTTGCATCTCTGGACATACTGGTTATAATGGGTGAGGTCACCGCATGTGTGGGAGGTGGGACAAAGGAGGTATCAGAGGTATGAGTGGAACTAGGGGCTCCATTGTAAACTAAAACAATGATAACTAACCTAAACAAAGGTTTTCAAGGCATATTGACATTTGAGAGAGACATAAAGCAAGGCATAAAGCAGTCACAGGTGTTGATTGGGAGAGCTAGCTAAGACAACAACGGGTAAGACAACAACAGCTAATCAGCTAAAACAACAACAACAGGTAAAATGGCAATGAATGGGCAGAGAGGGTCGGTTAACTACACACAGAGCCTGAGTTCGTGGCTGGGGCCGACAGATAGTAGAAGCGTCTGCTCCGACGTCCGACGGAGGCCGGTTGAAGGCACAGCGGATGCAGTATTCATCGGAAGACCAGTCGTGGTGGTGCGGCGGGGTGCCGTGTCGACAAAGGATCCAAGCCAGATGACGAAAGAGGTATTGTAGTTGTAGTGATTTAGTTTGCTAGCTGGGAGATGCGCCTGGCTCACGGCTAACTGTTGCTAGCTTTGGGGCAGGGCATTAGCCACTATAGCCACTCGGTAGCAGCGGTGATCCGGTGCCAAGGTCCAGAGCTTACAGCAAGGATCCGGTGGAGTAGTGGATTCTAGCCGTGTTTGGGTGGAGTCCGGGTGAACAGCTGAGTAGGGCGGGAGGTGGGCCTGGCCTGGCTCATGGATAGCTTCAGTACTGGGTCACTCGGTGGCAGCTAGCTAGCTGTGAAGATCAGGAGTAATGGTCCTGGGATTACGGCAGGAATCCGGCGTTGTAGTGGAGAGACAGTCCGATACTGGTAGGCTGGCGAGTATTATCCAGGCTAAAAAAAGGTATGGTATCTGTGCAGAAGCTAACAATGACAAAATAGCTTGTAGCTAATTAGCTGGTTAGCTGCTGATAGCTAGGTGGTTCTGGCTATAAGGTCTAACAATGACTAAATAGCTAACAATGACTAAATAGCTTGTAGCCAATTAGCTGGTTAGCTGCTGATGGCTAGGTGGTTCTGGCTATAAGGTCTAAAAATAAAAAATTATAGCAGTTCCGTATCACATTGGGTGAGGCAGGTTACCGGAAGGTATAGTTGAGTTAAAATGGAAAAGAGATTGAAAATAAAATTGAAATATATACAAAAAAGGACGAAAAATACAAAAGTACACGAGAGGACGAACAAAACACGTCTGCACTGCTACGCCATCTTGGACTAAATCAAGGACACCTCAACTATTTAATGTGGCTGTAGATGTTTGGAGACTCAGAATCCCTGCTTCCACAGGAACAGTACCTACTGGGGATCATAATAAACGTATCTTCAATGAGAGATCCTGAAAGTGGTTGAGTCAAGTGAAGCGAGTCATAACAATCTTCCAACTGATCCTTTATTCTGACTGATGCCATAGAACGCTTGCTACAGCTCCAATCATATTATTTTCCAGAACCACAAGAGGATTGTCACAAATATAATCATATTATCAGTTGACTTTGTCCATGTCTTTATCACCATGTCAGCATGTGCTGGAATATAATATATCTGTTTTGGTGAGTCTGCACGCTAGTGAGTCCATTGTAGCAAAATACATGTTTATTATTTAGAAAAAGCAAACATCCGGTCACTGGCTAGGTTGTACTGACCTCTAGTGTCAGTAACATTAAGAGATATTAACTAAGACTAAACAGGAAGCAGCTGAGTTCAATGTAAAAGAAAGGGTTTAGATAATGTATCAAATTTTTTGAGACATTTTAGCAGACGCTCTTATCCAGAGCAACTTACAGTAGTAAACGCATACATTTCATACATTTTTTTCTGTACTGGTCCCCCGTGAGAATTGAACCCACAACCCTGGCGTTGCAAACACCATGCTCTACCAACTGAGCCACACAGGCTCTCCAGCAACCTAGGGCTTACATACAGTCATGGGATAGGTTGGGATAGGTTGTACTGCCCTCAAGTGGCAGTAACATTAACAGATATGAACTAAGTCTAACATCAATCCAGTATTACAGTTTTTCTCA
This sequence comes from Salmo salar, assembly GCF_965601325.2. Lineage (NCBI taxonomy): Eukaryota > Metazoa > Chordata > Actinopteri > Salmoniformes > Salmonidae > Salmo > Salmo salar. The sequence goes on along the minus strand of NC_138305.1, from coordinate 103,975,116 downwards.
ATTGCTAAAACACTAAAACCCATTGGCTGAACAAAGTTCTCAGTTGCCTGGACTCATTTAGCTAATTATACAGTCTGTTGTCAATGCCTTAAAACATTTCACATGGTAAAACACAATTTGCAGATCTCACTTAGACTTTTCAGCAAAACTCTAAACACATTCTCATTCTAAAAACACATTCTGCACTCTAATGCACATGTCATCCATACTGGTAAACACAAGTGGCAACAATCAAATACAAACAGAGAACACATGTCATTGATTGAACACAACCACTCAAAATTGATTTAACCTGTTTCAAATGATGCGACACAACCAATATAAGCCAGTTCAGAGAGCAAACAGGTTGTTGAAGGTGGGAAGGAGAAAGTCTGAGAATGGATAGAAGAAACCATGTGAGAGGACGAGGGCGAGTGCGTATGCGAGGTGGGCAACGAGGAGGAGGAGGGCAAGAAAGAGGAAGAGGAGGACGAAGAGGAAGAGGAAGACAGAGAAGAGAACAGGTACAGTATACTACTGTATTTTTGTAATTGCAAATTTACTGTACTACACTATATGCAGCTGTTTCAATAGACATTTGTAAAGTTAATCACTGTATGTATTGTACTGCATGAAGATGTTTTGTAACTGCACAACTACTTTTTGTAGAATTGCAAGGCTGCCACGTGCAGGTGGAAGGACAGCTATATTCACTCGGGAGCAAGAGGCCGTTATAGTTGGCATGGTCCTTCAAGATAATGCACTATGACTCAGAGAAATCCAGGAACGAGTGATACATACAAGACAACACACACTTCCAGGGAATCGACAGTGTGAGCATTTCCACAATTGACTGTGTCCTCCATCGTAACAGGATGCGAATGAAACAAGTATACAGAGTACCTTTTGAGCGCAACTCACCAAGGGTGAAAGAACTGCGAGCTCATTATGTGCAAGTAAGTGTACATTCAGAAACATTTACTGTAATCCAGATTGTCTACAGTACTAACACATACTATGTGAATGACATTACTCTTCAGTACATACAATGTATGTGAATCAGAAGTGCATACAGTAGGCCTAATTGTACTCTACAGTATAGCACTGTCTCTGTATGACTTACAAAATCCTACATACAGTATATTGTACTTCTACACAGACAATATTTGACTTGGAATCCTTGGACAGACCCCATGAGTTCATCTTTGTCGATGAAGCAGGCGTCAATCTAACAAAGAGGAGAAGGAGAGGCCGAAACATGATTGGACAGCGGGCCATTGTTGAAGTCCCTGGTCAACAAGGTGGCAATGTCACAATCTGTGCTGCTATCAGCAACCATGGTGTTCTACATCACCATGTTACACTCGGGCCATATAACACCCAGCACCTTCTAACATTTATTGCCAATCTAAGATATATTTTATTTGAGCAGCAGGTTCAAGAGCAGCAGGGTCAAGAGCTAAATGAGAATCCCATTACCAGCTATGTGATAGTGTGGGACAATGTCAGTTTCAGTTTTTGTCCCTTTTAGTATTGTATACTGTAGTACAGTGCATTGTAGGCTGTATACTGTACAATGGACAAATTGTATGGCCCTGAACATTGTGCTTTCCATTTATTAACAGTACTGACTGCTCAATAGATTTTGACTGGTTGCAGGTTCATATCAACAAAGAACAAGAATTACATTCTCACAGAGACAAAGGACAAGTTTGTGAGATGCAGGGTACAGTACTGTAAAAATAGGGGTACAAGGAGGAGGAAGAACAAAAAACTAAATTGAAAAGAGCAAAGCAGAGTAGTAATTTCTGATCAATTTTGAGCTACTATGATAGAACATGTTTTCGTTCATCAAAAGATAATGACGGAAAAATATTAATATTTTTTTTGATTCAAAATGTACTTCTCCCTGAGAATTGTATGTTTTGAACAATGTGTTTTCTATTTTTCGGTGTATTGTTTACTGACTGCTTGAGAGTGTATATCATTTTGACCACTTTGTTTATGATTTGAGAGCAGTGTTATGTAAATAGTGCCTGAAGATGAGGTTTTGTGTTTAATGTTTTCAGGAAATGGAGCAAGGTTTCAGAAATTGTGTTTTAGCAATTGAGAAAAACTGTAATACAAGGTATTAGTCATTGATCAACTGAGTCTGTGATTCTCCAGGTTGTAGTCCAGCTGCAGGAGGAAGTGTCCCAGAGGAAACAGGAAGCAGCTGAGGTTAAAGGTTAGACGAAGCAGGTCAGCCGGACACGGAAGGTAGAGAGAGAAGCCCAGAGGAGCCTGAAGAGAGAGGCCCAAGTCTGCCAGGAGACCACTGACTCTCTGAACCTGCAGAGCAACAACAGCCTAGTGGCCCTGGAGTAGATACAGACCAGGGTATGACTGACCTCTCTCCTCATTCATAGTAATCTGGAGTAGATACAGACCAGGGTATGACTGACCTCTCTCCTCATTTATAGTCATCTGGAGTAGATACAGACCAGGGTATGACTGACCTCTCTCCTCATTCATAGTCATCTGGAGTAGATACAGACCAGGGTATGACTGACCTCTCTCCTCATTCATAGTAATCTGGAGTAAATACAGACCAGGGTATGACTGACCTCTCCTCATTCATAGTAATCTGGAGTAGATACAGACCAGGGTATGACTGACCTCTCTCCTCATTCATAGTAATCTGGAGTACAGACCAGGGTATGACGGACCTCTCCTCATTCATGGTAATCTGGAGTACAGACCAGGATATGACTGACCTCTCTCCTCATTCATAGTAATCTGGAGTAGATACAGACCAGGGTATGACTGACCTCTCTCCTCATTTATAGTAATCTGGAGTAGATACAGACCAGGGTATGACTGACCTCTCTCCTCATTTATAGTCATCTGGAGTAGATACAGACCAGGGTATGACTGACCTCTCCTCATTCATAGTAATCTGGAGTAGATACAGACCAGGGTATGACTGACCTCTCTCCTCATTTATAGTCATCTGGAGTAGATACAGACCAGGGTATGACTGACCTCTCTCCTCATTTATAGTAATCTGGAGTAGATACAGACCAGGGTATGACTGACCTCTCCTCATTCATAGTAATCTGGAGTAGATACAGACCAGGGTATGACTGACCTCTCCTCATTCATAGTAATCTGGAGTAGATACAGACCAGGGTATGACTGACCTCTCTCATTCATTGTCATCTGCATCATGCTGTCACTGTATGGAGTGATGTAGTCACCAATGATGTAGTCACCAATGATGTATTGACCAATGATGTAGCGACCAATGATGTAGCGACCAGTGATGTAGTGACCAATGACGTAGATATACAAATAACAGAAAGACCTGGACACTGTATATGCTCCTTACTACCACATTTAATGACAACACTTCTATACTGTTTTTATCTAGACTTTATTAGCCCAGCACTTACTGTATTTTTTTAAGGATGTGCGTATGATCACAAACATTTCTATAGCAATCATGCAAGGCATTAATTGTAAGGCATACTTAATGAAGGATTTATAAAGAAAATAAGTATACTAACTATTAATAATAGGTTTATTGTTTATTAAGTCATAATTAAACCTGGTTTCATGTCTTCCAGCATGAGAGGCTGAGACTGAAGATCATCCTGGCTGTGTTTTCTCCTCCTGGAGTCTAACAACCAGACTGAAGTCAGTGATCAGGCTCTTCTCCCCCCATGCAGGTACCTCTAGGGATAGTTTGATTGAAATTTGATAAATCTTCATCCAGGTCAACGTTTTGTACCCCACGGATAACAGATTGCCAAACAGGTTAAACACGTTAAACACGTGAGTCAACTCGATACTAGGTAACTGGATACTACCCATGTCATCACCCCCCAAAAAAAAAAAATACATGTTTTGTCATTTTCTGACTTCGAAGGTGTACAACCTGGTAAAAATAAAGGTTGAATAAGCAAAATGATCACGGCTCAGGATAAGACCCAAATGCAGACAGTGCACACTGGCCTATCCCATCTGGACAAGAGGAATACCATTGTAAGAAAGCTGTTCATTGACTACAGCTCAGCATTCAACACCTTAGCACCCTCCAAGCTGGAGGCCTTGGGACTCAACCCCGCCCTGTGCAATTGGGTCTTGGACTTTCTGACGAGCCGCCCCCAGGTGGTGACGGTAGGAAACAACATGTCCACTTCGCTGACCCTCAACACTGGGGCCCCACAAGGGTGTGTGCTCAGCCCCCTCCTGTACTCCCTGTTCACCCACAACTGCTTGGCCATGCACGCCTCCAACTCAATCATCAAGTTTGCAGATGACACAACAGTAGCGGGCTTGATTACCAACATCGATGAGACAGCATACAGGGAGGATGTGAGGGCACTCAGAGTGTGGTGTCAGGAAAAAAGCCTCTCACTCAACGTCAACAAAACAAAGGGGATGATCGTGGAGCACCCCCCTATCCACATCGAAGGGACAGCAGTGGATAAGGTGGAAAGTTTTAAGTTCCTCGGCGTTCAAATCACAGACAAATTGAAATGGTCCACCCACACAGACAGTGCTGTGAAGAAGGCGCAACAGTGCCTCTTCAACCTCAGGAGGCTTGTCACCCAAAACCCTGACAAACTTTTACCGATGCATATTCGAGAGCATCTTGTCAGGCTGTATCACTGCCTTGGATTGGCAACTGCACCGCCCTCAACCGCAAGGCTCTCCAGAGGGTGGTGCGGTCTGCACAACGCATCACCGGGGGAAAACTACCTGCCCTCTATGACACTTACAGCACCTGATGTCACAGGAAGGCCAAAAAGATCATCAAGGACAACAACCACCCGAGCCACTGGCTGTTCACACTGCTACCATCCAGAATGCGAGGTCTGTACAGGTACATCAAAGCTGGGACCGAGACTGAAAAACAGCTTCTATCTCAAGGCCATCAGACTGCTGAACGGCAATCACTAACTCAGAGAGGCTGCTGCCTACATTGAGGCCCAATCACTGGCCACTTTAATAAATGTATCACTAGTTACTTTAAATAGTGCCACTTTAAATAATTCCACTTTAATAATGTTACATATCTTACATTACTCATATCATATGTATATACTGTATTTTATACCATCTATCGCACCTTGCCTATGCCGCTCGGACATCGCTCATCTATATATTTAAATGTGCATATTCTCATCCACCCCTTTAGATTTGTGTGCATTAGGTAGTTCATGGGGAGTTGTTAGATTACTTGTTAGATATTACTGCACTGTCGGAAGTAGAAGCACAAGCATTTCGCTACACTCGCATTAACATCTGCTAACCATATGTATATGACCAATAAAATGTGATTTGATTTTTGAATAACAGGTCTTTATTATATAAACGGGGCAGTCAACCAGGTACTGGAATCCCCTGTCCCGTGGCCAAACCTTCAGGAGGCGCCTCAACGTGTACGCTGGTTGGGACGGGGAAAAGGGGTGGGCCTGGAAACAGCAGACAAAGGGCTGTGAGACATAGGTTTAATCCTAGACACATGAAAAGTGGGATGTATACAGAGGGTAAGTGGCAACAGAAGACAAACAGCAGAGTTTCTAAGAATCTTGGAGATGGGGGAAAGGGCCGATAAAACGAGGTGAAAGTTTGCGGGATTCCACCCGGAGGTGCAGATCCCGAGTAGACTGCCATACCTTCTGCCCGAGACGATTAGCGGAGCTGGGGTCCGGTCGCAGTCCGCCTGTCGTCTATACCTGGAGGTGGTCTTGAGAAGAGCCGACCGGGCTCTCTTCCATGTACAGCAACATCGGCGGACGGACATCTAGGCCGAGGGTATGCTGAACTTTTCCTGCTCCGGGAAGAGCAGGGGCTGATATCCAGGCCTCCCGAGTGGTGCAGTGGTCTAATGCACTGCATCACAGTGCTAGCTGTGCCACTAGAGATCCTGGTTTGAGTCCAGGCACTGTTGCAACTGGCTGCAACCGGGAGACCCATGGGGCGGTGCACAATAGGCCCAGCATCGTCTGGGTTAGGGGAGGGTTTGGCCCGCAGGGATGTTCTTGTCCCGTCATGCACTAGCGACTCTTGTGGTGGGCTGGGGGCAGTGGATGCTGACATCGTCACCAGGTGTATGGTGTTACCTCTGACACATTGGTGTGGCTGGGTTAAGTGGGCATTGTGTCAAGAAGCAGTATGGTTTGTCTGGGTTGTGTTTCAGAGGACACAAGTCTCTTTGCCTCTTCCGAGTCTGTACGAGAGTTGCAGCAATGCGACAAGACTGTAATTACCAATTGAATAAGAAATTGAGGAGTACATTTTTTTTTAAAGGCGAGAGACCAGTGGCTGAGCAGGGGATGGTGTTGTGGGCGTACTCTACCCACACAAGTTGCTGGCTCCAGTTGGTGGAGTTGGCGGAGACAAGGCAGCAAAGAGTTGGCTCGCTCCGACTGCCCGTTAGACTGGGATGTGGAACCCGGAGGACAGGCTGGCCGATGACCCAATGAGCTTGCAGAACGCCTTCCAGAACCAGGATGAAAACTGAGGACCCCAGTCGGAGACCATGTTCTCCGGAAGACCATGGATCCGGAAGACGTGTTGCATCATGAGCTGGGCCATCTCCTTGGTTGAGGGTAGCTTGGGGAGAGGAATGAAATTGGCAGCTTTGGAAAACCGGTCTACCACTGTAAGGATAACAGTGTTGCCATCAGACGGGGGAGACCAGTGACGAAGTCCAGGGATATATGTGCCCAGGGACGGTGAGGGACAGGAAGTGGTAGGGGTCAGTATTTTGAAGTTTGGATGACAAACATGCCCAAAGTAAACTGCCTGTTACTCTGGCCCAGAAGCTAGGATATGCATATCCACACACACACACACACACACACCATTTTCCTCGCCCCGCTCAGCGCTTCTCTCACCCCATCCCCCTCATTGCATCTCTCAATACATACATTTTAAACAAACATAAACAGAATTTTAAAAATAAATTAAATAAATAAATTAAAATAAAAAAAATTCAAAAATCTCAGTTTAAACCAAGAAGTTGAGTTCCCCACATGGAACGTACTGTGTAATTCTGAAATACATAGATCACCATTCTAAGAGAATCCTCGCAGCATAATAGCTGATACTTCAGGTTCTAGGTAATTTAGGTAAGGTTCCCATACTTTGTAGAACTGATCTGTCTTAGAATGCAATGTACATGTCAGATATTCCAGCGGCACCCATTCAAATAGTATCTTATGCCAATCTTTAATAGAGGGAACCTTATCACTAATCCACTGTAAAAGTATGTTTTTCCTCGCTGCGAAGGTGAGGATGTTGTAAAGCCTCCTCTTACCCACAGAAGTTACATGCCTACTAGGGAGACCTAACAGTAGAGAGACTGGGTCCAATTCTAGATTGACCCCTAGGATCTTTTCTTGCAGAACACCAGACCAATATCTTTGTATTTTGGTACATGACCATAAACAATGTCTTAGGGTGCCTGTATCAGTTTTACATTTAAGACACTGAGGAGAAGAGGAAGAGGGGCTAAAAGCATGTCTGCGATTTGGGGATATATGCAATCTGTGTATTATTCTTAATTGAATTGCTCTAGTACGATTACATATAGATATTGTTTTTGCATATTTCCAAATGTCCTCCCACATCTCTTCGTCAATAGTAACAGACAGTTCTTTCTCCCACACTTGTTTCACCCTCTGTGTGTCGACAGCAGAAAAGGACCTTAAAAAGCATCATAAAACAGACTTACAGACATTTTCCTTTGTGGGAAGAAAAGCATTCTTTCAATGACAGACATATCAGGGTTGCCAATTAAGGTGGTGCTCTTCAGAATATAATGTCTTACTTGTAGGAAACGGAAAAAGTCCTGCTTTGGGAGTTGATATTTCTCGACCATCTGCTCAAATGACAATAAAATCTTATCCGCAAATAAGTCATTTAGTCTGCGTATGCCCTTATTAAGCCAAAAGTTAAAGCCAGCATCCAGCAATCCTGGGCCAAAATCTGGGTTGTTAAGAATTGGGGTAAGAGCAGAGGTTAGTTTGGACCTTCCCAGGAAACGTTGAACTGACCTCCATACTTTGAGTGTTTTAAGTGTAATGGGGTTGTTACAGTGATCTTTTACAGACTTGAAACTTGTGAAAAATAAAAGATCCTGTAAGGGGTATTTTGAAAGAGAAGTCTCAATGTCTAACCAAATAGAGGAGTCATCGTTTGTGATCCAGTCTGAAATATAACATAGGTGGGCATACCACTGATAGAACCTGATATTGGGCAGATCCAAGCCACCCATAGAACTTGGCAGCTGCAATATTGCCATCTTAAGTCTTGGCTTGCGTTTACTCCATATAAAGGAACTTAGCCATCCATTTACATCCTTTATTACCTTATTGGAGAGTAATACTGGGATCATTTGGATTGGGTAAAGTAGCCTAGGTAAAATGTTCATTTTCAAGAGGGTTATTCTACCCAACCATGAAATCGGAAGAGAGTTCCAGCGCTCCAGATCCTGTCTTATTGTGTCAAACAAGGGAACAAAATTGGCTTTGTACCTTTGTTGGAATTTAGGAGTTACGAATATACCCAGATACGTAAAACCTGAGGGAGACCATTTAAAAGGGAAGGGGGGAGAAGTATTAGGTACAGAGTGAAGGTTACCAAGTGGCATAGCCTCTGATTTAGTTAGGTTAATCTTGTAGCCTGTAACGGCCGTCGTCAAAATGAGACCAAGGTGCAGCGGAGGATGTATTCATCTTAAATGAATTTATTCAAGAACGAACACGTTAGACAAAAAAACAAGAAACCGACAGCCAAACAGTACTGTCAGGTGCAAACACTAAACAGAAATGATTCACCCACAAACCCCAAAGGAAAAACAGGCTGCCTATGTATGACTCTCAATCAGCAACAACGATCTACACCTGTTCCTGATTGAGAGCCATACACGGCAGAAACAAAGAAAACCACCAACATAGAAAAAGAAACCTAGAACGCCCACCCATGTCACACCCTGGCCTAACCAAAAATAGAGAACAAAAAACCCTCTCTATGGCTAGGGCGTTACAGTACCCCCCCCCCCCCCCCCCCCCCCCCCAAAGGTGCGGACTCCGGCCGCAAAACCCTCATACAGAAACCGAAAGTCTATGAGTAGATCACTCTCAGAAAAACATGTGGTTTATTGATCAATGCCCTGTGGGCGGGGTTTCAGATGCTAGACCTAGCAACACTGCTCATTTTAAAGCAAGAGACTGATCGAGTTTCTAGAAACTCCTACTCAGTTCTTTGCTACGGACACCTGCTCTGCAATCATGCTGGACAAGGAGTTAGTTTGTGAAGCGCTATCCGCACTCTTAGGGAAGTGTATAAAGCATGGAATCAATCCAAATATATCTCTTCTCGACTATCACCACAGATTCTTCTTAGCACATCATTATTGTGATGTTGAAGAAGAGTTCTTCATAGATGTAGAAGAGTTCTTTGACCATCGGTTTGACTACGACTTCACCAATATGACTACATCGCCCCGGTGCATGAGGGGAGATGAGCCATACCACCGTCCATTGGGGTGGTACCGAATGGCTGTGAAGGTTCTGGATAAATACCCGGATCGGAATTGGCTGGGCCCAACTGGATGGAGAAGTGAGTCTGCACCGGGTGAGTGGCCTGTCTCCTTCCATGGAACGAGTGAAGATGGAGCCAAAGGCATCATCAGCTTTCACTACGAAGCGGGGAAAAGGAAGCTGTACGGGAGAGGAATCTACTCAACCCCAGTTTTACGGAGTTTTTCCACTACTTTTAAATCAAAGAAGAATGAGAAAAGCTACAGAGTGGTAATGCAGAACAGGATCAATCCAAAGGAGAGAGAGAAATGTAAAAATAATGAATACTGGCTAGTTCGTGTTCCAGAAAATACATCGAAGGAGGAAGAGAAGAGAATAGTGGAACGCTCCATTCGTCCATACGGCATCCTGATTCAAGAGGTGTAATAGGATTCTGAGGAAGATTAATGGATCTGTTATGATGAACATTACAAGGCAACCCCTGCGCTCACTTTGAGTTAAATGTCTCAGCATTATTTTTTATTTTTTATTTAACCTTTATTTAACTAGGCAAGTCAGTTAAGAACAAATTGTTATTTACAATGACGGCCTAGGAACAGTGGGTTAACTTCCTTGTTCAGGGGCAGAACGACAGATGTTGTCAGCTCGGGGATACCTGCCGCCCCTGATAATCCTGATTTTATTTTAAGTAATACGATTTGAATAATCTAATGTTTACTCAAATCATTAATTTGTTTTATTATTATTTTCAGTACCTATGAATAGATTTAAAACACTATGAAATAAAGTTTCACCAAATTCTCAACCTTAAATTCCACCCCAACCTCATATTAAATTCGTCCATATATGTGCATAATGTATTTCAGCAGATTTCGTGCGTTTTGTGCATTTTTGTGTGGTTTAATTCGTGAGATATTTAATTTAAAGACCCTTGCTCCCTTCTGTCTCAACGTAGACTTTGATCTGATTCTTGTGATTCTTGCGATTTTGCTATTGTATATGTTTGTAGGCCGATGTAGCCAAATTGTATCTATGATCGTATGCTATCCATTTATGTTTATTGTATGCTATTTTAATTAACTAATGATACAGCCCGACAGCCGAATGATATCAGGCACCTGTGTGTGTCCTTTGATACTATATACACGAGTCACCTCGCAGTGTTTGTCATTATACCCTTATGAAGACAGCTTGTCTGTCGAAACGTTGGATATTAGGTTATTCAATTATTGCATCTGAGCTCCTAGAGTGTGCGGCTCTCCTTTAATTTTTCAAGGGCAGCTCTAACCAACATCTCCAATCTCGTCTCATTGATTGAACTCCAGGTTATCTGACTCATGACTCCAATTAGCTTATGGAGAAGTCATTAGCCTAGGGGTTCACATACTTTTTCCAACCTACACTGTGAATGCTTAAATTATGTATTCAATATAGACAAGAAAAATACAATAATTTGTGTGCTATTAGTTTAAGCACACTGTGTTTGTATATTATTGTGACTTAGAGGAAGATCAGATCACATGTTTTGACCAATTTATACAGAAATCCAGGTAATTCCAAAGGGTTCACATACGTTTTCTTGCAACTGTACAATATACAGCCTAACTGGAAGCATTAGGCAGCATGATTTGTGTCAGTGTGCGTGAGTGTCTTTCTCTGTTTTCTTGCTACCTTGACCGAAACGCAAGTAGACAGAGAGACTCATCAATCTCAGTTAAAGCATCCGAGCGAACGAAACAGCGCCCGTCATTACGTATAGACCATGTATCTGATTATGTCTGGACCAAAAGTATATGGCATGTCATACAATTTCTGATCAGACAGCATCAGAGACGTGGGCTACATATAACAAAAGAGAGGGACGCTGTTTTGCTTGCTATTTTCAGCATAGAGGAAGAGGCGAAGTGAGAGGGCTCAATTTCGCCAAAATTTGTTCTGAATAAACCAATGCGTTTCTATGGGCATAATATGCAGACCTGAGCTTGTCACCTGCATTTCCGCCTTTGGGACGACCCGCATTGTTAGGGCGGAGACATGAGCATCTCATTATTATATGCATAACTCTGGTTTCAGCCATTTGCGAATTAGAAATGACAGTTGGCACGTGGAAGAGTGCACTGTTCGAATGCTGGCTTCCCCTAAAGTAAATTGTTGTTTTGCCAAAATTATATAATCACCCCTATCTAACTAAAATAATTCAAAATACAAACTACTTATCTTTCTTCATAATATCATAAGGTGAATGCACCAATTTGTAAGTCGCTCTGGATAAGAGCGTCTGCTAAATGATGTAAATGTAAATATGAATTTGATAGAGCGTGTGCACCTGATCACGCCAACCTCCTGTATTGGTACAATGTTGCACTTCACTAGATACAGCTAGTACAAGTCAAGACAGATAGAAAGGGAGGCGGACCAGCTGAGTGGAGATTAATGCGATTGAAAGAACCTGATTTTTGATCAGGATATTTTCTACCGTTTTTATTTGTTGACCTTAGGCCTTTGTATTTTACATAGTTGACGATGTAAGTTATAGGCCTATTGCGGCATTGGCCTATAGGCTATCTATGAGTTCCAAGCACTAATTTATTTAGCCGCAAATGGATCACAGTGTATCAATGTGTCCACATTGCAAAGGCTGGTACTCTTACATTAGTTTAATTTTAATTCAGATTTTTATGATTAAACACGTGACCATCATTTTGAGAAACAAAAACGTTATTATTGAAAGAAATTGTTCGATGAAATGTGCATTTAAAAAATAAATAACTGTCACGCAGATCGATAGAAACGCTAAATAAATTGTAAGCTTCTCCAAACTTGAAACTCAACAGCTGCCTATGGTCTTTATTATAACACCCATTAACAACATTCGCAAGCGCGTGCACACAGGAGGTCCCGTGAAAAAAAACGGGCCGCCTATAGAAATCAAATCCCCGAAATCACACGGCCAATCCGCCCATGCATGGAGCAATATCCTACACCTGGGAGCAGGCAAAAATAACGACGAAAGCCTTCAGCCAGGCCAAGTCAGGGCTGCTGACATTCACAATATTATTTTGTCCGTTTTTTTGTTACAAACAAGCAAAATTTTAATTATTTTTCTTAAAAAAGGAGAAGGACATGCAAAATTCGATTGAGTTTAGCACCGCACTTTCAAATTAAAAAGCAGTTGAGTTACCAGAGGTAGAACAGACATTGAAAACAAAAGGGAGAGAAACAGCCTTGTCGTAAAATTACAAATACAGTCATTCATCATGATTAAAATATGTCCTTATTTTTTAAGTTACTGCACTAAACATGTCAAATAGGCTATTTAAATGGCCCCTAGTAGATCTAGAAGAATCTGATGGTTGTTAGCACTATGGTTGGCTCAGTGGGGTGGGCATCATATTGGAGGTTGGTATTGACTGTAGTTATAATATTGTAATGCCTCTTTTTAAAGGAGCAGAACATACTGATGTTAGGTGAGGAAATCACTAATCTGTCAGTTTGAAGAGGTGAAGAAAGACCAAGAGATCTGTGTGCTTCAGGAGGAGCTGACAGAACTGACCATTTCTCATTATGAGGATGTGGTCAGAGATCAGGTAGGAAGTAGGAACTTCTCTGTACTGTATATTTCAGAGTTCAGTGAGAGTATTGTAGCTCATGTACTGAACAACAACGTGTGACCTTTGGATTAATGAATTTACAGACATATACTGATTACTACAGCAGTGCTATAACTTTAACAGTGTCATCTATCCCTCTATCTCTGACCCTAACTACAGTATAAAAGTGATCTAACTATAACAGTGTCATCTATCCCTCTCTCTGACCCTAACTACAGTATAAAAGTGATCTAACTATAACAGTGTCATCTATCCCTGACCCTAACTACAGTATAAAAGTGATCTAACTATAACAGTGTCATCTATCCCTCTATCTCTGACCCTAACTACAGTATAAAAGTGATCTAACTATAACAGTGTCATCTATCCCTGACACTAACTACAGTATAAAAGTGATCTAACTATAACAGTGTCATCTATCCCTCTCTCTGAACCTAACTACAGTATAAAAGTGATCTAACTATAACAGTGTCATCTATCCCTCTGCATTTGAACCCTCACCGTTGACTAACATTTAAACTAAAGGAAAATAAACAAAAAATAAACAACTTCAGGATGCAAGACTGTTCAAACTTAAACTGATTGTCACAACTTCTGCCGAGGTCAATGCCCCTCCTCGTTCGGGTGGTGCTCGGCGGTTGACGTCACCGGTCTTCTAGCCATCACTGATCCATTTTTCATGTTCCATTGGTTTTGTCTTGTTTTCCTACACAACTGGTTCCAATTATGAGTACCTCGTCATGCCGTACGGTTTGAAGAATGCTCCATCAGTCTTCCAATCTTTTGTAGACAAGATTTTCAGGGACCTGCACGGGCAGGGTGTAGTGGTGTATATCGGTGACATTCTGATTTACTCCGCTACACGTGCCGAACATGTGTCCTTGGTCGCCTGTTGGAGCATGACCTGTATGTCAAGGCTGAGAAATGCCTGTTCTTTCAACAGTCCGTCTCCTTCTTAGGGTATCTCCTATCCACGTCACGAGTGGAGATGAAGAGTGACCGCATTTCAGCCGTGCGTAATTGGCCGACTCCCACCACGGTAAAGGAGGTGCAGCGATTTTTTGGGGGTTTTCCAATTACTACCGGAGGTTTATCCGGGGTTTTGGTCAGGTAGCTGCTCCCATTACCTCACTGTTGAAGGGGGGTCCAGTGTGCTTGCAGTGGTCGGCTGGGGCGGACAGGGCTTTTAGGAAACTGAAGGCTCTGTTTACCTCGGCTCCTGTGTTGGCTCATCCGGATCCCTCTTTGCAATTCATAGTGGAGGTGGACGCGTCTGAGCCTGAGATAGGAGCTGTGCTCTCTCAGCGCTCAGGTACGCCACCTAAGCTCCGCCCCTGTGCCTTCTTCTCTAAGAAGCTCAGCCCGGCGGAGCGAAACTATGATGTGGGGGACCCGGGAGCTGTTGGCTGTCGTCAAAGCTTTGAAGGCGTGGAGACATTGGCTTGAGGGGGCTAAACACCCTTTTCTCATCTGGGCTGACCACCGCAATCTGGAGTACATCCGGGAGGCGAGGAGACTGAATCCTCGCCAGGCAAGGTTGGCCATGTTTTTCACCCGTTTTGTGTTTACCCTCTCTTACAGACCAGGTTCCCAGAACGTTAAGGCAGACGCACTGTCGCGGCTGTATGACACAGAGGAGCTGTCCATGGATCCCACTCCCATAATCCCAGCCTCTTGTTTGGTGGCACCGGTAGTGTGGGAGCTGGACGCGGACATTGAGCGGGCGTCACGTGCAGACGTCGGGCGAGGGGCCTTCAGTACCTCGTGGACTGGGAGGAGTACGGTCTGGATGCTGGGTTCCAGTGGAGGATGTATTGGATCCTTCCCTGCTGTGAGAGTTCCATCGTCTCCAGCTGGATCGCCCTGCACCTCGTCCTCCGGGTCGTCCCCGAGGCCAGTGTTGATGCGCTGCTGGAGCCGTGCGTCGAGGTGGGGGGGGGGGGGGGTGTAGTAGTACTGTCACGACTTCTGCCAAGGTCGATGCCCGTCCTCGTTCGGGTGGTGCTCGGCGGTTGACGTCACCGGTCTACTAGCCATCACTGATCCGTTTTTCATGTTCCATTGGTATTGTCTTGTTTTCCTACACACCTGGTTCCAATCCCATTCATTAGATGTTGTGTATTTAACCCTCTGTTTTCCCTCATGTCCTTGTCCGAGATTGTTTGGTGTTATTGTGTTTCGTGGATTATGTATAGGTGTGCGACGGGTTATGTTACCCATGTTATTTTTTGTACGCTTGTTTTTTGGAGTTTGTTTTTATCTCATTAAACCACTCCAATTACATCAAGTTGGTTTCTCCTGCGCCTGACTTCCATGCCACCTACACCCACGTCAATGACACTGATACCAGAACCAACAGAGCACAACACACATCTAGAATTAAACTGTCAAACTAAAATGAAACATAAATTAAATCCACAATTGTACTAACTTTGGTCATCTCACATACGTTTGTTTTGAAGGCCTTGAACGATATCCTCATGCAATTCTCTTTCACTCAGTCTAAAATGGATTGAAAGATAGCCTGCTGTAAAATTGTCACGTCCTGACCAGCAGAGGGAGTAGTTGTTTAGTATTTTGGTCAGGACGTGGCAGAGGGATGTTTGTTTTGTATGGTGGTGGTTTTGTGTGTGTTGTAGAGGGGTGTTTGATTTAGTTGTTCATGGGTGTATGTTCTAGGTTAGTATGTTCTAGGTTGTATTTCTGCATTCTGTCTAGTTTAGGTTTTCTGTTTAGGTTTGGGTGCTGGACTCTCAATTGGAGGCAGGTGTTTCTAGTTGCCTCTGATTGAGAGTCCTATATAGGGGTGTGTGTTTGTTTGGTAGGTTGTGGGTTTGTTTTGCATTGCTGTCGGTTCAGCCTGTGAAACTGTCATCTGTCGTATATATTTTTTTTTTTGTGTACATCATATTTAATGAAATGATGTGGAGCGCGCAACCCACTGTGTATTGGTCTGACAGTGATTTCGAGATATCTTCAGATGAAGGTGAAGATCGTGACAAAAATGTACACTAAAACTGGCATGAATTAAATTCAAATTAAATAAGAACAAATTAACAAAACTAGATATATTGAAGTGAACAAAATTATTTCTACATACAATTAACATTCTTCTCCTCCTCTCCTCCTTATGATGTTTTGAAAAGTTGTCTGGAAGAGGACGAATGATGGAAGACATGAGGAAAAACTTCTCCCTGTGTTTCACTCTGTGTTTCTTTGTATTGAAGGTGGAGTTGATAGTGCGTCTGTCAGAGGAGGTCAGGAATCAGAGGGAGGTGGAGAAGGAGGTGCAGGAGAAGAACCAGCAGATAGACCGGATAGAAGAGGAGCTCCACAGGCTGAGAGGCTAGCCCTGAGTGGGGTCCTGAACATGGAGGGTTCCTAGCCCTGTTGGACAGAGAAGCAACTCACTCTGAGACAGACACCAAGCCATACAGCATGAGGTTAACCCTTAGTTAACTTGGTCAGAGTTAGGAATTAATCATTTGTTAACATTTGAAATTTATATAAAGGTTGCATGCAATGTTATCGTCTGGTATAAGACCTAAAATGCTCTGCATGGTGGCCTTGTCTGAGTCTTGGAACATGGCCACAAACACAGCTCTTCAGATATATAGAGAATGCTGTGGACAGTGAGGAGGAAGACAGAGTATCACTTACTGAACAGATGAGAAGTGGAGAGAACCAACCAACCACTGATGAGGGAGTTAGAGGAGGCCAGGAAGAATCATGTGATTTCTTCTGGTGTGTATGAACTTTGCACGTACACACTAGAAATGTCCTTGTTTTTGAAAGAAAAGCACATTTTTGTCCATTTAAAATAACATCAAATTGATCGGCAATACAGTGTAGACATTTTTAATGACTTGTGAGGCGTCTGTTTCTCAAACTAGACACTCTAATGTGCTTGTCCTCTTGCTCAGTTGTGCACCGGGGCATCCCACTCTTTCTAATCTGGTTAGAGCCACTTTGCTCTGTTCTGTGAAGGGAGTAGTACACAGTGTTGTACAAGATCTTCAGTTTCTTGGCAATTTCTCGCATGGAATAGTCTTCATTTCTCAGAACAAGAATAGACTGATGAGTTTCAGAAGAAAGTTCTTTGTTTCTGGCCATTTTGAGCCTGTAATCGAACCTATAAATGCTGATGCTCCAGATACTCAACTAGTCTAAAGAAGGCCAGTTTTATTGTTACTTTAATCAGCACAACAGTTTTCAGCTGTGCTAACATAATTGCAAAAGGGTTTTCTAATGATCAATTAGCCTTTTAAAATGATAAACTTGGATTAGCTAACACAACGTGCCATTGGAACACAGGAGTGATGGTTGCTGATAATGGGCCTCTGTACGCCTATGTAGATATTCTATTCCAGCTACAATAGTGATTTACAACATTAACAATGTCTACACTGTATTTCTGATCAATTTTATGTTATTTTAATGGACAAAAAAATGAGCTTTTCTTTCAAAAACAAGGACATTTCTAAGTGACCCCAAACTTTTGAACGGTAGTGTATATAAACATGTACTGTATCAAATTGCCTTAATTTAATCTGTGGGTGGATGAGCCCTCAATCCCAAATTGATCCCTAGCCCTTACTCTTATTTACTCTGAGAACTGAAAGGTTTGGATACGTGTGAACAAACCTGTAAACTACAGCTGACACTTATATTATACTAATCAATCCTGTATTTGCATTTATTAAACATAGGTTTGGAACCCTAAACTGGTTGGTTGAGACTAGAGGTCGACCGATTATGCTTTTTCAACGCCGATACCGATTATTGGAGGACCAAAAACCCGATACCGATTAATCTGACAATTTTTTTTTTCTTTATTTATTTGTAATAATGACAATTACAACAATACTGAATTAACACTTATTTTAACTTAATATAATACATCAATAAAATCAATTTAGCCTCAAATAAATAATGAAACATGTTCAATTTGGTTTAAATAATGCAAAAACAAAGTGTTGGAGAAGAAAGTAAAAGTGCACTATGTGCCATGTAAAAAAGCTAACGTTTAAGTTCCTTGCTCAGAACATGAGAACATATGAAAGCTGGTGGTTCCTTTTAACATGCGTCTTCAATATTCCCAGGTAAGATGTTTTAGGTTGAAGTTATTATAGGACTATTTCTCTCTATACTATTTGTATTTCATATGCCTTTGACTATTGGATGTTCTTATAGGCACTTTAGTATTGCCAGTGTAACAGTATAGCTTCCGTCCCTCTCCTCGCTCCTACCTGGGCTCAAACCAGGAACACATCGACAACAGCCACCCTCGAAGCAGCGTTACCCATGTAGAGCAAGGGAAACAACTACTCCAAGTCTCAGAGCGAGTGACGTTTGAAACGCTATTAGCGCGCACCCGGCTAACTAGCTAGCCATTTCACATCGGTTACACCAGCCTCATCTTGGGAGTTGACAGGCTTGAAGTCATAAACAGCGCAATGCATTGCGAAGGGCTGTTTGAATGAATGCTTACGAGCCTGCTGCTGCCTACCATCGCTCAGTCAGACTGCTCTATCAAATCATAGACTTAATTATAACATAATAACACACAGAAATACGAGCCTTAGGTCATTAATATGGTCGAATCCGGAAACTATTATCTCGAAAACAAAACGTTTTTCCTGTCAGTATTTTATCTAATGGGTGGCATCCCTAAGTCTAAATATTCCTGTTACATTGCACAACCTTCAATGTTATGTCATAATTACGTACAATTCTGGCAAATTAGTTCGCAACGATCCAGGCGGCCCAAACTGTTGCATATACCCTGACTGCGTGCAATGAACGCAAAATGACACAATTTCACCTGGTTAATATTGCCTGCTAACCTGGATTTCTTTTAGCTAAATATGCAGGTTTAAAAATATATACTTCTGTGTATTGTGGGAGATAAGCAGCTGTGCTGAAGGGGAAAGAACATAAATATTTTGGCTATAGGAGGAGAAGAAGACATCTGGTTCTGATGGAGCAACAGGCCACGGTGGGAGGCATAGCGACCTGACAACCAGACTTGAGTTATGCAGAAAGGGCCCCACATACTCAAGATAGCCAGACAAAGAAGTACAGAGGTAAGGATGAGCATACACTGCATGCATTATTTTTGTACCACATGAGGAGGCCCTGCTAGCATTATAATCTATACAGCTGTCAGATGTGGGCATTAACAAGAAACAACTGATATGGAGAGATAATGGTAAAGAACGGTCAAGGGAAGCTATTTTCATATAGAGGGAGGGGACTCTATACGTTATGCAAAGACAATCATATAAAGATAGGACTCTGTAATATGAGAATTTAGTCTTTTTCATGGAGGGGCTCGGCTCTGTTGCGTGTGTGGTAGGGTCCTTCCATGGAAGGGCTCGGCTTTGCTACTCTGTATTAAAGTCTATATTGAATTCACAAGTTCTTGTAAGAGTATTATGTTCTTAAGACGTTTTTCCACGACAGTATTGATTTTAAGAAAGACATTGATGTTTATGTTTAGATACAGTCGTGCAACGATTGTGCTTTTTTCGCAAATGCGCTTTTGTTAAATCATCCCCCGTTTGGCGAAGTCGGCTGTCTTTATTTCTTCCTAACAGTCTTCACAGTTCGCAACGAGCCAGGCGGCCCAAACTGCTGCATATACCCTGACTCTGTTTGCAAGAGAAGTGACACACTTTCCATAGTTAAAAGAAATTCATGTTAGCAGGCAATATTAACTAAATATGCAGGTTTAAAAATATATACTTGTGTATTGATTTTAAGAAAGACATTGATGTTTATGGTTGGAGCAACGTGTACTTAAGCGATTATATGCAACGCAGGACAGGCTAGATAAACTAGTAATATCATCAACCATGTGTAGTTAACTAATGATTATGATTGATTGATTGTTTTTTTTATAAGATAAGTTTAATGCTAGCTAGCAACTTACCTTGGCTTCTTACTGTATTCGCGTAACAGGCAGGCTCCGCGTGGAGTGCAATGTAAAGCAGGTGGTTAGAACGTTGGACTAGTTAACCGTAAGGTTGCAAGATTGAATCCCCGAGCTGACAAGGTAAAAATCTGTCGTTCTGCCCCTGAACAAGGCAGTTAACCCACCGTTCCTAGGATGTCATTGAAAATAAGAATGTGTTCTTAACTGACTTGCCTAGTTAAATCAAGGTCTAAAAAATAAACTAAATTCTGCCAAATCGGCGTCCAAAAATACCGATTTCCGATTGTTATGAAAACTTGAAATTGGCCCCAATTAATCGGCCATTCCGATTAATTGGTCGACCTCTAGTTGAGACCCTAATGCCAAATTGACCCCTATACATTTATGTACTTGCAGAGATCTGGGAGGATTGGATAGGTAGATAGATATTATTCCAATCAATACTGTATTTGTACTCTGCAGGTACAGTGAATTCCTTGTGTAGAACTCTGACTATAAAGGAAGGAGAGCTGATCACTGCTAAAGGCCAGCAGGATGAGTTGAGACAGCAGCTGAAGAACCAGTTGGACCAGCTACAGGCCATGTCCAGGAAGGTAGTGAAGGGCAGGTTAGACCAGCTACAGGCCATGTCCAGGAAGGTAGTGAAGGACAGGTTGGCCCAGCTACAGGCCATGTCCAGGAAGGTAGTGAAGGACAGGTTGGCCCAGCTACAGGCCATGTCCAGGAAGGTAGTGAAGGGCAGGTTAGACCAGCTACAGGCCATGTCCAGGAAGGTAGTGAAGGACAGGTTGGCCCAGCTACAGGCCATGTCCAGGAAGGTATGAAGGACAGGTTGGTTCAGCTACAGGCCATGTCCAGGAAGGTAGTGAAAGACAGGTTGGTTCAGCTACAGGCCATGTCCAGGAAGGTATGAACATGCTTTGAGTGGGTAGATTTGCATATTAGGCTACGTGTGGGACTATTGGTTCCACACAAGCTAAATCAAGGACACCTCAAGTATTTAATGTGGCTTCTCTATGACCTACCTTTACTTTCAGTTCACCTGTTTATGTGATGGGAAAACCAATGAGGAACTCACGGTGATGCTGGAGGAGAAGAATGACACCCTGAGGCAGGTTGGCACACACCTTCCCTGTTACTTAATGAGATAACTTTGTTTATATGCGACACTTCCTCTTAAGCAAACAACGTTAGAATGCCTGAATCATGGTTAGGAAACCTAAATACTTGCTTGTCTGTGTAATGTACACTAGAATAGAATACAGCATATCTACTGTGTGTGGTTGGAAACATGTGTTTGTGACTTAAAATTAGAGCAATTAGAACAGAAGTGTTCCAACTCCTTCATTTCCAGTCTGAAACATGGTTACGCCTCTCTCTGCTTGAGTAAGGTTTTTTGTGGTTCTTAGAGAGAAGCCTTGCAAAGTTCTTAATAACACAAAAATAGTGCAAGTGTATTGATTATGTCAAGGAATGCTTCAATGAGAAACCTCAGATTGGCAAGTAATGTAAAAGAATGATGTAGATCACAGGAGGTTGGTGGCACCTTAATTGGGGAGGATGGGTTCATGGTAAAGGCTGGAGCGGAATAAGTGGAATGGTATCAAACACGTAGTTTCCATGTGTTTGATGCCATTCCATTTGCTCCGTTCCAGCCATTATTATGAGCCGTCCTCCCCTCAGCAGCCTCCAATGGTGTAGATCATGTATCTCCAGCAACACAGGTCTGTATGTAACTCTGAATCATTCAGTGATCATCATCAAATGTGATCATCAAAATGAAATATGATTTGATCGTTAGATCTTGTAGATGTTTGGAGGCTCAGAATCCCTGCTTCCACAGGAACAGTAGCTAATGGGGATCATAATAAATGTATCTTCAATGAGAGATCCTGAAAGTGGTTGAGTCAAGTGCAGCGAGTCATAACAATCTTCCAACTGATCCTTTATTCTGACTGATGCCATAGAACGCTTGCTACAGCTCCAATCATATTATTCTCATGATGTACAGTTGAAGTCGGAAGTTTACATACACCTTAGCCAAATACATTTAAACTCAGTTTTTCACAATTCCTGACATTTAATCCTAGTAAAAAATTCCCTGTTTAGGTGAGTTAGGATCACCACTTCATTTTAAGAACGTGAAATGTCAGAATAATAGTAGAGTGATTTATTTCAGCTTTTATTTCTTTCATCACATTCCCAGTGGGTCAGAAGTTTACATACACTCAATTAGTATTTGGTAACATTGCCTTTAAATTGTTTAACTTGGGTCAAATGTTTCAGGTAGCCTTCAACAAGCTTCCCACAATAAGTTGGGTGAATTTTGGCTCATTCCTCCTGACAGAGCTGGTGTAACTGAGTCAGGTTTGTAGGTCTCCTTGCTCGCACACACTTTTTCCAGTTCTGCCCACAAATGTTCTATAGAGTTGAGGTCAGGGCTTTGTGATGGCCACTCCAATACCTTGACTTTGTTGTCCTTAAGCCATTTTGACACAACTTTGGAAGTATGCTTGTGGTCATTGTCCATTTGGAAGACCCATTTGCAACCAAGCTTTAACTTCCTGAATGATGTCTTGAGATGTTGCTTCAATATATCCACATAATGTTCCTGCCTCATGATGCCATCTATTTTGCGAAGTGCACCAGTCCCTCCTGCAGCAAAGCACCCCCACAACACGATGCTGCCACCCCCGTGCTTCACAGTTGGGATGGTGTACTTCGGCTTGCAAGCCTCCCCCTTTTTCCTCCAAACATAATGATGGTCATTATGGCCAAACAGTTACATTTTTGTTCATCAGACCAGAGGACATTTCTCCAAAAAGTACGATCTTTGTCCCCATGCGCAGTTGCAAACCGTAGTCTGGCTTTTTTATGGCAGTTTTGGAGCAGTGGCTTCTTCCTTGGTGAGCGGCCTTTCAGTTTATGTTGATATAGGACTCGTTTTATTGTGGATATAGATCCTTTTGTACCTGTTTCCTCCAGCATCTTCACAAGGTCCTTTGCTGTTGTTCTGGGATTGATTTGCACTTTTCGCACCAAAGCATGTTCATCTCTAGGAGACAGAACACGTCTCCTTCCTGAGCGGTATGACGGCTGCGTGGTCCCATGGTGTTTTTACTTGCATACTATTGTTTGTACAGATGAACGTGGTACCTTCAGGTATTTGGAAATTGCTCCCAATGCTGAACCAGACTTGTGGAGGTCTACAATTGTTTTCTAAGGTCTTGGCTGATTTATTTTGATTTTCCCATGATGTAAAGGAAAGAGGCACTGCGTTTGAAGGTAGGCCTTGAAATACATCCACAGGTACGCCTCCAATTGACTCAAATTATGTCAATTAGCCTATCAGAAGCTTCTAAAAACATGACATCATTTTCTGGAATTGTCCAAGCTGTTTAAAGGCACAGTCAACTTAGTGTATGTAAACTTCTGACCCACTGGAATTGTGATACAGTGAACTTTACTTAAGGGAAATAATCTGTCTGTAAACAATTGTTGGAACTTGTGTCAACTTGTGTCATGCACAAAGTAGATGTCCTAACTGACTTGACAAAACTATAGTTTGCTAACAAGAAATGTGTGGAGTGGTTGAAAAACGAGTTTTATAAGTGTATATAAACTTTCGACTTCAACTGTAATTATAGGGAAACAGGAAGCAGCAATGGATGTGATGGATCAGACTTTGTGGAGAAATTGTACATTGTCTCTGATTCTATCCCTCACATTACATTGTTGGTAATTTAAGAGTTCACAGCAAAAGATTAAGAAAGCCAAGAAAAGTAAATGGAATTAAACAGACAATCCATTGATTTTTCACTAAAGATAAAGCCTTTATCAAAATACTGACCACAACAGTAATGAATGGGGATGCAAGGGAGGTAGAGGTTACAGCTAATCAACAAATACAATTAGGAGAAGAAATAGAACCAATTAGCGAACAAAGACAGGATATGGAAAAAAATCATACCAGAAGGGGTATGGTCGCAACATGACACAGACGTTGGATTAGTAAAATCAGCAAATCCTATAAGCATCAAAGTAAAACCGGATGCTAAACCCCCTTGGAAAGCTCAATGTTATATGAAGCCAGAAGCCGAGGAAGGCATAAATATTACAATTGAGGGACTGATAAAAGCAGGGGTATTGAAAGAAAAACAAAGCTGCTGTAATACATCTGTACTACCAGTTCTTAAAGCAGATGGTAAAAAATGGAGACTGGTACATGACTTAAGGGCAATTAATGACATTAGCACAGGACTGGGCTGCGGAAGTTCCTAACCCTCATACGCTGCTGACCAATGTTCCCTCAGATGCAAAGTACCTTACAGTGATTGATTTATGTGGAGCATTTATTTTGTGTGCCCCTTGCAGAGCAGTGCAGCCATCTGTTTGCGTTTATGTATGAAGAAAAACAGTAAACGTATATACTGACTCAGCATATGCACATAGAGCTTGCCACTTATTTGGAGCTGTGTGGAAACAAAGAGGATTTAAGAAAATAGATGGAACACCCATACAGCATCATGAACAAATTGTAAAATGAATGATGGTGTTGATGTAACCTAAAAGGCTAGCCATAATAAAATGCCAAGCACATAAAAAAGGAAATTACTTCATTGTTAAAGGAAATAACGCAGCAGATGAGGCAGCAAAAAGGCATCTAAATGCACCATTCCAATATTAAAAGCCCCAATGGTTATCACGTTTGCAATCGCAACAAATAATCTGCTCAGACCCCATCCAAGGATCATCAAAAGTCGTGCTATCTCGGACAACCCAAAGACTCCTAGATGCCCTTCCAGACTCCCTCCACCTACCCAAGGACGTCAGAGTACAAATATCAGTTAACCACCTAACTGAGGAACTCAATTTAACCTTGCACAATACCCTAGATGCAGTCGCACCTCTAAAAACAAAAAACATTTGTCATAAGAAACTAGCTCCCTGGTATACATAAAATACCCGAGCTCTGAAGCAAGTCTCCAGAAAATTGGAACGGAAATGGCGCTTCACCAAACTGGAAGTCTTCCGACTAACTTGGAAAGACAGTACCATGCAGTATCACTGCCGCTCGATCATCCTATTTTTCCAACTTAATTTAGCAAAATAAGAACAATCCAAAATGTATTTTGATACTGTCGCAAAGCTAACTAAAAAGCAGCATTCCCCAAGAGAGGATTGCTTTCACTTCAGCAGTGATAAATTCATGAACTTCTTTGAGGAAAAGATCATGATCATTAGAAAGCAAATTACGGACTCCTCTTTAAATCTGCGTATCCCTCCAAAGCTCAGTTGTCCTGAGTCTGCACAACTCTGCCAGGACCTAGGATCAAGGGAGACACTCAAGTGTTTTAGTACTATATCTCTTGACACATTGATGAAAATAATCATGGCCTCTAAACCTTCAAGCTGCATACTGGACCCTATTCTAGAATCGGCTTCCTATTTTGCAACAAAGCATCCTTCACTCATGCTGCCAAACATACCCTCATAAAACTGACTATCCTAATGATCCTCAATTTCGGCGATGTCATTTACAAAATAGCCTCCAGCACTCTACTCAGCAAACTGGATGCAGTCTATCACAGTGCCATCCGTTTTGTCACCAAAGCCCCATATACCACCCACCACTGCGACCTGTATGCTCTCGTCGGCTGGCCCCCGCTACATATTCGTCGCCAGACCCACTGTCTCCAGGTCATCTATAAGTCTATGCTAGGTAAAGCTCCGCCTTATCTCAGCTCACTGGTCACCATAACAACACCCACCCGTAGCACGTGCTCCAGCAGGTATATCTTACTGGTCATCCCTAAAGCCAACACCTTCTTGGCCGCCTTTCCTTCCAGTTCTCTGCTGCCAATGACTGGAACGAATTGCAAAAATCGCTGAAGTTGGAGACTTATATCTCTCTTACTAACTTTAAGCATCAGCTATCTGAGCAGCTTACCAATCGCTGCAGCTGTACACAGCCCATCTGTAAATAGCCCATCCAATCTACCTACCTCATCCCCATATTGTTTTTATTTACTTTTTTGCTCACCAGTATTTCTACTTGCACATCATCATCTGCACATCTATCACTCCAGTGTTAATTTGTTCAATTGTAATTACTTTGCTACTATGGCCTATTTATTGCCTTACCTCCTCAAGCTATTTGCACACACTGTATATAGACTATTTCTATTGTGTTATTGACTGTACGTTTGTTTATTCCATGTGTAACTCTGTTGTTGTTTGTGTCACACTGCTTTGCTTTATCTTGGCCAGGTCACAGTTGTAAATGAGAACTTGTTCTCAACTGGCCTACCTGGTTAAATAAAGGTGAAATAAAAAACAATTAAAAAAATAAAAACAATTCCAACTAAACTACTGAAAGAGCTGCTTCCTGTGCTTGGCCCTCCTATGTTGAACATAATAAACGGCTCTCTATCCACCGGATGTGTACCAAACTCACTAAAAGTGGCAGTAATAAAGCCTCTCTTGAAAAAGCCAAACCTTGACCCAGAAAATATAAAAAAAAATATCGGCCTATATCGAATCTCTCATTCCTCTCAAAACATTTTGAAAAAGCTGTTGCGCAGCAACTCACTGCCTTCCTGAAGACAAACAATGTATATGAAACGCTTCAGTCTGGTTTTAGACCCCATCATAGCACTGAGACTGCACTTGTGAAGCTGGTAAATTACCTTTTCATGGCGTCTGACCGAGGCTCTGCATCTGTCCTCGTGTTTCTAGACTTTAGTGCTGTTTTTGATACCATCAATCACCACATTCTTTTGGAGAGATTGGAAACCCAAATTGGTCTACACGGACAAGTTCTGGCCTAGTTTAGATCTTATCTGTCAGAAAGATATCAGTTTGTTTCTATGGATGGTTTGTCCTGACAAATCAACTGTAAATTTCGGTGTTCCTCAAGGCTTCGTTTTAGGACCACTATTGTTTTCACTATATATTTTACGTCTTGGTGATGTCATTCAGAAAGATAATGTTAACTTTCACTGCTATGCGGATGACAGACAGCTGTACATTTCGATGAAGCATGGTGAAGCCCCAAAATTGCCCTCCCTGGAAGCCTGTGTTTCAGACATAAGGAAGTGGATGGCGGAAAATGTTCTACTTTTTAACTCAGACAAAACAGAGATGCTTGTTCTAGGTCCCAAGAAACAAAGATCTTCTGTTGAATCTGACAATTAATATTGATTGGTTGTACAGTTCTCTCAAATAAAACTGTGAAGGACCTCGGCGTTACTCTGGACCCTGATCTCTCTTTTGACAAACATATCAAGACTGTTTCAAGTACAGCTTTTTTCCATCTACGTAACATTGCAAAAATCTGAAACTTTCTGTCCAAAAATGATGCAGAAAAATGTATCCATGCTTTTGTCACTTCTAGGTTAGACTACTGCAATGCTCTACTTTCCGGCTACCCGGAAAAAGTACTAAATAAACTTCAGTTAGTGCTAAACACGGCTGTTGGAATCTTAACTAGAACTAAAACATTTGATCATATTACTCCAGTGCTAGCCTCTCTACACTGGCTTCCTGTTAAGGCAAGGGCTGATTTCAAGGTTTTACTGCTAACCTACAAAGCATTACATTGGCTTGCTCCTACCCATCTTTCCGATTTGGTCCTGCCGTACATACCTACACGTACGCTACGATCACAAGACGCAGGCCTCTTTAATGTCCCTAGAATTCATAAGCACACAGCTGGAGGCAGGGCTTTCTCCTATAGAGCTCCATTTTTATGGAATGGTCTGCCTACCCAGAGACGCAGACTCGGTCTCAACCTTTGTCTTTATTGAAGACTCATCTCTTCAGTAGGTCCTATGATTGAGTGTAGTCTGGCCCAGGACTGTGAAGGTGAGGCACTGAAGCAACGAACCACCCTTGCTGTCTCTGCCTGGCCGGTTCCCCTCTCTCCACTGGGATTCTCTGCCTCTAACCCTATTACAGGGGCTGAGTCACTGGCTTATTGGTTCTCTTCCATGCCGTCCCTAGGAGGGGTGTGTCACTTGAGTGGGTTGAGTCACTGACGTGATCTTCCTGTCCCGGTTGGCGTCCCCCCCTGGGTTGTGCTGTGGCGGAGATCTTTGTGGGCTATACTCGGCTTTGATTCAGGATGGTAAGTTGGTGGTTGAAGATATCCCTCTAATGGTGTGGGGGCTGTGCTTTGGCAAAATGGGTGGAGTTATATACTGCCTGTTTGGCCCTGTCCGTGGGTATCGTTGGACGGGGCCACAGTGTCTCCTGACCCCTCCTGTCTCAGCCTCCAGTATTTATGCTAGTTTGTGTCGGGCGACTAGGGTCAGTCTGTTAGATCTGGAGTATTTCTCCTGTCTTATCCGGTGTTCTGTGTGAATTTAAGTATGCTCTTTCTAATTCTCTCTCTCAGAGGACCTGAGCTCTTGCACCATGCCTCAGGACTACCTGGCCCAATGACTCCGTGCAGTCCCCAGTCTACCTGGCCGTGCTGCTGCTCCAGTTTCAACTGTTCTGCCTGCGGCTATGGAACCCTGACCTGTTCACCGGATGTGCTACCTGTCCCAGACCTGCTGTTTTCAACTCTCTAGAGACAGCTGGAGAGGTAGAGATACTCTGAATGATCGGCTATGAAAAGCCAACTGACATTTACTCCTGAGGTGCTGACCTGTTGCAACCTCGACAACCACTGTGATTATTATTATTTGGCCCTGCTGGTCATCAATGAACATTTGAACATCTTTGCCATGTTCTGTTATAATCTCCACCCGGCACAGCCAGAAGAGGACTGGCCACCCCTCATAGCCTGGTTCCTCTCTAGGTTTCTTCCTAGGTTCTGGCCTTTCTAGGGAGTTTTTCCTAGCCACCATTCTTCTACATCTGCATTGCTTGCTGTTTGGGGTTCTAGGCTGGGTTTCTGTACAGCACTTTGAGATATCAGTTGATGTAAGAAGAGCTTTATAAATACATTTGATTGTATTTGATTGATATCTCAGCCAAATGACAATTAGAATACAGGAACAAGCTGGGCACTATGAGCAATCCATGTGGCACCAAAGGGGGCCAACCAAAGATGGCAAGAGACTATGGATATCCCATGAAGGAACCATAATAGCACCACTATGTTGCTTAATTGATGTGCATGGTTTTGACCATTGCACAAGGGGGAAGTGATAGAGTTTTAAAAAAATTACAAAAACAAGGATACTGGTCACCATATCTACAGGCAATGGTAGATAATGCACTAATGAGATGTGAAGTACGTGCGCAAAATAATGTACGGAAAAGGATAAACACACCCATAGGTCACATATCGGTCCCAGAAGGACCATTCCGACATTTAGTAACAGACTATGTGGATATGATAAAGAAGGTAAATGGTAAAAGATACACGTTGGTTATAATAGATTGATTTAGCAGATGGGTAGAAGCATTACCATCAGCAGATTAGGGGTCAGGAAGAGTGATAAAAATTTTAACCAGAGAAGTAATACCCGGAATCAATGGAACCCTCAAGGCTAAACTAAATCAAATCTGTGCTAGCGCAAAGCTTAATTTGGTGGATGCACTAACACTTGCTCTAATGAGTTACCGCATGCAAACTAACAGAAATACACATCTAACCCTGCATGAAATGCTTACAGGTCGACCCATGCCAGTGCCAGTTCTAAGAGGGCCCTATAAAGGTCCCTCATTAGAACGATTAGAAATTGAGTTAAAAGCATATATGAGACAACTAACTGCCATACACAATGTTATCTATCTCCAGGAAAAAGGGCGAGAACCTGTACCAGGACCCGAGGTTCCCCGCCAGGTGATACCAGGAGATCGGGTCTACATCCTAGTGTTCCGGAGGAAGTGAAACGAGCCAAGGTGAGAGGGTTCCTACAAGGTGGTCCTAGCGACACCAACAGCCATCCAGGCGGAAGGAAACACTACGTGGTACCATCTAAACCACTGCATCAGAGTTCCGGAAGGGATCGGCGAGTGACTATCGAGCCATGAGGAAGCAGAGGATGCTGATACACCAGGCAGGAGCCTGGAGGAAACAGAAGGAGAAGAGGACCAAGGCACAACTTCCACAAGCCAACAGACACTCTCTCCTGAAGAGCCAGAGAGTCAAGGGATGGGGAGGAGTGACATGTACATTGCTCCTGATGGCATACCTACTCTGGCAGATACCCCAGATGGGGGCACTGACCAAGGGGACAGAGAAACAACAAGTAGAGAGGAGGTTGACTTCCCCGCCATCAACTTCTGTCATCTCATTGTCCCCCTAACAGGGATCTGGTAAAAGAACAACTATGGAGGGAAGCAGAAGAAAATGACTAGTATGAATGGGCTCAATATACAGCATCTAAATTAAGACAGACAAATTGCTTATTGTGTGCTGAAAGAATGTGTTGATACCTAATCCTTATGATTATAGGGACTGTGCTGACTTTAATCAAAACTTTTGCTATTTGAGAAGATCAGATAGTCCTTATTGTCCAGCTGAATGTTTGTCATATTTGGGTAATCCACACTATCAAAGATAGCCGTGTGGCTCAGTTGGTAGAGCATGGTGTTTGCAACACCAGGGTTGTGGATTCGATTCCCACGGGGGACCAGTACGGAAAAAAATGTATAAAATGTATGCATTCACTACTGTAAGTCGCTCTGGATAAGAGCGTCTGCTAAATGACTAAAATGTAATACTATAACCAAACAGGCTGGGGAAAATTGTGCCAAGAATTGGATGTACGGGTGGAAAAACAGATGTCAGAGATCCTACATAAATATTGAATAGATTATAAACAACCATATGAATGTTTTAATAGCACAGATGTACATCATGAGAGGTTTGGAGGCACATGTGAAGGTTTGGAGGTTTAGAGGCACATGTGAGACCACATGGGCCTTAACTAATAACACCAATTGGAATGCAGACACACCAAAAAGACCTACGTATCAAGCAGCCGGAAGTTGGGCAGGAAAAGTAGTTACTCACGATAGTTGTCAAAATCAATCTCTAGCACTACCATTAATTGCACCATATGAAGAACAGACTGGTAGTGGCAGATTTGTTCTGGATATGTGGAGGGAAAAGATTAAGGGCAACATTACCAAAAGGATGGACAGGCCTTTGTGCAAGGGTTAGGTTGATTCAACAGATAACTGTCACTGAATGGAATCCTAGTGATACTAAGCAACAAACTACAAAACATAGAGTAAGGAGAGAATATAAGTCTGACCCCAAGGTCTATTTAGATGCAATAGGACAACTTAGAGGAATCTCAGAGGAATACAAAGCAAGAGATTAGGTTAAGTCAGGATTTGAATCAATATTTCTCTGGAAAGCACCAAACAAAAATATAGAATGGATAAATTACATTTACTATAACCAACAAAGATTCATTAATTGTACAGACTCTGCATTGACAGCTTTGGGAGGACAAGTACAGGCCACAAGCAGAATGACATGCCAGAACAGACAGTCCTTGAATTGGCTCTTAGCAGAAAAAGGTGGAGTTTGTGTTATGTTTGGAGATGAATGCTACACCTTCATCCCCAGTAACACTGCCCCAGATGGTTCATTGACTAAGACAATGACCAAGCTAAAAGGACTATGACAGGAAGTAAAGGACAATGCTGGACATGATTCCCATGCCTGGGACTGGTTGGACTCAGTCCTGGGAAAATGGGGATCAATGTTTGCAAAAATGGCAATCATGATAGGTGTAGCACTAGTGATGATGGGAGTGGTATTCTGTCAAGTTTTACCTTTACTGAAATCTCTCCTGAACCAAACCACAGTAAAACAGATGACTGTACAGACAGTCATTACCAACACAGCTGTTGAGTTTTACCCTGTCCCTGGAGCTCCAGGACAATACACCAACAAAAAGGGAAAACCATGTAATGCTAAAGGAGGACCTTTGGACTGTCCATTTGGAAATCCTGAATGCCTATGGGGAGTAGCTCCAGCCCATTTGGATGGGCTTGTCGTACCTATCAAGAACAAAAATTGTTGGAGACTGAAATAGATGAACTTCCTGACATATATCCAGTTCTGGACTGTCAAGGATAATGAGGATCCTAATCACAGGTTTCAACCTAATGTAGGAGCACATTGGTACCAACAGGGTATTGTAAGTGGTGCTCAAAGGGATGGAAAGAAAGAGATGGACATTATCATCATATTGAACCATTGGATTGTGCAATGTGTCAAAGGTGTGATTGCCCATTGTGTTGTGATGAAGACTGTGCTTAGTGAATATAGATATATTCAGTATATTAATTGTTGAATGATATACATGATGTTAGACCTTCTGAATATTTGTTTCATATAAACATGTATGTAACACCAGGTTTTTCCTGTTACAAGAGTCCACGGACCATGTCCTTAATACTCCGACAGGTTTAACACTTACAGTGAGGGAAAAAAGTATTTCATCCCCTGCTGATTTTGTACGTTTGCCCACTGACAAAGAAATTATCAGTCTATACTTTTAATGGTAGGTTTATTTGAACAGTGAGAGAGAGTAACAACAAAACATTCCAGAAAAACACGTCAAAAATGTTATAAATTGATTTGCATTTTAATGAGGGAAATAAGTATTTGACCCCTCTGCAAAACATGACTTAGTACTTGTTGGCAAAACCCTTGTTGGCAATCACAGAGGTCAGACATTTCTTGTAGTTGGCCACCAGGTTTGCACACATCTCAGGAGGGATTTTGCCCCACTCCTCTTTGCAGATCTTCTCCAAGTCATTAAGGTTTCGAGGCTGACGTTTGGCAACTCGAACCTTCAGCTCCCTCCACAGATTTTCTATGGGATTAAGGTCTGGAGACTGGCTAGGCCACTCCAGGACCTTAATGTGCTTCTTCTTGAGCCACTCCTTTGTTGCCTTGGCCGTGTGTTTTGGGTCATTGTCATGCTGGAATACCCATTTTCAATGCCCTGGCTGAGGGAAGGAGGT
Organism: Salmo salar; assembly: GCF_965601325.2. Taxonomy (NCBI): domain Eukaryota; kingdom Metazoa; phylum Chordata; class Actinopteri; order Salmoniformes; family Salmonidae; genus Salmo; species Salmo salar. Next base: position 103,942,102 of record NC_138305.1, on the reverse strand, counting down.
TCTCACCCAAGATTTGATGGTACATGGCCCCATCCATCGTCCCTTTAATGCGGTGACGTTGTCCTGTCCCCTTAGCAGAAAAACACCCCCAAAGCATAATCTTTCCACCTCCATATTTGACGATGGGGATGGTGTTCTTGGGGTCATAGGCAGCATTCCTCCTCCTCCAAACATGGCGAGTTGAGTTGATGTCGAAGAGCTCCATTTTGGTCTCATCTGACCACAACACTTTCACCCAGTTGTCATCTGAATCATTCAGATGTTCATTGGCAAACTACAGACAGGCATGTATATGTGCTTTCTTGAGCAGGGGTACCTTGCGGGCGCTGCAGGATTTCAGTCCTTCACGGCGTAGTGTGTTACCAATTGTTTTCTTGGTGACTATGGTGCCAGCTGCCTTGAGATCATTGACAAGATCCTCCCGTGTAGTTCTGGGCTGATTCCTCACCGTTCTCATGATCATTGCAACTCCACGAGATGAGATCTTGCATGGAGCCCCAGGCCGAGGGAGATTGACAGTTCTTTTGTGTTTCTTCCATTTGCGAATAATTGCACCAACTGTTGTCACCTTCTCACCAAGCTGCTTGGCGATGGTCATGTAGCCCATTCCAGCCTTGTGTAGGTCTACAATCTTGTCCCTGACATCCTTGGAGGGCTCTTTGGTCTTGGCCATGGTGGAGAGTTGGAATCTGATTGATTGATTGCTTCTGTGGACAGGTGTGTTTTATACAGGTAACAAGCTGAAATTAGGAGCACTCCCTTTAAGAGTGTGCTCCTAATCTCAGCTCGTTACCTGTATAAAAGACACCTGGGAGCCAGAAATCTTTCTGATTGAGAGGGGGTCAAATACTTATTTCCCTCATTAAAATGCAAATCAATTTATAACATTTTTGACATGCGTTTTTCTGGATTTTTTTGTTGTTATTCTGTCTCTCACTGTTCAAATAAACCTACCATTAAAATTATAGACTGATCATTTCTTTGTCAGTGGGCAAACGTACAAAATCAGCAGGGGATCAAATACTTTTTTCCCCTCACTGTATATATGTGAATCAGACCTGGGTCAAATATGTATTTCTAATGATTGAAATACGTCAGGTGCTCATAATTTAACTTAACCGGCAGGCAGGGTTTGCACTTTCGGGAGTATTCAGTTGTTTCCATTGTGTCTATATTGAGCACACCTCAGGTTTTTCAAACAATGTGAATGTGACTTTTTCAGTTCACCTTTTTAATGCTGGAGGAGGAGAATGTTACTTTATCAGATAACTTTGTTTTTTCTCTACACTTCCTCTTAACTTGCGGATCAGTGGGATAATATCAGGTTTATACGCTACACTTCCTCTTAAAGAGACAAAGTTAGAAAGCCTGGCTCATGGTTAGAAAGTCTAAATACTTGTTTGTGTAATGTACACTAGAATAATTAAATAAAGGTTAAATAAAAAATACAAATTAAAGAATAGAATACAGCATATCTACCAGATGTGGTTGGAAACATGTTTGTGACTGTTACAATAAGAGAAAGCTGAAAGTATAAGTTGAAGTGAAACTTGAAACGGAACCAAAGCAGATTAACTAAATATCAAAGCCCCCTCTCCTACCTTACCGCCCTACCTCCTACTTACCTAATTAGCACCACCTGGTGCACTAACCAAAATACAGGGGGTGGTCCACCAAGGTCTTTCCTAGTGTGCATAGACAGTAAACTACTATGGGTTATGTATGCCCGCGGGCCTCTTGCCTAAGCACTCCCTAGGTGCCTTCCCCTTCCCCCCTGGGAACAAATGAAACAGAATAACAAACGATTTTAATAATCAGGTGCTATTCCCTCCGCAAGGCAATCAAACAAGCAAAGCGTCAGTACAGAGACAAAGTGGAGTCGCAATTCAACGGCTCAGACACGAGAGGTATGAGGCAGGGTCTACAGTCAGTCACTGACTACAAAAGAAAAACCAGCCCCGTCGCGGATCACGATGCCTTGCTCCCAGACAGACTAAACAACTTTTTTACTCGCTTTGAGGACAATACAGTGCCACTAACACGGCCCGCTACCAAAACCTGCAGGCTCTCCTTCACTGCAGCCAACGTGAGTAAAACATTTAAACGTGTTAACCCTCGCAAGGCTGCAGGTCCAGACAGCATCCCCGGCCACATCCTCAGAGCATGCGCAGACCAGCTGGCTGGTGTGTTTACAGACATATTCAATCAACCCTTATCCCAGTCTGTTGTCCCCACATGCTTCAAGAGGGCCACCATTGTTCCTGTTCCCAAGAAAGCTAAGGTAACTGAGCTAAATGACTACCGCCCTGTAGCACTCACTTCCGTCATCATGAAGTGCTTTGAGAGACTGACTAGTCAAGGACCATATCACATATCACTACCCGATATCCTAGACCCACTCCAATTTGCTTACCAACCCAATAGGTCCACAGACGACACAATCGCCATCACACTGCACACTGCCCTAACCCATCTGGACAAGAGGAATACCTATGTAAGAATGCTGTTCATCGATTACAGCTCAGCATTTGACACCATAGTACCCTCCAAACTCGTCATTAAGCTCGAGACCCTGGGTCTCGACCCTGCCCTGTGCAACTGGGTCCTGGACTTTCTGACGGGCCGCCCCCAGGTGGTGAGGGTAGGTAACAACATCTCCACCCCGCTGATCCTCAACACTGGGTCCCCACAAGGGTGCGTGCTCAGCCCTCTCCTGTACTCCCTGTTCACCCATGACTGCGTGGCCATGCACGCATCCAACGCAATCATCAAGTCTGCAGACGACACTACAGTGGTAGGCTTGATTACCAACAACGACGAGACGGCCTACAGGGAGGAGGTGAGGGCCCTCGGAGTGTGGTGTCAGGAAAATAACCTCGCACTCAATGTCAACAAAACAAAAGTGATGATCGTGGACTTCAGGAAACAGCAGAGGGAGCAGCCCCCTATCTACATTGACGGGACAGTAGTGGAGAGGGTGGAGAGTTTTAAGTTCCTCGGCGTACACATCACGGACAAACTGAAATGGTCCACCCACACAGACAGTGTGGTGAAGAAGGCGCAGCAGCGCCTCTTCAACCTCAGGAGGCTGAAGAAATTCGGCTTGTCACCAAAAACACTCAAACTTTTACAGATGCACAATCGAGATCATCCTGTTGGGCTGTATCATCGCCTGGTACGGCAGTTGCTCCGCCCATAACCGGAAGGCTCTCCAGAGGGTAGTGAGGTCTGCACAACGCATCACCGGGTGCAAACTACCTGCCCTCCAGGACACCTACACCACCCGATGTCACAGGAAGGCCAAAAAGATCATCAAGGACAGCAACCACCCGAGCCACTGCCTGTTCACCCCGCTAACATCCAGAAGGCGAGGTCAGTACAGGTACATCAAAGCTGGAACCGAGTGACTGAAAAACAGCTTCCATCTTAAGGCCATCAGACTGTTAAACAGCCATCACTAACATTGAGTGGCTGCTGCGAACATACTGACTCAACTCAAGCCACTTTAATAATGGGAAAATTGATGTAATCAATTTATCACTTGCCATTTATATTATGTTTACATAACCTACATTATTCGTCTCATATGTGTATATACTGTACTCTATGCCATCCTGATGCAATGTATCACTAGCAACCTTAAACAATACCGCTTTATATGTTTTCATACAATACTCATCTCATATGTATATACTGTACTCCATACCATCGATTACATCTTGCCTACGCCGTTCGGCCATCACTCATTTATATATTTTCATGTACATATTCATTCCTTTATACTTGTGTGTACAAGGTAGTTGTGGAATTGGTGGATTACTTGTTAGATGTTACTGCATGGTCGGAACTAAAAGCACAAGCATTTCGCTACACTTGCATTAACACCTGTTAACCATGTGTATGTGACAAATACATTTGATTTGATCAAAACACAGCATCCTATTGACACACAACAGACATAACCAATCAGCTCCCTCAGCAACAACTAACATAGTACATACCAAATCGCTTAGTAACAACCAACATGCTATAACCCTCAGCCATTAGCCTCCTCTCTCAGCAATCATCTGGTCTCTTCTGAGCAACTGAACACTGGCTTATAAAGCTTAAGAAGGAGTCGGTAATGGGATACAGCTTTGTCCTGACGAGGGGGCGGGGTCAGCTCTCCAATCATCAATGGGGGCCAACCAATCAGCTGCTAGGAGAGAATTTCAAGAAGCCATTTCCTGAAATACATACATGAAAATACACAAACCACAAAACAAAAACTGGGGAACGTAACAAACACCTTCTTTCTAAGTCAGTTTTTTTTTGTGGATCTTTGTGAAAGGTCTTTCAGAGTGTCACCGATCCCCCCCGGTACTGTTGCTCATCCCGTTCACCAGCTCCGGAGGTCTACGTCACAGGCCTTCTAGGCGTCACTGAACTGGATCATTACCATCAACCCTGGACTGCCTTGTCTCATTACGCACACCTGGTTCCCATTCCCCCTGATTAGTATGTATATATGTGCCCTCTGTTCCCCATTGTCCTTGTCAGTTATTGTTACCATGTCCGTTGGTCCTGTGCTGGTGTGTATTTGTGCACTTGTTTTACGGGTCTCGTCCCATGTATTATTTAGAGGATTACAACTCACTATTCCTGAGCCTGTCTCCAATCATTAGACAACGTGACACAGAGCTCTTAATGATACAAAAATACATCATTTTGTATACATAACTTTTGCTGATGGATGTCTAGACAATAACCTAGTGCAAGTGCATTGATTATGTAAAGCAATGCTTCAATGAGAAACCTCAAAGATTGGCAGGTAATGTAAAAGAAAGGGTTTAGATAATGTATCTCCAGCAACACAGGGCTTACATCCGGTCACAAGATATGTTGTACTGACCTCTAGTGTCAGTAGTATTAACAGATATTAACTAATGTCAATCCAATATAAATACAAGGTATTTCTCATTGATCCACTGACTGCGATCCTCCAGGTTGAAGTCCAGCTGCAGGTGGAAGTGTCCCCGAGGAAAAAGGAAGTAGCTGAGGTCAATGTTCAGACTAGGCAGCTCAGCCAGTCACTGAAAGTGGGGAGAAGCCCAGGGTCTGAGGAGAGAGAACCCAAGTCTGCCAGGAGACCACTGACTCTCTGACCCTGCAGAGCAACAACAGCCTAGTGGCCCTGGAGTAGATACAGACCAGGGTATGACGGACCTCTCCTCATTCATAGTAATCTGGAGTAGATACAGACCAGGGTATGACGGACCTCTCTCCTCATTTATAGTCATCTGGAGTAGATACAGACCAGGGTATGACTGACCTCTCTCCTCATTCATAGTCATCTGGAGTAAATACAGACCAGGGTATGACTGACCTCTCTCCTCATAAATAGTCATCTGGAGTAGATACAGACCAGGGTATGACTGACCTCTCTCCTCATTTATAGTAATCTGGAGTAGATACAGACCAGGGTATGACTGACCTCTCTCCTCATTCATAGTCATCTGGAGTAGATACAGACCAGGGTATGACTGACCTCTCTCCTCATTTATAGTAATCTGGAGTAGATACAGACCAGGGTATGACTGACCTCTCTCCTCATTCATGGTAATCTGGAGTACAGACCAGGATATGACTGACCTCTCTCCTCATTTATAGTAATCTGGAGTAGATACAGACCAGGGTATGACTGACCTCTCTCCTCATTCATGGTAATCTGGAGTACAGACCAGGGTATGACTGATCTCTCTCCTCATTCATGGTAATCTGGAGTACAGACCAGGGTATGACTGACCTCTCTCCTCATTCATAGACCTCCTTGTCATGCTGTCACCGTATGCAATGATGTATTAACCAATGATGTAGTAACCAATGATGCAATAATGTTAACTATACGTTTATAGATAGTATGCAATGAAGAAAGGCCTGCACACTGTCTGTATCGAATTACCACCTTTAATCACATTTCAATCCTGTTTTTATCTATAATTTATTAGCCCAGCACGTACGTTTTTAAGGATGTGCATATGACCACAAACATTTCTATAGCAATAATGTAAGGCGTTAATAGTAAGGCATACTTAATGAAGGATTTATAAAGATTTTATAAGTAGATCAAATATTAATTATAGGTTCATTTATTAAGTCATAATTTATGTTTCCATGTCTTCCAGCATGTGAGGCTGAGATTGAAGATCATCCAGGCTGTGTTATCTTCTCCTGGAGCCAAACACCCCCAGACTGAAGTCAGTGATCAGGCTCTTCTCCCCCCATGCAGGTACCTTTAGGGAGTAGTTTGATTGAAATTTGATTAAGCTTCATCCAGGTCAATGTTTTGTACCCCACAGATAACAGATTCCCAAACAGGTTCAACACATGAATCAACTGGATACTACCCATGTCATCCCCCCCAAAATAGTAAAACATTTTTTTATTTTCTGACTTCAAAAGGTATAACCTGGTAAAAAATAAAGGTTGAATAATTAAAATAACAAATTTACCAAAATGGATGACCCTGTATCAGCCATTCCCATAGTAATGCTAGCAATTACCTATAAGCTATGTCCATGACAATTTGGAAGATTTAAAACATACTGATTGTTTTTTGTTTGTTTTAGAAAATCATTGATGACAGTTCAAAGTTCTACCACAAACTGCAGCAGAAAGGAGAGAAAATCCCTCCTCTTACTTTGGGAGGACCAGGGAGCTAAAGCAGCAGCTCCAACATCACAGAAGAATATCTAATGACAGAAGCAGCAGCTCCAACACCACAGAAGAAGATCTATTGAGAGAAAGCAGCAGCTCCAACACCACAGAAGAAGATCTAATGAGAGAAAGCAGCAGCTCCAACACACCACAGAAGAAGATCTAATGAGAGAAAGAAGTAGCTCCAACACCACAGAAGAAGATCTAATGAGAGAAAGCAGTAGCTCCAACACCACAGAAGAAGATCTATTGAGAGAAAGCAGCAGCTGCAACACCACAGAAGAAGATCTAATGAGAGAAAGCAGCAGCTCCAACACCAAATCAAAGTTTATTTGTCACGTGCGCCGAATACAACAGTGAAATGCTTACTTACAGGCTCTAACCAACAGTGCAAAAAAGGTATTAGGTGAACAATAGGTAAGTAAAGAAATACAAACAACAGTAGCGAGGCTATATACAGTAACGAGGCTACAACAGTAGCGAGGCTATATACAGGCACCGGTTAGTCGGGCTGACTGATGTAGTATGTACATGTAGATATGGTTAGAGTGACTATGCATATATGATAAACAGAGAGTAGCAGTAGCGTAAAAGAGGGGTTGGTGGGTGGCGGGACACGATGCAGATAGCCCGGTTAGCCAATGTGCGGGGGCACTGGTTGGACAGGCCAATTGAGGTAGTATGTACATGAATGTATAGTTAAAGTGACTATGCATATATGACAAACAGAGAGTAGCAGCAGTGTAAAATAGGGGTTGGGGGGCACACAATACAAATAGTCCGGGTAGCCAATTGATTACCTGTTCAGGAGTCTTATAGCTTGGGGGTAAAAACTGTTGAGAAGCCTTTTTGTCCTAGACTTGGCACTCCGGGACCGCTTGCCATGTGGTAATAGAGAGAACAGTCTATGACTGGGGTGGCTGGGGTCTTTGACAATTTTTAGGGCCTTCCTCTGACACCGCCTGTTATAGAGGTCCTGTATGGCAGGCAGCTTAGCCCCAGTCATGTACTGGGCAGTACGCACTACACTCTGTAGTGCCTTGTGGTCGGAGGCCGGGCAATTGCCATCCCAGGCAGTGATGCAACCAGTCAGCATGCTCTCTATGTTGCAGCTGTAGAACCTTTTGAGGATCTGAGGACCCATGCCAAATCTTTTTAGTTTCCTGAGGGGGAATAGGCTTTGTCGTGCCCTCTTCACAACTGTCTTGGTGTGTTTGGACCATTCTAGTTTGTTGGTGATGTGGACACCAAGGAACTTGAAGCTCTCAACCTGCTCCACTACAGCCCCGTCAATGAGAATGGGGGCCTGCCCGGTCCTCCTTTTCCTGTAGTCCACAGTCATCTCCTTAGTCTTGGTTACGTTGAGGGATAGGTTGTTATTCTGGCACCACCCGGCCAGGTCTCTGACCTCCTCCCTATAGGCTGTCTCATCGTTGTCGGTGATCAGGCCTACCACTGTTGTGTCGTCAGCAAACTTAATGATGGTGTTGGAGTCGTGCCTGGCCATGCAGTCGTGGGTGAACAGGGAGTACAGGAGGGGACTGAGCATGCACCCCTGGGGAGCTCCAGTGTTGAGGATCAGCGTGGCAGATGTGTTGCTACCTACCCTCACCACCTGGGGGCGGCCCGTCAGGAACTCCAGGATCCAGTTGCAGAGGGAGGTGTTTAGTCCCAGGATCCTTAGCTTATTGATGAGCTTTGAGGGTACTATGGTGTTGAACGCTGAGTTGTAGTCAATGAATAGCATTCTCACGTAGGTGTTCCTTTTGTCCAGGTGGGAAAGGGCAGTGTGGAGTGCAATAGAGATTGCATCATCTGTGGATCTGTTTGGACAGTATGCACATCGGAGTGGGTCTAGGGTTTCTGGCATAATGGTGTTGATGTGAGCCATTACCAGCCTTTCAAAGCACTTCCTGGCTACGGGTCTGTAGTCATTTTGGCAGGTTGCCTTGCCTATGGTGGTCTGCTTGAAACATGTTGGTATTACAGACTCAATCAGGGACATGTTGAAAATGTCAGTGAAGAAGATCTGTCACACACAAGTGGAGGAACTCCTGACAGCTTAAACTAGAAGGGATATTTTTGAAGCGGGCGTCCTTCATGCATTTCAAGTAATAAACATTTATGGCAATTGTACATACATGTACTTTTTTAATCGCCATTCAGCATGCAACAACCGACTGACCTGCACCTGTTCTGATTGGCCTATTTAATCTCATCTCCAGGGTTAACCGAGAACAGAGTAAAGTCCTTGAGTGTGGCTGTAACTGTTAGACTCATGTAATGACATGTCAATTAATTTAGGCTACTACTGGAATCAATTCACTAGTGGCCTAGGTCTTTTTTTAATTTAGCAACAAATGTTTTATTTGTCAAATTAATAACAAATAAGCTGTCACTGGTGTAGAGAGGAGTAGGCAGGAGGCAGTCGCAGGTTTAGAACTACGGAACTGATTTAAGCACCATAGATCAAAGCGGGACGAAACCCAAACGCTGTTGTGCTCAAAATATATCTTCATAAACAAAAAGGCACAGGGCAAACCCAAAGTGCAAAATATAAAGTACTCAGGAAATAGGAGAAATTCCTCTCATGAAAACAAGTAACATTTACAATGACCGACAAAGACAAATGGCAGAGGGAGTATATATACAGTGATAGAGTGGGGATTGGAACCAGGTGTAATGATGATAATGATGACGAGACAAGTCCAGGGTTGATGAGTGAAGGGCGTCTGCCAGTTGTAGGTTCGGCAGCAGCTAGAAGGCCGGCGACGCAGAACGCCTGAGCTGGACAGGAGGGGGAGCCAAAGCAAAGGCTGGTCTGACAGTACCCCCCCAACAATCGTCCATCGTAGGAGCCTCGATCTGACTCCGGTGCCAGGCCCGGCTGATAGCCTAGAACACACTGAAAAGGTGTGAGGTTAGTGAAGGAGTGACAGAGGGAGTTTTGTGCGTATTCTACCCAAGGAAGAAATGCAGCCTACTCCCCTGGCCGTTCCTTACAGTAACTACGAAGGGTACCTACCCAGTTCCAGATTTACCCTTTCCACCTGCCCATTTTATTGGGGACGGTACCCGGAGGTGAGGCTGACCTTGACCCCCAGTCGTTTCATGAAGGCCATCCAGACACAGAAGGTGAACTGAGGACCACGGTCAGACACAATGTCCTCCGGGATCCCGTAGTGCCAGAAGACATGAGAGAAGAGATCCTCCGCGGTCTGCAGGGCCGTAGGGAGACCAGGCAGAGGAATCAAACGACAGGCTTTGGAAAACCGGTCCACAATGACCAGGATGGTGGTGTGCCCCTCCGAGGGGAGAAGGTCTGTGACAAAGTCCACGGTGAGATGGGACCAGGGTTGTTGTGGAACCGGCAGCGGGTGGAGTTTGCCATAGGGGAGGTGTCTAGGTGTCTTGCTCTGTGCGCAGGTGGAGCAGTAAGAGACGTAAACTCGGACGTCCCGGGCGAAGGTGGGCCACCAGTACTTGGCGGAGAGACAGTCGATAGTAAGGGCTATACCCGGGTGTCCAGCCACAGGTGCTGTGTGTGCCAAGGCGAGGAGACAGTCCAGCACATCAGAGGGCACGTAGATACACTCTTCGGGACAGTGGGCAGGTGAGGGCTCCTGTCGCAGGGCTCGATGGATATCTGCGTCCACATTCCACATGACAGGAGCCACAATGCGGGACAGGGGAATAATGGGTGTCACTTTCTCCCTCTGATCCTCTGTGTCATGCACCCGGGACAACACATCGGCCTTAACGTTCTTTGATCCCGGCCGGTCGGAGAGGGTAAAGTCAAACCTGGCGAAGAATAGGGCCCAGATAAGGCACTCGTGCTGAATGGATGTTGATTATTGTCACAATATTTACAAATGCACAAGTGTTTTGTGCCAATACAAATGACTGTACAGAAAATTACAAGTAATGTCAAATGTTTCAGGTCATTTAAATAGAATACATAGAATTGTTATTCAAGCAATCGGCAAAACGGTTTGGTTAAAAAACACAAGTAAAGACAATTCATATCACATGTTATTTTTATAACGCCATTAACAGTAGAAAGTGACATGGTCTTGATATAGGATGTTGCAAAACTAGGCTAAAGAACAGGTGAATCAAGAGCACAGATCACAGTAACTTAGGCTGAATACAGTCAACTCCTGATAAATCCACATTGGATTAGTCCAAATTCAAGTGGAAGTGCATTCCAGTTTATTTTATCCACGGTGGTGTGGATATCTTCACGCTATAGTTCTGGTGTGTGGCATCCTTGACACTTCATCTGAGTAGTGGATGGTGATCATTTATGATATAGCACATTTTTAATGGTAAACATTCAAACTCCCAGATTAGTGCAGGCTGCGAGATGCAACTGAGATTTCACAGGTAGGGAGAGAGTGATAGTGGGGGTGGACATGGAGGGCGCATGGCTTGAAGCACTGAACATCATGACATGACGTGAACTACAATGTGTTTAGGCTATTACTAGCACCATAACTTCACTGAATTACATGATTACAGTATATACTAGACATTAGGAATATTTTTGGAACATTAACATTATATAAACCGGTTCTCAAGATTTGTAAATAACAGTTCTGATCCAGAAGACTAGAGATCACTTTTGTTCCCAGTTCAGTTTCTGTTTCATGAAGAAAATGTTGGTTCTATTTTGGTTCTGTTCCCAGAAGTGGTTCGAAACCCTGATTAAAATGCTATGTCTCTTCTGTTTCCACTCTGGAAAAGCAAGTATAATTTGCTTAGTTATCTACAATGATAGTCTGAGAAATATTTAATCCAAATGCTCATCCATTTGGATTAAATATTTCTCAGACTATCATTGTAGATAACTAAGCAAATTATACTTAAGTTTTTGATTCACAGGGGCGTATACACACGCACTCTAATTTTTTACAATTAAATAATTTAGTAGAAGCTCTTAGGTTTAAGGGCCTTGCTCAAGGGCACATTGAAAGAATAGTTTTTTCTTCCACCTAGTCTGCATAGGGATTCGAATCAGCGACCTTTCGGTTATTGGCCTAAAGCTCTTAACTGCTAGGCTACCTGCCACTTCGCCGCTCCCATTTTGAACACACATACTAAATAAATAATTCACACACTAAACAATAATTTACTTATTTTTTTCACTATTATTAATAACATCTCCCATGTAGCTCATTTGGTATAGCATGGCACTTGCAATGCCAAGGCTGTCAGTTCAATTCCCACGAGGGACTAGTATTAATGAAAATGTATGCACTCACTACTAAGTTGCTCTGGAGTGTCTGCTAAATGACAAAAATGTAAACGTAAATAAAACAGATCCAGATAATATCACTGTCATGGATGCCACAGCACCAATTCTGCTTCTAGCTGTGGAATGGGATAGTTAAAATAAAATGTTATTAGTCACATGCGCCGAATACAACAGTAGATCTTACACTGAAATGCTTACTTACGAGCCCCTAACCAACAATGCAGTTAAAAAAATACGGATAAGAATTAGAAATTAAATAGCAGCAGTAAAATAACAATAGTGAGGCTATATACAGGGGGGTACCGGTACAGAGTCAATGTGCGGGGGCACCGGTTAGTTGAGGTAATATGTACATGTAGGTAGAGTTATTAAAGTGACTAGCATAAATGATAACAGAGAGTAGCAGCGGTGTAAAAGAGGGGGAGCAAATAGTCTGTGTAGCCATTTCATTAGATGTTCAGGAGTCTTATGGCTTGGGGGTAGAAGCTGTTTGGAAGCCTCTTGGACCTAGACTTTGCGCTCCGGTACTGCTTGCTGTGTGGTAGCAGAGAGAACAGTCTATGAGTAGGGTATACTGCCTGGTATAAAGGTCCTTGATGGCAGGAAGCTTGGCCCCAGTGATGTACTGGGCCATTTGCACTACCCTCTGTAGTGCCTTGCGGTCGGAGGCCGAGCAGTTGCCATACTAGACAGTGATGCAACCAGTCAGGATGATTCATAATGTGGTCCGCATTATGAATCCGACCAAGGAGATCCTGGTTTAATTTTGGTTACTGGCACAACACCCTTAACCGCTAGGTTACCTGCCGCTCCTCTAGGTTACCTGACGCCCCTCTCTGACTCACTCATACACACAGACACTAAACAATAATTTACAGATGCAATCAAAACCAATACATTTCCTAAAATGAATCTGAGTTTTGTATTTTTCTCAGTATTATTAATTAGAAAACAGCTCCAGCTAATATCATGACAACTATCATGGATGCCACAGCACTAATTCTGCTTCTAGCTGTGGAATGGGATAGTTGTGGTCCACACTCTGAATCCCACCAAGGAGATCCTGGTGTAATTTCCTGAAGTCCCAAGGATTCACATCTATAAACAGATCAATACTGGCCATTAATGATTCATTTATAACTTGGTGATACATTTATCAGTTTTAGATTTGTGTTAGGTAAATTTGAATTAGGGTAAAAACTATTTGTGTAAGCCACACTTACTGTGTGTATGTCTGGCAGGATGTAAATGATCCATCTGAATAGGTATCACCAGTACAGTCAGAACACACAGTATCTGAAGATGTTGTTCCTGCACAAATGGAGGTTTAAACATATGTTTAAATTATTTTTTTAAATAGACTTCCCAAAACAAACTTGTAAACATCCTACTTAATCTTTCCCCATGTACTCATCTTGGTTGTCTGATTTCAAGCAAACACTTTTAATTCAGTACAGTAACTTGGTATACTATAAATCATGTTGAGTACTTGAAAGGAGACCAACCTCTCTGATGGATGTATTGACCAGGTTTACAGCTTCTGTGTTTCTGGGCTATTTCACAACCATTTTTGTTTGAGAACAGACAGAAGAACCCCTCCAGTGGCTCACAAAAATCATCTGATTGTGGGTTGCATGGCTGTTTTACCCACACAACCAAACCTATGAAGAACACATTACATTTATTATCTTCAGCAAACATATTATGCCAGTCAAATATCAATCATAAATCCCATCTGACAACCTGTAGCACATGACGTCAGTATTAATGTCTGGCTGTTATAAATGTAGAACAACTCTCACCTGAATCACAGCTGGAACATGGTGCACATTTAATGAGACCAGCAATGAAAATAGAGTCGGCACAGGACACACAGGAGGTAGTGGTGAATTCAGTACAATGCTTATGTACATGATTTCCTGGGGAAGAGAGAATCACAATGTAATGTTTTTCTATTGGTGTTGATCATTTATGTAAAGAGAGGTTCCTTACCTGGTGAACACATGAGACAACATTCATCCTCTATTCTGTGCTCAGCTCTACCACATGCAATACAGGATCCAATGCTTCCAAGCACCAAAATAATAGTTCTCTAGAAGTAGAAAAAAAGTAAACGAATTACCAAAATCAAAACTTGTGTGTATTTATAAAACTTTACAGAACTAGTTAGCACAATTCTAAACAAAATTCTAATCAAAATATTCTAATTTCAAATACGCTGCTCAAAAAAATAAAGGGAACACTAAAATAACACATCCTAGATCTGAATGAATGAAATAATCTTATTAAATACTTTTATCATTACATAGTTGAATGTGTTGACAACAAAATCACACAAAAATAATCAATGGAAATCCAATTTATCAACCCATGGAGGTCTGGATTTGGAGTCACACTCAAATTAAAGTGGAAAACCACACTACAGGCTGATCCAACTTTGATGTAATGTCCTTAAAACAAGTCAAAATGAGGCTCAGTAGTGTGTGTGGCCTCCACGTGCCTGTATGACCTCCCTACAACGCCTGGGCATGCTCCTGATGAGGTGGCGGATGGTCTCCTGAGGGATCTCCTCCCAGACCTGGACTAAAGCATCCGCCAACTCCTGGACAGTCTGTGGTGCAACGTGGCGTTGGTGGATGGAGCGAGACATGATGTCCCAGATGTGCTCAATTGGATTCAGGTCTGGGGAACGGGCGGGCCAGTCCATAGCATCAATGCCTTCCTCTTGCAGGAACTGCTGACACACTCCAGCCACATGAGGTCTAGCATTGTCTTGCATTAGGAGGAACCCAGGGTCAACCGCACCAGCATATGGTCTCACAAGGGGTCTGAGGATCTCATCTCGGTACCTAATGGCAGTCAGGCTACCTCTGGCGAGCACATGGAGGGCTGTGCGGCCCCCCAAAGAAATGCCACCCCACACCATGACTGACCCACCACCAAACCGGTCATGCTGGAGGATGTTGCAGGCAGCAGAACGTTCTCCACGGCGTCTCCAGACTGTCACGTCTGTCACATGTGCTCAGTGTGAACCTGCTTTCATCTGTGAAGAGCACAGGGCGCCAGTGGCGAATTTGCCAATCTTGGTGCTCTCTGGCAAATGCCAAACGTCTTGCACGGTGTTGGGCTGTAAGCACAACCCCCACCTGTGGACGTCGGGCCCTCATACCACCCTCATGGAGTCTGTTTCTGACCGTTTGAGCAGACACATGCACATTTGTGGCCTGCTGGAGGTCATTTTGCAGGGCTCTGGCACTGCTCCTCCTTGCATAAAGGCGGAGGTAGCGGTCCTGCTGCTGGGTTGTTGCCCTCCTACGGCCTCCTCCACGTCTCCTGATGTACTGGCCTGTCTCCTGGTAGCGCCTCCATGCTCTGGACACTATGCTGACAGACACAGCAAACCTTCTTGCCACAGCTCGCATTGATGTGCCATCCTGGATGAGCTGCACTACCTGAGCCACTTGTGTGGGTTGTAGACTCCGTCTCATGCTACCACTAGAGTGAAAGCACCGCCTGCATTCAAAAGTGACCAAAACGTCAGCCAGGAAGCATAGGAACTGAGAAGTGGTCTGTGGTTACCACCTGCAGAACCACTCCTTTATTGGGGGTGTCTTGCTAATTGTCTACAATTTCCACCTGTTGTCTATTCCATTTGCACAACAGCATGTGAAATTTATTGTCAATCAGTGTTGCTTCCTAAGTGGACAGTTTGATTTCACAGAAGTGTGATTGACTTGGAGTTACATTGTGTTGTTTAAGTGTTCCCTTTATTTTTTTGAGCAGTATATAATGTAATAATGTAGGACCAGGTGGGTCTTCCGTCAGTGAGGTGCCACCTCCCCTGGTGTGTAAGAATTAAGCATACTGTCTAGTGCCAGCCCACAAAATGTGCAAATCAGAAATGTTTCTTACAGTCCATATCAAGGTTTCAAACTGTGCCATAGTTCCTCATTCCTCTCCAACTCACTGGAAGACCCACACACTGGATTTGTAAAGTTCTTAGGAGTTTTGAAGTATCGAGATGAACTGACCTGTAGAGTTAATGTATTTTAATACATGCACTGTATAGTAAGAATTGCGCAATTATATTATGCTTAAATATTGCATACACTGCGCAGTAAATTAATATAATATAGTAATGTACGTTGGCTGGCCACCCCTGAGTTAGTCACCACCATCAATGTGAATAAAACTGAACCATAACCTTTCAAATTTGTAAATGGTGATATCTTGCTGAATTAAATCACAGAAAAAAGTTGAAGCTAATTTGAGAAGTATGAAACAGAAATTGGCAAATTATTATTAGAGAATGCTGCCATCTTGTGGTGAAGTAGCCTTGTACATGGAGCAATGTCCATTCTACCAAAGACAGCACAATATGAAGACAGACTAAAACTGCTTCACCAATAGAAATCCTCGATCACACTTATAGGCGATGTCATGGCAACTTTGGCTTGCTAAACTCATGAGTAGAAACACGTCATCGGGTGTAACGGTCTCTCGAGCCGAACTGCTCATGTGCAAGCCGTCAATGCAAAGGCACTCCTTCGATATAAAGTTGTTTTAGACAAATTAAAATGTGTGAATTTTTCACTTTCAAGAGGTTGGAGTAATAACATGTTCACCTACTTAAGACATTGCCTCCAATCTAGGGTGTGCCTTTAGATTGAGAAATTCCTCCTTAATTGTACATTTTCAAACCCCGGCCTGGGGCCTAATTTATAAACCGTGCATATGTACAAAATGGACCCTAAAACTTGAGTGTGACAGTTTTCAAGCAGAAGTTGGCATTTATAAAAACCGAACTTGACATGAAAATAAGCCTAACTTCCCGCAAACTTTAGACCATGCCTACGCAAAGTTTCTAGTTGTTGAAGTATAGCATTGAAAACAGTATCGAATTAAACTAGTATTTTGTGCAAATGGGGGATATGCACAGGCTTATTCATAACAATAAACAGGTTAATAACAAGATGCAATCATTTGCCATTAGTGAGAAGAGAATCTATTTTGTTAATATTTGCGTTTAAAATAATTACAAATAGGCATCTATTTCCTAGGCAATTATTTATAAATGTTGTGTTTTGCATGGATTGCTGTCTTGCTTTACATTGCATCTCAGTTGCTTGAGGATCTGTTCTCCCTCTCCACCCCTTTCATCTGCACTGATGGGTCAATACTTGACAGTTGAAATCAATATGGTTGCTGACATCATCATTAGGTAGATTGTGTTTGCTTTTCATGTATTGTGTGTGTATATATACACTGCTCAAAAAAATAAAGGGAACACTTAAACAACACAATGTAACTCCAAGTCAATCACACTTCTGTGAAATCAAACTGTCCACTTAGGAAGCAACACTGACAATAAATTTCACATGCTGTTGTGCAAATGGAATAGACAACAGGTGGAAATAGGCAATTAGCAAGACACCCCCAATAAAGGAGTGGTTCTGCAGGTGGTGACCACAGACCACTTCTCAGTTCCTATGCTTCGTGGCTGATGTTTTGGTCACTTTTGAATGCTGGAGGTGCTTTCACTCTAGTGGTGTCTGTCAGCGTAGTGTCCAGAGCATGGAGGCGCTACCAGGAGACAGGCTAGTACATCACGAGACGTAGAGGAGGCCGTAGGAGGGCAACAACCCGCTACCTCCGCCTTTGTGCAAGGAGGAGCAGGAGGAGCACTGCCAGAGCCCTGCAAAATGACCTCCAGCAGGCAACAAATGTGCATGTGTCTGCTCAAACGGTCAGAAACAGACTCCATGAGGGTGGTATGAGGGCCCGACGTCCACAGGTGGGGGTTGTGCTTACAGCCCAACACCGTGCAGGACGTTTGGCATTTGCCAGAGAACACCAAGATTGGCAAATTCGCCACTGGCGCCCTGTGCTCTTCACAGATGAAAGCAGGTTCACACTGAGCACGTGACAGACGTGACAGAGTCTGGAGACGCCGTGGAGAACGTTCTGCTGCCTGCAACATCCTCCAGCATGACCGGTTTGGCGGTGGGTCAGTCATGGTGTGGGGTGGCATTTCTTTGGGGGGCCGCACAGCCCTCCATGTGCTCGCCAGAGGTAGCCTGACTGCCATTAGGTACCGAGATGAGATCCTCAGACCCCTTGTGAGACCATATGCTGGTGCGGTTGGCCCTGGGTTCCTCCTAATGCAAGACAACGCTAGACCTCATGTGGCTGGAGTGTGTCAGCAGTTCCTGCAAGAGGAAGGCATTGATGCTATGGACTGGCCCGCCCGTTCCCCAGACCTGAATCCAATTGAGCACATCTGGGACATCATGTCTCGCTCCATCCACCAACGCCACGTTGCACCACAGACTGTCCAGGAGTTGGCGGATGCTTTAGTCCAGGTCTGGGAGGAGATCCCTCAGGAGACCATCCGCCACCTCATCAGGAGCATGCCCAGGCGTTGTAGGGAGGTCATACAGGCACGTGGAGGCCACACACACTACTGAGCCTCATTTTGACTTGTTTTAAGGACATTACATCAAAGTTGGATCAGCCTGTAGTGTGGTTTTCCACTTTAATTTTGAGTGTGACTCCAAATCCAGACCTCCATGGGTTGATAAATTGGATTTCCATTGATTATTTTTGTGTGATTTTGTTGTCAGCACATTCAACTATGTAAAGAAAAAAGTATTTAATAAGATTATTTCATTCATTCAGATCTAGGATGTGTTATTTTAGTGTTCCCTTTATTCTTTTGAGCAGTGTATATATGTTTAGTGTAATTGATGTTCATGCAGGGCTCATCTGCAAAAGATACCATGGACCCCCTGCTTAAATAAAGGTTAAAGACGATTCCATGATCATTGCATAATAAATTCCTAATCTTTTCTGTGATATTTTAATACTCACGAGGTAGCATAGACCTACAACAAGGAAGCCATTCATCCAATGCCTGCATGTCTATATGGTGTACTTCCACGGGATCCTGAATAATAGTGTTGCTGGCCTTTAACTCCGCCCATTACATTCACCACAAATAAACTCACTGTATATGGAATATGTTATGTTTGTTCCTTATATAATGACAAACCGGGGCGTAGGTTTAACTACTTTTAATGAACATATACTCCAGCTAGAAAACCATATGTTTAGCCATGCAAGGCATTCTTCAACCCTCTGCCCCCGCATAGCCTGCTGGGTAACGTAGTCTAAATGTTAACACAACAACACAGAATACATATTGGCTTTTAGAGAAAAAACTATTCTATGTGCCGCAGTAAAAGTATGCATGTTTTGGGGTCTATTTTTTACATACACACAGTTTATAAATGAGGCCCCAGGTCTGTTTCGCAAGCATTCTACCCCCACAGCGGGACAAAGAACAAAGTAGCCCAGCAGTCTGTCTGGGCTGCTGACTGGCACTCATGTGATTTTGTGTTCCTTATATTCGTTTGTCCGTTTTTTAAGTAACACGCATTAATGAATAATGACAAGGCCATAGCGTTTCATATTTCAAGAACAGTGAAAATTCAAGTGAGTTTAGCAGCGCACTTTTAAAATCAGAAGGGAGTTACGGGAGTCACCAGAGGCAGAACAGAATATCGAAAACAAAAAGAGAGAACAGCGGAGCATAGGCCTGCCTATTCGATGTAGTAACATTACACATTCATTCATCAATATGAAAAGATATGATTCTTAAAGTTAGGCTACAGCGCGGAACATGTAAAGTAGACTATTTCTACGTAAATATGTCATATTTATCTTACCGCAGCCTTGATCGCAGTAGTGTAGGCCCTGGACTAATTTTACTTTCACTTTACGATCAGCGTAACACGAAAAAAGTTCTAAATAAAAGTTCAACATAATAACAAACGCGTAAATAACCTTTTTAATTCATGACATGAAAAAAATAATTGTGCTATTTTTCATATTTAAGTGACATTTGCAACATATGGGTTTTAAAACATGTTCCAAGGTCAAATAAATGCCCCCAGTGCAAATCACTGTATGTGAAATAGAATAGTTTGCTTTTAAAGCCAATTGTAAGTGCCGAAGTAAAAATGATTCTAGGGAATACTCAGTAGGGTCTGTAGAATGTATATTTAAGTGATAATGCCCGAGAAGCCGGTGTTTGGAGGATATTGGCACGTGTGTTGCATTGCAGTGCCTTAAAACATGCTGACCGGACAAGTCGCGTACGTGAGCATTGCAAAATAAATGTACACATACATGCTATTCAATCATTGCACCCACACTGCTCGCGACCATCTGTAACTCCCGAGTGGTGCAGCGGTCTAAGGCACTGCATCTCAGTGCTAGAGGCATCACTGCTGACCATGGTTCAATTCCAGGCTGTATCACTACCGGCCAATCGCGCGGCGCACAATTGGCCCAGCGTCGTTAGGGTTTTGCCGGGGTAGGCCTTCATTGTAAATAATGATTTGTTCTTAATGGACTTGCTTGGTTAAATAAAATATAACTTGGTTCTATTTGTGACGCTCAACACGCTGCAAGTCCAGCCTCTCCCATCTCATTGGTGTTTAGGAGCATATACCCACGTGGGTGATTGAAAGATGAACTGAGGTCCACACTCCAGTCGGCTGTGGTAATGCACCGTAAAGTTAGTTGCCAACCGCCATATCAAGTCAGAAGAAGCCTGAAGGAAAGAGAGATTACTAGAAACTAACCCGGTTTACCGTTTATCTGTGGATTCAATGTTGGAGTAGAGGACCTGCATTTCAGGTAAAATAACAACTCAATGTTTATATCCCAGGACAAATTAGCTAGCAACAGCTAGCTAAATTGCCACAAATGTTTAATGCTTTCCGACCTGTCTCCAAATTAATATAATTGGTTCAGAGTTTGTTCTGATATTTCAACCTCCTGTCCTGATCTCTGGTGTGGGGGGACAAAATCAACCTGCTGTCCTGATCTCTGGTGTGGGGGGGGGACAAAAATCAACCTGCGTGTTCTGATCTCTGGTGTGGGGGGGGACAAAATCAACCTGCGTGTTCTGATCTCTGGTGTGGGGGGACAAAATCAACCTGCTGTCCTGATCTCTGGTGTGGGGGGGGACAAAATCAACCTGCGTGTTCTGATCTCTGGTGTGGGGGGACAAAATCAACCTGCGTGTTCTGATCTCTGGTGTGGGGGGGACAAAATCAACCTGCTGTCCTGATCTCTGGTGTGGGGGGGGACAAAATCAACCTGCGTGTTCTGATCTCTGGTGTGGGGGGGGACAAAATCAACCTGCGTGTTCTGATCTCTGGTGTGGGGGGGACAAAATCAACCTGCGTGTTTTGATCTCTGGTGTGGGGGGACAAAATCAACCTGCTGTCCTGATCTCTGGTGTGGGGGGACAAAATCAACCTGCGTGTTCTGATCTCTGGTGTGGGGGGACAAAATCAACCTGCTGTCCTGATCTCTGGTGTGGGGGGACAAAATCAACCTGCGTGTTCTGATCTCTGGTGTGGGGGGACAAAATCAACCTGTGTGTTTTGATCTCTGGTGTGGGGGGGACAAAATCAACCTGCTGTCCTGATCTCTGGTGTGGGGGGACAAAATCAACCTGCGTGTTTTGATCTCTGGTGTGGGGGGACAAAATCAACCTGCGTGTTCTGATCTCTGGTGTGGGGGGACAAAATCAACCTGCGTGTTTTGATCTCTGGTGTGGGGGGACAAAATCAACCTGCTGTCCTGATCTCTGGTGTGGGGGGACAAAATCAACCTGTGTGTTTTGATCTCTGGTGTGGGGGGGACAAAATCAACCTGTGTGTTCTGATCTCTGGTGTGGGGGGACAAAATCAACCTGCGTGTTTTGATCTCTGGTGTGGGGGGACAAAATCAACCTGTGTGTTTTGATCTCTGGTGTGGGGGGGACGAAATCAACCTGCTGTCCTGATCTCTGGTGTGGGGGGGGACAAAATCAACCTGCGTGTTCTGATCTCTGGTGTGGGGGGGGACAAAATCAACCTGCTGTCCTGATCTCTGGTGTGGGGGGGGACAAAATCAACCTGCGTGTTCTGATCTCTGGTGTGGGGGGGACAAAATCAACCTGCTGTTCTGATCTCTGGTGTGGGGGGACAAAATCAACCTGCGTGTTCTGATCTCTGGTGTGGGGGGGGACAAAATCAACCTGCTGTCCTGATCTCTGGTGTGGGGGGACAAAATCAACCTGCGTGTTTTGATCTCTGGTGTGGGGGGACAAAATCAACCTGCTGTCCTGATCTCTGGTGTGGGGGGACAAAATCAACCTGCTGTCCTGATCTCTGGTGTGGGGGGACAAAATCAACCTGTGTGTTTTGATCTCTGGTGTGGGGGGACAAAATCAACCTGCTGTCCTGATCTCTGGTGTGGGGGGACAAAATCAACATGCGGGCGATGGTGCACTCAGATGCGCGCGTGCGGTCTGGTCAGCATTTTTAGACGCTGCGCCACTTGGAGGCCCTTGCCTGTCTAAGTTACCAACAAGCAAACATGAATTAATAATGACAAGGCCATAGTTTTTCATATTTCAATAACAGTGAAAATTGGAGTGAGTTTAGCAGACTTAATAAACATCAGAAGGCAGCTGAGTCACTAGAGGCAGAACAGACATTGTAAACTAAAGGGAAAGAACATCTTAGCTTGTCGTAAAATTACAAATAGTCATTCATCAAGATTAAAATATGTCCTTGTTTGTTACTTATTTCTACATACACAAATAATGCATCTTTTACCCTGCCTTGGTTCGCATTTTGACTAGGTTGAGGCAAGGCTACTGATTAACCACTATACAGTTTAAAGGGATAATCCACCCCCAGAAATAAAAAACATAACTCCTGTTTATTTGGTGAATGTTTATGTTCTATCAGTGGGTAAAATACAACATTTCCCCATGATGTAACTTCCAAGTTGTGAAAATCAGGAAATCGTGTGAGAACACTTCATAGCTACATAATTATTGTCACTGGAGATATGGGATCACATTTCATAAAACAATGACCTACACTCCAGGCCGCCAAATCAGCCAATAGATGGCCTTCCTCATCTGGAACACATCCATCCGTTTATATCGTCATGACGAAGTTTAGCTTTCGTTTAAATGTGCTCAATCTAAACAGTGTAATAAATTATTAACCTCCAATTCTCCTTCAAGTACCATGTAGCAATGCGCTGAGTCTGTAGGATAACCGAAAACGCGTCAAGCTAATTTTAGATTTAAACAACCATTACACCATGCCCAAACCAGACGCGCGAGTGCATCCGCCATCGTGCGCAAATTGATTTTGTCCCCTCACTCCAAACGCGATCATGACACGAAATATCAAAACAAACTCTCAACCAATTATATTAATTTGGGGACAGGTCGAAAAGCATTAAACATTTATGGCAATTTAGCTAGCTTATTTGTCCTGGGATATAAACATTGAGTTGTTATTTTACCTGAAATGCACAAGGTCCTCTACTCCAACAATTAATCCACACATAAAGCGGTCAACCGGATTCTTTCTAGTCATCTCTCCTTCCTTCAGGGTTATTTTTCGTCTTTGGACTTTACATGGCGATGACCCCGGAGCAGCTAGAGAGGGACATCAGAACAAGTCTAACTTCACCAGTACCACCATGGCTGAGAACACAGGGTGGAAGGTACCATGGTACATGACCCTACTACATGAGAAGGTTCATCATTGTATACAGATTGGTGTGGCCCAGTCTGAAAACCTCCCTATAGACACTTTAAATGGCCCCTAGTAGATGTAGAAGGATCTGATGGTTGTTAGCACTATGGTTGGCTCAGTGAGGTGGGCATCATCTATCCCTCTCTCTGACACTAACTACAGTATAAAAGTGATCTAACTATAACAGTGTCATCTATCCCTCTCTCTGAACCTAACTACAGTATAAAAGTGATCTAACTATAACAGTGTCATCTATCCCTCTCTCTGAACCTAACTACAGTGTAAAAGTGATCTAACTATAACAGTCATCTATCCCTGACACTAACTACAGTATAAAAGTGATCTAACTATAACAGTGTCATCTATCCCTCTCTCTGAACCTAACTACAGTGTAAAAGTGATCTAACTATAACAGTGTCATCTATCCCTGACACTAACTACAGTATAAAAGTGATCTAACTATAACAGTGTCATCTATCCCTCTCTCTGAACCTAACTACAGTGTAAAAGTGATCTAACTATAACAGTGTCATCTATCTCTGACCCTAACTACAGTATAAAAGTGATCTAACTATAACAGTGTCATCTATCCCTCTCTCTGAACCTAACTACAGTGTAAAAGTGATCTAACTATAACAGTGTCATCTATCCCTCTCTCTGAACCTAACTACAGTATAAAAGTGATCTAACTATAACAGTGTCATCTATCCCTCTATCTCTGACACTAACTACAGTATAAAAGTGATCTAACTATAACAGTCATCTATCCCTGACACTAACTACAGTATAAAAGTGATCTAACTATAACAGTGTCATCTATCCCTCTCTCTGAACCTAACTACAGTATAAAAGCGATCTAACTATAACAGTGTCATCTATCCCTCTCTCTGAACCTAACTACAGTATAAAAGTGATCTAACTATAACAGTGTCATCTATCCCTGACACTAACTACAGTATAAAAGTGATCTAACTATAACAGTGTCATCTATCCCTCTCTCTGAACCTAACTACAGTATAAAAGCGATCTAACTATAACAGTGTCATCTATCCCTCTCTCTGAACCTAACTACAGTATAAAAGTGATCTAACTATAACAGTGTCATCTATCCCTGACACTAACTACAGTATAAAAGTGATCTAACTATAACAGTGTCATCTATCCCTCTCTCTGAACCTAACTACAGTGTAAAAGTGATCTAACTATAACAGTGTCATCTATCCCTGACACTAACTACAGTATAAAAGTGATCTAACTATAACAGTGTCATCTATCCCTCTCTCTGAACCTAACTACAGTATAAAAGCGATCTAACTATAACAGTGTCATCTATCCCTCTCTCTGAACCTAACTACAGTATAAAAGTGATCTAACTATAACAGTGTCATCTATCCCTGACACTAACTACAGTATAAAAGTGATCTAACTATAACAGTGTCATCTATCCCTCTCTCTGAACCTAACTACAGTGTAAAAGTGATCTAACTATAACAGTGTCATCTATCCCTGACACTAACTACAGTATAAAAGTGATCTAACTATAACAGTGTCATCTATCCCTCTCTCTGAACCTAACTACAGTATAAAAGTGATCTAACTATAACAGTGTCATCTATCCCTCTATCTCTGACACTAACTACAGTATAAAAGTGATCTAACTATAACAGTGTCATCTATCCCTGACACTAACTACAGTATAAAAGTGATCTAACTATAACAGTGTCATCTATCCCTGACACTAACTACAGTGTAAAAGTGATCTAACTATAACAGTGTCATCTATCCCTCTCTCTGAACCTAACTACAGTATAAAAGTGATCTAACTATAACAGTGTCATCTATCCCTCTCTCTGAACCTAACTACAGTATAAAAGTGATCTAACTATAACAGTGTCATCTATCCCTGACACTAACTACAGTATAAAAGTGATCTAACTATAACAGTGTCATCTATCCCTCTATCTCTGAACCTAACTACAGTATAAAAGTGATCTAACTATAACAGTGTCATCTATCCCTCTCTCTGAACCTAACTACAGTATAAAAGTGATCTAACTATAACAGTGTCATCTATCCCTCTCTCTGAACCTAACTACAGTATAAAAGTGATCTAACTATAACAGTGTCATCTATCCCTCTTTCTGAACCTAACTACAGTGTAAAAGTGATCTAACTATAACAGTGTCATCTATCCCTGACACTAACTACAGTGTAAAAGTGATCTAACTATAACAGTGTCATCTATCCCTCTCTCTGACCCTAACTACAGTATAAAAGTGATCTAACTATAACAGTGTCATCTATCTCTGAACCTAACTACAGTGTAAAAGTGATCTAACTATAACAGTGTCATCTATCCCTCTCTCTGACCCTAACTACAGTATAAAAGTGATCTAACTATAACAGTGTCATCTATCCCTCTATCTCTGACACTAACTACAGTATAAAAGTGATCTAACTATAACAGTGTCATCTATCCCTGACACTAACTACAGTATAAAAGTGATCTAACTATAACAGTGTCATCTATCCCTCTCTCTGAACCTAACTACAGTATAAAAGTGATCTAACTATAACAGTGTCATCTATCCCTCTCTCTGAACCTAACTACAGTATAAAAGTGATCTAACTATAACAGTGTCATCTATCCCTCTCTCTGAACCTAACTACAGTATAAAAGTGATCTAACTATAACAGTGTCATCTATCCCTGACACTAACTACAGTGTAAAAGTGATCTAACTATAACAGTCATCTATCCCTGACACTAACTACAGTATAAAAGTGATCTAACTATAACAGTGTCATCTATCCCTCTCTCTGAACCTAACTACAGTATAAAAGTGATCTAACTATAACAGTGTCATCTATCCCTCTCTCTGAACCTAACTACAGTATAAAAGTGATCTAACTATAACAGTGTCATCTATCCCTCTATCTCTGACACTAACTACAGTATAAAAGTGATCTAACTATAACAGTGTCATCTATCCCTCTCTCTGAACCTAACTACAGTATAAAAGCGATCTAACTATAACAGTGTCATCTATCCCTCTCTCTGAACCTAACTACAGTATAAAAGTGATCTAACTATAACAGTGTCATCTATCCCTGACACTAACTACAGTATAAAAGTGATCTAACTATAACAGTGTCATCGATCCCTCTCTCTGAACCTAACTACAGTATAAAAGTGATCTAACTATAACAGTGTCATCTATCCCTGACACTAACTACAGTATAAAAGTGATCTAACTATAACAGTGTCATCGATCCCTCTCTCTGACCCTAACTACAGTGTAAAAGTGATCTAACTATAACAGTGTCATCTATCCCTCTCTCTGAACCTAACTACAGTATAAAAGTGATCTAACTATAACAGTGTCATCTATCCCTCTCTCTGAACCTAACTACAGTATAAAAGTGATCTAACTATAACAGTGTCATCTATCCCTCTGCCTTTGAACAATGAAGCTTGACTAACATTGAAACTAAAACGAAATGAAAAAGAAACAATAGAAAGTAAAAACGTGAAACTTCAGGTTAGAATACTGTTAAAACTATAACTGATACCAGAACCAACAGAGCACAACACACATATATAAGTAAATATAAAACCTGTCAAACTAAAATAAAACTAATGAAACAAAGTGAAAATGAGGAGCTGAAGTAACCTTGGTCACCTCACATACTTTTCTGTGTTTCTTTGTATTAAAGGTAATTCATCTGTCAGACGAGGTCAGGAATCGGAGGGAGGTGGAGAAGGAGGTGCAGGAGAAGAGCCAGCATACAGCCAGGATAGAAGAGAAGATCCACAGGCTGAGAGATGCCAGCCCTGGGTAGGGTCCTGAACATGGAGGGTTCCTAGCCCTGTTGGACAGAGAAGCAACTCAATCTGAGACAGACACCAAGCCAAACAGCATGAGGTTAACCCTTAGTTAACTTGGACAGAGTTAGGAATGAATCATGTGATAGCCTTTATATCAATTTCAAATGTTAAATGTAAAGTTATCTTTTGAAACATAACCTAAAATGAATGTTATTTGGTGGCCATATCTGTGTCTTGGAACATGGCCACAAACACAGTTCTTCAGAAATAGAGAATGCTGTGGACAGTGACAGTGGACAGTGAGGAGGAAGACACCAGTATCACTTACTGAACAGATGACAGAACCAACAAACCATTGATGCAGGAGTTAGAGGCCAGGAAGAATCATGTGATCTCCTCTGGTGTGTATGAACTTTGCACGTATATAAACATGTACTGTATCAAACATATTTAGAACTTAAACTGTGGGTGGATGAGCTCTTAATCCCAAATCAATCCCTATACCTTAACACTTACCCCCTATGTACTCTGAGAACTGAACGGTTTGGATAGGTGTGAACAAACCTGTGAACTACAGCAGACACTTATATTATACTAATCAATACTGTATTTGTACTCTGCAGGTACAGTGAGTTCCTTGTGTAGAACTCTGTCCATAAAGGAAGGAGAGCTGATCACTGCTAAAGGCCAGCAGGATGAGTTGGGACGGCAGATGAGGACAGGTTAGTCTAGCTATAGGTCATGTCCAGGAAGATAGTGAAGGACAGGTTGGCCCAGCTACAGGCCATGTCCAGGAAGATAGTGAAGGACAGGTTGTCCCAGCTAAAGGTATTGTCTAGGAAGGTGTGAACATGCTTTGAGTGTGTAGATTTGTAGATTAGGCTACATAGCCATCTATGTGAATCAGACCTGGGTGAAATATGTACTACAGGTGCTCATGATTTAGCTTAACCGGCAGGCAGTTTGCACTTTTGGGACTATTCAGCTCTTTCCGTTGTGCCTAGATCGAGCACACCTAAAGTCCTTTTCAAATACACTGCGAATGTGACTTTTCTAAGAACTGCCTTTACTTTCAGTTCTCCTGTTTACGTGAAGGTATGAGGAACTCGTGATAATACTGGAGGAGAATGGAAAAATGTAATCTTTTCAGCCTTATTAACACATTGTAAATATATACTTTTACTGTTGGATATTTGGTTCACATTTAAGATGACTTCTATTAGAAGTGTATGTATCTACCAAATGTGTAAGTGGTTGGAAACATGCCATGTCTCAAGAAGTCACACTTGTTGAACAAATATAGCCTAGCTATGCCTTGTGTTAACCACCACGGAAGTGTTCATAACCCCAGGTTCAAGAGTGAAAAGCATCTGCGTTGTTGTTTGTGAGACCAAAGCTCTTTACAATAAAATATATACTGTATGAGCATCATCTATTAAAAACGTATGGATATAAAAGGAAGATTCAAACTGCGATAATGTTTTAAATTTCTCATTGGCGCAATCGCAGTCAATTAATAGGACTAACACATTACATTGCGTAACAAGTTGGGATTGAAATGGATTTAATTCTGATTTTTTTTGTCACAGTTTTACACAAAATACTCTTATGTACCCTGTGATTCTACTACAGGATGTAGTCCAGGTGCAAGAGGGAGTGACCCAGATGAAACAGGAAGTAGCTGAGGTCAAAGGTTAGACTAGCAGCTCAGCCGAGCATTGAAGGTGAAGAGAGAAGCCCAGAGGAGCCGGGGGAGAGAGGCCCAGGTCTGCCAGGAGACCATTGACACACTGAACCTGCAGAGCAACAGCCTAGTGGCCCTGGAGTAGATAAAGACCAGGGTATCTGACCTCTCTCCTCATTCATAGTAATCTGGAGTACAGACCAGGATATGACTGACCTCTCTCCACATCCGTAGTCAACTGGAATACAGACCAGGGTATAATTACAATGGCGCCGGAGGAGATGGCTGCAGTTTTACGGCCTACTAACCAATTTTGCGTGTGTGTTTTCACATTATTTGTAACTTATTTTCTACATAATGTTTCTGCCACCATCTCTTATGACCAAAAATAGCTTCTGGATATCAGGACACCGATTGCTCACCTCGAACTGGACAAAGATTTTTAATTTAACGAGTCGGACGCAAAGGATTTATTCCAGACACCCGACAAGGCCCAAATCCCCGTCATTCACATGAAGAGATGGATATATCGGGACGTAGGTCGGGGTGCCTTGTAAGGATCCAACGGAGAGTGTGTAATCTGCCTTTACCATCAGTCCAATTAGCCAACGTACAACCATTAGATAACAAAATAGACGAGCTGCGATCACGAATATCCTACCAACGGGACATTAAAAACTGTAATATATTATGTTTCACTGAGCTGTGTGGCTGAACGACGACATGGATAACATACAGCTGGCTGGGTTTCCGTGCATCGGCAAGATAGAACAGCTGCCTCCGGTAAGACAATAGGTGGGGGTCTGTGTATATTTGTAAACAGCTGGTGCACGAAATCTAATATTAAGGAAGTCTCAAGGTTTTGCTCACCTGAGGTAGAGTATCTCACGATAAGCTGTAGACCACACTATTTACTAAGAGAGTTCTAATCTATATTTTTCGTGGGCTGTCTATTTACCATCACAAACTGATGCTGCCGCTAAGACCGCACTCAATGAGCTGTATAAGGCCGTAAGCAAACAGGAAAAAGCTCATCCAGAGGCAGCGTCCTACTGGCCGGGGACTTTAAACGCAGGGAAACTTAAATCCATTTTACCTAATTTCTACCAGCATGTTTAAATGTGCAACCAGAGGAAAAAAATACTCGACCACCTTTACTCCACACACGGAGATGCATACCAAGTTCTACCTCGCCCTCCATTTGGCAAATCTGACCATAATTCTATGGGATTCTGGGTTTCTTCTGATGGCATTGATGAGTACATCACATCAGTCACTGGCTTCCTCAATAAGTGCATCGATGACGTTGTCCCCACAGTGACCGTACGTACATACCCCAACCAGAAGCCATGGATTACAGGCAACATCCGCACTGAGCTAAAGGGTAGAGCTGCCGCTTTCCAAGGAGCGGGACTCTAACCCGGACGCTTATAAGAAATCCCGCTAAGCCCTCCGACGAACCATCAAACAGGCAAACCGTCAATACACGACTAATATTAAATCGTACTATACCGGCTCTGACGCTCGACGGATGTGGCAGGACATGCAAAATGTTAGACTACAAAGAGAAGCACAGCCACAAGCTGCCCAGTGGCACAAGCCGACCAGACGAGCTAAATTAATTCTATGCTCGCTTCGAGGCTAGCAACACTGAAGCATGTATGATAGCATCAGCTGTTCCGGACGACTGTGTGATCACGCTCTCCGTAGCCAATGTGAGTAAGACCTTTTAAACAGGTCAACATTCACAAGGCCGCAGGACCAGACGGATTACCAAGACGTGTACTCCGAGCATGCGCTGACCAACTGGCAAGTGTCTTCACTGACATTTTCAACCTGTCCCTGACTGAGTCTAATACCAACATGTTTCATGCAGACCACCATAGTCGAATGATTGGATGACCCTTGGATACAGCAGCCAGTAACTGAGGTAAAGACAGTTTCAGGTTGGATATTCGACGGATGGATATTCGCCTGTAGTTTTCCTTACATACACCAACAGCAGTTAGGGACTGTCAACATAGTGACAAATACCATTTTTGAATTTCAACAGCTCTTTAACCATTACTCCTAACACTTTCAAAACTGGTTATAGCTAACCCGATGGCATAGACACACATTGCACACCCTTTAGTTTGTCAATTTTCATCTCAAATGGTTTTACATGCATATTTCAAAATGCAAAATTTCAATAGCTCCTTGGTCATGTTACCTAGTGACTTCAAACAAGGTTCAGAATGTCCACTGACTACCCTTGACTAGGGCCAAGTACGAGAGTCATGCTATTAATTGTCCAAAGCAGGGACGGAGAGTGAGCTAGGCTGCAGTGGGTTTGCTGGTCAATACATATACTGAACATGTAACCACAGTAATGGTGGCCAGTAAATCAATGAATAAAATGTAATATTGACAAATTAAACAAATTGTAGATTTTCCAACATGTCAAACGTCTTTTCCAACATGTCAGACACTTTACTTCAAATAAGTACGAAACATTTCAGAGTTAACTTTCTCTTTATCCCTGGTTGATGTACATTTCAGAGCCTCTTCAGTGTGGATGGGGAATAGCATACATTTTAAACAACAAAGACTGCACTTCCAGTTTGTGTTCTTTACTCTGTTGAACTCTTGTCTTCATTTCTAGGCACAGCAGATGGAACCAGCGTTGGCATGCAAAACATTCAATCAAAACAAAGCCAAGCGTAACACGTTATAAATAATATCAAATATCAATGCAGTATGACGAATGAGCCATCCATTGTGTTATATCATAAATTGTCTTACATGCCGTCACTGTTGTCAAAAGATTATAAACATGTTAAATAAAGTTACTAACCCAGTCAGTCTTTGGGCCACATCCAGGTTCTTTATCAGTGGCACACATGAAGCAGTTGGCTTTGTTGAACTCTGAAATCATAGGCATGAACTGAACATATGGCTGTCTGACAACTACATAAAAATAAAGAATTTACATTTACTTTGAATTAAATGTCATTACATACCAGACATTTTTAGCATATCCTCAGCCATTTCTTTTCGCAGTTGCTCCATGTGTTTTTGAAAGTTCCATATCAATTTGGGAGGGGATGTTGGGGAAGTTCTGTGCAACTTCCTTGGCCATCTACACCAAGAAATAAAATAGTTTAACCTAATTGTCACATAACAGCTTAATTATTTAAAATATAACTATCAAACCTGCATTACAAAAACCCCGCAGCTGAAGGTGTCCTGCTGCATGGTGTGAATTATTTCCCCTCCTTTCCACTTTATGTCCGCCCAGTCGTCTTTTCCATGGCAGGATCTTCTCATTTTGAAGTATTCTCTTTATGTAAAAAAATATGGAATTATGATTAGTTATAGGCAAATGAATACACGAGCCAAATTTGTATGCTGTTTTCCTTATCACTATAATCTAGTAGTAATTTATTAGTAGAGGTAATTTCCTTCATGACCCATTCTACACAGCCTAAATTATAGGCACTGAACCATTTACAGGACAATAATAAAAGTAGCATATAGGATCCAACCCTATCACAGAGTGAATAAATGTAGAGTGTTTGTAGACTTTAAGAAAAACATTAAGTGACAGTTTCATCAGTACGTGCTTAAAGAAAGTCATATCAGAAAGATGACAGTGCCCACCAAATCTATGACAATAGAGAATGAATTGTAAGCACCAAAGTGTGTTTGTCAAAATAATATCTGAAAATGTCAGTTGTTGAACATAATACCGTAATTTCCGGACTATTAAGCGCACTTGAACATAAGCCGCATCCACTGAATTAAAAAAATATATATTATTTTGAACATAAATAAGCCGCACATGTCTATAAGCCGCATGTGCCTACCGGTACATTGAAACAAATTAACTTTACACAGGCTTTAACGAAACACGGCTTGTAACAAAAAATAAAAAATTAGCAGTAAGCTTTAGTTGTCTTTTTGCACTGAGTCAATTCCTCACGCTGCTGTTTCCAACGTCTTATCATCGACTCATTAAGACCAAGCTCCCGTGCAGCAGCTCTATTTCCTTTTCCAACAGCCAGATCAATCGCCTTCAACTTGAAAGCTACATCATATGCATTTCTCCGTGTCTTTGCCATGATGAGGGTGACAAAATGACTACCGTAATCAGAATGATGGGAAGTTTGAGCGCGCTCGATTTAAATCTAAACAGTAAACAAAAAAGTTGTTTGACCTTAACCCGTTCGGCAATTTCATTGGTCTAATGAAAGCTTCATGCCGCCAAAAAACTGAGCACGTCACAGAATGTGTTTTTTGAAAAAAAAAAAAATGAAAGCGGGAAAGATCCATATATTAGCCGCGTCATTGTTTAAGCCGCGAGGTTGAAAGCCAGGGAAAAAAGTTGCGGCTTATAGTCCGGTACTTCTATTTGCAATATCAATTTATGATATATGCAGTAGAGGAATATTCCATGTACCAACACTACATGTAGGACAGACATAAGACATTCCAACATACAGTATTTTTAAACATTTTTATTTCACCTTTATTCAACCAGGTAAGCCAGTTGAGAACAAGTTCTCATTTACAACTGCGACCTGGCCAAGATAAAGCAAAGCAGTGTGACACAGAGTTACACATGGAATAAATAAACGTAGTCAATAACACAATACAAAAGTCTATATACAGTGTGTGCAAATGAAGTAAGATTAGGGAGGTAAGGCAGTAAATAGGCCGTAGTGGGGAAATAATTACAATTTCGCAAATAAACACTGGAGTGAGATGTGCAGAAGTTGAATGTGCAAGTAGAGATCCTGTGGTGCAAAGGAGTAAAAAAAAAAAGAAAAATATAAATAACCATATGGGGATGAGGTAGTTGGATGGGCTATTTACAGATGGGCTATGTACAGGTGCAATGATCTGTAAGCTGCTTTGATAGCTGATGCTTAAAGATAGTGAGGGAGATATGAGTCTCCAGCTTCAGTGATTTTTGCAATTCGTTCCAGTCATTGGCAGCAGAGAACTGGAAGGAAAGGCAGCCAGAGGAGGAATTGGCTTTGGGGGTGACCAGTGAAATATACCTGCTGGAGCGTGTGCTACGGGTGGGTGCTGCTATGGTGACCAGTGAGCTGAGATAAGGCGGGGCTTTACCTAGCAAGGACTTATAGATGACCTGGAGCCAGTGGGTTTGGCGACGAATATGAAACGAGGGCCAGCCAACGAGAGCATACAGGTCGCAGTGGTGGGTAGTATATGGGGCTTTGGTGATGAAACGGATGGCACTGTGATATCCAACTGGCTGAGTAGAGTGTTGGAGGCTATTTTGTAAATGACATCGCTGAAGTTAAGGATCGGTAGGATAGTCAGTTTTACGAGGGTATGTTTGGCAGCATGAGTGAAGGATGCTTTGTTGCGAAATAAGAAGCCGATTCTAGATTTAATTTTGGATTGGAGATGCTTAATATGAGTCTGGAAGGAGAGCTTACAGTCTAACCAGACACCTAGGTATTTGTAGTTGTCCACATATTCTAAGTCAGAACCGTCCAGAGTAGTGATGCTAGGCGGGCGGGCAGATGCGGGCAGCGATCGGTTGAAGAGCATGCATTTAGTTTTACTTGCATTTAAGAGCAGTTGGAGGCCACGGAAGGAGAGTTGTATGGCATTGAAGCTCGTCTGGAGGTTAGTTAACAGTGTCCAAAGGGCCAGAAGTATACAGAATGGTGTCGTCTGCGTAGAGGTGGATCAGAGAATCACCAGCCGCAAGAGCAACATCATTGATGTATACAGAGAAAAGAGTCGGCCTGAGAATTGAACCCTGTGGCACCCCCATAGAGACTGGCAGAGGTCTGGAGAACAGGCCCTCCCATTTGACACAATGAACTCTGTCAGAGGAGTAGTTGGTGAACCAGGCGAGGCAGTCATTTGAGAAACCAAGGCTGCTGAGTCTGCCGATAAGAATGTGGTGATTGACAGACTCGAAAGCCTTGGCCAAGTCGATGGATACGGCTGCACAGTATTGTCTTTTGTCGATGGCGATTATGATATCGTTTAGGACCTTGAGCGTGGCTGAGGTGCACCCGTGACCAGCTCGGAAACCAGATTGCATAGCGGAGAAGGTACGGTGGGATTCTAAATGGTCGGTGATCTGTTTGTTAACTTGGCTTTCAAAGACCTTAGAAAGGCAGGGTAGGATAGATATAGGTCTGTAACAGTTTGGGTTTAGAGTGTCTCCCCCTTTGAAGAGGGGGATGACTGCGGCAGCTTTCCCATCTTTGGGGATCTCAGACGATACGAAAGAGATTGAACAGGCTAGTAATAGGGGTTGCAACAAGTGCAGTGGATAATTTTATAAAGAGAGGGTCCAGATTGTCTAGCCCGGCTGATTTGTCGGGATCCAGATTTTGCAGCTCTTTCAGAACATCAGCTATCTGGATTTGTGTGAAGGAGAAATGGGGGAGGCTTGGGCAAGTTGCTGTGGGGGGTGCAGAGCTGTTGACCAGGTTAGGGGTAGCCAGGTGAAAAGCAAGGCCAGCCGTAGAAAAATGCTTATTGAAATTCGATAATCGTCGATTTATCAGTGGTGACAGTGTTTCCTAGCCTCAGTGCAGTGGGCAGCTGGGAGGAGGTGCTCTTATTCTCCATGGACTTTACAGTGTCCCAGAACTTTTTGGAGTTTGTGCTGCAGGATGCAAATTTCTGTTTGAAAAAGCTAGCCTTTGCTTTCCTAACTTCCCTGAAAAGTTGCATATCGCGGGGGCTATTCGATGCTAAAGTAGAACGCCACAGGATGTTTTTGTGCTGGTCAAGGGCAGTCAGGTCTGTAGAGAACCAAGGGCTATATCTGTTCCTGGTTCTACATTTTCTGAATGGGGCATGCTTATTTAAGATGGTGAGGAAAGCACTTTTAAAGAATAACCAGGCATCCTCTACTGACGGAATGAGGTCAATATCTTTCCAGGATACCCGGGCCAGGTCGATTAGAAAGGCCTGCTCGCTGAAGTGTTTTAGGGAGCGTTTGACTGATGAAGGGTGGTCGTTTGACCGCGGACCCATTATGGATGCAGGCAATGAGGCAGTAATCGCTGCGATCCTGGTTGAAGACAGCAGAGGTGTATTTAGAGGACAGGTTGGTCAGGATAATATCTATGAGGGTGCCCGAGTTTACGGATTTGGGGTTGTACCTGGTAGGTTCCATGATAATTTGGGTGAGATTGAGGGCATCTAATTTAGATTGTAGGACGGCCGGGGTGTTAAGCATATCCCAGTTTAGGTCACCTAACAGTACACACTGAAGATAGATGGGGGGCAATTAATTCACATATGGTGTCCAGGGCGCAGCTGGGGGTTGAGGGGGGTCTGTAACAAGCGGCAACAGTGAGACATTTCTGGAAAGGTGGATATTTAAAAGTAGAAGCTCAAACTGTTTGGGCACAGACCTGGATAGCATGACAGAACTCTGCAGGCTGTCTCTGCAGTAGATTGCAACTCCACCCCCTTTGGCAGTTCTATCTTGGCGGAAAATGTTATAGTTAGCGATGGAGATTTCAGGGTTTTTGGTGGTTTTCCTAAGCCAGGATTCAGACACGGCTAAGACATCCGGGTTGGCAGAGTGTGCAAAACAAACTTAGGGAGTAGGCTTCTAATGTTAACATGCATGAAACCAAGGCTTTTACGGTTACAGAAGTCAACAAATGAGAGCACCTGGGGAGTGGGTGTGGAGCTAGGCACTGCAGGACCTGGATTAACCTCTACATCACCAGAGGAGAAGTAGGATAAGGGTACGGCTAAATGCTATACGAACTGTACTGGTACAGTGATCGGTAAGCTGCTCTGAAAGCTATTTTGAAGGCGAACCGCAGATGACACAATTATTGCTCATGCTAATGCTGTTCATGACACACATGGACTTTCCAGGGGGTGTATTAATTATGGAAAACGTTTACCATTTAAGAAACAAACCAAGAGTTTCTATCGGACAAATTCAGTTAGGTCCCTCCCCCATTTCGTTTGCTTATGTGTAAGAAATGTTTTGGAACAGATTCAGCTTAATGAATATGCCCCAGCTGGCCTGTAAAACAAAACCCTCATGCAACTAACATTTTACACAAATTATGTCATCTAAAATAAAAAAAATAACCTCTACAGACTTATTTTAGCAAATTAGTCTACACCTAATTTGCATATAAAACATACCTTGTATAATGGGGTGCTTTTCCCCAAAATAAAATCCACATCAGTACTAAAAAGCTGGTTCACCATCATTTGAATCACCCATTTTTGAAAAGTGAACAGGGACTTTACAAAATGACATCCTGAAGATGGTGTGTGAGACACCTGGTAGACTAAAGACAGCCTTAATGAGTGGAGCCAAGACTCAACATGTGCACACACTACTGTTAAAGACTAACTGGAGCCCTCGAAACTACCAGGAAAACCAAGCTGATCTAATACAGTACTAGAGCTCATTATATTACCCACAGTGGAGTGCTGACTGGGCACAATGGTGCTAAATCAGCATTTGAACAACTATGTTCAAGTACATTTTTTTAAATCAATTATGTCTGGAAAATAAATTGGATTTGCAAGTCAAAAACTTGGACTCTTTATAAAACTTCTGACCGAATTCACATTTAATTTGTTGTTTGACAACTGAATGTTGATCTGATATTCCAGAGTTAACCAGGTGAACTTACTACTGTCACTTCTTTTGACAGACCGATCTGACACGCAGTGGTATATATATTACTTAACAAAAAAATACTTTAATGTACCATTTACTCCACACATATCCCCTGTCACCCAAAATTACTCATTACATTTTGAATGCTTGGCAGGACAGAAAATTGTCAAATTCACACACTTATCAACAGAACCTCCCTGGTTGTCCCTACTGCCTTTGATCTGGCAGACTCACTAAACACAAACGTTTCATTTGTAAATTATGTCTGAGTGTTGGAGTGTGCCCCTGGCTATCAGAAAAATGGAAAAAACATGAAAATTGTGCTGTCTTGTTGGCTTAATATAAGAAATGTTTTATTCATACTGTTACTTTTGATACTTAAATATACTGCTCAAAAAAATAAAAGGGAACACTTAAACAACACAATGTAACTCCAAGTCAATCACACTTCTGTGAAATCAAACTGTCCACTTAGGAAGCAACACTGATTGACAATAAATTTGACATTCTGTTGTGCAAATGGAATAGACAACAGGTGGAAAGTATAGGCAATAAGCAAGACACCCCCCAATAAAGGAGTGGTTCTGCAGGTGGAGACCAGACCACTTCTCAGTTCCTATGCTTCCTGGCTGATGTTTTAGTCACTTTTGAATGCTGGCGGTGCTTTCACTCTAGTGGTAGCATGAGACGGAGTCTACAACCCACACAAGTGGCTCAGGTAGTGCAGCTCATCCAGGATGGCACATCAATGCGAGCTGTGGCAAGAAGGTTTGCTGTGTCTGTCAGCGTAGTGTCCAGAGCATGGAGGCGCTACCAGGAGACAGGCCAGTACATCAGGAGACGTGGAGGAGGCCAACAACCCAGCAGCAGGACCGCTACCTCCACCTTTGTGCAAGGAGGAGCAGGAGGAACACTGCCAGAGCCCTGCAAAATGACCTCCAGCAGGCCACAAATGTGCATGTGTCTGCTCAAACGGTCAGAAACAGACTCCATGAGGGTGGTATGAGGGCCCGACGTCAACAGGTGGGGGTTGTGCTTACAGCCCAACACCGTGCAGGACGTTTGGCATTTGCCAGAGAACACCAAGATTGGCAAATTCACCACTGGCGCCCTGTGCTCTTCACAGATGAAAGCAGGTTCACACTGAGCACATGTGACAGACGTGACAGAGTCTGGAGACGCCGTGGAGAACGTTCTGCTGCCTGCAACATCCTCCAGCATGACCGGTTTGGCGGTGGGTCAGTCATGGTGTGGGGTGGCATTTCTTTGGGGGGCCGCACAGCCCTCCATGTGCTCGCCAGAGGTAGCCTGACTGCCATTAGGTACCGAGATGAGATCCTCAGACCCCTTGTGAGACCATATGCTGGTGCGGTTGGCCCTGGGTTCCTCCTAATGCAAAACAATGCTAGACCTCATGTGGCTGGAGTGTGTCAGCAGTTCCTGCAAGAGGAAGGCATTGATGCTATGGACTGGCCCGCCCGTTCCCCAGACCTGAATCCAATTGAGCACATCTGGGACATCATGTCTCGCTCCATCCACCAACGCCACGTTGCACCACAGACTGTCCAGGAGTTGGCAGATGCTTTAGTCCAGGTCTGGGAGGAAATCCCTCAGGAGACCATCCGCCACATTACATTACATTTAAGTCATTTAGCAGACGCTCTTATCCAGAGCGACTTACAAATTGGTGCATTCACCTTATGATATCCAGTGGAACAACCATTTTACAATAGTGCATCTAAATCTTTTAGGGGGGGGGGGGGAGGGTAGAAGGATTACTTTATCCTATCCTAGGTATTCCTTAAAGAGGTGGGGTTTCAGGTGTCTCCGGAAGGTGGTGATTGACTCCGCTGTCCTGGCGTCGTGAGGGAGCCTGTTCCACCATTGGGGTGCCAGAGCAGCGAACAGTTTTGACTGGGCTGAGCGGGAACTGTGCTTCCTCAGAGGTAGGGGGGCCAGCAGGCCTGAGGTGGATGAACGCAGTGCCCTTGTTTGGGTGTAGGGCCTGATCAGAGCCTGAAGGTATGGAGGTGCCGTTCCCTTCACAGCTCCGTAGGCAATCACCATGGTCTTGTAGCGGATGCAAGCTTCAACAGGAAGCCAGTGGAGAGAGCGGAGGAGCGGGGTGACGTGAGAGAACTTGGGAAGGTTGAACACCAGACGGGCTGCGGCGTTCTGGATGAGTTGTAGGGGTTTAATGGCACAGGCAGGGAGCCCAGCCAACAGCGAGTTGCAGTAATCCAGACGGGAGATGACAAGTGCCTGGATTAGGACCTGCGCCGCTTCCTGTGTGAGGCAGGGTCGTACTCTGCGAATGTTGTAGAGCATGAACCTACAGGATCGGGTCACCGCCTTGATGTTAGTGGAGAATGACAGGGTGTTGTCCAGGATCACGCCAAGGTTCTTAGCACTCTGGGAGGAGGACACAAGGGAGTTGTCAACCGTGATGGCGAGATCATGGAACGGGCAGTCCTTCCCCGGGAGGAAGAGCAGCTCCGTCTTGCCGAGGTTCAGCTTGAGCTGGTGATCCGTCATCCACACTGATATGTCTGACAGACATGCAGAGATGCGATTCGCCGCCTGGTTATCAGAAGGGGGAAAGGAGAAGATGAATTGTGTGTCGTCTGCATAGCAATGATAGGAGAGACCATGTGAGGATATGACAGAGCCAAGTGACTTGGTGTATAGCGAGAATAGGAGAGGGCCTAGAACAGAGCCCTGGGGGACACCAGTGGTGAGAGCGCATGGTGCGGAGACAGATTCTCGCCACGCCACCTGGTAGGAGCGACCTGTCAGGTAGGACGCAATCCAAGCGTGGGCCGCGCTGGAGATGCCCAACTCGGAGAGGGTGGAGAGGAGGATCTGATGGTTCACAGTATCAAAGGCAGCAGATAGGTCTAGAAGGATGAGAGCAGAGGAGAGAGAGTTAGCTTTAGCAGTGCGGAGAGCCTCCGTGACACAGAGAAGAGCAGTCTCAGTTGAATGCCCAGTCTTGAAACCTGACTGATTAGGATCAAGAAGGTCATTCTGAGAGAGATAGCAGGAGAGCTGGCCAAGGACGGCACGTTCAAGAGTTTTGGAGAGAAAAGAAAGAAGGGATACTGGTCTGTAGTTGTTGACATCGGAGGGATCGAGTGTAGGTTTTTTCAGAAGGGGTGCAACTCTCGCTCTCTTGAAGACGGAAGGGACGTAGCCAGCGGTCAAGGATGAGTTGATGAGCGAGGTGAGGAAGGGGAGAAGGTCTCCGGAAATGGTCTGGAGAAGAGAGGAGGGGATAGGGTCAAGTGGGCAGGTTGTTGGGCGGCCGGCCGTCACAAGACGCGAGATTTCATCTGGAGAGAGAGGGGAGAAAGAGGTCAAAGCACAGGGTAGGGCAGTGTGAGCAGGACCAGCGGTGTCGTTTGACTTAGCAAACGAGGATCGGATATCGTCAACCTTCTTTTCAAAATGGTTGACGAAGTCATCCGCAGAGAGGGAGGAGGGGGGGGGGGGGGGAGGAGGATTCAGGAGGGAGGAGAAGGTAGCAAAGAGCTTCCTAGGGTTAGAGGCAGATGCTTGGAATTTAGAGTGGTAGAAAGTGGCTTTAGCAGCAGAGACAGAAGAGGAGAATGTAGAGAGGAGGGAGTGAAAGGATGCCAGGAGGCGAGTTTTCCTCCATTTCCGCTCGGCTGTCCGGAGCCCTGTTCTGTGAGCTCGTGGTGAGTCGTCGAGCCACGGAGCAGGAGGGGAAGACCGAGCCGGCCTGGAGGATAGGCGACAGAGAAAATCAAAGGATGCAGAAAGGGAGGAGAGGAGGGTTGAGGAGGCAGAATCAGGAGATAGGTTGGAGAAGGTTTGAGCAGAGGGAAGAGATGATAGGATGGAAGAGGAGAGAGTAGCGGGAGAGAGAGAGCGAAGGTTGGGACGGCGCAATACCATCCGAGTAGGGGCAGAGTGAGAAGTGTTGGATGAGAGCAAGAGGGAAAAGGATACAAGGTAGTGGTCGGAGATTTGGAGGGGATTTGCAATGAGATTAGTGGAAGAACAGCATCTAGTAAAGATGAGGTCAAGCGTATTGCCTGCCTTGTGAGTAGGGGGGGAAGGTGAGAGGGTGAGGTCAAAAGAGGAGAGGAATGGAAAGAAGGAGGCAGAGAGGAATGAGTCAAAGGTAGACGTGGGGAGGTTAAAGTCACCCAGAACTGTGAGAGGTGAGCCATCCTCAGGAAAGGAACTTGTCAAGCTCATTGATGAACTCTCCAAGGGAACCTGGAGGGCGATAAATGATAAGGATGTTAAGCTTGAAAGGGCTGGTAACTGTGACAGCATGGAATTCAAATGAGGAGATAGACAGATGGGTCAGGGGAGAAAGAGAGAATGTCCACTTGGGAGAGATGAGGATTCCAGTGCCACCACCCCGCTGGCTCGATGCTCTAGGGGTATGCGAGAACACGTGGG
This sequence comes from Salmo salar, assembly GCF_965601325.2. Taxonomy (NCBI): domain Eukaryota; kingdom Metazoa; phylum Chordata; class Actinopteri; order Salmoniformes; family Salmonidae; genus Salmo; species Salmo salar. Next base: position 103,899,938 of record NC_138305.1, on the reverse strand, counting down.
CAGACGAAGAGAGAGCAGTAGAAGTAGCAGTGTTATCTGTGGTAATCCATGTTTCCGTCAGCGCCAGGAAGTCTAGGGACTGGAGGGTAGCATAGGCTGAGATGAACTCAGCCTTGTTGGCTGCAGACCGGCAGTTCCAGAGGCTGCCGGAGACCTGGAACTCCACGTGGGTCGTGCGCGCTGGGACCACCAGGTTAGAGTGGCAGCGGCCACGCGGTGTGAAGCGTTTGTATGGCCTGTGCAGAGAGGAGAGAACAGGGATAGACAGACACATAGTTGACAAGCTACAGAAGTATTGTTTCTTGTATTATTGTCTCTTGTGTCTTTAGAGAACTGTTTCACTTTGACATCCTTTTTCTTCTGTCCTGATTTTCTCTTTCTTTTCTTCTGTTAACTAGATATTCTTTGTTGTTCTTCGTTAGCTAGCTAGCTTCTTCCCACACATGAATGGTCTCAGGATGCTTTACTGTTGGCATGACACAGGACTGATGGTAGCGCTCACCTTGTCTTCTCCGGACAAACTTTTTTCCAGATGCCCCAAACAATTGGAAAGGGGATTCATCAGAGAAAATGACTTTACCCCAGTCCTCAGCAGTCCAATCCCTGTACCTTTTGCATAATATCAGTCTGTCCCTGATGTTTTTCCTGGAGAGAAGTGGCTTCTTTGCTGCCCTTCTTGACACCAGGCCATCCTCCAAAAGTCTTCGCCTCACTGTACGTGCAGATGCACTCACACCTGCCTGCTGCCATTTCTGAGCAAGCTCTGTACTGGTGGTGCCCCGATCCTGCAGCTGAATCAACTTTAGGAGACGGTCCTGGCACTTGCTGGACTTTCTTGGGTGCCCTGAAGCCTTCTTCACAACAATTGAACTACTCTCCTTGAAGTTCTTGATGATCCGATAAATGGTTGATTAGGTGCAATCTTACTGACAGCAATATCCTTGCCTGTGAAGCCTTTTTTGTGCAAAGCAATGATGACGGCACGTGTTTCCTTGCAAGTAACCATGATTGACAGAGGAGGAACAATGATTCCAAGCACCACCCTCCTTTTGAAGCTTCCAGTCTGTTATTCGAACTCAATCAGCATGACAGTGTGATCGCCAGCCTTGCCCTCGTCAACCTCACACCTGTGTTAACGAGAGAATCACTGACATGTCAGCTGGTCCTTTTGTGGCAGGGCTGAAATGCAGTGGAAATGTTTTTGGGGGATTCAGTCCATTGGCATGGCAAAGAGGGACTTTGCAATTCATCTGATCACTCTTCATAACATTCTGGAGTATATGCAAATTGCCATCATACAAACTGAGGCAGCAGACTTTGTGAAAATTAATATTTGTGTCATTCTCAAAACCTTTGGCCGTGACTGTAGAGACAATGTTAAATCCAGCTCCCAGATTGCAAATCCTATGGCTTCCACTAGATGTCAACAGTCTTTGTTCAAGGTTTCAGACTTGTTTCTTCCCAAACGAGGAAGAATTCCCACTCGACATCACACATCAATGTCATGAAATTGACTCAAGCTAGCCACAACGGTTAAACTTCAAAATAGAACCGAGTCAAAATTCACCCAAAGCTGAAAAATGGCAAAAGAACGTTGGCTAAACTGGAATACGAGCCCATAGCAGAGCCTCTTTTGACTGGTGTGAAGCTTAGAATTCAATTTCGCCTAAATGTCACAAACATTTACCCATTTTTATTTTACCATTACAATCTGTTCTTCAGACAAAACCGGAAAAAACTACTTGTCTAGAAAATTAACATCCGCACCTCAATGGTGTCAACTGTGCTTATGTCTGAGTAATGAGAAAGTAGGGAAAAAAAAAAAAACTTCTATTCCTGGTCTAGTGATCGATGACAACCGGGCTCGCTGCCCAGATTTACATAATTACAAAAAGGAGATTCTCCTGATTTAAAATGGTGTCCGACTTCAAAAAATCTAAATATACACATTGTGAGGTATTTGACAAAATAGACCAGTGTCATGACGTTGGCCTGTGGGTAAGGTTTATGACCCCCCCCCCCCCCCCCCCCCCCCCCCCCATAAATACCTTTTACCACTTCCCCTCTCTGAGTCTACTGAAGGACTTGAATAGCCTGTGTTAAATATAGAGAGTCTGGGAACATCAAACAAATGTGGAAAGGTACCACATATTTTGTTAATAAAACCAGTTGGAAATATGCTTGGGAACGTAATGAGTATGTATGTCAGTTCGGTTGTCATCTGAGACATTATGACTGATGACAGGACGACATAAACTGTATCTGAGAAAGTATACACCCTCTAGTTATCAGAGTCACATGGAATTGTTATGCAATTGAAATGTTTGATATTGAAAATGTTTGTTAGGAGATGAAATGTAATTTTAGCTTCCGAATGAGAGATTTGGGTTTTCATAAGGAAAGTGCCCTGCTCGATCAGTGGCCAACCCTGTGAAGAGACAGGGGTTATAAACGATGAAACACCTCCCTCCCCCTCTCCACTATATAATCCTTTGACGAAAAGATAACCAGGTGGTTCCAGTACGGGAGGTCTGCAGCCTCTACGTTAGAAGGACACACATGTCAACTAAGCCAACCTCGGCGTGAGCTATGGTATGAACTGGTAAGAACTTTGAGCTTATTCCCTACAGAAGTGCTACTTCCTAGCCGTTGAGTTAGCAGCGGCCGCTGTAACGTGGGCTAGGAAAGGACGGACGACGGATCCAGTCTAACAGACGGACGAAGATACCACCACGTATCCAATTGACCACCAGAGACATTCTTCCGAGTAACAGGAAGATCTGTTGGCCAACCCGGCCAGCATCTACGACCAATCTACCGAAGCGCAGCTCAGAGTAAATATTTATTGCATTTTCCTTTTCCAAATGGGCGGTAATTTAGAATGCATAAGATAATGTATTTACGATAGCATAGCTGCTGTTTCTCTGTTCCTAAATCTTCCCGCTCTTTCATTCAAGCCCAACCCCCTTTCCTTTGTGTAACCAGCCGTCATATCTGTTCCGTCTACCGGGACGTTTTCTGTATGACGACATTGTATTCTGTGTATTTGTAATTCTGTGTGATTAGTTAGGTATTTAGTAAATAAATAATTAAACCCAATTTTGTATTGCTGATTCAACTTATTAGCCAGGGTTCGTGAAGTTAGCCAAGAACTTACAACTTTCATTATGAGACTGAAAATAAGACAAGGGTTAATATTGACTGCTATCGAGGTAAAATATTACTAAGTATTTTAAGAGTTTATTCGGAAGATAACAGCTCTATAAACGTTCTTCCGTGGTGCCCCGACTTTCTAGTTAATTACATTTACATGATTAGCTTAATCAGGTAATATTAATTACAGAGAAATCATTTTATAAGTTAGCATGTCATATCACTTAATCCGGCATAGCCAAAGACACGACACCAGCATGCCTCTCCATAGGAAAACAACTCTGGCATACTTACAGAACCAGACTCAGTGCTGAGCAGGGGCGGAAATCCCGGGGGGGACGGGGGGGACACGACCCCCCCATCCTGGGAAAAATATGATTTGTCCCCCCCAATATATCACTGAAACATAACTATGTAATTTAAATAATATTAATAATACGCAATGAAAGCAATTGTGCTGATTACTTAATAGCGCGTTTTTAAGTTTCAAAAGATTGCGACACCCCCACCCTTTGCCTCACAATGGTTTGATCCACTGCCAGTTCCTTAAGTTGCTAGGTAACAGAGAGGTCGTATCTACTGTCTGAAAGGCACTCAAAGAACGTAACTGACGTGAGGTTAATCCAGTCAATCGCGCACACACACTAGCTGAATATGCAGAGCTAGCGGGCACATATTAACTATTAAGCTAGCTAGTACCTATTTCATTTATGTGGCCTCGTCAAAGATGGAATCAGCATGCAGATGATGTAAGTTAGTGCTTCAAAGTCCCTGTGATAAGGTTAGCGATAAACTGAAGTCCAAACTGAACAGAACTACACTCTCTTCTACCATTGTCTTAAATATATTTAATGGTCTCGTTGCAAAAGCTAAATTGTCGCAAGGGAACTTTTATTTATTTATTTTATTTCAACTTTATTTAACCAGGGTAGCAAAGATTATAGCAAACACCACTGAAACGGAATTGGTGCTCACTAGCTTTGCAAATTCAGCTATTGTTGGAAGCCAGCCAATATGAAACAAACGATTAAAATTACAAAAGGATGCAGCATATGTTGTGTAAATGATGAACTCATACAGCTGTCAACTCTTGTCATTTTAATCCGTTTCACATTTGCTAGCTACCTTTTAGATCGAAGTCCATATAGAATGATAGAAGATAAGATGATAGAAGCCCATCTCCTACTGTAAATAACCTACACACTTTGTGTGTGTAGCCAGCCAGCCAGCCAGGTAGAAAAATGGCAGAAAAAAGAAAAAAGACAGACATCAGAGTATTTTTCAGTACACCAAAACGCAAAGTAAGAACCCTAGTAGCCTAATATCTCAAAGACTAGTTGATAAAAATGTTCATAAGAAAGAAGTAAAATGCTAATAGAAATGTTTCACATTGATGTCATTAGGCAGAGCAGGCAACAGATGGCACACAGACAGCAGAGTTGGGGACAGATATGCAGGGACAGACTGGCAGAGACAGGGAGTCTCAGGTAAGTTTGAGTCTTTGTTTGGCAACATTATGAAAGGTTCTAATTTTTTTAAACTTGTAAAATAGGGACATAATTGGAAAATGCCATAGATACCCCAACTCTCAACTTAAACTGGTGACTGAACTAAGATTTGTTTAAGGCAATGGTATTGCCTTTTTGATTAATTGTGTAGTTTTGGGTACCGGTAGTTAGGAGTACGGCAAACACCTTATTTATTTTCTAGGAGACAGACTGTGAGTCAGTGAGGGTGGTGAAAGGGAAAGAGCCAGGGAGAGAGACTTCAGAGGACAGTGTCACGGCAGGACCAGGTGTCACCCTTGTTGCCAGCAGCACCAGTATAGGGGACAGTGGCACAGCATTGTCCAGTTACCTCAGTGATGGCACAAAACCATATCAGCCACACCCACAATTTATAGAAGCTCAAACTCTTGCCAACAGAGTGTTGACGTTTCAAGAGAGATGGTTTCACGATTTCCCCTGGCTTCATTATAACCCATCAATAAAAGGAGTGTTGTGTTTTCACTGTAGCCAAGGGTTTTCAAGCCAGCCATCTTTTGGCCAAAGAGCAGATGTTGCCTTCATTAGTGCAGGATTTAGGAACTGGAGAAAAGCCATTGAAAAATTCACAGCACATCAAAACTGCCAAACCCACCGCCACTTTGTAACTGTAACAGCACACCAGCTACATCCAATCAGTGCCCAGTTATCCAGCGCGTGGGGTAAACAGCAGGAGGACGCAAGGCATTGCTTGATGAAAATTGTTAGTTCGGTGCGGCATGTAGTAAGACAGGGACAAGCCTTTAGAGGCCACACGGATGACAGTGGGAATTTATACCAGCTTTTGAAACTTAGGGCAGAGAGGATGATCCCATTTTACTGAAGTGGTTATCAGAGCGTACCACAATGTACACAGGCCCTAAAGCACAGAATGAAATTCTGAACATCATGGCCAATACAGTCATTCAAGGCATTGCAGCTGAGATTAGGTCTCTTCCGATTGTACAATTTTCAGTAATTGTTGATGGTACTCAAGATGTCTCTGGTGCTGAACAGGAGAGTGTCTGCCTGCGTTATGTTGAACCTGACCTTGTCCCTCACAAGGAGTTTATTGGGCTATACAGGGTGTCGGAGACAACAGGCGAGGGCATTGCGAAAGTGGCAACTGATGTGTTGTTGAGGCTCAATTTGCCCATGTCTGGCTTACGTGGGCAGAGTTACGATGGTGCCTCAAACATGGCAGGAAAATACACAGGTGCACAGGCAATTGTGAGGAGGCAGCAGCCATTAGCCCTCTATGTGCATTGTGGAGCACACTGTGTAAATCTGATTACACAGGCTGGCTGCACAGCCTCCCCACTGATCCGGGATTCCCTTTCTTGGGTCCATCAGTTAGGTGTCCTCTATGGCCAGTCAGGAAAGTTTAAGAGCATGTTTGAATCAATTGCCACGTCCAAAGATACAAATCTGACCACCCTGAAACCCCTATGTCCAACGAGGTGGACTGTGCGGAATACTGCTATTAGAGCTGTGCTAGGGCAGTATGAGCGGGTACTAAGCAGCCTAGAGGAGATGGCAAAAACTGCATCCAAGACAGCTTCAACTGCCAGTGGCTTATTCGAGCACTTCAGCAAAGGCAAGACTGTGTTGGGCCTCACACTTGCCTTGGCTGTTCTTGGAGAGCTTGAATGTCTAAACATTTCACTGCAGAAGAAAACTCAGACTGTCTCTGGTATGCAGGCTGCAGTCGAGTGTGTGCGGTCATCTCTTAGGGGCAAGAGAAATGACGAAAGCTACCTTGCACTGTATGAGAAAGCAACAACATTGATTGACTCTATTGAATCCATTGAATCCATTGAGACGCACTCAAGACGATTTGCTGGCAAAGCAGTGGATCACTATAGGGCAGAATTTTTTAAAGTGTTGGATGGTGTGGAGGTTCAGTTTGGCGACCGTTTTCACCAGGGCAGTCTAAACGTCCTGCAAAAGTTAGAAAGAGCACTTCTCACGGGGGAGTTGGATGAGTCTCTAGATCAGTACCCAGAGCTGAACATAGATTCTCTTTCAGTGCAGATCCCTCTCTTTCACAACAAATACCCCTGTAGCAGCAGTGGAGAGGCAGCAGAGGTCCTCAGGAGGCTTCCAGTGGAGGTGCGGGGGTTGTTTGACCAAGTTGAGGTGCTGATCAGAATTTTGTTTGTGGTGCCAGTGTCTTCATGTGAGGCTGAGAGGAGTTTCAGTGCACTCCGCAGGTTAAAGACTTGGCTACGGGCTAGCATGGGCCAAGAGAGACTGAACGGCGTAGTTGTCTGTAATGTACATAAAGACAGGCTGGACAGTCTCAAGAGGGAAAATATCTGCCAGCAATTTGTTGGATCCATTGAAACCCGCAAACATATGTTCGGTTCTTTTGTTCAGTGGTGTGTATAGCAGTGAGGGGTACTAGAACCCCTGCATATTTTGAGGCAAGGCAGGCAAGGTTTTGAGCGGTCCTCAGGGACCTCCACCCCCTCTATATTATATGTAAAGTTACTGGAAACCTTGTGGTACTGAATATATTCATTACACTTTTTTATTTCACGGACCCCTTGCAATTACACCAGGGACCCCTAGGGCTCCATGGACCCCTGTTTGAGAACCCCTGGTGTATAGTATGATATTTGTTCTTTTGTTTAGTAGTTTTCAGTTTTTGGTACATGACAGTACACTTACTAATTATTTATTTCATGTTATTTTATTTAAAATTGCATACTTTGTGTGACATACTTGTCAATAGCTGCTGTTTGAAGAGTTGAGACACAGACTGAAGGATATTTTGGTTGATTTATTTGGGTTATTCATTGAAGTAGTTATTTTGCTTTTAGAACTGTACTTATTTTTAGCTTTTTGTTCTTGTAAAGCTATTGTAGTACACTCAGGCCAGTGGCACATATTTAATGACTTTATAAATGTATCAGAAAAAGTACAATTAAAAGGTCAATTCAATACGGAGAACAACTTTGTGATGTTACTCAATGGAGATTATTTTAGACGAGATCACATCATGTTCATTGTATTTACGAAAACTGCACCCATACAGTGTACAGTACCATTGCCACCTACTGGCCTTTCTTGGTATTGCTGGTTGTAAATACAAATACCTGCAGACATACTGGACTGATAAGGAACACTGCTATAACTATTATTAGTAGTAGTATTATGATGATTTAAACATTTGAACAAGTTGGGACAACCCTTCTGTTAACTACTGTACCTATCAATTATCCAGTAGTAGTAATTATGGTTCCTCAATATACATTTAACATATTACAACGTAGGCTATGTGTTACAGCACTACTTTTGGTGTCCCCCTCAGGAATTGCTCTTGAGAAAATGTAATGTAATTGTCCCCTCCAAAGTTGATGTCAGATTTTCGCCCCTGGTGCTGAGCATGACCTCCGTGTTACACTGTCAAAACCGGAGTCCAGAATAGACATGCTTGTTGAAAACTTTAACCTGTGTGATTTGATCTATCAGTTTATTCCAGTTCAGAATAAACAAATAGTTATTGTATTTTAACAGCAACAGTTCCAACTTAGTTTTTTTACAACAATACTTTCTACAGTAACATGTACTGTAGGCCTGATCATTTTTCATCTGTACTGTTACTTAGGGTTGCACTATCAAAAACTGAGCCTGTGTGTGTGTGTTCTGTTATACATCTGTGTGATGTGATCAATCACTTTATTCCAGAACAGAATGAAAATAATTTATTGTATTTTAACAGCAACAGTTCCAACCAGGACAGATATGTACGAGTGTTTTTAATGGGGAAAAATAAACATGAATAGCTATTTATATGGGTATTTATTTTAATTCGTTGTTGTCTATATTGCATTTGTTTTAGGCATACGGGTAATGAAATGTACCAATATCTACACATAGTTGCATATTTTCATAAGCTTGGGTCCCAGAAAAACATAGTTTTTGCATTTGGGTCCCAGGCTGAAAAAGTTTAAGAACCCCTGCAAAATATGGATGGTATGGCCATACTTGTCTGGAACACATCCATCTGTGTCATGTCTACTCCCGCTTTCCCTCTCCAGCGTTCGACATCGCCGGTTTACTAATCACTGGCTCTGACAACCACACCTGGCACAATCGTTATGCGCACCTGCGCCTCATCATGAGAAAGACATGGACTTCATCATTTCGCTGAATACCTCCCCTATACCTGTAACTCCCTTAGTTCCATTACCCAGGCAGTATTGGTTATATGTTTAATGTCCAGACGCTACTCTTGGTTTTTGTATCGTTTCCTGTATTCATAAACTCACCCCCTGCACCTACTTCTCCACTCCCAGCTTTTCCGTTACAAACCGTTTTATATCGTCATGACAAAGTATAGATTTAGTGTAGATGTGCTCAATCTAAACAGTTAACCACATTCTTAAAACCTCTTCAGCGTCTGATCCCGTTAGCGGGATCAAAATCCAGCGAAAAATCATATCGCCAATTAGCATTAAAAAAAAATCATAATTAAAAATAAAAAAAATTAATATATATATTTTTTTTATAGATACACCTCTCCTGAATCGACCCACGTCGTCCGATTTCAAAAAGGTTTTACAGGAAAAGCAAATCATTAGATTATGTTAGATGAGTCCATCGTAAAAAGCAGCAACATAGCCATTTTCCGACCAACCACTTGCATCACAAATAACCAAAAAACAGCTAAATGCAGCACTAACCTTTTACAAACTTCATCAGATGACACACCTAGGACATCATGTTATACAATGCATGCATTCTTTTGTTCAATAAAGGTCATATTTATATATAAAAACAGCATTTTACATCGGCGCGTAACGTTGACTGACTATTTTCCCCTCAAATGCGTCCCGGGAAACAATGCTACAATTCCCTAAATTACTATCCGATAACGATTTTTTAAATTTATATTGTCAATCTAACATTTATAGATGAATATCTCTTGAGAACACCTGTCATACCAGATTTTAAATTAACTTTACTGGGTAATCACACTTTGCGATAAAAGGAGATGCGATACTCAGAAAATGAGCTAATATACAGAGCTCGGCGCCACCCTGGAACAATCGCATGTCACATCTCATCTTGTATAATATTGTCAATAATCGCCTACCTTTAGTTGTCTTCATCAGAAAGCACTTCCAGGAATCCCAGGTCCACAACAGATGTATTTTCGGTCGAAAAAGTCCTTCCTTCACGTTCCATTAGCCTGCTGTTGGTAGCGCGTCCTAGGGCTCTCTCCAAATTCTCCGACATGCGCAGCCTGAAGTTTCGGATAAAATGAGATTTTCCCGCCTGTAGGTTCGTTCAAACATGTCAAACGTTGTAAAACATTAATCTTCAGGGCCTGTAACACCAAGAGAGCCAATAAGATTCGAGGGGGATGATTTCATTGTGTTTCAAACCGTTTCCAAAGGTGGGGGTAGACATGGCCGCCGGCGTCATAATGGTGATGGCCCATCCCCTGTGACCAATTTCCAATGCGTGTCATTCACTGAGTTTCGACTGTATAAGGCTCAAACCACTGTGAAAAGACTGGCGACATCTAGTGGAAGCAATAGGAAGTGCTCACTGAACCATTGTTAACGGTGTGATTAATAGGGAAAGATGAGAAGTCGAGTCCACAATTCAGAATTCCACTTCCTGTTTCAATTGGTCTCGGGGTTTTGACTGCCATTTGAGTTCTGTTATACTCACAGACACCATTCAAACAGTTTTAGAAACTTTAGGGTGTTTTCTATCCATATATAATAAGCATATGCATGCCCTAGCTTCTGAGTTTGATTAGTAGGCCGTTGAAAATGGGAACGATTTTTTTTCAAAATGCACTGTGGCGCCCCCTATCCTAGGGTATCCTCAAGAGGATTATTATATTGAAGCATCTCAAGACATCAGTCAGGAAGTTAAAGCTTGGTCGCAAATGGGTCTTCCAAATGGACAATGACCCCAAGCATACTTCCAAAATTGTGGCAAAATGGCTTAAGGACAACAAAGTCAAGCTATTGGAGTGGCAATCACAAAGCTCTTACCTCAATCCTATAGAAAATGTGTCGGCAGAACTGAAAAAGCGTCTGCGAGCAAGGAGGCCTACAATCCTGACTCAGTTACACCAGCTCTGTCCCAACTTATTGTGGCAATCTTGTGGAAGGCTACCCAAAACTTTTGACCCAAGTTAAACAATTTAAAGGCAATGCTACCGAATATGAATTGAGTGAATGTAAACCTCTGACCCACTGGGAATGTGATGAAAGAAATAAAAGCTGAAATAAATCATTCTTTCTACTATTATTCTGACATTTTACATTCTTAAAATAAAGTGGTGATCCTAACTGACCTAAAACAGGGAATTTTTACTAGGATTAAATGTCAGGAATTGTGAAAAACTGAGTTTAAATGTTAAATGTATTTGGCTAAGGTGTATGTAAACTTCCGACTTTAACTGTACATTTAGTAAACATTTCCTGATGGTGATTTCCACCTGCAGTATATCCCTCCAAGGTAAATAATGATGAGAGCAGCAGGTGAGTCACCAGGTAGGCCAAACACAGCCATGAGTGCAGCCAAAACCTAACATTCAGATTCAGATCAACTTTATTATCCCACTAGGGGGAAATTAATTTGGTCATGTGCTTAACAAGATGGTACAAACAAACATGAAAACACAGAAATGACACAATAGAATTCATTATAGCTACATATTTACAGGGAAAGTGCAATATGCTGTATACTCAATGAACCAACAGACTATCTATTATACATCTGCTCCTGGGAAGGACTTGCTGGACCCCTCCACACTCCCAGGAAAACCAGGTACCCAGACTTACCAGACATTTTCTATAATGTTGTAACGGTCTATAGCAGCATCACAGACTGTCAAACTCAACCTTTCTTGTCCGGTGGGAACCCCACTTTGAATCCAGTTCATGAACTGTGATTTACATTTTCAATTTCACATTTATTCACACTTAGGAATCCAGTCAACGGTCAGAGAGAGAAGATCCATCTGCCTTCAATTGAGAACAGTCAGAAGTGTCCATCATGTGCCAGAGCAACAGCAGAGCATCCTAAAATCATCCCTAAATCTGCCCCCTCCCTCCAGTCTAAGATGACGTCCTTCTCATGTTGCCTGCTTATTGAATGGATGATAATGAATGTAACCCTTCCAATTGCCATTAATAAAATCATATGCCCATTGGTAATAACACGTCTAAACAAAACATTGAAATAAACATTTGTTTAGTGTTGGAGAGGTAAAACAAACAGCTTGTGTAAAAATAAAACTATACTTTTAATGAGTTAAGTGAAAGTTAATGAATGTTTCTTGCATGTAACTGAAGCCTGCAGGTTAATGGCTCCACAAAAGGAAATGGCAGGTTTAGCCTGCTTGGACCCAGGAGCAGCTAGAGAGGGACATCAGAACAAGTCTAACTTCACCAGTACCACCATGGCTGAGAACACAGGGTGGAAGGTACCATGGTACATGACCCTACTACATGAGAAGGTTCATCATTGTATACAGATTGGTGTGGCCCAGTCTGAAAACCTCCCTGTAGACACTTTAAATGGCCCCTAGTAGATGTAGAAGGATCTGATGGTTGTTAGCACTATGGTTGGCTCAGTGAGGTGGAAACCATATTGGAGGTTGGTAGTGACTGTAGTTGTAAGGACAGGTTGATCCAGCTACAGGCCATGTCCAGGAAGGTAGTGAAGCATTGGTTGGTCCAGCTACAAGCCATGTCCAGGAAGGTAGTGAAGGACAGGTTGGTCCAGCTACAGTCCAGGAAGGTATGAACATGCATAGAGTGTGTAGATTTGGATATTAGGCTACATGTGTGAACTGTGGATTTTTGAACTGTGAAATATTTAGAAAACTTCAGGTGTGAATTATTTGGCTTACTTGGTTTGCACTTCTGGGACTACGGGTTCCATTGGGCCTGACAAGCTAAATGTATTTTTTATTTATTTCACCTTTATTTAACCATGTAGGCTAGTTGAGAACAAGTTCTCATTTACAACTGTGACCTGGCCAAGATAAAGCAAAGCTGTGTGACACAGACAACAACACAGTGTTACACATGGAATAAAATTGAATAAACAATAAACAAGTTAATAACACAATAAACAAGTCAATGACAGTAGAAAAAGAAAGTCTATATACAGTGTGTGCAAAAGGCATGAGGAGGTAGGCAATAAATAGGCCATAGTAGCGGAGAATTACAATTTAGCAGATTAACACGAGGTATAACTGAGCAGATGATGATGTGCAAGTAGAGATACTGGTGTGCAAATTAGCAGAAAAGTAAATAAAAACAGTATGGGGATGAGGTAGGTAGATTGGGTGGGATATTTACAGATGGGCTATGTACAGCTACAGTGATCAGTTAGCAGCTCAGATAGCTGATGTTTAAAGTTGGTGAGGGAAATATAAGTCTCCAGTTTCAGCGATTTTTGCAATTCGTCCCAGTCACTGGCAGCAGAGAACTGGAAGGAAAGGCGGCCAAATGAGGTGTTGGCTTTGGGGATGATCAGTGAGATATACCTGCTGGATCGTGTGCTACGGGTGGGTGTTGTTATCGTGACCAGTGAACTGAGATAAGGCGGAGCTTTACCTAGCATAGATTTACAGATGACCTGGAGCCAGTGGGTCTGGCAATGAATATGTAGCGAGGGCCAGCCGACTAGAGCATACAGGTCACAGTGGTGGGTGGTATAAGGTGATTTGGTAACAAAACGGATGGCACTGTGATAGACTGCATCCAGTTTGCTGAGTAGAGTATTGGAAGCTATTTTGTAGATTTACATTTACATTTTAGTCATTTAGCAGACGCTCTTATCCAGAGCGACTTACAGTAGTGAGTACATACATTTCATTTTCATTTCATGCATTTAATTTTTTTTTTTGTAGATGACATCGCTGAAGTCGAGGATCGGTAGGATAGTCAGTTATACTAAGGTAAGTTTGGCGGCGTCAGTGAAGGATGCTTTGTTGTGAAATAGAAAGCCAATTCAAGATTGGATTTTGGATTGGATTTTGGATTGGAGATGTTTAATATGAGTCTGGAAGGAGAGTTTAAAGTCTTTCCAGACACCTAGGTATTTGTAGTTGTCCATGTAACCGATGTGAAATGGCTAGTTAGTTAGCGGTGGTGCGCGCTAATAGGGTTTCAATCAGTGACGTCACTCGCTCTGAGACTTGAAGTAGGGTTTCCCCTTGTGTTGCAAGAGCCGCGGCTTTTGTGGCGCGATGGGTAACTATTCTTCTTGGGGTGTCAGTTGTTGATGTGTGCAAGGGTCCCTGGTTGGAGCCCGGGTTGGGGCGAAGAGAGGGACGGAACCTACACAGTTACATTGATGCTGTTTACCGGATCATTGGTTGCTGTGGAAAAGGAGGAGTTCAAAGGGGGGGTGAGTGTAACCGATGTGAAATGGCTAGTTAGTCAGCGGTGGTGCGCGCTAATAGCGTTTTAATCAGTGACGTCACTCGCTCTGAGACTTGAAGTAAGGTTTCCCCTTGCGTTGCAAGGGCCGCGGCTTTTGTGGCGCGATGGGTAACGATGCTTCGCGGGGTGTCAGTTGTTGATGTGTGCAAGGGTCCCTGGTTCGAGCCCAGGTTGGGGCAAAGAGAGGGACGGAACCTACACAGTTACATCCACATATTCTAGGTCAGAACCGTCCAGGGTGGTGATGCTAGTCGGGCGGGCGGGTGCGGGCAGCGACCGGTTGAAAAGCATGCATTTGGTTTTACTAGCGTTTAAGAGCAGTTGGAGGCCACGGAAGGAGTGTTGTATAGCATTGAAGCTCGTTTGGAGGTTAGTTAGCACAGTGTCCAAGGAAGGGCCAGAAGTAATCAGAATGGTGTCGTCTGCGTAGAGGTGGATCAGGGAATCACCCGCAGCAAGAGCGACATCATTGATATATACAGAGAAAAGAGTCGGCCCGAGAATTGAACCCTGTGGTACCCCCATAGAGACTGCCAGAGGTCCGGACAACAGGCCCTCCGATTTGACACACTGAACTCTATCTGCAAAGTAGTTGGTGAACCAGGCGAGGCAGTCAGAGAAACCAAGGCTATTTAGTCTGCCGATAAGAATACGGTGATTAACAGAGTCGAAAGCCTTGGCCAGGTCAATGAAGATGGCTGCACAGTACTGTCTTTTATCGATGGCGGTTATGATATCGTTTAGTACCTTGAGCGTGGCTGATGTGCACCCGTGACCGGTTCGGAAACCGGATTGCACAGCGGAGAAGGTACGGTGGGATTCGAAATGGTCAGTGATCTGTTTATTAACTTGGCTTTCGAAGACTTTAGAGAGGCAGGGCAGGATAGATATACAGTGAGGGAACAAAGTATTTGATCCCCTGCTGATTTTGTACGTTGGCCCACTGACAAAGAAATGATCAGTCTATAATTTTAATGGTAGGTTTATTTGAACAGTGAGAGACAGAATAACAACAAAAAAATCCAGAAAAACGCATGTTATTATTCTGTCTCTCACTGTTCAAATAAACCTACCATTAAAATTATAGACTGATCATTTTTTTGTCAGTGGGCTAACGTACAGAATCAGCAGGGGATCAAATACTTTTTTCCCTCACTGTAGGTCTATAGCAGTTTGGGTCTAGAGTGTCACCCCCTTTGAAGAGGGGGATGAGGTCAGAAGCTTTCCAATTTTTAGGGATCTCAGACGATACAAAAGAGAGGTTGAACAGGCTGGTAATAAGGGTTGCAACAATGGTGGCAGATAGTTTTAGAAAGAGAGGGTCTAGATTGTCTAGCCCAGCTGATTTGTACAGGTCCAGGTTTTGCAGCTCTTTCAGAACATCTGCTATCTGAATTTGGGTGAAGGAGAAGCTGGGGAGGCTCGAGCGAGTAGCTGCGGAGGGGGGGCGGAGCTGTTGGCCAGGGTTGGAGTAGCCAGGAGGAAGGCATGGCCAGCCGTAGAGAAATGCTTATTGAAATTTTCAATTATCAAGGATTTATCGGTGGTGACCATGTTACCTAGTCTCAGTGCAGTGGGCAGCTGGGAGGAGGTGCTATTGTTCTACATGGACTTTACAGTGTCCCAAAACTTTTTGGAGTTAGAGCTACAGGATGCAAATTTCTGCTTGAAAAAGCTAGCCTTTGCTTTCCTGACTGACTGCGTGTATTGGTTCCTGACTTCCCTGAACAGTTGCATATCGCGGGGGCTATTCGATGCTATTGCAGTCTGCCACAGAATGTTTTTGTGCTGGTCAAGGGCAGTCAGCTCTGGAGTGAACCAAGGCCTATATCTGTTCTTAGTTCTGCATTTTTTGAAAGGGGCATGTTTATCTAAGATGGTGAGGAAATTACTTTTAAAGAATGACCAGGCATCCTCGACTGACGGGATGAGGTCAATATCCCTCCAGAATACCCGGGCCAGGTCGATTAGAAAGGACTGCTCGCAGAAGTGTTTTAGGGAGCATTTGACAGTGATGAGGGGTGGTCGTTTGACAACGGACCCATAGCGGATACAGGCAATGAGGCAGTGATCGCTGAGATCCTGATTGAAAACAGCAGAGGTGTATTTGGAGGGCAAGTTGGTCAGGATAATGTCTATGAGGGTGCACATGTTTACGGATTTAGGGTTGTACCTGGTGGGTTCCTTGATTATTTGTGTGAGATTGAGGGCATCTAGCTTAGATTGTAGGACTGCCAGGGTGTTAATCATATCCCAGTTTAGGTCACCTAACAGAACGAACTCTGAAGCTAGATGGGGGGCGATCAATTCACATATGGTGTCCAGGGCACAGCTGGGAGCGGAGGGGGGTCGACAACAGGCGGCAACAGTGAGAGACTTATTTCTGGAGAGATTCATTTTAAAAATGAGAAGTTCCAACTGTTTGGGTATAGACCTGGAAAGTATGACAGAACTTTGCAGGCTATCTCTGCAGTAGATTGCAACTCCTCCCCCATTGGCAGTTCTATCTTGACGGAAAATCTTGTAGTTGGGTATGGAAATCTCAGAATTTTTGGTGGCCTTCCTAAGCCAGGATTCAGATACGGCAAGGACATCAGGTTTGGCAGAGTGTGCTAAAGCAGTGAGTAAAACAAACTTAGGGAGGAGGCTTCTGATGTTAACATGCATGAAACCAAGGCTTTTTCGATCACAGAAGTCAACAAATGAGGGTGACTGGGGACACGCAGGGCCTGGGTTTACCTACACATCACCAGAGGAACAGAGGAGGAGTAGGATGAGGATACGGCTAAAGGCTATCAAAACTGATTGTCTAGAGCGTTGGGGACAAAGAATAAAAAGAGCAGATTTCTGGGCGTGGTAGAATAGATTCAGGGCATAATGTGCAGACAGGGGTATGGTGGGGTGTGGGTACAGCGGAGGTAAGCCCAGGCACTGAGTGATAATAAGAGAGGTTGCATCTCTGGACATACTGGTTATAATGGGTGAGGTCACCGCATGTGTGGGAGGTGGGACAAAGGAGGTATCAGAGGTATGAGTGGAACTAGGGGCTCCATTGTAAACTAAAACAATGATAACTAACCTAAACAAAGGTTTTCAAGGGATATTGACATTTGAGAGAGACATAAAGCAAGGCATAAAGCAGTCACAGGTGTTGATTGGGAGAGCTAGCTTAGACAACAACGGGTAAGACAACAACAGCTAATCAGCTAAAACAACAACAACAAGTAAAATGGCAATGAATGGGCAGAGAGGGTCGGTTAACTACACACAGAGCCTGAGTTCGTGGCTGGGGCCGACAGATAGTAGAAGCGTCTGCTCCGACGTCCGACGGAGGCCGGTTGAAGGCACAGCGGATGCAGTATTCATCGGAAGACCAGTCGTGGTGGTGTGGCGGGGTGCCGTGTCGACAAAGGATCCAAGCCAGATGACGAAAGAGGTATTGTAGTTGTAATGATTTAGTTTGCTAGCCGGGAGATGCGCCTGGCTCACGGCTAACTGTTGCTAGCTTCGGGGCAGGGGCATTAGCCACTATAGCCACTCGGTAGCAGCGGTGATCCGGTGCCAAGGTCCAGAGCTTACAGCAAGGATCCGGTGGAGTAGTGGATTCTAGCCGTGTTTGGGTGGAGTCCGGGTGAACAGCTGAGTAGGCCGGGAGGTGGGCCTGGCCTGGCTCATGGATAGCTTCAGTACTGGGTCACTCGGTGGCAGCTAGCTAGCTGTGAAGATCAGGAGTAATGGTCCTGGGATTACGGCAGGAATACGGCGTTGTAGTGGAGAGACAGTCCGATACTGGTAGGCTGGCGAGTATTATCCAGGCTAAAAAAGGGATGGTATCTGTGCAGAAGCTAACAATGACTAAATAGCTAACAATGACAAAATAGCTTGTAGCTAATTAGCTGGTTAGCTGCTGATAGCTAGGTGGTTCTGGCTATAAGGTCTAACAATGACTAAATAGCTAACAATGACAAAATATCTTGTTGCTAATTAGCTGGTTAGCTGCTGATGGCTAGGTGGTTCTGGCTATAAGGTCTAAAAATAAAAAATTATAGCAGTTCCGTATCACATTGGGTGAGGCAGGTTACCGGAAGGTATAGTTGAGTTAAAATGGAAAAGAGATTGAAAATAAAATTGAAATATATACAAAAAAGGACGAAAAATACAAAAGTACACGAGAGGACGAACAAAACACATCTGCACTGCTACGCCATCTTGGACTAAATCAAGGACACCTCAACTATTTAATGTGGCTGTAGAATTTTGGAGGCTCAGAATCCCTGCTTCCCCAGGAACAGTAGCTACTGGGGATCATAATAAACGTGTCTTCAATGAGAGATCCTGAAAGTGGTTGAGTCAAGTGAAGCGAGTCATAACAATCTTCCAACTGATCCTTTATTCTGACTGATGCCACAGAACGCTTGCTACAGCTCCAATCATATTATTTTCCAGAACCACAAGAGGATTGTCACAAATATAATCATATTATCAGTTGACTTTGTCCATGTCTTTATCACCATGTCAGCATGTGCTGGAATATAATATATCTGTTTTGGTGAGTCTGCACGCTAGTGAGTCCATTGTAGCAAAATACATGTTTATTATTTAGAAAGAGCATGCATCCGGTCACTGGCTAGGTTGTACTGACCTCTAGTGTCAGTAACATTAAGAGATATTAACTAAGACTAAACAGGAAGCAGCTGAGTTCAATGTAAAAGAAAGGGTTTAGATAATGTATCAAATTTTTTGAGACATTTTAGCAGACGCTCTTATCCAGAGCAACCTACAGTAGTAAACGCATACATTTCATACATTTTTTTCCGTACTGGTCCCCCGTGAGAATTGAACCCACAACCCTGGCGTTGCAAACACCATGCTCTACCAACTGAGCCACACAGGCTCTCCAGCAACCTAGGGCTTACATACAGTCATGGGATAGGTTGGGATAGGTTGTACTGCCCTCAAGTGGCAGTAACATTAACAGATATGAACTAAGTCTAACGTCAATCCAGTATTACAGTTTTTCTCAATTGCTAAAACACTAAAACCCATTGGCTGAACAAAGTTCTCAGTTGCCTGGACTCATTTAGCTAATTATACAGTCTGTTGTCAATGCCTTAAAACATTTCACATGGTAAAACACAATTTGCAGATCTCACTTAGACTTTTCAGCAAAACTCTAAACACATTCTCATTCTAAAAACACATTCTGCACTCTAATGCACATGTCATCCATACTGGTAAACACAAGTGGCAACAATCAAATACAAACAGAGAACACATGTCATTGATTGAACACAACCACTCAAAATTGATTTAACCTGTTTCAAATGATGCGACACAACCAATATAAGCCAGTTCAGAGAGCAAACAGGTTGTTGAAGGTGGGAAGGAGAAAGTCTGAGAATGGATAGAAGAAACCATGTGAGAGGACGAGGGCGAGTGCGTATGCGAGGTGGGCAACGAGGAGGAGGAGGGCAAGAAAGAGGAAGAGGAGGACGAAGAGGAAGAGGAAGACAGAGAAGAGAACAGGTACAGTATACTACTGTATTTTTGTAATTGCAAATTTACTGTACTACACTATATGCAGCTGTTTCAATAGACATTTGTAAAGTTAATCACTGTATGTATTGTACTGCATGAAGATGTTTTGTAACTGCACAACTACTTTTTGTAGAATTGCAAGGCTGCCACGTGCAGGTGGAAGGACAGCTATATTCACTCGGGAGCAAGAGGCCGTTATAGTTGGCATGGTCCTTCAAGATAATGCACTATGACTCAGAGAAATCCAGGAACGAGTGATACATACAAGACAACACACACTTCCAGGGAATCGACAGTGTGAGCATTTCCACAATTGACTGTGTCCTCCATCGTAACAGGATGCGAATGAAACAAGTATACAGAGTACCTTTTGAGCGCAACTCACCAAGGGTGAAAGAACTGCGAGCTCATTATGTGCAAGTAAGTGTACATTCAGAAACATTTACTGTAATCCAGATTGTCTACAGTACTAACACATACTATGTGAATGACATTACTCTTCAGTACATACAATGTATGTGAATCAGAAGTGCATACAGTAGGCCTAATTGTACTCTACAGTATAGCACTGTCTCTGTATGACTTACAAAATCCTACATACAGTATATTGTACTTCTACACAGACAATATTTGACTTGGAATCCTTGGACAGACCCCATGAGTTCATCTTTGTCGATGAAGCAGGCGTCAATCTAACAAAGAGGAGAAGGAGAGGCCGAAACATGATTGGACAGCGGGCCATTGTTGAAGTCCCTGGTCAACAAGGTGGCAATGTCACAATCTGTGCTGCTATCAGCAACCATGGTGTTCTACATCACCATGTTACACTCGGGCCATATAACACCCAGCACCTTCTAACATTTATTGCCAATCTAAGATATATTTTATTTGAGCAGCAGGTTCAAGAGCAGCAGGGTCAAGAGCTAAATGAGAATCCCATTACCAGCTATGTGATAGTGTGGGACAATGTCAGTTTCAGTTTTTGTCCCTTTTAGTATTGTATACTGTAGTACAGTGCATTGTAGGCTGTATACTGTACAATGGACAAATTGTATGGCCCTGAACATTGTGCTTTCCATTTATTAACAGTACTGACTGCTCAATAGATTTTGACTGGTTGCAGGTTCATATCAACAAAGAACAAGAATTACATTCTCACAGAGACAAAGGACAAGTTTGTGAGATGCAGGGTACAGTACTGTAAAAATAGGGGTACAAGGAGGAGGAAGAACAAAAAACTAAATTGAAAAGAGCAAAGCAGAGTAGTAATTTCTGATCAATTTTGAGCTACTATGATAGAACATGTTTTCGTTCATCAAAAGATAATGACGGAAAAATATTAATATTTTTTTTGATTCAAAATGTACTTCTCCCTGAGAATTGTATGTTTTGAACAATGTGTTTTCTATTTTTCGGTGTATTGTTTACTGACTGCTTGAGAGTGTATATCATTTTGACCACTTTGTTTATGATTTGAGAGCAGTGTTATGTAAATAGTGCCTGAAGATGAGGTTTTGTGTTTAATGTTTTCAGGAAATGGAGCAAGGTTTCAGAAATTGTGTTTTAGCAATTGAGAAAAACTGTAATACAAGGTATTAGTCATTGATCAACTGAGTCTGTGATTCTCCAGGTTGTAGTCCAGCTGCAGGAGGAAGTGTCCCAGAGGAAACAGGAAGCAGCTGAGGTTAAAGGTTAGACGAAGCAGGTCAGCCGGACACGGAAGGTAGAGAGAGAAGCCCAGAGGAGCCTGAAGAGAGAGGCCCAAGTCTGCCAGGAGACCACTGACTCTCTGAACCTGCAGAGCAACAACAGCCTAGTGGCCCTGGAGTAGATACAGACCAGGGTATGACTGACCTCTCTCCTCATTCATAGTAATCTGGAGTAGATACAGACCAGGGTATGACTGACCTCTCTCCTCATTTATAGTCATCTGGAGTAGATACAGACCAGGGTATGACTGACCTCTCTCCTCATTCATAGTCATCTGGAGTAGATACAGACCAGGGTATGACTGACCTCTCTCCTCATTCATAGTAATCTGGAGTAAATACAGACCAGGGTATGACTGACCTCTCCTCATTCATAGTAATCTGGAGTAGATACAGACCAGGGTATGACTGACCTCTCTCCTCATTCATAGTAATCTGGAGTACAGACCAGGGTATGACGGACCTCTCCTCATTCATGGTAATCTGGAGTACAGACCAGGATATGACTGACCTCTCTCCTCATTCATAGTAATCTGGAGTAGATACAGACCAGGGTATGACTGACCTCTCTCCTCATTTATAGTAATCTGGAGTAGATACAGACCAGGGTATGACTGACCTCTCTCCTCATTTATAGTCATCTGGAGTAGATACAGACCAGGGTATGACTGACCTCTCCTCATTCATAGTAATCTGGAGTAGATACAGACCAGGGTATGACTGACCTCTCTCCTCATTTATAGTCATCTGGAGTAGATACAGACCAGGGTATGACTGACCTCTCTCCTCATTTATAGTAATCTGGAGTAGATACAGACCAGGGTATGACTGACCTCTCCTCATTCATAGTAATCTGGAGTAGATACAGACCAGGGTATGACTGACCTCTCCTCATTCATAGTAATCTGGAGTAGATACAGACCAGGGTATGACTGACCTCTCTCATTCATTGTCATCTGCATCATGCTGTCACTGTATGGAGTGATGTAGTCACCAATGATGTAGTCACCAATGATGTATTGACCAATGATGTAGCGACCAATGATGTAGCGACCAGTGATGTAGTGACCAATGACGTAGATATACAAATAACAGAAAGACCTGGACACTGTATATGCTCCTTACTACCACATTTAATGACAACACTTCTATACTGTTTTTATCTAGACTTTATTAGCCCAGCACTTACTGTATTTTTTTAAGGATGTGCGTATGATCACAAACATTTCTATAGCAATCATGCAAGGCATTAATTGTAAGGCATACTTAATGAAGGATTTATAAAGAAAATAAGTATACTAACTATTAATAATAGGTTTATTGTTTATTAAGTCATAATTAAACCTGGTTTCATGTCTTCCAGCATGAGAGGCTGAGACTGAAGATCATCCTGGCTGTGTTTTCTCCTCCTGGAGTCTAACAACCAGACTGAAGTCAGTGATCAGGCTCTTCTCCCCCCATGCAGGTACCTCTAGGGATAGTTTGATTGAAATTTGATAAATCTTCATCCAGGTCAACGTTTTGTACCCCACGGATAACAGATTGCCAAACAGGTTAAACACGTTAAACACGTGAGTCAACTCGATACTAGGTAACTGGATACTACCCATGTCATCACCCCAAAAAAAAAAAAATACATGTTTTGTCATTTTCTGACTTCGAAGGTGTACAACCTGGTAAAAATAAAGGTTGAATAAGCAAAATGATCACGGCTCAGGATAAGACCCAAATGCAGACAGTGCACACTGGCCTATCCCATCTGGACAAGAGGAATACCATTGTAAGAAAGCTGTTCATTGACTACAGCTCAGCATTCAACACCTTAGCACCCTCCAAGCTGGAGGCCTTGGGACTCAACCCCGCCCTGTGCAATTGGGTCTTGGACTTTCTGACGAGCCGCCCCCAGGTGGTGACGGTAGGAAACAACATGTCCACTTCGCTGACCCTCAACACTGGGGCCCCACAAGGGTGTGTGCTCAGCCCCCTCCTGTACTCCCTGTTCACCCACAACTGCTTGGCCATGCACGCCTCCAACTCAATCATCAAGTTTGCAGATGACACAACAGTAGCGGGCTTGATTACCAACATCGATGAGACAGCATACAGGGAGGATGTGAGGGCACTCAGAGTGTGGTGTCAGGAAAAAAGCCTCTCACTCAACGTCAACAAAACAAAGGGGATGATCGTGGAGCACCCCCCTATCCACATCGAAGGGACAGCAGTGGATAAGGTGGAAAGTTTTAAGTTCCTCGGCGTTCAAATCACAGACAAATTGAAATGGTCCACCCACACAGACAGTGCTGTGAAGAAGGCGCAACAGTGCCTCTTCAACCTCAGGAGGCTTGTCACCCAAAACCCTGACAAACTTTTACCGATGCATATTCGAGAGCATCTTGTCAGGCTGTATCACTGCCTTGGATTGGCAACTGCACCGCCCTCAACCGCAAGGCTCTCCAGAGGGTGGTGCGGTCTGCACAACGCATCACCGGGGGAAAACTACCTGCCCTCTATGACACTTACAGCACCTGATGTCACAGGAAGGCCAAAAAGATCATCAAGGACAACAACCACCCGAGCCACTGGCTGTTCACACTGCTACCATCCAGAATGCGAGGTCTGTACAGGTACATCAAAGCTGGGACCGAGACTGAAAAACAGCTTCTATCTCAAGGCCATCAGACTGCTGAACGGCAATCACTAACTCAGAGAGGCTGCTGCCTACATTGAGGCCCAATCACTGGCCACTTTAATAAATGTATCACTAGTTACTTTAAATAGTGCCACTTTAAATAATTCCACTTTAATAATGTTACATATCTTACATTACTCATATCATATGTATATACTGTATTTTATACCATCTATCGCACCTTGCCTATGCCGCTCGGACATCGCTCATCTATATATTTAAATGTGCATATTCTCATCCACCCCTTTAGATTTGTGTGCATTAGGTAGTTCATGGGGAGTTGTTAGATTACTTGTTAGATATTACTGCACTGTCGGAAGTAGAAGCACAAGCATTTCGCTACACTCGCATTAACATCTGCTAACCATATGTATATGACCAATAAAATGTGATTTGATTTTTGAATAACAGGTCTTTATTATATAAACGGGGCAGTCAACCAGGTACTGGAATCCCCTGTCCCGTGGCCAAACCTTCAGGAGGCGCCTCAACGTGTACGCTGGTTGGGACGGGGAAAAGGGGTGGGCCTGGAAACAGCAGACAAAGGGCTGTGAGACATAGGTTTAATCCTAGACACATGAAAAGTGGGATGTATACAGAGGGTAAGTGGCAACAGAAGACAAACAGCAGAGTTTCTAAGAATCTTGGAGATGGGGGAAAGGGCCGATAAAACGAGGTGAAAGTTTGCGGGATTCCACCCGGAGGTGCAGATCCCGAGTAGACTGCCATACCTTCTGCCCGAGACGATTAGCGGAGCTGGGGTCCGGTCGCAGTCCGCCTGTCGTCTATACCTGGAGGTGGTCTTGAGAAGAGCCGACCGGGCTCTCTTCCATGTACAGCAACATCGGCGGACGGACATCTAGGCCGAGGGTATGCTGAACTTTTCCTGCTCCGGGAAGAGCAGGGGCTGATATCCAGGCCTCCCGAGTGGTGCAGTGGTCTAATGCACTGCATCACAGTGCTAGCTGTGCCACTAGAGATCCTGGTTTGAGTCCAGGCACTGTTGCAACTGGCTGCAACCGGGAGACCCATGGGGCGGTGCACAATAGGCCCAGCATCGTCTGGGTTAGGGGAGGGTTTGGCCCGCAGGGATGTTCTTGTCCCGTCATGCACTAGCGACTCTTGTGATGGGCTGGGGGCAGTGGATGCTGACATCGTCACCAGGTGTATGGTGTTACCTCTGACACATTGGTGTGGCTGGGTTAAGTGGGCATTGTGTCAAGAAGCAGTATGGTTTGTCTGGGTTGTGTTTCAGAGGACACAAGTCTCTTTGCCTCTTCCGAGTCTGTACGAGAGTTGCAGCAATGCGACAAGACTGTAATTACCAATTGAATAAGAAATTGAGGAGTACATTTTTTTTTAAAGGCGAGAGACCAGTGGCTGAGCAGGGGATGGTGTTGTGGGCGTACTCTACCCACACAAGTTGCTGGCTCCAGTTGGTGGAGTTGGCGGAGACAAGGCAGCAAAGAGTTGGCTCGCTCCGACTGCCCGTTAGACTGGGATGTGGAACCCGGAGGACAGGCTGGCCGATGACCCAATGAGCTTGCAGAACGCCTTCCAGAACCAGGATGAAAACTGAGGACCCCAGTCGGAGACCATGTTCTCCGGAAGACCATGGATCCGGAAGACGTGTTGCATCATGAGCTGGGCCATCTCCTTGGTTGAGGGTAGCTTGGGGAGAGGAATGAAATTGGCAGCTTTGGAAAACCGGTCTACCACTGTAAGGATAACAGTGTTGCCATCAGACGGGGGAGACCAGTGACGAAGTCCAGGGATATATGTGCCCAGGGACGGTGAGGGACAGGAAGTGGTAGGGGTCAGTATTTTGAAGTTTGGATGACAAACATGCCCAAAGTAAACTGCCTGTTACTCTGGCCCAGAAGCTAGGATATGCATATCCACACACACACACACACACACACCATTTTCCTCGCCCCGCTCAGCGCTTCTCTCACCCCATCCCCCTCATTGCATCTCTCAATACATACATTTTAAACAAACATAAACAGAATTTTAAAAATAAATTAAATAAATAAATTAAAATAAAAAAATTTCAAAAATCTCAGTTTAAACCAAGAAGTTGAGTTCCCCACATGGAACGTACTGTGTAATTCTGAAATACATAGATCACCATTCTAAGAGAATCCTCGCAGCATAATAGCTGATACTTCAGGTTCTAGGTAATTTAGGTAAGGTTCCCATACTTTGTAGAACTGATCTGTCTTAGAATGCAATGTACATGTCAGATATTCCAGCGGCACCCATTCAAATAGTATCTTATGCCAATCTTTAATAGAGGGAACCTTATCACTAATCCACTGTAAAAGTATGTTTTTCCTCGCTGCGAAGGTGAGGATGTTGTAAAGCCTCCTCTTACCCACAGAAGTTACATGCCTACTAGGGAGACCTAACAGTAGAGAGACTGGGTCCAATTCTAGATTGACCCCTAGGATCTTTTCTTGCAGAACACCAGACCAATATCTTTGTATTTTGGTACATGACCATAAACAATGTCTTAGGGTGCCTGTATCAGTTTTACATTTAAGACACTGAGGAGAAGAGGAAGAGGGGCTAAAAGCATGTCTGCGATTTGGGGATATATGCAATCTGTGTATTATTCTTAATTGAATTGCTCTAGTACGATTACATATAGATATTGTTTTTGCATATTTCCAAATGTCCTCCCACATCTCTTCGTCAATAGTAACAGACAGTTCTTTCTCCCACACTTGTTTCACCCTCTGTGTGTCGACAGCAGAAAAGGACCTTAAAAAGCATCATAAAACAGACTTACAGACATTTTCCTTTGTGGGAAGAAAAGCATTCTTTCAATGACAGACATATCAGGGTTGCCAATTAAGGTGGTGCTGTTCAGAATATAATGTCTTACTTGTAGGAAACGGAAAAAGTCCTGCTTTGGGAGTTGATATTTCTCGACCATCTGCTCAAATGACAATAAAATCTTATCCGCAAATAAGTCATTTAGTCTGCGTATGCCCTTATTAAGCCAAAAGTTAAAGCCAGCATCCAGCAATCCTGGGCCAAAATCTGGGTTGTTAAGAATTGGGGTAAGAGCAGAGGTTAGTTTGGACCTTCCCAGGAAACGTTGAACTGACCTCCATACTTTGAGTGTTTTAAGTGTAATGGGGTTGTTACAGTGATCTTTTACAGACTTGAAACTTGTGAAAAATAAAAGATCCTGTAAGGGGTATTTTGAAAGAGAAGTCTCAATGTCTAACCAAATAGAGGAGTCATCGTTTGTGATCCAGTCTGAAATATAACATAGGTGGGCATACCACTGATAGAACCTGATATTGGGCAGATCCAAGCCACCCATAGAACTTGGCAGCTGCAATATTGCCATCTTAAGTCTTGGCTTGCGTTTACTCCATATAAAGGAACTTAGCCATCCATTTACATCCTTTATTACCTTATTGGAGAGTAATACTGGGATCATTTGGATTGGGTAGAGTAGCCTAGGTAAAATGTTCATTTTCAAGAGGGTTATTCTACCCAACCATGAAATCGGAAGAGAGTTCCAGCGCTCCAGATCCTGTCTTATTGTGTCAAACAAGGGAACAAAATTGGCTTTGTACCTTTGTTGGAATTTAGGAGTTACGAATATACCCAGAAACGTAAAACCTGAGGGAGACCATTTAAAAGGGAAGGGGGGAGAAGTATTAGGTACAGAGTGAAGGTTACCAAGTGGCATAGCCTCTGATTTAGTTAGGTTAATCTTGTAGCCTGTAACGGCCGTCGTCAAAATGAGACCAAGGTGCAGCGGAGGATGTATTCATCTTAAATGAATTTATTCAAGAACGAACACGTTAGACAAAAAAACAAGAAACCGACAGCCAAACAGTACTGTCAGGTGCAAACACTAAACAGAAATGATTCACCCACAAACCCCAAAGGAAAAACAGGCTGCCTATGTATGACTCTCAATCAGCAACAACGATCTACACCTGTTCCTGATTGAGAGCCATACACGGCAGAAACAAAGAAAACCACCAACATAGAAAAAGAAACCTAGAACGCCCACCCATGTCACACCCTGGCCTAACCAAAAATAGAGAACAAAAAACCCTCTCTATGGCTAGGGCGTTACAGTACCCCCCCCCCCCCCCCCCCCCAAAAGGTGCGGACTCCGGCCGCAAAACCCTCATACAGAAACCGAAAGTCTATGAGTAGATCACTCTCAGAAAAACATGTGGTTTATTGATCAATGCCCTGTGGGCGGGGTTTCAGATGCTAGACCTAGCAACACTGCTCATTTTAAAGCAAGAGACTGATCGAGTTTCTAGAAACTCCTACTCACTTCTTTGCTACGGACACCTGCTCTGCAATCATGCTGGACAAGGAGTTAGTTTGTGAAGCGCTATCCGCACTCTTAGGGAAGTGTATAAAGCATGGAATCAATCCAAATATATCTCTTCTCGACTATCACCACAGATTCTTCTTAGCACATCATTATTGTGATGTTGAAGAAGAGTTCTTCATAGATGTAGAAGAGTTCTTTGACCATCGGTTTGACTACGACTTCACCAATATGACTACATCGCCCCGGTGCATGAGGGGAGATGAGCCATACCACCGTCCATTGGGGTGGTACCGAATGGCTGTGAAGGTTCTGGATAAATACCCGGATCGGAATTGGCTGGGCCCAACTGGATGGAGAAGTGAGTCTGCACCGGGTGAGTGGCCTGTCTCCTTCCATGGAACCAGTGAAGATGGAGCCAAAGGCATCATCAGCTTTCACTACGAAGCGGGGAAAAGGAAGCTGTACGGGAGAGGAATCTACTCAACCCCAGTTTTACGGAGTTTTTCCACTACTTTTAAATCAAAGAAGAATGAGAAAAGCTACAGAGTGGTAATGCAGAACAGGATCAATCCAAAGGAGAGAGAGAAATGTAAAAAGAATGAATACTGGCTAGTTCGTGTTCCAGAAAATACATCGAAGGAGGAAGAGAAGAGAATAGTGGAACGCTCCATTCGTCCATACGGCATCCTGATTCAAGAGGTGTAATAGGATTCTGAGGAAGATTAATGGATCTGTTATGACGAACATTACAAGGCAACCCCTGCGCTCACTTTGAGTTAAATGTCTCAGCATCATTTTTTATTTTTATTTAACTAGGCAAGTCAGTTAAGAACAAATTGTTATTTACAATGACGGCCTAGGAACAGTGGGTTAACTTCCTTGTTCAGGGGCAGAACGACAGATGTTGTCAGCTCGGGGATACCTGCCGCCCCTGATAATCCTGATTTTATTTTAAGTAATACGATTTGAATAATCTAATGTTTACTCAAATCATGAATTTTTTTATTATTATTTTCAGTACCTATGAATAGATTTAAAACACTATGAAATAAAGTTTCACCAAATTCTCAACCTGTGACACGCCTTAAATTCCACACCAACCTCATATTAAATTCGTCCATATATGTGCATAATGTATTTCAGCAGATTTCGTGTGTTTTGTGCATTTTTGTGTGGTTTCATTCGTGAGATATTTAATTTAAAGACCCTTGCTCCCTTCTGTCTCAACGTAGACTTTGATCTGATTCTTGTGATTCTTGTGATTTTGCTATTGTATATGTTTGTAGGCCGATGTAGCCAAATTGTATCTATGATCGTATGCTATCCATTTATGTTTATTGTATGCTATTTTAATTAACTAATGATACAGCCCGACAGCCGAATGATATCAGGCACCTGTGTGTGTCCTTTGATACTATATACACGAGTCACCTCGCAGTGTTTGTCATTATACCCTTATGAAGACAGCTTGTCTGTCGAAACGTTGGATATTAGGTTATTCAATTATTGCATCTGAGCTCCTAGAGTGTGCGGCTCTCCTTTAATTTTTCAAGGGCAGCTCTAACCAACATCTCCAATCTCGTCTCATTGATTGAACTCCAGGTTATCTGACTCATGACTCCAATTAGCTTATGGAGAAGTCATTAGCCTTGGGGTTCACATACTTTTTCCAACCTACACTGTGAATGTTTAAATTATGTATTCAATATAGACAAGAAAAATACAATAATTTGTGTGCTATTAGTTTAAGCACACTGTGTTTGTATATTATTGTGACTTAGAGGAAGATCAGATCACATGTTTTGACCAATTTATACAGAAATCCAGGTAATTCCAAAGGGTTCACATATGTTTTCTTGCAACTGTACAATATACAGCCTAACTGGAAGCATTAGGCAGCATGATTTGTGTCAGTGTGCGTGAGTGTCTTTCTCTGTTTTCTTGCTACCTTGACCGAAACGCAAGTAGACAGAGAGACTCATCAATCTCAGTTAAAGCATCCGAGCGAACGAAACAGCGCCCCTCATTACGTATAGACCATGTATCTGATTATGTCTGGACCAAAAGTATATGGCATGTCATACAATTTCTGATCAGACAGCATCAGAGACGTGGGCTACATATAACAAAAGAGAGGGACGCTGTTTTGCTTGCTATTTTCAGCATAGAGGAAGAGGCGAAGTGAGAGGGCTCAATTTCGCCAAAATTTGTTCTGAATAAACCAATGCGTTTCTATGGGCATAATATGCAGACCTGAGCTTGTCACCTGCATTTCCGCCTTTGGGACGACCCGCATTGTTAGGGCGGAGACATGAGCATCTCATTATTATATGCATAACTCTGGTTTCAGCCATTTGCGAATTAGAAATGACATTTGGCACGTGGAAAAGTGCACTGTTCGAATGCTGGCTTCCCCTAAAGTAAATTGTTGTTTTGCCAAAATTATATAATCACCCCTATCTAACTAAAATAATTCAAAATACAAACTACTTATCTTTCTTCATAATATCATAAGGTGAATGCACCAACTTGTAAGTCGCTCTGGATAAGAGCGTCTGCTAAATGATGTAAATGTAAATATGAATTTGATAGAGCGTGTGCACCTCCTGTATTGGTACAATGTTGCACTTCACTAGATACAGCTAGTTCAAGTCAAGACAGATAGAAAGGGAGGCAGACCAGCTGAGTCGAGATTAATGCGATTGAAAGAACCTGATTTTTCATCAGGATATTTTCTACAGTTTTTATTTGTTGACCTTAGGCCTTTGTATTTTACATAGTTGACGATGTAAGTTATAGGCCTATTGCGGCATTGGCCTATAGGCTATCTATGAGTTCCATGCACTAATTTATTTAGCCGCAAATGGATCACAGTGTATCAATGTGTCCACATTGCAAAGGCTGGTACTCTTACATTAGTTTAATTCTAATTCAGATTTTTATGATTAAACACGTGGCCATCATTTTGAGAAACAAAAACGTTATTATTGAAAGAAATTGTTCGATGAAATGTGTATTTAAAAATAATCATAACTGTCACTCAGATCGATAGAAACGCTAAATAAATTGTATGCTTCTCCAAACTTGAAACTCAACAGCTGCCTATGGTCTTTATTATAACACCCATTAACAACATTTGCAAGCGCGTGCACACAGGAGGTCCCGTGAAAAAAACTTGCCGCCTATAGAAATCAAATCCCCGAAATCACACGGCCAATCCGCCCATGCATGGAGCAATATCCTACACCTGGGAGCAGGCAAAAATAACGACGAAAGCCTTCAGCCAGGCCAAGTCAGGGCTGCTGACATTCACAATATTATTTTGTCTGTTTTTTTGTTACAAGCAAAATTGTAATAATTTTTCTTAAAAAAGGCGAAGGACATGGAAAATTCGATTGAGTTTAGCACCGCATTTTCAAATGAAAAAGCAGTTGAGTCACCAAGAGGTAGAACAGACATTGAAAACAAAAGG
This sequence comes from Salmo salar, assembly GCF_965601325.2. NCBI lineage: Eukaryota > Metazoa > Chordata > Actinopteri > Salmoniformes > Salmonidae > Salmo > Salmo salar. The sequence continues at coordinate 103,868,102 of NC_138305.1, read as the reverse complement.
GAGAGAAACAGCCTTGTCGTAAAATTACAAATACAGTCATTCATCATGATTAAAATATGTCCTTATTTTTTAAGTTACTGCACTAAACATGTCAAATAGGCTATTTAAATGGCCCCTAGTAGATCTAGAAGAATCTGATGGTTGTTAGCACTATGGTTGGCTCAGTGGGGTGGGCATCATATTGGAGGTTGGTATTGACTGTAGTTATAATATTGTAATGCCTCTTTTTAAAGGAGCAGAACATACTGATGTTAGGTGAGGAAATCACTAATCTGTCAGTTTGAAGAGGTGAAGAAAGACCAAGAGATCTGTGTGCTTCAGGAGGAGCTGACAGAACTGACCATTTCTCATTATGAGGATGTGGTCAGAGATCAGGTAGGAAGTAGGAACTTCTCTGTACTGTATATTTCAGAGTTCAGTGAGTATTGTAGCTTATGTACTGAACATCAACGTGTGACCTTTGGTATAATGGGTATATAGACATATACTGATTACTACAGCAGTGCTATAACTTTAACAGTATCCCTCTATCTCTGACCCTAACTACAGTATAAAAGTGATCTAACTATAACAGTGTCTTCTATCCCTCTTTCCCTGACACTAACTACAGTATAAAAGTACTATAACTTTAACAGTGTCATCTATCCCTCTGCATTTGAACCGTAAAGGTTGACTAACATTTCAACTAAAACAAAATTAAAAAGAAACAAAAAAGAAGGTAAAACCTTGAAACTTCAGGTCACAAGACTGATACCAGAAACAACAGAGATCTAGAATTAGACTGTTGAAACTAAAACTGATACCAGAAACAACAGAGATCTAGAATTAGACTGTTGAAACTAAAACTGATACCAGAACCAACAGAGATCTAGAATTAGACTGTTGAAACTAAAACTGATACCAGAAACAACAGAGATCTAGAATTAGACTGTTGAAACTAAAACTGATACCAGAACCAACAGAGATCTAGAATTAGACTGTTGAAACTAAAACTGATACCAGAAACAACAGAGATCTAGAATTAGACTGTTGAAACTAAAACTGATACCAGAACCAACAGAGATCTAGAATTAGACTGTTGAAACTAAAACTGATACCAGAAACAACAGAGATCTAGAATTAGACTGTTGAAACTAAAACTGATACCAGAAACAACAGAGATCTAGAATTAGACTGTTGAAACTAAAACTGATACCAGAAACAACAGAGATCTAGAATTAGACTGTTGAAACTAAAACTGATACCAGAAACAACAGAGATCTAGAATTAGACTGTTGAAACTAAAACTGATACCAGAACCAACAGAGATCTAGAATTAGACTGTTGAAACTAAAACTGATACCAGAAACAACAGAGATCTAGAATTAGACTGTTGAAACTAAAACTGATACCAGAAACAACAGAGATCTAGAATTAGACTGTTGAAACTAAAACTGATACTAGAAACAACAGAGATCTAGAATTAGACTGTTGAAACTAAAACTGATACCAGAAACAACAGAGATCTAGAATTAGACTGTTGAAACTAAAACTGATACCAGAAACAACAGAGATCTAGAATTAGACTGTTGAAACTAAAACTGATACCAGAACCAACAGAGATCTAGAATTAGACTGTTGAAACTAAAACTGATACCAGAAACAACAGAGATCTAGAATTAGACTGTTGAAACTAAAACTGATACCAGAAACAACAGAGATCTAGAATTAGACTGTTGAAACTAAAACTGATACCAGAAACAACAGAGATCTAGAATTAGACTGTTGAAACTAAAACTGATACCAGAAACAACAGAGATCTAGAATTAGACTGTTGAAACTAAAACTGATACCAGAAACAACAGAGATCTAGAATTAGACTGTTGAAACTAAAACTGATACCAGAACCAACAGAGATCTAGAATTAGACTGTTGAAACTAAAACTGATACCAGAAACAACAGAGATCTAGAATTAGACTGTTGAAACTAAAACTGATACCAGAACCAACAGAGATCTAGAATTAGACTGTTGAAACTAAAACTGATACCAGAAACAACAGAGATCTAGAATTAGACTGTTGAAACTAAAACTGATACCAGAACCAACAGAGATCTAGAATTAGACTGTTGAAACTAAAACTGATACCAGAAACAACAGAGATCTAGAATTAGACTGTTGAAACTAAAACTGATACCAGAAACAACAGAGATCTAGAATTAGACTGTTGAAACTAAAACTGATACCAGAAACAACAGAGATCTAGAATTAGACTGTTGAAACTAAAACTGATACCAGAAACAACAGAGATCTAGAATTAGACTGTTGAAACTAAAACTGATACCAGAACCAACAGAGATCTAGAATTAGACTGTTGAAACTAAAACTGATACCAGAAACAACAGAGATCTAGAATTAGACTGTTGAAACTAAAACTGATACCAGAACCAACAGAGATCTAGAATTAGACTGTTGAAACTAAAACTGATACCAGAAACAACAGAGATCTAGAATTAGACTGTTGAAACTAAAACTGATACCAGAAACAACAGAGATCTAGAATTAGACTGTTGAAACTAAAACTGATACCAGAAACAACAGAGATCTAGAATTAGACTGTTGAAACTAAAACTGATACCAGAAACAACAGAGATCTAGAATTAGACTGTTGAAACTAAAACTGATACCAGAAACAACAGAGATCTAGAATTAGACTGTTGAAACTAAAACTGATACCAGAACCAACAGAGATCTAGAATTAGACTGTTGAAACTAAAACTGATACCAGAAACAACAGAGATCTAGAATTAGACTGTTGAAACTAAAACTGATACCAGAAACAACAGAGATCTAGAATTAGACTGTTGAAACTAAAACTGATACCAGAAACAACAGAGATCTAGAATTAGACTGTTGAAACTAAAACTGATACCAGAAACAACAGAGATCTAGAATTAGACTGTTGAAACTAAAACTGATACCAGAAACAACAGAGATCTAGAATTAGACTGTTGAAACTAAAACTGATACCAGAACCAACAGAGATCTAGAATTAGACTGTTGAAACTAAAACTGATACCAGAACCAACAGAGATCTAGAATTAGACTGTTGAAACTAAAACTGATACCAGAAACAACAGAGATCTAGAATTAGACTGTTGAAACTAAAACTGATACCAGAACCAACAGAGATCTAGAATTAGACTGTTGAAACTAAAACTGATACCAGAACCAACAGAGATCTAGAATTAGACTGTTGAAACTAAAACTGATACCAGAACCAACAGAGATCTAGAATTAGACTGTTGAAACTAAAACTGATACCAGAACCAACAGAGTTCTAGAATTAGACTGTTGAAACTAAAACTAATACCAGAACCAACAGAGATCTAGAATTAGACTGTTGAAACTAAAACTGATACCAGAAACAACAGAGATCTAGAATTAGACTGTTGAAACTAAAACTGATACCAGAAACAACAGAGATCTAGAATTAGACTGTTGAAACTAAAACTGATACCAGAACCAGCAGAGATCTAGAATTAGACTGTTCAAACTAAAACTGATACCAGAACCAGCAGAGCACAACACACATCTAGAATTAAATATAAAACCTGTCAAACTAAAATAAAACTAATGAAAAGACAAATGTATATAAAAAATAGTGAAAATGTGGCGCTGAAGTAACCTTCGTCATCTCACAGACTTTTCTGTGTTTCTTTATATTAAACGTGGAGTTGATAGTGTGTCTGTCAGAGGAGGTCAGGAATCGGAGGGAGGTGGAGAAGGAGGTGCAGGAAAAGAGCAGACATACAGCAGGATACAGCCAGGCTAGAAGAGGAGCTCCACAGGCTGAGAGATGCCAGCTCTGGGTGGGGTCCTGAACATGGAGGGTTCCTAGCCCTGTTGGACAGAGAAGCAACTCAATCTGAGACAGACACCAAGCCATACAGAATGAGGTTAACCCTTAGTTAACTTGGTCAGAGTTAGGAATTAATCATTTGTTAACATTTGAAATTGATATATAGGCTGCATGTAATGTTATCTTCTGAAATTTGACCTAAAACTAATCTAATCTTGCATGGTGAAAGAAAGAGGGGCCGAAGAGCAGGCTGCCTGCTGAGAATTCGTAGGCGATCGAATAAACCCCAACTTCCCTCCATTCTGCTCGCAAACGTGCAATCTTTTGAGAACAAAATTGACGAGCTACGCGGAAAATTAAACTACCAACGGGACATTAACCTCTATGGGACCGGCGGGACGACTTCGTCCCACCTACGTAACAGCCAGTTGAATCCTGTGGCGCGATTTTCAAAACCATTGAAATGCTATTACTTCAATTTCTCAAACATATGACTATTTTACAGCTATTTAACCTCTATGGGCTAGGTGGGACGCAAGCGTCCCACCCGTGGTGCACTCCATCAACAGCAGGTGCATTTCAAGAGCGGCAAATTTGAATCCAAATAAATGTCAAAATTCTAATTTTTCAAACATACAACTATTTTACACCCTTTGAAAGATAAACATCTCCTTAATCTAACCACGTTTTACGATTTCAAAAAGGTTTTACGGCGAAAGCATAAATTTAGAGTATGTTAGGACAGTACATTTACAAGAGTTGTGTGTAATGTTTTGTCAATTCAAAGACAGGGTCACCAAAACCATAAAACCAGCTAAAATGATGCACTAACCTTTTACAATCTCCATCAGATGACACTCCTAGGACATTATGTTAGACAATGCATGCATTTTTAGTTCTATCAAGTTCATATTTATATCCAAAAACAGCGTTTTACTATGGCATTGATGTTGAGGAAATCGTTTGCCTCCAATAACCGGCAGTCAAGTCAGCACCACAAATTAAATAATTAAAATTAGAAAACATTGGTAAAATATTATATTGTCATTTAAAGAATTATAGATTTACATCTCTTGAACGCAATCAACTTGCCAGATTTAAAAATAACCTTACTGGGAAATCACACTTTGCAATAATCTGAGCACTGCGCCCAGAAAAATACGCGTTGCGATACAGACTTGCCGTCATGTTGGGGAGATCTAAAATCGAAAATACTATGTAAATAATCCATTACCTTTGATTCTCTTCATCAGATGTCACTTTCAGGTATCACAGGTCCATAACGAATGTAGTTTTGTTCAAAAAAGCTCATCATTTATGTCCAAAAATCTCCGTCTTGTTAGCACATGATCTAAGCCCGCCGGACTTCACTTCATGAACGAGGGGAAAAAATATATTTACGTTCGTTCAAGCATGTCAAACGTTGTATAGCATAAATCATTAGGGCCTTTTTTAACCAGAACATGAATAATATTCAAGGTGGACGAATGCATTCTCTTTTATAACGTATTGGAACGAGGGTACCCAACATGAACTCGTGCGCCAGGTGTCTAATGGGCCATCATCGTTCCATGGCTCTTGTTCGGTCAGATCTCCCTCCAGAAGACTCAAAACACTTTGTAAAGGCTGGTGACATCTAGTGGAAGCAATAGGAAGTGCCAAAATATTCCTCAGCCCCTGTGTTTTTCAATGGCATAGGTTTAAAGGTAATACAACACATCAGGTATCCACTTCCTGTCAGAAAATGTCTCAGGGTTTTGCCTGCCAAATGAGTTCTGTTATACTCACAGACACCATTCAAACAGTTTTAGAAACTTCATGGTGTTTTCTATCCATATATAATAAGTATATGCATATTCTAGTTACTGGGTAGGATTAGTAACCAGATTAAATCGGGTACATTTTTTTTATCCAGCCGTGCAAATACTGCCCCCTAGCCCTAACAGGTTAAAGACAAGACTCTCGTTAATCTAACCACACTGTCCGATTTCAAAAAGGCTTTACAACGAAAGCAACACATTAGATTATGTCAGCAGAGTACCAAGCCAGAAATAATCAGACACCCATCTTTCAAGCTAGCATATAATGTCACAAAAACCCAGAAGACAGCTAAATGCAGCACTAACCTTTGATGATCTTCATCAGATGACAACCCTAGGACATTATGTTATACAATACATGCATGTTTTGTTCAATCAAGTTCATATTTATATCAAAAACCAGCTTTTTACATTAGCATGTGACGTTCAGAACTAGCAAATTCCCCGCAAACTTCCGGGGAATTCGCTAACAATTTACTAAATTACTCACGATAAACGTTCACAAAAAGCATAACAATTATTTTAAGAATTATAGATACAGAACTCCTCTATGCACTCGATATGTCCGATTTTAAAATAGCTTTTTGGTGAAAGCACATTTTGCAATATTCTAAGTACATAGCCCAGGCATCACGGGCTAGCTATTTAGACACCCGGCAAGTTTAGCACTCACCAATATCACATTTACTATTATAAAACTTTGATTACCTTTTGTTGTCTTCGTCAGAATGCACTCCCAGGACTGCTACTTCAATAACGAATGTTGGTTTGGTCCAAAATAATCCATCGTTATATCCGAATAGCGGTGTTTTGTTCGTGCGTCCCAGACACTATCTGAAATGGTAAATCAGGGTCGCGCTCATGGCGCAATTCGTGACAAAAAAAATCTAAATATTCCATTACCGTACTTCGAAGCATGTCAACCGCTGTTTAAAATCAATTTTTATGCCATTTTTCTCGTAAAAAAGCGATAATATTCCGACCGGGAATGTCCATTTAGCTAAACAGAGGAAAGTAAACAAAGCTTTCGGTCGACGCGGGCACGAGCCTGAGTCTGACAGTACTGTAACCAGCCACTACCCAAACGCGCTACTTTTTTTCAGCCAGAGCCTGCAAAGCCACGATTTAGCTTTTTACCGCCTTCTGAGACCCTATGGCAGCCGTAGGAAGTGTCTCGGGACAGCTAAGATCCTCACTCTTCAATAAACAGAGACAAGAAGAACGACACCTTGTCAAACAGGCCACTTCCTGCATGAAACCTTCTCAGTTTTTTGCCTGCCAAATGAGTTCTGTTATACTCACAGACACCATTCAAACAGTTTTAGAAACTTTAGGGTGTTTTCTATCCATATGTAATAAGTATATGCATATTCTAGTTACTGGGTAGGAGTGGTAACCAGATTAAAACGGGTACGTTTTTTATCCGGCGGTGTAAATACTGCCCCCTAGCCCTAACAGGTTAAAAACTGTAACATTTTATGCATCTCGGAGTCGTGGCTGAACAACGACAATATCAACATACAGCTGGCTGGTTATACGCTCCACCGGCAGGATAGAACAGCGGCGTCTGGTAAGACAAGAGGCGGCTTGCTATGTATTTTTGTAAATAACAGCTGGTGCACGATATCTAAGGAAGTCTCAAGCTATTGCTCGCCTGAGGTAGAGTTTCTCATGATAAGCTGTAGACCACACTATCTACCAAGAGAGTTTTCATCTGTATTTTTCGTAGCTGTGTACATACCACCACAGTCAGAGGCTGGCGCTAAGACAGCATTGAATGAGCTGTATTCTGCCATAAACAAACAAGAAAACGCTCACCCAGAGGCTGTGCTCCTATTAGCAAAATTTCTATCAACATGTTAAATGTGCAACCAGTGGCAAAGAAAACGCTGGACCACCTATACTCCACACACAGAGACGCATACAAAGCTCTCCCTCACTCTCCATTTGGCAAATATTACCATAATTCTATCCTCCTGATTCCTGCTTACAATCAAAAATTAAAGCAGGAGGCACCAGTGACTAGATCAATAAAAAAGTGGTCAGATGAAGCAGATGCTAAGCTACAGGAATGTTTTGCAAGTACAGACTGGAATATGTTTCCCGGGATTCCTCCGATGGCATTGAGGAGTACACCATATCAGTCATGGGCTTCATCAATAAGTGCATCGATGACGACGTCCCCACAGTGACCGAACGTACATACCCCAACCACAAGCCATTGATTACAGGCAGCGTCCACACTGAGCTAAAGGCTAGAGCTGCCGCTTTAAAGGAGCGGGACTCTAACCCGGAAGCTCATAAGAAATCGTTCTCTGCCAACTGACGAACCATCAAAAAGGCAAAGCATCATTACAGGACTAAGATCAATTGTACTACACCGGCTCTGACACTTGTCGGATGTGGCAGGGCTTGCAAACCATTACAGACTACAAAGGGAAGGAAAGCCGAGAGCTGCCCAGTGACATGAGCTAAACCACTTATATGCTCACAGACCAACTGGCATGTGTCTTCACTGACATTTTCAACCTCTCCCTGTCCGAGTCTGTAATACCAACATGTTTTAAGCAGACCACCATTGTGCCTGTGCCCAAGAACACTAAGGTAACCTACCTAAATGACTCCCAACCCATGGCACTCACGTCTGTAGCCATGAAGTGCTTTGAAAGGTTTGTCATGGCTCACATCAACAGCATCATCCCAGAAACCATAGACCCACTCCAATTTGCATACCACCCCAACAGATTCACAGATGATGCAATCTCTATTTCCCTCCACATTGCCCTTTCACACCTGGACAAAAGGAACACCTATGTGAGAATGTTATTCATTGACTACAGCTCAGCGTTCAACACCATAGTGCCCTCAAAGCTCATCAATAAGCTAAGGACCCTGGGACTAAACACCTCCCTCTGCAACTAGATCGGGCTGCCCCGAGGTGGTGAGGGTAGGATCTGCCACGCTGATCCTCAACACAGGGGCAACTCAGGGGTATGTGCTCAGCCTCCTCCTGTACTCCCTGTTCACTAATGACTGCATGGCCAGGCACGACTCCAACACCATCATTTAATTTGCCGATGACACAACAGTGGTAGGCCTGATCACCGACAACGACGAGACAGCCTATAGGGAGGAGGTCAGAGACCTGGCCGTGTGGTGCAAGGACAACAACCTGATCAAGACAAAGGAGATGATTGTGGACTACAGGAAAAAGAGGACCGAGCATGCCCCGATTCTCATCGACAGGGCTGTAGTGGAACAGGTTGAGAGCTTCAAGATCCTTGGTGTCCACATCACCAACAAACTAGAATGGTCCAAGCACGCCAAGACAGTCATGAAGAGGGCACGACAAAACCTATTCAAAACCTCAGGAGACTGAAAAGATTTGGCATGGGTCCTCAGATCCTCAAAAGGTTCTACAGCTGCACCATCGAGAGCATCCTGACTGGCTGCATCACTGCCTGGTATGGCAATTGCTTGGCCTCCAACCGCAAGGCACTACAGAGGGTAGCGCGAACGGCCCAGTACATCACTGGGGCCAAGCTTCCTGCCATCCAGGACCTCTGTACCAGGCGGTGTCAGAGGAAGGCCCTAAAAATAGTCAAAGACTCCAGCCATCCTAGTCATAGACTGTTCTCTCTGCTACAGCATGGCAAGCGGTACCGGAGCACCAAGTCTAGGACCAAGCCATAAGACTCCTGAACAAGTAATCAAATGGCTACCCTGACTATTTTCATTGTCCCCCCAACTCCTCTTTTACACTGCTGCTACTCTCTGTTCTTCATATATGCATAGCCACTTTAACCATAACTACATGTACATACTACCTCAATTAGCCCGACTAACCGGTGCACCTGCACATTGGCTACCCGGACTATCTGTATTGTGTCCCGCCACCCACCACCCACCACCCGCCAATCCCCTCCTTTACGCTACTGCTACTCTCTGTTTATCATATATGCCTAGTCACTTTAACCAAAAATACATGTACATGTACTCCTCCTCTGTTCCTCTGGTGATGTAGAGATGAATCCAGGCCCTGCAGTGCCTAGCTCCACTCCTATTCCCCAGGCGCTCTCTTTTGATGACTTCTGTAACCGTAATAGCCTTGGTTTCATGCATGTTAACATTAGAAGCCTTCTCCCTAAGTTTGTTTTATTGACTGCTTTAGCACACTCTGCCAACCCGGATGTCCTCGCCGTGTCTGAAGTCTGGCTTAGGAAGTCCACCAAAAACTCTGAAATCTTCATCCCTAACTACAACATTTTCAGACAAGATAGAACGGCCAAAGGGGGCGGTGTTGCAATCTACTGCAGAGATAGCCTGCAGAGTTCTGTCCTACTATCCAGGTCTGTACCCAAACAATTTGAACTTCTACTTTTAAAAATCCATCTCTCTAAAAACAAGTCTCTCACCGTTGTCGCCTGCTATAGACCACCCTCTGCCAAACACCTGTGCTCTGTCCACCATATGTGAACTGATTGCCCCCATCTATCTTCAGAGCTCGTGCTGCTAGGTGACCTAAACTGGAACATGCTTAACACCCCAGCCATCCTACAATCTAAGCTTGATGCCCTCAATCTCACACAAATGATCAATGAACCTACCAGGTACCACCCCAAAGCCGTAAACACGGGCACCCTCATAGATATCATCCTAACCAACTTGCCCTCTAAATACACCTCTGCTGTTTTCAACCAAGATCTCAGCGATCACTGCCTCATTGCCTGCATCCGTAATGGGTCAGCGGTCAAACGACCTCCACTCATCACTGTCAAACACTCCCTGAAACATTTCACACTGTGTTAACAACCCCCCAGACGAGCTTCAATGCCATACATCTCTCCTTCCGTGGCCTCCAACTGCTCGTAAATATAAATAAAACTAAATGCATGCTCTTCAACTGATTGCTGCCCGCACCTGCCCGCCCGTCCAGCATCACTACTCTGGACGGGTTCTTACTTAGAATATATGGACAACTACAAATACCTAGGTGTCTGGTTAGACTGTAAGCTCTCCTTCCAGACTCACATCAAACATCTCCAATCCAAAGTTAAATCTAGAATTGGCTTCCTATTTCGCAACAAAGCATCCTTCACTCAGGCTGCCAAACATACCTTCGTAAAACTGACCATCCTACCGATCCTCGACTTCGGCGATGTCATTTACAAAATAGCCTCCAATACCCTATTCAATAAACTGGATGCAGTCTATCACAGTGCCACCCGTTTTGTAGGTAAAGTCCCCCCTTATCTCAGCTCACTGGTCACCATAGCAGCACCCACCTGTAGCACGCGCACCAGCAGGTATATCTCTCTGGTCACCCCCAAAGCCAATTCCTCCTTTGGCCGTCTCTCCTTCCAGTTCTCTGCTGCCAATGACTGGAACGAACTACACAAATCTCTGAAACTGGAAATACTTATCTCCCTCACTAGCTTTAAGCACCAGCTGTCAGAGCAGCTCACAGATCTCTGCACCTGTACATAGCCCATCTATACTTTAGCCCAAACAACTACCCCTTCCCCTACTGTATTTATTTATTTTGCTCCTTTGCACCCCATTATTTTCTATTTCTACTTTGCACTTTCTTCCACTACAAATCTACCATTCCAGTGTTTTGCTTGCTATATTGTATTTACTTTGCCACCATGGCCTTTTTTGCCTTTACCTCCCTTATCTCACCTCATTTGCTCACATTGTATATAGACTTATTTTTCTACTGTATTGTTGACTGTATGTTTGTTTTACTCCATGTGTAACTCTGTGTTGTTGTATGTGTCGAACTGCTTTGCTTTATCTTGGCCAGGTCGCAATTGTAAATGAGAACTTGTTCTCAACTTGTCTACCTAGTTAAATAAAGGTGAAATAAAAAAATAATAAAAAATAAAAAAAATCAGTAAAAAGGTGCTTTTGGGTGAATGTGTTTCCCTCAGAACTGTGGATAGAAGTGTATTTACTTGCTGGTAGTAGAACCGGTTTCACAAGGGGAAAAAAAGAAGTGATACTATCTAGGCTACATTTTCTAGGGCCAACTCAGCGGAATGTTTTTGAATTCATCCATATTGTGCAGTTGAAGGTGATGCTGACAACCACCTTAATGATTAGTACAACTTGTATTCTAATGTTGTATCGTACAGGCACCACCTGTGGGTTCAGTGTTTGTACAGGCACCACATGTGGGTTCAGTGTTCGTACAGGCACCACGTGTGGGTTCAGTGTATCCTATAGGCACCACATGTGGGATCAGTGTATCCTACAGGCACCACATGTGGGATCAGTGTATCATACAGGCACCACATGTGGGTTCAGTGTATCGTACAGGCACCACATGTGGGTTCAGTGTATCGTGCAGGCACCCCATGTGGGTTCAGTGTATCGTACAGGCACCACATGTGGGTTCAATGTATCGTGCAGGGTCCACATGTGGGTTCAGTGTATCGTACAGGCACCCCATGTGGGTTCAGTGTATCGTACAGGCACCACATGTGGGTTCAATGTATCGTGCAGGGTCCACGTGTGGGTTCAGTGTATCGTACAGGCACCACATGTGGGTTCAGTCTATCGTACAGGCACCACATGTGGGTTCAGTGTATCGTACAGGTGCCACGTGTGTGTTCAGTGGCCTTTTAGTGTTGTCCTTGTCCTTTCCCCAGAGTTCCCAGTTTTCCACAAGTTTACCTGTTTAACAAACACAATCACTGAGATGTCTTATGGTTAAAAGCAGGGCTTGAAGTGAGGGGGTATGTGAGGATATAGGCCTAACTCGTTATAGAAATGGGCAAAAAGCATATGCTACCCCTTGTTTGCTAAACCTTAGTAAAAACAACAGTCCAGATTATATATAGCGATATAGGCTTTAACAATAATGAATTACACGATTATTTCTGCATAGTCCACTAGACTATCGAAGGTCTTGCTCACACTCAACATGGGTTCTTGGTGGCCTAAGTCTCCGCAATTTAGAATATTATTATTATTATTATTATTATTATTTTACCTTTATTTCAACTAGGAACACAGACTGAGACCAAGGTCTGTTTTACAGCTGGGCCCTGCGTATATATATTTACACATACAGTTTAGGTACAATGATTAAAAAACTAAACAAGACAAACAAAACGATCACAGATAACAAAAACAATACAGCAACAGATTACATTTACACACAGGTTATTCTACTAACAGTACAAGAACTTGCATTACCCGAAACAGTTACAAGCAATACAAGAATAAAAACTCTCCAATAAATATTTAAAATGAGCAAGGGGGACAAGAGTCAAGTTTAAGTTTGGTCTGCAGGCTATTCCATAGGCAAGGAGCGTAACAGGAAAAGGCAGCCATACTCAACTCTGTGGAAATCACATGGGCATCAAGTGTAATCCATGCTTGAGACCTGGTTTTAGGAATTATAATTCTAATACTGATGAGTGATGATAAATAAGAAGGTAGCTTATTCAGAAGTGCTTTATAGACAAACACGAGAGCATGTTGTTCTCGTCTCACGGACAGCGAAGTCCAACCCACATTTTGATATAAAACACAGTGGTGAGTTCTGTAGCTAGCACCTGTAATAAACCTAAGTGTGCAATGATAAGTAGCATCCAGCGATTTAAGTGTTGATGCCGTAGCATGCATATAAATAATATCCCCATCATCTATAACAGACATAAAAGTAGCTTGCTCATTTTGTCTTCTATTTGTAGAGGACAAACATGTCCTGTTTCTATAGAGGAAGCCTGGCTTGATTTTTAGCCGTTTACAAAGTTCGTCAATATGCATTTTAAAAGACAGTTTATCATCCAACCATTTCCCCAAGTATTTATATGCAGAGACCTGATTAATTTGAGAACCATCTAAGCTCGTAAGTGCAAGTGTATTTTCAACCAACATTTTGAACCTATTAAAAATCATAAAATGTGTTTTCTTTGCATTTATAACAAGTTTCAGCTGTATAAAAGACCCTTGTAATATCTTAAAATCTGTCTCCAATAGTGATAATTCTTGGTCAGCTGTTGAAGCGATAGAGTACATGACAGTGTCATCAGCATATAAATGAATTTTACACTTTCTTATCTCATCACCGATATTGTTTATGTAGAGAGTGAACAGTAATGGACCAAGTATAGAACCTTGTGGGACCCCTTTAACTAACTCCAATGGCTCTGACTGGATGCCGTCGACTCCAACAGCCTGACTTCTATCCTTTAGATAGTAATGAAACCAACGACAGGCATCCAATCCCAGTCCTATTGACGACAGCTTACCCAAAAGTGTCGCATGGTCTACAGTGTCAAAAGCTTTAGATAAATCTATGAACAAGGCGGCAAGGTACTTTCTAATATCTAGGGCATTAGTAATATCATTTACAACACGTACAGTGGCCGTAATAGTACTGTGTTTAGGTCTAAAGCCAGATTGATTACTAGAAAGAGTACTGTTAACAGTTAAGATGTCACGTCCTAACCAGTAAAAGGGGTTATTTGTTATTGTAGTTTGGTCAGGGCCTGGCAGGGGGTGTTTGTTTTGTGTGTTTCAGTGTTTTTGGTTTATGTTCTAGCTTGTCTATTTCTATGTTAGTTTTGTCAATGACCTCCAATTAGAGGCAGCTGGTTGTTGTTATCTCTGATTGGAGGCCATATTTAGTTGTGTGTGTTTTCACTTGTGTTTGTGGGTGGTTGTTTCCTGTATAGTCTGTGCACCTTACGGGACTGTTTTCGTCGTTTGTTTTGTTTAAGTGTTTTTCCTTCATTAATAAAGAAGATGATCAATATACCCGCTGCATTTTGGTCCACTCCTTACGACGAACGTTACAAAAGATTGTAGTTGCCTATTCACCAATGACTCTAGAATTTTAGCCAAACAGGAGAGCTTAGAGATGGGCCGATATATTAGTGGTAGCCTATGCCTGTAGAAAAAGACCAAAAAGATAGAAGTGGTATTCATAGACCAAACAGTTTAACATATTTTTATTCAGGAGAATCGCATTGAATCAGGCTATAGTTTCATAGTACTTTGACCATATCTTAGTTGTCATCATTGCATTGATAAGGTGAAGTAATAGAGCATACACCTTTAGTCGTACGGCTGAAGTTCTTGACAACTCACCATTTACAAAACTAACACCTGCAAGATGCTGTACTTTCTTCTGTTTCATTGTACTACATTGCTTGGTGTTTCCTCTAAATCTGATGATGCCTAATAGAAGGAAACATATTAGTCAATAAAACCTTTCTAGTTGATCCCAGAGTAAGTAGAACAATAATAACATCTGCTCAGCTAACCTTAGAACAGTGACTGTTCAACATGTAGATTATATCAACATACCTCTACAGCATTTACTGTCACTGGAGAAAAAGTCACTGTTGTTGGACTTTTTATCCTCCTTAGAATTACATATCCTCTTCTTCTTCTTCTTCTTCTTCTTATTATTATTGCAGGAGCTATTAGGACTGATGCCACAACAACACCAATGATGATACCACTTTGAATTCTTGAGGATTGTGGTCCACATTCAGAATTGGACAAATTAGTTCCTGGTCTAAGTTCTTGAAGACCTAAAGATTTACACCTGTAACACATAATATAACAGTCTGAGACAACAATTTTATCATTTAACTTTCCGTTTTGTTGTAGATTTGTAGTTTAGTATATTGTATTATTTATCTTACACTTTTGATGTATGTAAACATATGTGAACTTACTGTGTGTATGTCTGGCAGGCTGTTAATGATCCATCTGAATAGGTATCACCAGTACCGTCAGAACACACAGTATCTGTAGATGTTGTTCCTGCATAAATACATGTTGAAATCTTAATGAAAAGTTGCATTTCGTTTTTCACCTACTAATTTAATTCCATGAACTGTTAATGATTATTCACACTGAAGTTACCAACTTGACCAAATTGAACTATGACAACACAATTAGTTTTATGACTGAGACAGAAGACCAACCAGTGTGACTGATGTATTGACCAGGTTTACAGCTGCTGTGTCTCTGGGCTGCTCTACAACCATCCTTAGTTGGGTCTAGACAGTAGAACCCCTCCAGTGTCCCACAGACTTTGTCTGATGAAGGTCTACATGACTGCTTTACCTTCAAACCCAAACCTATAGAGAAAACATGTCACTTGTTATCTGAAGTTAAATATAAAGTCTGTTGTATTTCATTAAAACAACAGATGATATAGTAAAGTAGCTCAGTGTTTATGCCCAGAACACAGAATTCTCACCTGGATCACATGTGGTACAGCTGTTGCATGTTGTTTTACCACTGGGCTCATCAAGGAAGGTGGAGTCAATACAGGCCACACAGAAAGGTGTATGTTTAGATATAGTACAATGACTATGTACACGATATCCTGTTGAAAAGAGAACCAGAAAATAATTATGTTTTGGTATTATTATTATCATAATTATTATTGTTGTTATTATTATAATTAACCCTTCATAGAAATACACAAGTTCCTTACCAGGCCTACACATTATGCAATCTCTATCACCTATTTTATAGATGGCTGGATCATTATGTGGAACAGGGTTCAATGTTTAGAGGTATAAAGTTATATGTTGGTGTTGATGATGTATTAACATCTGGTGATTCATATGATGTAAAGAGAGGGTCCTTACCTTTTAAACACATGGGACAACATTCATCCCCTATTCTGTACTCAGCTCTACCACATGCAATACAGGATCCAATGCTTTCCAGAACCAATATAATATGTATCTGGAAGTAGAGAAAATGTCAGAAAACAAATCACAAAAATCTTAACTGATGGTGTGTATTCATAAAACTTACAGAAGTAGTTAACAAAATTCTAACCCAAATATTCACATTTCAAATAAAATTAGAGTAATTATGTGGGACCATTTTAAACAGTATTTTGTGAGTGTGGTGGCGCCCCCTGGTGTGTTTTTATTTTGTCTTTAAAGGTGTGACACCAGACCCAAGATAATCTAGGTCAGCAATTCCCTAACTCGGTCTTGGGGATCCCAAGGGGTGAAAGTTTTGATTGTCGCCCTAGCACTTCATAGCTGACTCAAATAATCAAAGCTTGATGAGTTCATAATCTGAATCAGCTGTTTAGTGCTAGGGCAAAAAACTACATGTGCACCCCTTAGGGTTCCCAGGACCGAGTTTGGGAAACGCTGACCTAGTGAAAATGTACATCTCTCCACCACGTTTTTTCTAAAAGGTTTCATTAAAGACAGAACTAGTAGGCTAATAATAACTCTGATTTATATTTCATAGGGGAAATATTTAAATTGATAATTGTTTTTTAAACATGCCAAGCAAATCAGAAATGTTTCTTACAGTCCATATCAAGGTTTCAAACTGTGCCATGGTTCCTCATTCCTCTCCAACTCACTGGAAGACCCACGTACTGGATTTGTGACGTACTTAGGAGTTTTGAAGTATCGAGATGAACTGACCTGTTGAATTCATGTGTTTCAGTAAATTTAAACCTAATCCTTTCAATTTGTAAATGATGATATCTTACTGAATTGAATCACTGAAAAAAAAATGAATAAGCTAGTTATCAACTTTGAGAAGTATGAAACAGAATTAGGCATGTAGTTATTAGAAACACGCTGGTGGGCCAAGGATGCCGCTCTGAAGAAGGTCTTTGTATTCTTTAGCGACCCACAAAATGCTCTGTTTGTGGATGTAATTCTCAGCTTGACGGCGATTGAAGAGATGGCAGGTAAAAGGCCAACTGTACATGGCAAGTCCAGAGCATTAACAGAGGCCCTGCTCAAGGTACAACACAATCTTCACTGCCCAAACAGGTCTGTCTATATTTGAGAAAATGTCCCCTCTCTCCAAGTACCTACAAACCAGTGGCATGGACATCCTGACAGCGGGATGGTATTGGGAACACGAGGCTCTGCAAAAGAATGTGAGGGACTTGCTGTGGAGAGGGCTGCAAACAGCTTTGTCCACTGACAAGCTCCAAGAACAGGATGAAGACAATGAACTGGAAGTGCAAGCTGAGATGCCTCAGAAGAGAACAAAGAAAAGGAAGATCATGCCATGATACCATGATAGGGATGCAGAGAGGGTCTACAAGACTAAGGTGCACTCTGTCATCATGGATACAGTCACTGAGAGCATCTGTCAGCGCTTGCTGACACCAGGCACATTGTACACAGACCTTACTCATCTGGACCCCAGCAGGTTCTCAGAGATACAATATAATGGATTGCCCCAGATATCACTTGCGAAACTAAGCGAACTCTTGCGTAAGTTTGACAGCCGAGCAGCTGTCAGCACTTTGCAGTGTGAGTTGACTAGTCTTGCCGGTCAATGGGAGAGACTGAAAATATCAGCAGTGGAGACATACACAACCAGGACTGAGTGAGAATCCTGCAGATGGACATGATGAAGAGTAAATGGAGATAATGAATACAAGTTGTTCAACATGTAAGAACTGTGTATGTTGTTATCAACGTTTACGGTGGTACATCTTGTTGACAGAGGCTTACCATGTTATAGGCCTAGGGTACAAGTTCCTATTCACCCTGTCTGTCACCCAGGTAGCCCGTGAGAGGAGCTTCTCAACTCTCAAATTCATAAAACATCGACTCAGGAGCACCCTATCATACGATCACTTGGAGGCATTATGCTGATGGAAACTTAAAAGGAAATCCTTATGGTCCTGGATACAGATGATGTCATTGACAGGGTGACAGAAGAACTGCTGTGACACCTGCTGACAAAAGGGTAGGGAGGGCAGAGTGACAGCAGAGGAGAACAAGAAGAAACATAGACAGACAGACAGACAGACAGACAACTGAGGAGAATTACAGACAGACAGGCTGACAACAAAGTTACAGACAGAGTTACAGACAGAGTGACAGATCAGAACATGGAGAATCACAGACAGAGGGACAGTGACAGCAGAGAAGCAGAGACAGATGGCACAACAGGGATAAAACAGACTCAGAGGCCCAGTTAAAGTGGTGAGTTGTATCTCCAGACTCCAGTGGTGTTTTAACATGTATTTATTTTAAACATGAGCTGGTTAAAAAGAGCTGGTTAAAAAAGGAGAAAGACCATGTTTCTTCACTCACTGGTACAGTAAAGCTTGGGAATCTCTGTACTATAGTGTACTACTGATGTTATACACCGCAGGTTAGGAGAGTTAGGTTAAGGTTAGGAAAGGGGTTAGGGTTAGCGGAAATGCTCTCCTAACCTACTACAAAAATCACTTCCGGTCGTAGCTGTATCAAGTGTCAAAGAGGGCAACATTCTCTAATAACTACATGCCTAATTCTGTTTCATACTTCTCAAAGTTGATTACTAGCTAATTCATTTTTTCTTCAGTGATTCAATTCAGTAAGATATCATCATTTACAAATTGAAAAGATTAGATTTACATTTACTGAAACACATGAATTCAACAGGTCAGTTCATCTCGATACTTCAAAACTCCTAAGAACTTCACAAATCCAGTGTGTGGGTCTTCCAGTGAGTTGGAGAGGAATGAGGAACCATGGCACAGTTTGAAACCTTGATATGGACTGTAAGAAACATTTCTGATTTGCTTGGCATGTTTAAAAAACTATTATCAATTTAAATATTTCCCCTATGAAATATAAATCAGAGTTATTATTAGCCTACTAGTTCTGTCTTTAATGAAACCTTTTAGAAAAAACGTGGTGGAGAGATGTACATTTTGACTAGGTCTGCGTTTCCCAAACTCGGTCCTGGGAACCCTAAGGGGTGCACATGTCGTTTTTTGCCCTAGCACTAAACAGCTGATTCAGATAATGAACTCATCAAGCTTTGATTATTTGAGTCAGCTATGAAGTGCTAGGGCGACAATCAAAACTTTCACCCCTTGGGATACCCAAGACCGAGTTAGGGAATTGCTGACCTAGATTATCTTGGGTTTGGTGTCACACCTTTAAAGACAAAATAAAAACACACCAGGGGGCGCCACCACTCACAAAATGCTGTTTAAAATGGTCCCACATAATTACTATAATTTTATTTGAAATGTGAATATTTGGGTTAGAATTTTGTTAACTACTTCTGTAAGTTTTATGAATACACACCATGAGATTAGATTTTTGTGATTTGTTTTCTCACATTTTCTCTACTTCCAGATACCTATTATATTGGTGCTTGTAAGCATTGGATGCTGTATTGCATGTGGTAGAGCTGAGTACAGAATAGGGGAGGAATGTTGTCCCATGTGTTCACCAGGTAAGGACCCTCTTTACATCATATGAATCACCAGACATTAATACATCATCAACACTAACAGAAAAACATGACATTGTGATTCTCTCTTCCCCAGGAAATCATGTACATAAGCATTGTACTGAATTCACCAGTACCAGCTGTGTGCCCTGTGTTGATTCTACATTCCTTGATGAGCCCAATGGTCTCATAAAATGCAAAGTGTGTACCAACTGTGATCCAGGTAAGAGTGGTGCTGTGTGTCTGTACTGAAACCCAGACACAAACACTGATATGTTAGTCTATGTTGTTATGCTATGAGGATATGTCGTTGTATCTGCATCAGATAATACATGCCATGTTTTCTCTATAGGTTTGGGTTTGAAGGTAAAGCAGCCATGTACACCTTCATCAGACACAGTCTGTGGGACACTGGAGGGGTTCTACTGTCTAGACCCAACTAAGGATGGTTGTAGAGCAGCCCAGAGACACAGCAGCTGTAAACCTGGTCAATACATCAGCCACACAGGTTGGTCTTCTGTATCACTCATAAAGCTAATTGTGTTGTCATAATTCAATTTAGTCAAGTTGGTAACTTCAGTGTGAATAATCATTAACAGTTCATGTAATTAAATTAGTGGGGGAAAAATGAAATGCAATTATGTATTTATGCAGGAACAACATCTACAGATAGTGTGTGTGCTGACTGCCCTGGTAAAACTTATTCAGATGGATCATTTACATCCTGCCAGTCACACACCGAGTGAGTTCACATATGTTTACATACATCAAAAGTGTAAGATAAATAATACAATATACTAAAGTACAAATCTACAACAAAACAGAAAGTTAAATGATAAAATTGTTGTCTCAGACTGTTATTATGTGTTACAGGTGTAAATCCTTAGGTCTTCAAGAACTTAGACCAGGAACTAATTTGTCCAATTCTGAATGTGGACCACAATCCTCAAGAATTCAAAGTGGTATCATCATTGGTGTTGTTGTGGCATCAGTCCTAATAGCTCCTGCAATAATAATAATACGAATTGTAATTCTAAGGAGGATAAAAAGTCCAACAACAGTGACTTTTTCTCCAGTGACAGTAAATGCTGTAGAGGTATGTTGATATAATCTACATGTTGAACAGTCTCTGTTCTAAGGTTAGCTGAGCAGATGTTATTATTGTTCTACTTACTCTGGGATCAACTAGAAATGTTTTATTGACTAATATGTTTCCTTCTATTAGGCATCATCAGATTTAGAGGAAACACCAAGCAATGTAGTACAATGAAACAGAAGAAAGTACAGCATCTTGCAGGTGCTGGTTTTGTAAATGGTGAGTTGTCAAGAACTTCAGCCATATGACTAAAGGTGTATGCTCTATTACTTCACCTTATCAATGCAATGATGACAACAAAGATATGGTCAAAGTACTATGAAACTATAGCTTCACTTTCACACGGTCCTTGTTCATTACTGGTTTATTCTCCCACAGATTCAAGCTCTGACCACACTCATCATTACAAATGCTACCTGAGGTACGTCCAGAGTCTGTACACTGTGGTAAATGTGATCTACATTCAAATGTTTCTTAAAGTTGGTTTCTGGCATATTACTGTTGCTAAGTAGGATTTTATGAGGGTTGCCAAAGTGGAGTAAAACACTGTATTTGTCAGTAAAACACTGTATTTGTCAGTGTTTTAAGTGCACTAGTATCTAAAAGTATTTAGCATAATTGGGAACACATATGGCACGGGAAGAAGTCAAAGGATCCAATTCAGACTATTTTTTGTGAAATCCAGATTAAATAAAGGGCTTTATGTATCAAA
Source organism: Salmo salar (assembly GCF_965601325.2). Lineage (NCBI taxonomy): Eukaryota > Metazoa > Chordata > Actinopteri > Salmoniformes > Salmonidae > Salmo > Salmo salar. Next base: position 103,846,423 of record NC_138305.1, on the reverse strand, counting down.
TCTGTAGGCGATAGTGGGCTAAATCAATGAGAAATATAGCTGAAATGTGCAGGCTTTGTCATGACCTCTGTTTTCGGTTCCGTTTAGGCTATGGTTATGTATAAGAACGCAGCTGCACTGAAATGAATAGCCTGATTCAATGTGATTCTCCTGAATAAAAATCTGTTAAACTGTTTGGTCTATGAATACCGCTTCTATACCGCTTCTATATTTTGTCTTTTTCTATAGGCATAGCCTACCACTAATATTCTAAATTGCGGAGACTTAGGCACACCAAGAAACCATGTTGAGTGTGAGCAAGACCTTCGATAGTCTAGTGGACTATGCAGAAATAATTGCGGAATTCATCATTGTTAAAGCCTATATCGCTATATATAATCTGGATTGTTGTTTTTACTAAGGTTTAGCAAACAAGGGGTAGCATATGCTTTTTGCCCATTTCTATAACAAGAGATAGGCCTATATCCTCACATACCCCCTCACTTCAAGCCCTGCTTTTAACCATAAGACATCTCAGTGATTGTGTTTGTTAAACAGGTAAACTTGTGGAAAACTGGGAACTCTGGAGAAAGAACAAGGACAACACTAAAAGGCCACTGAACCCACATGTGGCACCTGCACGATACACTGAACCCACACGTGGTGCCTGCACGATACACTGAACCCACACGTGGTGCCTGCACGATACACTGAACCCACATGTGGTGCCTGTACGATACACTGAACCCACATGTGGTGCCTGTACGATACACTGAATCCACATGTGGTGCCTGTACGATACACTGAACCCACATGTGGTGCCTGCACGATACACTGAACCCACATGTGGTGCCTGTACGATACACTGAACCCACATGTGGTGCCTGCACGATACACTGAACCCACACGTGGCGCCTGCACGATACACTGAACCCACACATGGCCCCTGTACGATACAACATTAGAATAAAAGTTGTACTAATCATTAAGGTGGTTCTCAGCATGACCTTCAACTGCACAATATGCATGAATTCAAAAACGTTCCGCTGAGTTGGCCCTAGAAAATGTAGCCTAGATAGTATCACTTCTTTTTTTCCCCTTGTGAAACCGGTTCTACTACCAGCAAGTAAATACACTTCTATCCACAGTTCTGTGGGAAACACATTCACCCAAAAGTACCTTTTTACTGAATTACTGTAGACATATAATTTACAGTTGACTGTATTTTAACATCCCCCACAAACCACATAGTCATAACATACGACTAGATGCAAATCATCGAACTGAACAAATAAAAGAGCAACAGACTTTTAAATCGTCCCTAACATTCCCTGTATACAACTATACATGTTGGTTTCACTCTGAGCTCTAGGCCGTTTCCTTCCTCATTACTCCCCCCCCTTCCTGTTTTCTATCTCTACAATCAATGGATAAATGTATCTTCAATTCAATTAATCTAACAACAATACAACTATTCACAGTTTAGCAGAATTATTATGCTGAATTTGTCAGACTACTCAGACAGATAGTAAACAGAATGTAAATCTAAGCCTGCAAGCATTGGGTACTTTCCACTCTGCCTAACACCTTTCAGAAATAAAATTGCAGGGACTTTCCTAGTCATATAACAAACTAGATGGGTGAAAAGAAATACCATAATGCTTTCACCTGTCTCCTGTTCAGATCAGTGACAATGAAAGAAAGCAGATAGAGGAAGCCACTGTAGACTATTGAGATGTACCTCTACAGTAGGCTGTGGCTGCCTTGTAATCAGTCCTGTGTTTCTCTCCCTCAGGAATGGCAGACCAAGGAGCTCCTCTCACGTATGACTCCACTGTCTGATGAAGAAACAGAGCCGCTTGATGACATTGGATCTTCCTCAAGAGGTCAAAGGGCAGACTAACCTCTCAGGCAGTAACATCCCAGTCTGCTTCAGTGGCCCAGAAATCAGGAACAAACACAGACTCAGAGATGGATAGGTAAGAGATAGTAGTATCATAATCAAACCCAGACTCAGAGCTGGATAGGTAAGAGATAGCAGTATCATAATCAAACCCAGACTCAGAGCTGGATAGGTAAGAGATAGTAGTATCATAATCAAACCCAGACTCAGAGCTGGATAGGTAAGAGATAGTAGTATCATAATTAAACCCAGACTCAGAGCTGGATAGGTAAGAGATAGCAGTATCATAATCAAACCCAGACTCAGAGATGGATAGGTAAGAGATAGTAGTATCATAATCAAACCCAGACTCAGCTGGATAGGTAAGAGATAGTAGTATCATAATCAAACCCAGACTCAGAGCTGGATAGGTAAGAGATAGCAGTATCATAATCAAACCCAGACTCAGAGCTGGGACACCTCTTGTTATACACTACATTTATTAACATAATGTTGTCTGTGAGACAACACTCCCTTTATTTTACTGACTTGTTGAATGATTGATCCATTCATCCTTCCATCCCTTACCAGCCTTCCTCTCCTCTGAGGACCCAGCGAGGGTGGAGCACAGTTTGAGAGCTGTTGAGTGAGAACAATTCTACAGCCAGAGAGGTGAGAGATCACATGGTTTAGATGGTAAATATTTATGTCACATAAGCAATAGCAAGTATGTTCCATCATCTACAGTACCAGTCAAAAGTTTGGACACACCTACTCATTCAAGGGTCTTTATTTTTACTATTCTCTACATTGTAGAATAATCTTGAAGACATCAAAACTATGAAATAACACATATGAAATCATGTAGTAACGTTCATTTACATTATTGAAAAATTGTCCACTGATTCATGTAGTTTCTCTCCCCTTTTGACAGTTTATTTCCTCTCAGGCACCCATATTTCTTCTTTGTTATTCTGAAAGTAATTTGTGTAGTGTACTTTACACACTCATTCACCCCATCTCTTTACATAGCTTATACATATTTGGTGGCCTGATTGCGTCCAGACTGTCAAATTCTGAACACAATGCCCATCCTGGCAGATCTGAACCTAATGCAAGCACAATGACTTTTGTGCATCCAGACCAAATGCAGCTTTGAGTGATCGGATGACAGAAGTCACCTTTAAGTGCCAAGTGTAACCGAGGACATAGATGCTACATTACATTACTATTACTTTGAGTGTTCGATATACATAACATGACTAAATATGTTTATTTCTGTGTTGCACTGGCAGTCAAGAAATGGAACAGCAAGGCCACAGAACATGACATACGCAGAGCTGTGAGAGACCACCTTATTAAGCATTTCCCTGGTAGAGCCAGGGGATGGTGTTTACCACGCCACCACCAAACGCCTTAAACAGGCTTGAAAAGTGGGATTGATCTGTTTGATCCATTTTATTTCTTTCAGTTTTCATTAGTTGAATCCTTTGACTTATTGTTGACTTTAAAAAAAACTTTTTTAACAAAAATGCACTGGATTGGTTCAAAGGTGATACTAAACTTACATAATTTTGAAACAGAGGAAGATATACTGAATTCATACAGTTTTTGATTCTAAGATGGACCAAAATATATGTTACTTTTGCACATTTTTGTTCATTAGTTTTGCAAGAATGTTGATTGGTCGGTCATTGGGTTCATTAGTTTTGCAATATGTTGATGCCATTGATTAAAAGAGTAAGAATATGACGCAATATCCAAAGCTTGTTTTACTCCATTATTTGCAAACAATATAATTGTAAAAAAAATTGTCAGTTGGTTGCATAAATAATGACGATTACTAATTGTTACATGAAATATCAAAACCGAATTGAAACGCCTTTGTTAAAATGTAAATGGCAAAAATTCACTTAATGGTAAGGCATGGAATAATAAATGTATCCTTTTTCATGTTGGATGTTTGAAATATGAGCAGGTGATGATTTGAGTCATTCTTCTTCATTAGTGGAATAAAGACAATTAGAACAAATGTTGTACACAAATACTGTGTGTAAATACTGGATTGATGTATGATTGTTAATAAAATGTCCATAGACCAATTTTTCTTATACTGCGTTCATGTTTATAGGCTGCAAGTACGTTGAAATTAAGTTGTTTTCATGTCGTTGAAACTTTCAACCAAAACCAAACAGAGATTGGACGTCGGGCATAGTCGTCTTTTCAACTACATTTTGCTAGGTGGGTATAGACTACTACATCTTCCATCCTCTCAGGCCAGAGAAACAGTGTATGAATTAATGGTTGGATCAGAGTCACAGTTATAATCATTGGCCATTACGGAGAATTAAGTAAAACTACAAGTCTAAATCCTTATCTCCATCCATGACTAATTTAGGAAAGGGCTGATTTTAACTAGCTAGTTTACCACCGAAGGACAAATCCAAACTGGCTTCTCTTCATATTTTTGGGGGGTTCCACCAGAATCAAATCAAATCTAAGTTTATTTGTCACGTGCGCCGAATACAACAGTTGTAGACCTTACAGTGAAATGCTTACTTATAGGCCCTAACCAACAGTGTGATTTTTAAGTAAAAAATAGGTATTAGGTAAACAATAGATAAGTAAAGAAATAAATACAACACTGAAAAAGAACATTTCTAAGGCTATATACAGGCACCGATTAGTCGGGCTAATTGAGGTAGCATGTTTATTTATTTATTTGATTTATTTCACCTTTATTTAACCAGGTAGGCAAGTTGAGAACAAGTTCTCATTTACAATTGCGACCTGGCCAAGATAAAGCAAAGCAGTTCGACACATACAACAACACAGAGTTACACATGGAGTAAAACAAACATACAGTCAACAATACAGTAGAAAAATAAGTCTATATACAATGTGAGCAAATGAGGTGAGATAAGGGAGGTAAAGGCAAAAAAGGCCATGGTGGCAAAGTAAATACAATATAGCAAGCAAAACACTGGAATGGTAGATTTGTAGTGGAAGAAAGTGCAAAGTAGAAATAGAAAATAATGGGGTGCAAAGGAGCAAAATAAATAAATACAGTAGGGGAAGGGGTAGTTGTTTGGGCTAAATTATAGATGGGCTATGTACAGGGGCAGAGATCTGTGAGCTGCTCTGACAGCTGGTGCTTAAAGCTAGTGAGGGAGATAAGTATTTCCAGTTTCAGAGATTTTTGAAGTTCGTTCCAGTCATTGGCAGCAGAGAACTGGAAGGAGAGACTGCCAAAGGAGGAATTGGCTTTGGGGATGACCAGAGAGATATACCTGCTGGAGCGCGTGCTACAGGTGGGTGCTGCTATGGTGACCAGTGAGCTGAGATAAGGGGGGACTTTAGCTAGCAGGGTCTTGTAGATGACCTGGAGCCAGTGGGTTTGGCGACGAGTATGAAGAGAGGGCCAGCCAACGAGAGCGTACAGGTTACAGTGGTGGCTAGTATATGGGGCTTTGGTGACAAAACGGATGGCACTGTGATAGACTGCATCCAGTTTATTGAATAGGGTATTGGAGGCTATTTTGTAAATGACATCGCCGAAGTCGAGGATCGGTAGGATGGTCAGTTTTACGAGGGTATGTTTGGCAGCCTGAGTGAAGGATGTTTTGTTGCGAAATAGGAAGCCAATTCTAGATTTAACTTTGGATTGGAGATGTTTGATGTGAGTCTGGAAGGAGAGCTTACAGTCTAACCAGACACCTAGGTATTTGTAGTTGTCCACATATTCTAAGTAAGAACCGTCCAGAGTAGTGATGCTGGACAGGCGGGCAGGTGCGGGCAGCGATCAGTTGAAGAGCATGCATTTAATTTTACTTATATTTACGAGCAGTTGGAGGCCACGGAAGGAGAGTTGTATGGCATTGAAGCTCGTCTGGAGGGTTTTACATCTAGACGTTCCGCTAGCGGAACACCTGCTCCAATATCCAATGATAGGCGTGGCGCGAATTACAAATTCCTCAAAAATACAAAAACTTCAATTTTTCAAACATATTACTATTTCACAGCATTTTAAAGACAAGACTCTCCTTTATCTAACCACACTGTCCGATTTCAAAAAGGCTTTACAGCGAAAGCAAAACATTAGATTATGTCAGCAGAGTACCCAGCCAGAAATAATCAGACACCCATTTTTCAAGCTAGCATATAATGTCACAAAAAACAAAACCACAGCTAAATGCAGCACTAACCTTTGATGATCTTCATCAGATGACACTCCTAGGACATTATGTTATACAATACATGCATGTTTTGTTCAATCAAGTTCATATTTATATCAAAAACCAGCTTTTTACATTAGCATGTGACGTTCAGAGCTAGCATACCCCCCGCAAACCTATTACTCACGATAAACGTTCACAAAAAACACAACAATTATTTTAAGAATTATAGATACAGAACTCCTTTGTGCAATCGAGGTGTCCAATTTTAAAATAGCTTTTCAGTGAAAGCACATTTTGCAATATTCTGAGTAGATAGCCCAGCCATCAGTAACTAGAATATGCATATAATTATTGGCTTTGGATAGAAAACACTCCAAAGTTTCTAAAACTGTTTGAATGGTGTCTGTGAGTATAACAGAACTCAAATGGCAGGTCAAAACCTGAGAAGATTCTGTACAGGAAGTACCCTGTCTGACCATTTCTTGGCCTTCTTTGCCATCTCTATCCATTACAAAGGATCTCTGCTGTTACGTGACACTTCCTACGGCTCCAATGGGCTCTCAGAAGGCGGCAAAAAGCTGAATCGTGGCTTTGCAGGCTCTGGCTGAAAAAAAGTAGCGCGTTTGGGTAGTGGCTGGTTACAGTACTGTGAGACTCAGGCGCGTGCCCACGTCGACCGAATGCTTTGTTTTCTTTCCTCTGTTTACCGAAACGCAGATTCCCGGTCGGAATATTATCGCTTTTTTACGAGAAAAATGGCATAAAAATGGATTTTAAACAGCTTTTAAGACATGCTTCGAAGTATGGTAATGGAATATTTAGAAATTTTTTGTCACGAATTGCGCCATGCTCGTAACCCTGATTTACCATTTCGGATAGTGTCTGGAATGCACAAACAAAACGCCGCTATTTGGATATAACAATGGATTATTTTGGACCAAACCAACATTTGTTATTGAAGTAGCAGTCCTGGTAGTGCATTCTGACGAAGACATCAAAGGTAATCAAACTTTTGTAATAGTAAATCGGAGTTTGGTCAGGGCTAAACTTGGTGGGTGTCTAAATGGCTAGCCGTGATGGCTGGGCTATCTACTGAGAATATTGCAAAATGTGCTTTCACCGAAAAGCTATTTCAAAATCTGACATATCGAGTGCACAAAGGAGTTCTGTATCTATAATTCTTAAAATAATTGTTATGTTTTTTGTGAACGTTTATCGTGAGTAATTTAGTAAATTCACCGGAGGTTTGCGGGGGGTATGCTAGTTCTGAACGTCACATGCTAATGTAAAAAGCTGGTTTTTGATATAAATATGAACTTGATTGAACAAAACATGCATGTATTGTATAACATAATGTCCTAGGGTTGTCATCTGATGAAGATCATCAAAGGTTAGTGCTGCATTTAGCTGTCTTCTGGGTTTATGTCACATTATATGCTAGCTTGAAAAATGGGTGTCTGATTATTTCTGGCTGGGTACTCTGCTGACATAATCTAATGTTTTGCTTTCGTTGTAAAGCCTTTTTGAAATCGGACAGTGTGGTTAGATTAACGAGAGTCTTGTCTTTAAAATGCTGTAAAATAGTCATATGTTTGAGAAATTGAAGTAATAGCATTTCTAAGGTATTTGAAAATCGCGCCACTGGATTACACTGGCTGTTGCGTAGGTGGGACGAATTCGTCCCGCCTAGCCCAGAGAGGTTAAATCGGGTACGTTTTTTATCCGGCCGTGAAAATACTGCCCCCTAGCCATAACAGGTTAACACAGTGTCCAAAGAAGGGCCAGAAGTATACAGAATGGTGTCGTCTGCGTAGAGGTGGGTCAGAGACTCACTAGCAGCAAGAGCGACATCATTGATGTATACAGAGAAAAGAGTTGGACCAAGAATTGAACCCTGTGGCACCCCCATAGAGACTACCAGAGGCCCGGACAACAGGCCCTCCGATTTGACACACTGAACTCTATCAGAGAAGTAGTTGGTGAACCAGGCGAGGCAATCATTTGAGAAACCAAGGCTATTGAGTCTGCCGATGAGGATGTGGTAATTGACAGAGTCGAAAGCCTTGGCCAGGTCAATGAATACGGCAGCACAGTATTGTTTCTTATCGATGGCAGTTAAGATATCGTTTAGGACCTTGAGCGTGTCTGAGGTGCACCCATAACCAGCTCTGAAACCAGATTGCATACCGGAGAAGGTGCGGTGGGATTCGAAATGGTCGGTAATTTGTTTGTTGACTTGGCTTTCGAAGACCTTATAAAGGCAGGGTAGGATAGATATAGATCTGTAGCAGTTTGGGTCAAGAGTGTCCCCTCCTTTGAAGAGGGGGATGACAGCAGCTGCTTTCCAATCTTTTGGAATCTCAGACAACACGAAAGAGAGGTTGAACAGGCTAGTAATAGGGGTTGCAGCAATTTCGGCAGATAATTTTAGAAAGAAAGGGTCCAGATTGTCTAGCCCGGCTGATTTGTAGGGGTCCAGATTTTGCAGCTCTTTCAGAACATCAGCTGACTGGATTTGGGAGAAGGAGAAATGGGGAAGGCTTGGGCGAGTAGCTGTGGGGGGTGCAGACCTGTTGACCGCGGTAGGGGTAGCCAGGTGGAAAGCATGGCCAGCCGTAGAAAAATGCTTATTGAAATTCTCAATTATAGTGGATTTATCGGAGGTGACAGAGTTTCCTATCCTCAGTGCAGTGGGCAGCTGGGAGGAGGTGTTCTTATTCTCCATGGACTTTACAGTGTCCCAGAACTTTTTTGAGTTTGTGTTGCAGGAAGCAAATTTCTGCTTGAAAAAGCTAGCCTTGTCTTTTCTAACTGCCTGTTAGAAAAGATTTCTAACTTCCCTGAACAGTTGCATATCACGGGGGCTGTTCGATGCTAATGCAGAACGCCACAGGATGTTTTTATGTTGGTTAAGGGCAGTCAGGTCTGGAGAGAACCAAGGGCTATATCTGTTCCTGGTTCTAAATTTCTTGAATGGGGCATGCTTATTTAAGATGGTGAGGAAGGCATTTAAAAAAAATAACCAGGCATCCTCTACTGACGGGATGAGGTCAATATCCTTCCAGGATACCCTGGCCAGGTCGATTAGAAAGGCTTGCTCGCTGAAATGTTTCAGGGAGTGTTTGACAGTGATGAGTGGAGGTCGTTTGACCGCTGACCCATTACGGATGCTGGCAATGAGGCAGTGATCGCTGAGATCTTGGTTGAAAACAGCAGAGGTGTATTTAAAGGGCAAGTTGGTTAGGATGATATCTATGAGGGTGCCCGTGTTTACGGCTTTGGGGTGGTACCTGGTAGGTTCATTGATAATTTGTGTGAGATTGAGGGCATCAAGCTTAGATTGTAGGATGGCTGGGGTGTTAAGCATGTTCCAGTTTAGGTCACCTAGCAGCACGAGCTCTGAAGATAGATGGGGGGCAATCAGTTCACATATGGTGTACAGAGCACAGGTGTTTGGCAGAGGGTGGTCTATAGCAGGCGGCAACAGTGAGAGAATTGTTTTTAGAGAGATGGATTTTTAAAAGTAGAAGTTCAAATTGTTTGGGTACAGACCTGGATAGTAGGACAGAACTCTGCAGGCTATCTCTGCAGTAGATTGCAACACCGCCCTCTTTGGCCGTTCTATCTTGTCTGAAAATGTTGTAGTTAGGGATGAAGATTTCAGAGTTTTTGGTGGACTTCCTAAGCCAGACATCAGACACGGCTAGGACATCCGGGTTGGCAGACAGTGCTAAAGCAGTGAATAAAGCAAACTTAGGGAGAAGGCTTCTAATGTTAAAACCTCTTAGCGCACGTTAAGGATAGGGGGCGCTATAGCGAATGTTGAAAAAAATACGTGCCCATTTTAAACGGCCTCCTACGCAAATTCAGAAGCTAGGATATGCATATAATTAGTAGATTTGGATAGAAAACACTAAAGTTTCTACAACTGTTTGAATGGTGTCCGTGAGTATAACAGAACTCATATGGCAGTCAAAACCCCGAGACAGAACCTAACAGGAAGTGGAAATCTGATTTGTGGACTCACCTTCAGCACTTTGCCTATACAACACACCGTGAGTTAGGATTCATTGAGCACTTCCAATGGCTTCCACTAGATGTCGACAGTCTTTACAATGTGGTTTGAATCTGCAATGGTACAAACTGACCCAAAGAGAGGCTTTGGAAGTTGGTCACAGGCGGAGGGCCATTACCATTATGACGTGGGCGCCCATGGCTACCCTCCCCTTTCGAAACGTTTAGTAAGACAATGCAATCGTCCCCCTTGAATATTATTGAAGCTCTGGTTGAAAAAGGCCCTAAATATTTATGTTATACAACGTTTGACATGTTTGAACGAACTTAAATATATATTTTTTGCACATTCGTGACGACAAGTCCCGCACACTACGGTACATTTTGAGTAGCCTTCAGAACGCGCTAACAAGAAGAAGCTATTGGGACATAAATTATAAACTTTTTCGAACAAAACTACATTTGTTGTGGACCTGGGAATTCCTGGAAGTGCCTTCTGATGAAGATAATCAAAGGTAAGGGAATATTTACATTAGTATACAAGAGTATATTTGATATTAGATTGTTCCAAGATGGCGCTAACCTGTATCGCCTAGCCTATTTTTCTGAGCATAGCATCCCCTTTTATTGCAAAGTGTGATTTCCCAGTAAAGTTATTTTTAAATCTGGCAATGCGGGTGCATTCACGAGATGTTAAGTTTGAAAAACTGAAGTTTTGGGATTTTTGAGGAATTTGTAATTCGCGCCACACCTATCATTGGATATTGGAGCAGGTCTTCCGCTAGCGGAACGTCTAGATGTAAGAGGTTAATCTATAATTCTTTGAATGACAATATTACATTTAAAAACTGTTTTCGAATAGTAATTTAGTAAATTGTAGCGCTGATTCACCGGATGCATTTGAGGGAAAATATTTTCTGAACGTCACGCGCCGATGTAAAATGCTGTTTTTATATTTAACCTGTTAGGGCTAGGGGGCAGCATTGACACGGCTGGATAAAAAACATACCCGATTTAATCTGGTTACCACTCCTACTCAGTAACTAGAATATGCATATACTTATTACATATGGATAGAAAACACCCTAAATTTTCTAAAACTGTTTGAATGGTGTCTGTGAGTATAACAGAACTCAAATGGCAGGTCAAAACCTGAGAGATTCCTTTACAGGAAGTGGCCTGTCTGACCATTTGTTGAACTTCTTTTCCATCTCTATCATTTACTAAGGATCTCTGCTCTAACGTGACACTTCCCACGTCGTCCATAGGCGCTCAGAGCCCGGGAAAAAACAGAATGTCGTCATTCCAGCCCCAGGCTGAAACACATTATCGCCTTTCTCAAGTGGCCGATCAAGAGACACTAGCTTATGCGCGTGACCCCGACCGCCCCCGCCTTTGGGATTTTTTCCTCTGTTTGCCGAAAAGGAGATTCCCTGTCGGAATATTATCGCTTTTCTACGAGAAAAATGTCGTAAAAATTGATTTTAAACAGCGGTTGACATGCTTCCAAGTACGGTCATGGAATACTTAGAATTTTATTGTCACGAATTGCGCCATGCGCGCGACACTTCTTTACTATTTCGGATAGTGTCTGGAACGCACGAACAAAACGCCGCTATTCGGATATAACGATGGATTATTTTGGACCAAACCAACATTTGTTATTGAAGTAGCTGTCCTGGGTGTGTATTCTGACGAAGACAACAAAAGGTAATGACATTTTTATAATAGTAAATATGATTATGGTGAGTGCTAAACTTGCCGGGTGTCTAAATAGCGAGCCCGTGATGCCTGGGCTATGTACTTAGAATATTGCAAAATGTGCTTTCACCAAAAAGCTATTTTAAAATCGGACATATCGAGTGCATAGAGGAGGTCTGTATCTATAATTCTTAAAATAATTGTTACGCTTTTTGTGAACGTTTATCGTGAGTAATTTAGTAAAATGTTAGCGAATTCCACGGAAGTTTGCGGGGGGTATGCTAGTTCTGAACGTCACATGCTAATGTAAAAAGCTGGTTTTTGATATAAATATGAACTTGATTGAACAAAACATGCATGTATTGTATAACATAATGTCCTAGGGTTGTCATCTGATGAAGATCATCAAAGGTGAGTGCTGCATTTAGCTGTCTTCTGGGTTTTGGTGACATTATATGCTGGCTTGAAAAATGGGTGTCTGATTATTTCTGGCTTGGTACTCTGCTGACATAATCTAATGTTTTGCTTTCGTTGTAAAGCCTTTTTGAAATCGGACAGTGTGGTTAGATTAACGAGAGTCTTATCTTTAAATGGCTGTAAAATAGTCATATGTTTGAGAAATTGAAGTAATAGGATTTTTAAGGTTTTGAAAATCGCGCCACAGAATAGCCGTGGCTGTTACGTAGGTGGGACGAATTCGTCCCGCCTAGCCTAGAGAGGTTAAATATGAACTTTATCGAACCAAAGAATGCATGTATTGTGTAACATGATGTCCTAGGAGTGTCATCTGATGAAGATTGTCAAAGGTTAGTGCTTCATTTAGCTGTTTTTTGGTTATTTGTGATGCATGTGGTTGGTCGGAAAATGGCTGTGTGGCTATTTTGACGATGTACTCTGCTATCATAATGTAATGTTTTGCTTTTGCTGTAAAGCCTTTTTGAAATCGGACAACGTGGTTCGATTCAGGAGAGGTGTATCTATAAAACGATGTAAAATAATCCTATGTTTGAGAAAAAGAAAAAAAAATTTGGTAATGGTTAGGTTATGAATATGGAGCTCTGATTTTTCGCTGGATGTTGATCCCGCATGTGGGACGAGCACTTCATGCATGAAATCAAGGCTATTACGGTTACAGAAGTCATCAAAAGAGAGCGCCTGGGGAATAGGAGTGGAGCTAGGCACTGCAGGGACTGGATTCACCTCTACATCACCAGAGGAACAGAGGAGGAGTACATGTACATGTATGTATGGTTAACGTGACTAGGCATATATGATAAACAGAGAGTAGCAGTAGCGTAAAGGAGGGGATTGGCGGGTGGTGGGTGGTGGGTGGCGGGACACAACACAGATAGTCCGGGTAGCCAATGTGCGGGTGCACCGGTTAGTCGGGCTAATTGAGGTAGTATGTACATGTAGGTATGGTTAACCTCTCTGGGCTAGGCGGGACGAATTCGTCCCACCTACGCAACAGCCAGTCTAATCCAGTGGCGCGATTTTCAAATACCTTAAAAATCCTATTACTTCAATTTCTCAAACATACAGCTATTTAAAGACAAGACTCTCGTTAATCTAACCACACTGTCCGATTTCAAAAAGGCTTTACAACGAAAGCAAAACATTAGATTATGTCAGCAGAGTACCAAGCCAGAAATAATCAGACACCCATTTTTCAAGCTAGCATATAATGTCACATAAACCCAGAAGACAGCTAAATGCAGCACTAACCTTTGATGATCTTCATCAGATGACAACCCTAGGACATTATGTTATACAATACATGCATGTTTTGTTCAATCAAGTTCATATTTATATCAAAAACCAGCTTTTTACATTAGCATGTGACGTTCAGAACTAGCAAACTTCCGGCGAATTCACTAACAATTTACTAAATTACTCACGATAAATGTTCACAAAAAGCACAACAATTATTTTAAGAATTATAGATACAGAACTCCTCTATGCACTCGATATGTCCGATTTTAAAATAGCTTTTTGGTGAAAGCACGTTTTGCAATATTCTAAGTACATAGCCCAGCCATCACGGGCTAGCTATTTAGACACCCGGCAAGTTTAGCACTCACCAATATCAGATTTACTATTACAAAAGTTTGATTACCTTTTGTTGTCTTCGTCAGAATGCACTCCCAGGACTGCTACTTCAATAACAAATGTTGGTTTGGTCCAAAATAATCCATCGTTATATCCGAATAGCGGCGTTTTGTTCGTGTGTCCCAGACACTATCCGAAATGGTAAATCAGGGTCGAGCGCATGGCGCAATTCGTGACAAAAAAAATCTAAATATTCCATTACCGTACTTCGAAGCATGTCAACCGCTGTTTAAAATCCATTTTTATGCCATTTTTCTCGTAAAAAAGCGATAATATTCCGACCGGGAATGTCCATTTAGCTAAACAGAGGAAAGAAAACAAAGCTTTCGGTCGACGCGGGCACGAGCCTGAGTCTCACAGTACTGTAACCAGCCACTACCCAAACGCGCTACTTTGTTTCAGCCAGAGCCTGCAAAGCCACGATTCAGCATTTTGCCGCCTTCTGAGAGCCTATGGCAGCCGTAGGAAGTGTCACGGGACAGCTAAGATCCTCACTCTTCAATAAACAGAGACAAGAATAAAGACACCTTGTCAGACAGGCCACTTCCTGCATGAAATCTTCTCAGGTTTTTGCCTGCCATATGAGTTCTGTTATACTCACAGACACCATTCAAACAGTTTTAGAAACTTTAGGGTGTTTTCTATCCAAAGCCAATAATTATATGCATATTCTAGTTACTGGGCAGGAGTAGTAACCAGATTAAATCGGGTACGTTTTTTATCCAGCCGTGTCAATACTGCCCCCTACCCTCAACAGGTTAAAGTGGCTATGCATATATGAAGAACAGAGAGTAGCAGCAGTGTAAAAGAGGGGTTGGGGGGACAATGAAAATAGTCAGGTTAGCCATTTGATTACTTGTTCAGGAGTCTTATGGCTTGGTCCTAGACTTGGTGCTCCGGTACCGCTTGCCATGCTATAGCAGAGAGAACAGTCTATGACTAGGATGGCTGGAGTCTTCGACTATTTTTAGGGCCTTCCTCTGACACCGCCTGGTACAGAGGTCCTGGATGGCAGGAAGCTTGGCCCCAGTGATGTACTGGGCCATTCGCGCTACACTCTGTAGTGCCTTGCGGTTGGAGGCCGAGCAATTGCCATACCAGGCAGTGATGCAGCCAGTCAGGATGCTCTCGATGGTGCAGCTGTAGAACCTTTTGAGGATCTGAGGACCCATGCCAAATCTTTTCAGTCTCCTGAGGTTTTGAATAGGTTTTGTCGTGCCCTCTTCATGACTGTCTTGGCGTGCTTGGACCATTCTAGTTTGTTGGTGATGTGGACACCAAGGATCTTGAAGCTCTCAACCTGCTCCACTATAGCCCCGTCGATGAGAATCGAGGCATGCTCGGTCCTCTTTTTCCTGTAGTCCACAATCATCTCCTTTGTCTTGATCATGTTGAGGGACAGGTTGTTGTCCTTGCACCACACGGCCAGGTCTCTGACCTCCTCCCTATAGGCTGTCTCGTCGTTGTCGGTGATCAGGCCTACCAGTGTTGTGTCATCAGCAAATGAAATGATGATGTTGGAGTCGTGCCTGGCCATGCAGTCATTAGTGAACAGGGAGTACAGGAGGGGGCTGAGCACATACCCCTGAGGGGCCCCTGTGTTGAGGATCAGCGTGGCGGATCCTACCCTCACCGCCTCGGGGCAGCCGTCAGGAAGTCCAGGATCTAGTTGCAGAGGGAGGTGTTTAGTCCCAGGGTCCTTAGCTTATTGATGAGCTTTGAGGGCACTATGGTGTTGAACGCTGAGCTGTAGTCAATGGATAACATTCTCACATAGGTGTTCCTTTTGTCCAGGTGTGAAAGTTCAATGTGGAGGGAAATAGAGATTGCATCATCTGTGAATCTGTTGGGGTGGTATGCAAATTGGAGTGGGTCTATGGTTTCTGGGATGATGCTGTTGATGTGAGCCATGACCAGCCTTTCAAAGCACTTCATGGCTACAGACGTGAGTGCCATGGGTTGGGAGTCATTTAGGTAGGTTACCTTAGTGTTCTTGGGCACAGGCACAATGGTGGTCTGCTTAAAACATGTTGGTATTACAGACTCGGACAGGGAGAGGTTGAAAATGACAGTGAAGACACTTGCCAGTTGGTCAGTGAGCATATAAGTGGTTTAGCTCATGTCACTGTGCAGCTCTCGGCTTTCCTTCCCTTTGTAGTCTGTAATAGTTTGCAAGCCCTGCCACATCCGACAAGCGTCAGAGCCGATGTAGTACAATTTGATCTTAGTCCTGTAACGATGCTTTGCCTTTTTGATGGTTCGTCGGTTGGCATAGAACGATTTCTTATGAGCTTCCGGGTTAGAGTCCCGCTCCTTGAAAGCGGCAGCTCTAGCCTTTAGCTCAGTGTGGACGCTGCCTGTAATCAATGGCTTGTGGTTGGGGTATGTACGTTCGGTCACTGTGGGGACGACGTCATCGATGCACTTATTGATGAAGCCCATGACTGATGTGGTGTACTCCTCAATGCCATCGGAGGAATCCCGGGAAACATATTCCAGTCTGTACTAGCAAAACATTCCTGTAGCTTAGCATCTGCTTCATCTGACCACTTTTTTATTGATCTAGTCACTGGTGCCTCCTGCTTTAATTTTTGCTTGTAAGCAGGAATCAGGAGGATAGAATTATGGTCAGATTTGCCAAATGGAGAGTGAGGGAGAGCTTTGTATGCGTCTCTGTGTGTGGAGTATAGGTGGTCCAGCGTTTTCTTTCCCACTGGTTGCACATTTAACCTCTCTGGGCTAGGTGGGACGAAATCGTCCCACCTACGCAACAGCCAGTGTAATCCCGTGGCGCGATATTCAAATACCTTAGAAATGCTATTACTTCAACTTCTCAAACATATGACTATTTTACACCATTTTAAAGACAAGACTCTCGTTAATCTAACCACACTGTCCGATTTCAAAAAGGCTTTACAACGAAAGCAAAACATTAGATTATGTCAGCAGAGTACCCAGCCAGAAATAATCAGACACCCATTTTTCAAGCTAACATATAATGTCATCAGATGACACTCCTAGGACATTATGTTATACAATACATGCATGTTTTGTTCAATCAAGTTCATATTTATATCAAAAACCAGCTTTTTACATTAGCATGTGACGTTCAGAACTAGCATACTAGCAAACTTCCGGTGAATTTACTAAATTACTCACGATAAACGTTCACAAAAAACATAACAATTTTTTAAAGAATTATAGATACCGAACTCCTTTATGCAATCGCGGTGTCCGATTTTAAAATAGCTTTTCGGTGAAAGCACATTTTGCAATATTCTGAGTAGATATAGCTAGCCATGATGGCTAGCTATTTAGACACCCACCAAGTTTGATCCCTCTCCAAACTCAAAAATTGGATTACCTTTGCTGTTCTTCGTCAGAATGCACTCACAGGACTTCTACTTCAATAACAAATGTTGGTTTGGTTCAAAATAATCCATAGTTATATCCAAATAGCGGCGTTTGTTCGTGCGTTCAAGACACTATCCAAGGGTAACGAAGGGTGACGCGCTCGGTGCGTTTCGTGACAAAAGATTTCAAAATATTCCATTACCGTACTTCGAAGCATGTCAAATGCTGTTTAAAATCAATTTTTATGCTATTTTTCTCGTAAAATAGCGATAATATTCCGACCGGGAGTCATTGTTTTCGTTCAAAGACTGAAAGAAGTAAAATGGACTCTTCACGGGCAAGCGCGCGCCAGCCTCATTGTTCTCAGATCGACCACTTACAAAATGCGCTAGTGTTTTTCAGCCAGAGTGTCACGTCCTGACCAGCAGATGGAGCTGGTGTAGTAGTTTGGGGGTCAGGACGTGGCAGTCTGGTGTGTGTCTTGTGACTCCTGATCAGGAACAGCTGGGAATCGTTGTTCCTGATTGGGAGTCACATATGTAGGAGTTGTTTGTCACTGGGGTTTGTGGGTAATTGTTTCTGTTTAGTTTGTACCTAACAGGACTGTTTGCTGTCGGTTTTGTTCATTTTGTAGTGTTCTCTTGTTTTTTTGGAATTAAAATTCTAATGATGATCACATCCTCTGCTGCACCTTGGTTCCCTCTTCCAGACAGCCGTTACACAGAGAGAGAGTCATCATTCAAAGTTCTGCCGCCTTCTGAGAGCCTATGGGAGCACTAGAAAAGGATCTCACGTTACCGCAGAGATCCTTTGTTTTGGATAGAGATGATCAAGAAGGCCAAGAAATGGTCAGAGAGGGCGCTTCCTGTTTGGAATCTTCTCAGGTTTTGGCCTGCCAAATGAGTTCTGTTATACTCACAGACACCATTCAAACAGTTTTAGAAACTTTGGAGTGTTTTCTATCCAAAGCTAATAATTATATGCGAATTCTAGTTTCTGGGCAGGAGTAATAACCAGATTAAATCGGGTGCGTTTTTATCCGGCCGTGAAAATACTGCCACCTAGCCATAAGAGGTTAATCTCACTCAAAAAACTCCCGTGGTTTATTTTTCCAATTGTCATGTTTTGTTTATAAATGTCTGTGCAAGAGTGAAGGTTTCCCGCGAGAGAGTAACGGTTAATGTGATTGGAAGTTCATTATTTGACTAGGCTACCTGTATTTGACATTGTGTTGTTATTTTGCTGAACACTAGATGGTTTAATTTTATTTTTGGCAGTGAAACGAGGCTACTCGGGCGAGAAAAAAACCTCAGCCAAATGTATGGAAAACATTTGGAAAATATTAATGTCCTGTTTGAAAATGTGAATAAAAAAATGACGGCATTGCGCGTACATACCCCTGGGGGTACGCGTACCCCAGTTTGGGAATACCTGCTCTAGAGGGTATCCCATAGGCTACAGAAATATTGAGTTAGACTGGTACTTTATAAATCAACTGGTTTTACTCAAAAAGTGTTTAACAGTTTTTAGTTTGTAAAAAAATATTTTGCTGTGTGACTTCAACATCACCTAATCACCAATACATCTGTCAACAGAAATAAGACAATGGAAATATGAGACTATTGTAAATCTCTGTGTTACATATTAAAGGAACGTAATGGGTGTACATTTTGTTAGTGATGAACTGGATAAAACAAAGCACTGTTGCCTGTGTTTATTATCCTTACCTCTCCCTAAACAGCATAATGTAGCGCACTTCGCTTTATAACAGGTGACAGTTTTAATACTCATCTATTTACAATGTGTTAATGAGCCTATAAAATTGGACATTGGTACTTTTTCGCTTAGACATTAAACTATTTATCTTAGTTGGAAGTGTGTAGTAGACCAATGCCTTATCTATCATAGTTCATGAAGGTGAAAATATGAAGAGGAAGTGTAGAGTATAAACAAAGTTACCACATGATAATGATCACAAGTTCCATTCTCCTCCTCCAGCATTCTCACGAGTCCCTCATACCTTCACTTAAACAAGAGAACTGAAAGTAAAGGCAGTTCACAGATTGTTTTTTTAACCTTTTATTTAACTAGGCAAGTCAGTTAAGAACAAATTCTTATTTACACCGGCCAAACCCAGATGACGCTGGGCCAATTGTGCGCCACGCTACGGGACTCCTAATCACGGCCGATTGTGATACAGCCTGGATTCGAACCAGGGTCTGTAGTGACATTAGACAGCTTAGACCGCTGCACCCCTCGGAGCCCCAGAAAGCTACATCCACTGTGTATTTGAAAGGACTTTAGGTGTGCTCGATCTAGGCACAATGGAAACAAAAGAAGTGACCCAAAAGTGTAAACTCTGCCTGCCAGTTAAGCTAAATCATGAGCACCTGAAGTATTTAAATCATTTGAAATATTTGATCCAGGTCTGATTCACATAGAAAGCTATATAGCCTAATCTACACACTCAAAGCATGTTCATACCTTCCTAGACAATACCTTTAGCTGGGACAACCGGTTCCTCACTATCTTCCTGGACATGGCCTGTGGCTTTGCCAACCTGTCCTTCACTACCGTCCTGGACATTGCCTGTAGCTGGACCAAGCTGTCCTTCACTACCTTCCTGGACATGGCCTGTAGCTGGGCCAAGCTGTCCTTCACTACCTTCCTGGACATGGTGCCTGTAGCTTGGACGCAACCTGTCCTTCACTACCTTCCTGGACATGGCCTATAGCTGGTCCAACTGGTTCCTCAGCTGTTGTCTCAACTCATCCTGCTGGCCTTTAGCAGTGGTCAGCTCTCCTTCCTTTATGGACAGAGTTCTTCACAAGGAACTCACTGTACCTGCAGAGTACAGTATTGATTGGGATAACATACAATAAGAGTTTCACCTTTTATTGACATGATTGTTCACACCTATCCAAACCTTTCATATCTCAGGAGGTGAGTGCTAAGAGTTGATTTGGGATTGTGGGCTCATCCTCCCACAGTTTAGGCTCTAAAGCTGTGTTTGACGCTGTATCTCCATGCGTACATACTAGAAGATTCATAATGCTGCCTAGCACCATGCAAGATTAGATTAGTTTTAGGTCAAATTTCAGAAGATAACATTACATGCAGCCTATATAACAATTTCAAATGTTAACAAATGATTAATTCCTAACTCTGACCTAACTAAAGGTTATCCTCATGCTGTATGGCTTGGTGTCTGTCTCAGATTGAGTTGCTTCTCTGTCCAACAGGGCTAGGAACCCTCCATGTTCAGGACCCCACCCAGAGCTGGCATCTCTCAGCCTGTGGAGCTCCTCTTCTAGCCTGGCTGTATCCTGCTGTATGCTGGCTCTTTTCCTGCACCTCCTTCTCCACCTCCCTCCGATTCCTGACCTCCTCTGACAGACACACTATCAACTCCACGTTTAATATAAAGAAACACAGAAAAGTCTGTGAGATGTCGAAGGTTACTTCAGCACCACATTTTCACTATTTTTTATATACATTTGTCTTTTCATTAGTTTTATTTTAGTTTGACAGGTTTTATATTTAATTCTAGATGTGTGTTGTGCTCTGCTGGTTCTGGTATCAGTTTAAGTTTGAACAGTCTAATTCTAGATCTCTGTTGGTTCTGGTATCAGTTTTAGTTTGAACAGTCTAATTCTAGATCTCTGTTGGTTCTGGTATCAGTTTTAGTTTGAACAGTCTAATTCTAGATCTCTGTTGGTTCTGGTATCAGTTTTAGTTTCAACAGTCTAATTCTAGATCTCTGTTGTTTCTGGTATCAGTTTTAGTTTCAACAGTCTAATTCTAGATCTCTGTTGTTTCTGGTATCAGTTTTAGTTTCAACAGTGTAATTCTAGAACTCTGTTGGTTCTGGTATCAGTTTTAGTTTCAACAGTCTAATTCTAGAACTCTGTTGTTTCTGGTATCAGTTTTAGTTTCAACAGTCTAATTCTAGATCTCTGTTGGTTCTGGTATCAGTTTTAGTTTCAACAGTCTAATTCTAGATCTCTGTTGTTTCTGGTATCAGTTTTAGTTTCAACAGTCTAATTCTAGAACTAAGTTGGTTCTGGTATCAGTTTTAGTTTCAACAGTCTAATTCTAGATCTCTGCTGGTTCTGGTATCAGTTTTAGTTTCAACAGTCTAATTCTAGATCTCTGTTGTTTCTGGTATCAGTTTTAGTTTCAACAGTCTAATTCTAGATCTCTGTTGGTTCTGGTATCAGTTTTAGTTTCAACAGTCTAATTCTAGATCTCTGTTGTTTCTGGTATCAGTTTTAGTTTCAACAGTCTAATTCTAGATCTCTGTTGGTTCTGGTATCAGTTTTAGTTTCAACAGTCTAATTCTAGATCTCTGTTGTTTCTGGTATCAGTTTTAGTTTGAACAGTCTAATTCTAGATCTCTGTTGGTTCTGGTATCAGTTTTAGTTTGAACAGTCTAATTCTAGATCTCTGTTGGTTCTGGTATCAGTTTTAGTTTCAACAGTCTAATTCTAGATCTCTGTTGTTTCTGGTATCAGTTTTAGTTTCAACAGTCTAATTCTAGATCTCTGTTGTTTCTGGTATCAGTTTTAGTTTCAACAGTGTAATTCTAGAACTCTGTTGGTTCTGGTATCAGTTTTAGTTTCAACAGTCTAATTCTAGATCTCTGTTGTTTCTGGTATCAGTTTTAGTTTCAACAGTCTAATTCTAGATCTCTGTTGGTTCTGGTATCAGTTTTAGTTTCAACAGTCTAATTCTAGATCTCTGTTGTTTCTGGTATCAGTTTTAGTTTCAACAGTCTAATTCTAGATCTCTGTTGGTTCTGGTATCAGTTTTAGTTTCAACAGTCTAATTCTAGATCTCTGTTGGTTCTGGTATCAGTTTTAGTTTCAACAGTCTAATTCTAGATCTCTGTTGGTTCTGGTATCAGTTTTAGTTTCAACAGTCTAATTCTAGATCTCTGTTGTTTCTGGTATCAGTTTTAGTTTCAACAGTCTAATTCTAGATCTCTGTTGTTTCTGGTATCAGTTTTAGTTTCAACAGTCTAATTCTAGATCTCTGTTGTTTCTGGTATCAGTTTTAGTTTCAACAGTCTAATTCTAGATCTCTGTTGTTTCTGGTATCAGTTTTAGTTTCAACAGTCTAATTCTAGATCTCTGTTGGTTCTGGTATCAGTTTTAGTTTCAACAGTCTAATTCTAGATCTCTGTTGGTTCTGGTATCAGTTTTAGTTTCAACAGTCTAATTCTAGATCTCTGTTGTTTCTGGTATCAGTTTTAGTTTCAACAGTCTAATTCTAGATCTCTGTTGTTTCTGGTATCAGTTTTAGTTTCAACAGTCTAATTCTAGATCTCTGTTGTTTCTGGTATCAGTTTTAGTTTCAACAGTCTAATTCTAGATCTCTGTTGTTTCTGGTATCAGTTTTAGTTTCAACAGTCTAATTCTAGATCTCTGTTGTTTCTGGTATCAGTTTTAGTTTCAACAGTCTAATTCTAGATCTCTGTTGTTTCTGGTATCAGTTTTAGTTTCAACAGTCTAATTCTAGATCTCTGTTGTTTCTGGTATCAGTTTTAGTTTCAACAGTCTAATTCTAGATCTCTGTTGTTTCTGGTATCAGTTTTAGTTTCAACAGTCTAATTCTAGATCTCTGTTGTTTCTGGTATCAGTTTTAGTTTCAACAGTCTAATTCTAGATCTCTGTTGTTTCTGGTATCAGTTTTAGTTTCAACAGTCTAATTCTAGATCTCTGTTGGTTCTGGTATCAGTTTTAGTTTCAACAGTCTAATTCTAGATCTCTGTTGTTTCTGGTATCAGTTTTAGTTTCAACAGTCTAATTCTAGATCTCTGTTGGTTCTGGTATCAGTTTTAGTTTCAACAGTCTAATTCTAGATCTCTGTTGTTTCTGGTATCAGTTTTAGTTTCAACAGTCTAATTCTAGATCTCTGTTGGTTCTGGTATCAGTTTTAGTTTCAACAGTCTAATTCTAGATCTCTGTTGGTTCTGGTATCAGTTTTAGTTTCAACAGTCTAATTCTAGATCTCTGTTGGTTCTGGTATCAGTTTTAGTTTCAACAGTCTAATTCTAGATCTCTGTTGTTTCTGGTATCAGTTTTAGTTTCAACAGTCTAATTCTAGATCTCTGTTGTTTCTGGTATCAGTTTTAGTTTCAACAGTCTAATTCTAGATCTCTGTTGTTTCTGGTATCAGTTTTAGTTTCAACAGTCTAATTCTAGATCTCTGTTGTTTCTGGTATCAGTTTTAGTTTCAACAGTCTAATTCTAGATCTCTGTTGGTTCTGGTATCAGTTTTAGTTTCAACAGTCTAATTCTAGATCTCTGTTGGTTCTGGTATCAGTTTTAGTTTCAACAGTCTAATTCTAGATCTCTGTTGTTTCTGGTATCAGTTTTAGTTTCAACAGTCTAATTCTAGATCTCTGTTGTTTCTGGTATCAGTTTTAGTTTCAACAGTCTAATTCTAGATCTCTGTTGGTTCTGGTATCAGTTTTAGTTTCAACAGTCTAATTCTAGATCTCTGTTGTTTCTGGTATCAGTTTTAGTTTCAACAGTCTAATTCTAGATCTCTGTTGGTTCTGGTATCAGTTTTAGTTTCAACAGTCTAATTCTAGATCTCTGTTGTTTCTGGTATCAGTTTTAGTTTCAACAGTCTAATTCTAGA
This sequence comes from Salmo salar, assembly GCF_965601325.2. Classification (NCBI taxonomy): domain Eukaryota; kingdom Metazoa; phylum Chordata; class Actinopteri; order Salmoniformes; family Salmonidae; genus Salmo; species Salmo salar. The sequence goes on along the minus strand of NC_138305.1, from coordinate 103,822,558 downwards.
TCTCTGTTGTTTCTGGTATCAGTTTTAGTTTCAACAGTCTAATTCTAGATCTCTGTTGTTTCTGGTATCAGTTTTAGTTTCAACAGTCTAATTCCCAGTCTAATTCTAGATCTCTGTTGTTTCTGGTATCAGTTTTAGTTTCAACAGTCTAATTCTAGATCTCTGTTGGTTCTGGTATCAGTTTTAGTTTCAACAGTCTAATTCTAGATCTCTGTTGTTTCTGGTATCAGTCTTGTGACCTGAAGTTTCAAGGTTTTACCTTCTTTTTTGTTTCTTTTTAATTTTGTTTTAGTTGAAATGTTAGTCAACCTTTACGGTTCAAATGCAGAGGGATAGATGACACTGTTAAAGTTATAGTACTTTTATACTGTAGTTAGTGTCAGGGAAAGAGGGATAGAAGACACTGTTATAGTTAGATCACTTTTATACTGTAGTTAGGGTCAGGGAAAGAGGGATAGAAGACACTGTTATAGTTAGATCACTTTTATACTGTAGTTAGGGTCAGAGATAGAGGGATAGATGACACTGTTAAAGTTATAGCACTGCTGTAGTAATCAGTATATGTCTATATACCCATTAAACCAAAGGTCACACGTTGTTGTTCAGTACATGAGCTACAATACTCTCACAGAACTCTGAAATATACAGTACAGAGAAGTTCCTACTTCCTACCTGACCTCTGACCACATCCTCATAATGAGAAATGGTCAGTTCTGTCAGCTCCTACTGAAGCACACAGATCTCTTGGTCTTTCTTCACCTCTTCAAACTGACAGATTAGTGATTTCCTCACCTAACATCAGTATGTTCTGCTCCTTTAAAAAGAGGAGTTACAATACTACAACTACAGTCAATACCAACCTCCAATATGGTGCCCACCCCACTGAGCCAACCATAGTGCTAACAACCATCAGATCCTTCTACATCTACTAGGGGCCATTTAAAGTGGGGTCTAAGCAGGCTAAACCTGCCATTTCCTTTTGTGGAGCCGTTCACCTGCAGGCTTCAGTTACATGCAAGAAACATTCAATAACTTTCACTTTATTCATATATAGTTTTTTCTTTATACTGAAGCTGTTTGACCTTCATTCTCTCTGACTGTTGACTTGTCATTTCGGACTGTAAAACAAAGCATTATTTATTATCAACTAAGAGTGATTAAATAAACCACCATCAGGAAATGTTTACTAAGCGTATTTTTGGATGTTAAGAAAGTTCATGTAGCATATTATTGTAGAAAGCAGTGATATAAGTCGCCTATCTTAATAATAATTTAGATGTTAGACACCAGAACTTGTTTACATTTTACCAAGATCAAATATCTCTATGGTTATTACATAGAAGGTTTTAACATTCCATCTCAAAGAATAGTTTTTCTATGAGACTGCCATCATAGAGATGAAACACGTTCTATCTCTATGGCTGCTGATGTCATAGAGTGGTTGTTACATAGAAATACAATTCATTGCCAGGATTAGAGGTTCCAAGCCAATTATATTCATTCTATTTATATGGTTGTTAGCCTACCGCAGAGATCCTATTAAATTATGTCAATCTAAACAATGGCATTTGAGGGACACAATCAGAATGAATGAGAATGAGCATGCTTTGCATCATTCTAAGAACAGCCCTTAACCGTGTATGCCTTACTGCTTCGTTAATGTTTGTATTTCGTTTAAAAAAATTATTTTTATTAGAGTTACAAGTAGTAAAAACAGTGGGGATTACAAAAACAAAATCATCAAATTAAATTGCAGGCTAAATGTTCTTTAAAAACAAGAAAACATACATGTAATATGGATTTAAAATGGTGCTAATATCCACTCAGAATAAACATTATGCCTTTTGATGACCTTTATGGGTATTTACATCCATTATTAGTTTAGTGTATTCGGTTATCTTACAGACACGACACATTGTGACATGGTACTTGAAGAGTAAACGGAGGTTAATAAATTGGTACACTGTTTAGATTGAGCACATCTAAGTGAAATCTATACTTTGTCATGACATTATAAACGGATGGATGTGAAACCAAACCATCTATTGGCTGATTTGGCGGTCTGGGGGTGTAGGTCATTGATTTGAAAGCGTTATGAAATGTGACAGCGTGCAATCCTGTATCTCCAGTGACAATAATTCTATAGCCTAGCTATGATACGTTCATTCACGATGTCCAGATTTTCACAGGCGGACCATTTACAAGTTAAATCATGGGGGGAAATGTACTTTACCAATTGATAGAACATAGGCTTTCACCAAATTGATTTGTATTTCTGGGCTGGATTATCAATTAAAACGGTATAGTGGATTATCATTAATTTGCCTCCCACCTTTCGCAAACGTTATTTGGAAAGTCAACGTGAAAGTAAAATAGTTCAACTGCGAACCAAGACGGGGTAAGATTCAGATTATGTGTGTATATGTATAAATAGCCTACTTAACATGTACCGTGAAGTAACTGAAAAAGAATGACATATTTTAATCGTGATTAATGGCTGTATTTGTAATTTTACGACAAGACTGATCTCTTCCTTGTGTTTTCAATGTCTGTTCTGCTTATGGTGTGACTCAACTGGTTTTTGATTTGAAAGTGTGGTGCTAAACTCAATCGAATTGTCCCTGTCCTTGAAAAATGAAAAGTTTTGGCCTTCTCATTTTTAAAGAAATATAATTACAATTTTTCTTATTTGCAACAACAAAAAAACGGACAAAATAATATAGTGAACGTCAGAAGCCCTGACTTGGCCTGGCTGTACACTCAAAAAAAAAAAAAAGATTGCTGGAGTATCCTTTAGAGGTTCTTCAAATTGAAACTGTGGAGAACCTCTATAAATTCTTCGAAGAACCCCTTTTAATCCGTCCTCGGATAACCTTTTGGGGTACATTTTTGAACAATCCCCTCCAATATTATTAATAATAATACGCATAATAATAACAACAATAACACAATATTTTAGTTGTCAGTGTTTATTATGAATTTAGTGGCAAAGCAGAATAAAAAAATTAAAAGATGAGGAAAATTCCCAGCCGAGCCCCAAGTCCAATGGATTTGTCCTCTGTCGTGTTGATGTTCTCTGTATCCACAGCCAGAATGGTGGTGATCGAACAGGTTTCCTGTTGTATTATTCATCAGAGGTGTAGGGAGGGTGAAGTGTGTAAATCCCCAAAATTGCAATTATACAGATGATAAAAAAAAAACATGCACATGGCAGTATTCATACCTTGGTTTTTGTGGTAAATGTGAATGAAAAAAACCTGTTCACTTTTGATTATGGTTTTTATACAAATACCTTGTCCATAATGTAGAGGCCTCTGGGATTATCATTGAAGAGGTAAGGGAGGCTGCTGTGACTGAGAAACCAAAATTAACTGTAGATGATACATGTGATCTGCACAACATACCAATAGTACATACCTTGGTGTACCTCCTGGTTAGTATACCTGCTGACTCAGACACACACACAAGTGAGAGGTATAGTCATCTGCACCCAATACAGCTATAGCCTTCAACATGTTCTTACCTCTTTGTTGATTTGATATCCATAATTTTAAAAGGGAGAAAGTGTTAAACAACACCGCCATTTCTACAAATGTGAAAAGATAGAGGGTATGATCATCAAACAATATCAATTTAGATCCTACAAGGGAGAAACCTTACCTTATATTGAGGAAATCTTTACATTTTTAGTTAAGTGCCTGCACCTGCTGTCATCTCAAATTCAAATCCAAATGTTTCAGTTGGGCAGTTCCTGCAAGAACCCCCACCAACTAAGGAGGTTCCTTCGACTGACCCCACCTCCTTTGGGGTTCTTGGAAGAACATTTTGGAGGCATTTTTCAGAGCCAAGAACCCTGAGGAACTTTTAGGATCTTAGAAGAACGCTTGTTGGAATGCTAATTTTTGGAGTGTAGGCGTTCATCGTTATTTTGGCCTGCTGCCAGGTGTAGGACATTGCTCCATGCATGGGCAAATTGGACGTCTGACAATTCTGGCAAATGGCAGAAAGGCCAAACCTTTTTTATTGGGGTGGGTTGGTGAAAAATTAAAAACATTTAATAATGTTTTATTTCTACAAAAAACATGCCGGGTGGATCATGGGCCTGTTTTCGATGACTTTTGTACAATTTCTCTGTTATTGAGCACTTGGCTGACCAGTAGGCAAGGCCGCCCCACCCTCCCAAAATGGTCCAGCCCGGTTTTCTGATTAGCTGAGCTGAAGTGGCACACATTCAAAGTCAAACGGGTAACAAAAAGAGTGATACATACAGTACGTGGCAAAAGTACACACCTACTTATTCCAGGGTTGTTCTTTATTTTTACTATTTTCTACATTGTAAATAACAGTGAAGATATCACAACTATGAAATAACACATGTGGAATCATGTAGTAACCAAAAAAGTGTTAACCTGTTAGGACTAGGGGCTAAGATTCCTTACAGGAAGTGGCCTGTCTGACAAGTTCTTGTTCTTCTTGACTCTCTTTATTGAAAACTGAGGATCTTTGCTGTAACGTGACACTTCCTACGGCTCCCATAGGCTCTCAGAGCCCGGGAAAAAGCTGAATGATGTAATTCCAGCCCCTGGCTGAAGTGGTCTATCAGAGGACAATGAGACTGAGGCGCGTGCACGAGGCGACCCCATGTTTTTATTTTCTCTCTGTTTGTACTAAAACACAGATTCCCGGTCGGAATATTATCGCTTTTTTACGAGAAAAATGGCATAAAAATTGATTTTAAACAGCGGTTGACATGCTTCGAAGTACGGTAATGGAATATTTAGATTTTTTTTGTCACGAAACGCATCGGGGGCGTCACCCTTCTTTACCCTTTCAGATAGTGTCTTGAACGCACGAACAAAAAGCCGCTATTTGGATATAACTATGGATTATTTTGAACCAAACCAACATTTGTTATTGAAGTAGAAGTCCTGGGAGTGCATTCTGACGAAGAACAGCAAAGGTAATAACATTTTTCTTATAGTAAATCTGACTTTGGTTAGGGCTAAACTTGGTGGGTGTCTAAATAGCTAGCCCTGTGATGCCGGGCTATCTACTTAGAATATTGCAAAATGTGCTTTCACCGAAAAGCTATTTTAAAATTGGACATAGCGAGTGCATAGAGGAGTTCTGTATCTATAATTCTTAAAATAATTGTTATGTTTTTTGTGAACGTTTATCGTGAGTAATTTAGTAAATTCACCGGAAGTTTGCGGTGGGTATGCTAGTTCTGAACGTCACATGCTAATTTAAAAAGCTGGTTTTTGATATAAATATGAACTTGATTGAACAAAACATGCATGTATTGTATAACATAATGTCCTAAGAATGTCATCTGATGAAGATCATCAAAGGTTAGTGCTGCATTTAGCTGTGGTTTGGGTTTATGTGACATTATATGCTAGTTTGAAAAATGGCTGTCTGATTATTTCTGGCTGGGTACTCTGCTGACATAATCTAATGTTTTGTTTTCGTTGTAAAGCCTTTTTGAAATCGGACAGTGTGGTTAGATTAACGAGAGTCTTGTCTTTAAAATGGTGTAAAATAGTCATATGTTTGAGAAATTGAAGTAATAGCATTTCTAAGGTTTTTGAATAACGCGCCACGGGATTCCACTGGCTGTTACGTAGGTGGGACGAAATCGTCCCACTGGCCCTAGAGAAGTTAAACAAATCAAAATATATTTCATAATTGAGGTTCTTCAAAGTTGCCACCCATTGTCTTGATGACAGCTTTGCACATTCTTGGAATTCTCTCAACCAGCTCCATGAGGTAGTCACAAATGCTTTTAAATGAACAGGAGTGCCTTTTTAAAAGTTAATTTGTGGAATTTCTTTCTTTCTTAATGCGTTTGAGCCAATCAGTTGTGTTGTGACAAGGTAGGGGTGGTATACAGAAGAAAGCCCTATTTGGTAAAAGACTAAGTCCATATTATGTCAAGAAAATCTCAAATAAGCAAAGAGAAACGACAGTCCATCATTACTTTAAGACATGAAGGTCAGTCAATCCAGAATATTTCAAGAACTTTGAAAGTTTCTTCAAGTGCAGTCTTATTCAAAACCATCAAGCACTATGATGAAGCTGGCTCTCATGAGGACCGCCACAGGAAAGGAAGACCCAGGGTTACCTCTGCTGCAGAGGAGAATTTAGAGTTACCAACCTCAGAAATTGCAGCCCAAATAAATGCTTCACTGAGTTCAAATAACAGACACATCTCAACATCAACTGTTCAGAGGAGACTACGTGAATCAGGCCTTCATGGTCGAATTGCTGCAAAGAAACCACTACTTAAGGACACCAATAATAAGAAGAGACTTGCCTGGGCCAAGAAACATGAGCAATGGACATTAGACCGGTGGAAATCTGTCCTTTGGTTTGATGAGTCCAAACTTGCGATTTTTGGTTCCAACCGCCGTGTCTTTGTGAGATGCATAGAAGGTGAACGGACAATCTCTGCATGTGTGGTTCCCACCGTAATGCTTGGAGGTGGTGGTGTAATGGTGTGGGGGTGCTTTGCTGGTGACACTGTCTGTGCTCACTTCAGGAGCTCGGGGCATGCCCGCCCCAGCATGTAGTCTACGTGTGTGCTGCTACTGCCCCTTGCTTTTGCTACTGTCATGGAGTTCGCAAAATATTTTCATACATTTTCATAAAGAAACTGATAAAAAACACAGGTACTAAATCAATCATCACTCTCCTTCTTGGTCAAGAGAGGGAGTGCGGTGATGTAGTGTCCACTGGTATGTTTAAGGCTTGCATGCCACCTGCTGGTATGGTGCTAAACTGTTAAGTTACAGACCGGATGCCATAGTTCTAGTTGCAGGATATGGACGTTGTTACAGGCTGGCTACATGAAACATCCACAACTAAAGCATCCAATGATCCTTTATCTGAAAATAAATCTGAAAAGACACTTATTCCAAAAGTATGATGGTGTACTTGCTACGTGCACATGCTAAAAGAAAGAATCGAGGTGGGTAGATAACTAAGTGTGCCATTGTAGCAAAGTATTTATAAACTAAAAATCAGATCTCTTAAACGTTTCATTCATATTCGTTCTATTATCTATACAATAGGCCATAATTGATTTTGGCCCAATAGGCCTGGCATATTCCCACTTTCAAGGAGCTTTCCATCTTGATTGTGTTATTTTGCATAAAACCTTTAGGCCAACTTATAGAAATGTTTTGAAAAATAACTCTGCATCTCTGCCCAGCCTGACAAGAGTGACCAAAAGGGTGTTTAGCATATTCTCCGCTGCTGGCCGACTCTACAGGCACCATGGCATGAGTCTGCATCAGTCTGGAGGCAGAGGTTCCCTTCTTACTCTGACGTCCAAAACTACAAGCCACTTATTGACCTAGTCAATTGTGAGGCATCATCAGGGAGGTACTTTGTTCAGTGTTAAAGATGTCATTGAAACACTACAACTGGACATTAGTAAATGTATTGGTAATGCTACTGATGGAGCTGCAAACTGACAAGACCAGTACAATGGTTTCTCTGCCTTGCTATCCTCACACTCTCCCAAGCAAGTACATGTGCTGTTACACACATCCTGACTCTTGTGATGGCAGACACAGTAGGAGTAGTTACACACATCCTGACTCTTGTGATTGCAGACACAGTAGGAGTAGTTACACACGTCCTGACTCTTGTGATGGCAGACACAGTAGGAGTAGTTACACACGTCCTGACTCTTGTGATGGCAGACACAGTAGGAGTAGTTACACACGTCCTGACTCTTGTGATGGCAGACACAGTAGGAGTAGTTACACACGTCCTGACTCTTGTGATGGCAGACACAGTAGGAGTAGTTACACACGTCCTGACTCTTGTGATGGCAGACACAGTAGGAGTAGTTACACACGTCCTGACTCTTGTGATGGCAGACACAGTAGGAGTAGTTACACACGTCCTGACTCTTGTGATGGCAGACACAGTAGGAGTAGTTACACACGTCCTGACTCTTGTGATGGCAGACACAGTAGGGGGGGGGGAGGGTAGTTACACACGTCCTGACTCTTGTGATGGCAGACACAGTAGGAGTAGTTACACACGTCCTGACTCTTGTGATGGCAGACACAGTAGGAGTAGTTACACACGTCCTGACTCTTGTGATGGCAGACACAGTAGGAGTAGTTACACACGTCCTGACTCTTGTGATGGCAGACACAATAGGAGTAGTTACACACGTCCTGACTCTTGTGATGGCAGACACAGTAGGAGTAGTTACACACGTCCTGACTCTTGTGATGGCAGACACAGTAGGAGTAGTTACACACGTCCTGACTCTTGTGATGGCAGACACAGTAGGAGTAGTTACACACGTCCTGACTCTTGTGATGGCAGACACAGTAGGAGTAGTTACACACGTCCTGACTCTTGTGATGGCAGACACAGTAGGAGTAGTTACACACATCCTGACTCTTGTGATGACAGACACAATAGGAGTAGTTACACATGTCCTGACTCTTGTGATGGCAGACACAGTAGGAGTAGTTACACACGTCCTGACTCTTGTGATGGCAGACACAATAGGAGTAGATATGGCTGTCTCTTGTGCTAGCTAGAATAACCTGGCAGTGTTAATTCCAGAGTCCTACCAAAGAATCAATGTGTGGGGAAAAAAGAGCCTGGACACTCCCACAGACGTGGGGGGTGGCTCGGTCTCCTATAGGAGAAACACGCTGGTGGGTCAAGGATGTTGCTCTGAAGAAGGTCTTTGTATTCTTTGGCGACCCACAAAATGCTCTGTTTGTGGATGTAATTCTCAGCTTGACGGCGATTGAAGAGATGGCAGGTAAAAGGCCAACTGTACGTGGCAAGTCCAGAGCATTAACAGAGGCTCTGCTCAAGGTACAACACAATCTTCACTGCCCAAACAGGTCTGTCTATATTTGAGAAAATGTCCCCTCTCTCCAAGTACCTACAAACCAGTGGCATGGACATCCAGACAGCGGGATGGTATTGGGAACACGAGGCTCTGCAAAATAATGTGAGGGACTTGCTGTGGAGAGGGCTGCAAACAGCTTCATGCAGTGGTCCAATGACAAGCTGCAAGAACAGGATGAAGACAACGAACTGGAAGTGCAAGCTGAGATGCCTCAGAAGAGAAGAAAGAAAAGGAAGACCATGCCATGATACCATGATAGGGATGCAGAGAGGGTCTACAAGACTAAGGTGCACTCTGTCATCATGGATGCAGTCACTGAGAGCATCTGTCAGCTCTTGCTGACACAAGGCACATTGTACACAGACCTTACTCATCTGGACTCCAGCAGGTTCTCAGAGATACAATATAATGGATTGCCCCAGACATCACTTGCGAAACTAAGCGAACTCTTGCTTGAGTTTGACAGCCGAGCAGCTGTCAGCACTTTGCAGTGTGAGTTGACTAGTCTTGCCGGTCAATGGGAGAGACTGAAAATATCAGCAGTGGAGAAGTACACAACCAGGACTGAGTGAGAATCCTGCAGAAGGACATGATGAAGAATAAATGGAGATAATGAATACAAGTTGTTCAGCATGTAAGAACTGTGTATGTTGTTATCAACGTTTACGGTGGTACATCTTGTTGACAGAGGCTTACCATGTTATAGGCCTGGGGTACAAGTTCCTATTCACCCTTTCTGTCACCCAGGTAGCCTGTGAGAGGAGCTTCTCAACTCTCAAATTCACAAAACATCGACTCAGGAGCATTCTATCATACGATCACTTGGAAGCATTATGCTGATGGAAACTTAAAAGGAAATCCTTATGGTCCTGGATACAGATGATGTCATTGACAGGGTGACAGAAGAACTGCTGTGACACCTGCTGACAAAAGGGTAGGGAGGGCAGAGTGACAGCAGAGGAGAACAAGAAGAAACATAGACAGACAGACTGACAGACTGACAACAAAGTTACAGACAGAGTTACAGACAGAGTGACAGATCAGAACAAGGAGAATCACAGACAGAGGGACAGTGACAGCAGAGAAGCAGAGACAGACAGCACAACAGGGATAAAACAGACTCAGAGGCCCAGTTATAGTGGTGAGTTGTATCTCCAGACTCCAGTGGTGTTTTAACATGTATTTGTTTTAAACATGAGCTGGTTAAAAAGAGCTGGTTAAAAAAGGAGGAAGACCATGTTTCTTCACTCACTGGTACAGTAAAGGTTGGGAATCTCTGTACTATAGTGTACTACTGATGTTATACACCGCAGGTTAGGAGAGTTAGGTTAAGGTTAGGAAAGGGGTTAGGGTTAGCGGAAATGCTCTCCTAACCTACTACAAAAATCACTTCCGGTCGTAGCTGTATCAAGTGTCAAAGAGGGCAACATTCTCTAATAACTACATGCCTAATTCTGTTTCATACTTCTCAAAGTTGATTACAAGCTAATTCATTTTTTCTTCAGTGATTCAATTCAGTAAGATATCATCATTTACAAATTTAAAAGATTAGATTTACATTTACTGAAACACATGAATTCAACAGGTCAGTTCATCTCGATACTTCAAAACTCCTAAGAACTTCACAAATCCAGTACGTGGGTCTTCCAGTGAGTTGGAGAGGAATGAGGAACCATGGCACAGTTTGAAAGCTTGATATGGACTGTGAGTGAAACATTTCTGATTTGCTTGGCATGTTTAAAAAACAATTATCAATTTAAATATTTCCCCTATGAAATATAAATCAGAGTTATTATTAGCCTACTAGTTCTGTCTTTAATGAAACCTTTTAGAAAAAACGTGGTGGAGAGATGTACATTTTGACTAGGTCTGCGTTTCCCAAACTCGGTCCTGGGGACCCTAAGGGGTGCACATGTAGTTTTTTGCCCTAGCACTAAACAGCTGATTCAGATTATGAACTCATCAAGCTTTGATTATTTGAGTCAGCTATGAAGTGCTAGGGCGACAATCAAAACTTTCACCCCTTGGGATCCCCAAGACCGAGTTAGGGAATTGCTGACCTAGATTATCTTGGGTTTGGTGTCACACCTTTAAAGACAAAATAAAAACACACCAGGGGGTGCCACCACACTCACAAAATACTGTTTAAAATGGTCCCACATAATTACTATAATTTTATTTGAAATGTGAATATTTGGGTTAGAATTTTGTTAACTACTTCTGTAAGTTTTATGAATACACACCATGAGTTTAGATTTTTGTGATTTGTTTTCTCACATTTTCTCTACTTCCAGATACCTATTATATTGGTGCTTGTAAGCATTGGATGCTGTATTGCATGTGGTAGAGCTGAGTACAGAATTTGGGATGAATGTTGTCCCATGTGTTCACCAGGTAAGGACACTCTCTTTACATCATATGAATCACCAGACGTTAATACATCATCAACACTAACAGAAAAACATGACATTGTGATTCTCTCTTCCCCAGGAAATCATGTACATAAGCATTGTACTGAATTTACCAGCACCAACTGTGTGCCCTGTGTTGATTCTACATTTCTTGATGAGCCCAATGGTCTCATAAAATGCAAAGTGTGTACCAACTGTGATGCAGGTAAGAGTGGTGCTGTGTGTCTGTACTGAAACCCAGACACAAACACTGATATGTTAGTCTATGTTGTTATGCTATGATGATATGTCAGTTGTATCTGCATCAGATAGTACAGGCCATGTTTTCTCCGTAGATTTGGGTTTGATGGTAAAGCAGTCATGTAGACCTTCATCAGACACTGTCTGTGGGACACTGGAGGGGTTCTACTGTCTAGACCCAACTAAGGATGGTTGTAGAGCAGCCCAGAGACACAGCAGCTGTAAACCTGGTCAATACATCAGCCACACAGGTTGGTCTTCTGTATCACTCATAATTTTAATTGTGTTGTCATAATTCAATTTAGTCAAGTTGGTAACTTCAGTGTGAATAATCATTAACAGTTAATGTAATTGAATTAGTGGGTGAAAAAATAAATGCAATTATGTATTTATGCAGGAACAACATCTACAGATAGTGTGTGTTCTGACTGTACTGGTGATACCTATTCAAATGGATCATTTACATCCTGCCAGTCACACACCGAGTGAGTTCACATATGTTTACATACATCAAAAGTGTAAGATAAATAATACAATATACTAAAGTACAAATCTAAAACAAAACGGAAAGTTAAATGATAAAATTGTTGTCTCAGACTGTTATATTATGTGTTACAGGTGTAAATCATTAGGTCTTCAAGAACTTAGACCAGGAACTAATTTGTCCAATTCTGAATGTGGACCACAATCCTCAAAAACAGAAACTGGAATCATCATTGGTGTTGTTGTGGCGTCAGTCCTAATAGCTCCTGTAATAATAATAATAAGAATTGTAATTCTAAGGAGGATAAGAAGTCCAACAGTGACTTTTTCTCCAGTGACAGTAAATGCTGTAGAGGTATGTTGATATAATCTACATGTTGAACAGTCTCTGTTCTAAGGTTAGCTGAGCAGATGTTATTATTGTTCTACTTACTCTGGGGGATTGTTTTCTGTCTCGTTCGTGTTTGCACCTGACAGTACTGTTTGGCTGTCGGTTTTCTTGTTTTTGTATAGTGTTCTTACGGTTAATAAATTCCTGAAGATGAACACTAACTCCGCTGCACCTTGGTCTACTCTCTCTTCAGACAGCCGTTACAGAATCCTCCACCAGAAAAGGACCAAGCAGCGGAGGAAGGAGCAGCACCAGGAGAAGAGCGTTCAGGACTCGTGGACATGGGAGGAGATACTGGACGGTAAAGGACCATGGGCTCAAGCTGGGGAGTATCGCCGCCCGCAGTGGGAGATCGAGGCAGCGAGAGCGGAGAGGCGCTGGTATGAGGCAAGGGAGCTCTGCGCACTGTGTCTCCAGGGCGCTGGGAGGGTCCAGTTCGCCCAATGCCTGCGCTCCGCCCGTGCCGGGCCAAAGTGGGCATTCAGCCTGGAGTGTGGGTAAATAGCCTAAGTACCAGAACTCTAGTGGTCCCCCACAGCCCACTTTATCCTGTGCCTCCTCCTCAGTCCAGGCCTCCAGTGGGTCTCCCCATCCTGGTCCGTCCTGTGCCTCCTCCTAGGACCAGGCCTCCAGTGGGTCTCGCCAGTCCGGAGCCGCCAGAGCCCCCCGCCAGTCTGGAGCCGCCAGAGCCCCCCGCCAGTCTGGAGCCGCCAGAGCCGTCCGCCAGTCCGGAGCCGCCAGAGCCGCCCGCCAGTCCGGAGCCGCCAGAGCGGCCCGCCAGACCGGAGCCGCCAGAGCCGCCCGCCAGTCCGGAGCCGCCAGAGCCGCCCGCCAGTCCGGAGCCGCCAGAGCCGCCCGCCAGTCCGGAGCCGCCTGTCCGGAGCCGCCCGCCTGTCCGGAGCCGCCAGAGCCGCCCGCCTGTCCAGAGCCGCCCGCCTGTCCGGATCCGCCAGAGCCGCCCGCATGTCCGGAACCGCCATAGCTGTCAGCTGTCAGGAGTTACTCCACTTGTGTGTGACATTAAGTCTTCTTCTGTGGTGTTGGAGCTACTGCTTTCACTATTAGATCTTCTTCTGTGGTGTTGGAGCTGCTTCTTATACTGCCCCAGACTCAGCTTTAGCTCCCTGTACATCAATGAGAGTAACAGGTGGGATTTTCTCTCCTTTCTGCTGCAGTTTCTGGTAGAACTTTGAACTGTCATCAATGATTTTCTAAAACAAACAAACATTCAGTATTTTATGCTATGTTTTAAATCTTCCAAATTGTCATGGGTGTAATGTATTGGTAAACTTTAGCATTACTTGACAATTTGGTCTTTTACTTATTCAACCTTGACTACATGGGTAGTATCCAGTTGATTTACGTGTTTATTCTGTTTGAGAATCTGTTATCTGTGAGGTACAAAACATTGACCTGGATGAAGCTTTATCAAATGTCAATCAAACTACTCCATAGAGGTACCTGCATGATGGGGAGAAGAGCCTGATCACTGACTTCAGTCTGGGGGTGTTTGGCTCCAGGAGAAGAGAACACAGCCTAGATGATCTTCAATGTCAGCCTCTCATGCTGGAAGACTTGGAACCAGGTTTATCCACACAGCTTTCTAAAGGTGCCAATAGCTTTTATGAAGTTCAACCATTTATTAAGAGTTTTAAATTGTTTACCATTCAGTGCAGTTTGTCAGTATAGTCAGTGTAACCTCACCTTAGAAACTAACCCAAGGCCTAAACTAAACTGGAATGAGATTCATTGGTAACCATGTTTACTACTGATTCATAACGTATAATTCTATGAATAAATTCTTCTTAAAGTATGCCTTAATGTAAGGTGTTATGATTCACCTGGCTAACTACATCATTGCATTTGAAGATGAATTTGAAGCATGAAGAAGATAACAACTAGGAATGACAAGAGAGTACAACCTAGCCGGTGACCAGATGTATGCTCTGACTCATCAAAACAGATGATATATTATATTCTAGCACATGATGACATGATGATATGGATAAAGTCAGCTGACAATATCACTAATTGTGACACATGTTCATGTTGTTCTGGAGGACATTATGACTCGACTGGAGATGTAGCAAGCATAAGTAGCTTTGTTTCTGTTTTAATTATATTGTTTTGTTCTTTGTTTTATTCTCTTTGCTGTACAGTGTCCTTGTTTTTAATTTGAAAGGCGCTTTAAATCCCATGTATTATTATTATTATATTTTTGGGGAATCTGTCGGAATATAGGACAAGTTGGGAGGTTATTATGACTCACTTCGCTTTACTCAACCACTTTCAGGTTCTCATTGAAGTTTATTATGAGTTTATTATGATCCCCATTAGCCGTTCCTCATGCAGTAATCAAGGTTAACCCAGAACTCAAATCTTGCGTCATTGGTCAGATGCTGGATTAAGTTCTAGGTACATACGTGTCAAGAGAATGACAATCGGAACCGGAACAAAGAGCTCCACCCTCCCTCTTTTCAAGTTACGGCAAGTCTATGGGCCAAATGTCCCTTCCCCTTCCGAAATCCGAAAGATATTAACACCTGTGAAATGTATTTAGTAGGGATCCCCATTAGCTGCTGACTCTTCCTGGGGTCCAAACAAATGGTGATTTGTCCAAAGCACCGGAACTAAGGCTGCTGTCTCACGCATCCTGTTGTATCATGATAGACCAACCCTACCATCTATGTTTAAGTAGTCTGTCCACGAGCGATTAATCATGCAAGTTACTCTTCCTGGAGAAGCAGGGATTCAGCACCTCCATACATCTATAAGGTCTAATGAACCAATCATATTTGATTTTGTTGATGGTCACTTTTTGATAATGATCACAATGCTTTCCTTTACATTTCAGTTAACCCTGTGTTGCAGGAGGTACATATACACCCTTTATTTTACTCGTCAATCTTTACGTTCCTTAATGAAGCATTCCTCAATTGACAAAATGAATGCACTTAGACATCCATGAGCAAAAGCAGAGCTGCCTAGTCTAACCTTTGACATCAGCTACTTCCTGTTTCCTCTGGGATACCTCCTCCTGCAGCTGGACTACAACCTGGAGGATCATAATCAGTGACCAATACTTTGGGGGGGGGGGGGGGCACTTGCCTAGTTAAATAAAGATTAAATAAAATAAAAAATATACATTATCTAAACCCTTTCTTTTACATTACTTATCAATCTTTGAGATTTCTCATTGAAGCATTGCTTGACATAATCAATGCACTTGCCCTAGTGTCATGTTGTCTAATGATTGGAAACAGGCGCAGGAATACGTAATAGGGTTTTTTATTTAACCTCAGGAGGCTGAAAAAATGTGTCTTGTCACCGAAAACCCTCACAAACTTTTACAGGTGCACAATTGAGAGCATCCTGTCTGGCTGCATCACCGCCTGGTACGGCAACTGCACCGCCCACAACCGCAGGGCTCCCCAGAGGGTGGTGCAGTCGGCACAACATATCACCGGTGGCAAACTTCCTGCCCTCTAGGACACCTACAACACCAGATGTCACAGGAAGGCAAAAAAGATCATCAAGGACAATAACCACCCGGGCCACTACCTGTTCACCCCGCTACCATCCAGAAGGCGGGGTCAGTACAGGTGCATCAAAGCTGGGACAGACAGACTGAAAAACAGCTTCTATTTCAAGGCTATCAGACTGTTAAATATCCATCACTAGCACAGAGAGGCTGCTGTCTACATACAGACTTGAAATCAATGGCCACTTTAATAATGTCACTTTAATAATGTTTACATATCTTGCATTATTCATCTCATATGTATATACTGTATTCTATACTATCTATTGCAACTTAGCCTATGCCGCTCTGACATTGATCGTCCATATATTTATATGTTCTTATATTCTTTATATATTCCATTCCTTTACTTAGATTTGTGTGTATTAGGTATTTGTTGTGAACTTGTTAGATATTACTTGTTAGACATTGCTGCACTGTCGGAACTAGAAGCACAAGCATTTCACTACACTCGCAATAACATCTGCTAAACATGTGTATGTGACCAATAAAATTTGATTTGAAGTTATCTGATGAAGTAACAGGAAAGGCATGTCCCAACATGCATCAGGGTGTCCTTCTCCTCCTCCAGCATTATCATGAGTTCCTCATACCGTCACGTGTAGGAGAACGGAAAATAAAGGCAACTTACAGAGAAGTCACAGTATATATTAAAGGACTTCAGCTGTGCTTGATCTAGGAACGATGGAAACAACTAATTAGTCCCAAAGACGCTGATCATAAAGTAAGTAAAATTTGTCCAGGGCCCTACACTACTGGGATCAAGGCTGGGGTAATATAAATATTACGTGTTTACGTAGAAATAGCCAACTTTATATGTTCTGTGAATGTAGCCTAACTTTAAGAATGACATACTTTCATCTTGGTGAATTATTATGTAATGTCTAGACAGGTTTATTCATAACAATAAACAGGTTAATCATTTGCTTTTAGTGAAAGGTGAGAAAATCTATTTAGTTTCTTTGCATTTGAAAATAATTATCAATAGGCATCTATTTCCAAGGCTATTATTTATTACATTTCCATAATCATTGCAGCATCAATTCGTCCCCTTTTCCAGCCATGATGGGTTCATACTCCCAAAGTAGCCATAGATTACAACAAATTACCATGCGCATCTCTCGTTTAATTGGACATATTAGATATGCTATGTATTCTGCAATAATTATGAAAATATGGATTGTGTATAAATGTAATATTGTCTACTAAATAAATGTTACATTACTGTATTCAGACGTAAGCTACAGAAGTAACCTTCTGTTCCACAGGATCAATTGCATAGAGCAAAATACTTGTTAAAGCTTGTCTGTTTACTACTGTGAAGTTGGTCAAATTAAATGAGAGATTGGATGAATGGCTTCCTTGTTGTAGGCCCTATGCTACCTCGAGAGTATTAAAAGATCACTGAAAAGGTGAGGAATTTATCATGCAATGATCATGAAAATCAATAAGAACACTTATTTAACGTTTCTTTAAGCAGGGAGTCATGCTGAGACCATGGTCTCTTTCGCAGATGAGCCCTGCATAAACATCAATAAACAGCAACTACACTATATACACACATCAATTACACAATGCATGAAAAGCAAACACTAAAATCAACCTAATAGATTTATAGATTTATAGAAAATAGATTCTCTCTTCTCACTAATGGCAAATGATTGCATCATGTTATTAACCTGTTTATTGTTGTGAATAAGCCTGTCCATCATATCCCCCATTTGTACAAAATACTAGTCTGTTTTCAATGCTAAACTTCAGCCACTAGAAACTGTCCATAGGCATGGTCTAAAGTTTGTGGGAAGGTGAGCACATTTTCATGTCAAGTTCAGTTTTTATAAATGCCAACTTTTGCTTGAAAACTGTCTCACACATGTTTTAGGGTCCATTTTGTACATATGCACGGTTTATAAATGAGGCCCCAGGCCAGGGTTTGAAAAAGAAATGAAGTTTTCTCGAAATCTAAAGGCACAACCTAGATTGGAGCCAATGTCTTATGTAGTTGAACATGTTATTATTCCTACCTGATAGTGACAAATTGACACGTTTTCATTTTCGTCAAAAACAACCTATATTGAAGTGCCTTTGAGTTTACGGTTTGCACATGCGCATTTTATCTCGAGACGACCATTGACGTGTTTCTACGCATGAGTTGAGCTAGCCAACTTCGCCATGACATCACCTACAAGTGTGATCGAGGATTTCTATTGGTGAATCAGTTTTAGTCTGTCTTCATACTATACTGTCTTTGGGAGAATGGACTTTGCTCAATGTACAAGGCTACTTCACCACAAGAGAGCACCATTCTCTAATAACTATTTGCCAATTTCTGTTTCATACTTCTCAAAGTTGATAACTAGCTTGTTCATTTTTTTTTCTTCCTGTGATTGAATTCAGCAAGATATCATAATATACAAATTGAAAGGTTATTACATTTTATTATGATTCAGTTCACTTTTATTCACATTGATGGTGGTGACTGTTAACTCAGGGGTGGCCAGCCAAAGTATATTACTATATTATATTTATTAACGGTGCAGTGTATGCAATATTTATGCAGAATATAATAGCGCTATTCTTACTATACATGTACTAAAATACATTAAGTCTACAGGTCTGTTCATCTCGATACTTCAAAACTCCTAAGATCGTCACAAATCCAGTGTGTGGGTCTTCCAGTGAGTTGGTGAGGATTGAGGAACTATGGCACAGTTTGAAAGCTTGATATGGACTGTAAGTGAAACATTTCTGATTTGCACATTTTGTGGTTTGGCATGTTTCACAAAACAAATGATCAATGTAAATATTTCCTCCATGAAATATGAATCAGAGTTATTATTAGCCTACTATATAGTCTTAGTTTCAATTTGACTGAGAACCTTATAGAAAAAACATGGAGGAGAGAAATGCATTTCATTAACATTTATTGACTAAATTTTCAGATAACAGGTTATCTTGGGTTTGGTGTCACATCTTTAAATGTAATGTATGCTGATGGTGATATTTTATTTCTTCTCTATTTGCAGATACATTTTATACTTCTAAACATTGAGCCCTGTTCCACATATGATCCAGCCATCTATAAAATAGGTGATAGAGATTGCATAATGTGTAGGCCTGGTAAGGACCTTGTGTATATTTATGAAGGGTTAATTATAATAACAGCAATAATAATAATTATAATAATAATACCAAAACTGCATTATTTTCTGGTTCTCTTTTCAACAGGATATCGTGTACATAGTCATTGTACTAAATCGAAACATACACCTTTCTGTGTGGCCTGTATTGACTCCACCTTCCTTGATGAGCCCAGTGGTAAAACAACATGCAACAACTGTACCACATGTGATCCAGGTGAGAATTCTGTGTTCTGGGCATAAACACTGAGCTACTTTACTATATCATCTGTTGTTTTAATGAAATACAACAGACTTTACATTTAGCTTCAGATACCAGGTGAGAATTCTGTGTTCTGGGCATAAACACTGAGCTACTTTACTATATCAGCTGTTGTTTTAATGAAATACAACAGACTTTACATTTAGCTTCAGATACCAGGTGAGAATTCTGTGTTCTGGGCATAATCACTGAGCTACTTTACTATATCATCTGTTGTTTTAATGAAATACAACATACTTTACATTTAGCTTCAGATACCAGGTGACATGTTTTCTCTATAGGTTTGGGTTTGATGGTAAAGCAGCCATGTAGACCTTCATCAGACACTGTCTGTGGAACACTGGAGGGGTTCTACTGTCTAGACCCAACTAAGGATGGTTGTAGAGCAGCCCAGAGACACAGCAGCTGTAAACCTGGTCAATACATCAGCCACACAGGTTGGTCTTCTCTCAGTCATAATGCTAATTATGCTGTCAATTTAGTCAAGTTGGTAACTTCAGTGTGAATAATCATTAACAGTTCATGGAATTAAATTAGTAGGTGAAAAACGAAATGCAACTTTTCATTAAGATTTCAACATGTATTTATGCAGGAACAACATCTACAGATACTGTGTGTTCTGACGGTACTGGTGATACCTATTCAGATGGATCATTAACAGCCTGCCAGACATACACACAGTAAGTTCACATATGTTTACATACATCAAAAGTGTAAGATAAATAATACAATATACTAAACTACAAATCTACAACAAAACGGAAAGTTGAATGATCAAACTGCTGTCTCAGACTGTTATATTATGTGTTACAGGTGTAAATCCTTAGGTCTTCAAGAACTTAGACCAGGAACTAATTTGTCCAATTCTGAATGTGGACCACAATCCTCACAAATAGAAACTGGAATCATCATTGGTGTTGTTGTGGCATCAGTCCTAATAGCTCCTGCAATAATAATAATAAGAAGAAGAAGAAGAAGAAGAGGATATATAATTCTAAGGAGGATAAAAAGTCCAACAACAGTGACTTTTTCTCCAGTGACAGTAAATGCTGTAGAGGTATGTTGATATAATCTACATGTTGAACAGTCACTGTTCTAAGGTTAGCTGAGCAGATATTATTATTGTTCTACTTACTCTGGGATCAACTAGAAATGTTTTATTGACTAATATGTTTCCTTCTATTAGGCATCATCAGATTTAGAGGAAACACCAAGCAATGTAGTACAATGAAACAGAAGAAAGTACAGCATCTTGCAGGTGCTGGTTTTGTAAATGGTGAGTTGTCAAGAACTTCAGCCGTATGACTAAAGGTGTATGCTCTATTACTTCACCTTATCAATGCAATGATGACAACTAAGATATGGTCAAAGTACTATGAAACTATATCTTCACTTTCACACGGTCCTTGTTCATTACTGGTTTATTCTCCCACAGATTCAAGCTCTGACCGCACTCATCATTACAAATGCTACCTGAGGTACGTCCAGAGTCTGTACACTGTGGTAAATGTTATCTACATTCAAATGTTTCTTAAAGTTGGTTTCTGGCATATTACTGTTGCTAAGTAGGATTTTATAAGGGTTGCCAAAGTGGAGTAAAACACTGTATTTGTCAATGTTTTTTGTGCACTAGTATCCCAAAGTATACTGCTCAAAAAAATAAAGGGAACACTTAAACAACACATCCTAGATCTGAATGAAATAAATAATCTTATTAAATACTTTTTTCTTTACATAATTGAATTTGCTGACAACAAAATCACACAAAAATAATCAATGGAAATCCAATTTATCAACCCATGGAGGTCTGGATTTGGAGTCACACTCAAAATTAAAGTGGAAAACCACACTACAGGCTGATCCAACTTTGATGTAATGTCCTTAAAACAAGTCAAAATTAGGCTCAGTAGTGTGTGTGGCCTCCACGTGCCTGTATGACCTCCCTACAACGCCTGGGCATGCTCCTGATGAGGTGGCGGATGGTCTCCTGAGGGATCTCCTCCCAGACCTGGACTAAAGCATCCGCCAACTCCTGGACAGTCTGTGGTGCAACGTGGCGTTGGTGGATGGAGCGAGACATGATGTCCCAGATGTACTCAATTGGATTCAGGTCTGGGGAACGGGCGGGCCAGTCCATAGCATCAATGCCTTCCTCTTGCAGGAACTGCTGACACACTCCAGCCACATGAGGTCTAGCATTGTCTTGCATTAGGAGGAACACAGGGCCAACCGCACCAGCATATGGTCTCACAAGGGGTCTGAGGATCTCATCTCGGTACCTAATGGCAGTCAGGCTACCTCTGGCGAGCACAAGGAGGGCTGTGCGGCCCCCCAAAGAAATGCCACCCCACACCATGACTGACCCACCGCCAAACCGGTCATGCTGGAGGATGTTGCAGGCAGCAGAACGTTCTCCACGGCGTCTCCAGACTCTGTCACGTCTGTCACATGTGCTCAGTGTGAACCTGCTTTCATCTGTGAAGAGCACAGGCCACTGGCGAATTTACCAATCTTGGTGTTCACTGGCACATGCCAAACGTCCTGCACGGTGTCGGGCTGTAAGCAAAACCCCCACCTGTGGACGTCGGGCCCTCATACCACCCTCATGGAGTCTGTTTCTGACCGTTTGAGCAGACACATGCACATTTGTGGCCTGCTGGAGGTCATTTTGCAGGGCTCTGGCAGTGCTTCTCCTGCTCCTCCTTGCACAAAGGCGGAGGTAGCGGTCCTGCTGCTGGGTTGTTGCCCTCCTACGGCCTCCTCCACGTCTCCTGATGTACTGGCCTGTCTCCTGGTAGCGCCTCCATGCTCTGGACACTACGCTGACAGACACAGCAAACCTTCTTGCCACAGCTCGCATTGATGTGCCATCCTGGATGAGCTGCACTACCTGAGCCACTTGTGTGGGTTGTAGACTCCGTCTCATGCTACTACTAGAGTGAAAGCACCGGCAGCATTCAAAAGTGACCAAAACATCAGCCAGGAAGCATAGGAACTGAGAAGTGATCTGTGGTCCCCACCTGCAGAACCACTCCTTTATTGAGGGTGTCTTGCTAATTGCCTATAATTTCCACCTGTTGTCTATACCATTTGCATAACAATCAGTGTTGCTTCCTAAGTGGACAGTTTGATTTCACAGAAGTGTGATTGACTTGGAGTTACATTGTGTTGTTTAAGTGTTCCCTTTATTTTTTGGAGCAGTGTATTAAGTGAAAACAAACATAGAAAACAGTATTGGCAGCAATGAAATGAAAAGGTAAGGCTACTATTATATTATAATTATTTCGGTGACAACCTGGTTGATTAATAATATTGTGTTGACAATGCAAATAGTCCGGGTAGCTATTTGATTAGTTGTTCAGGAGTCTTATGGCTTGGGTGTAGAAGCTGTTAATAAGCCTTTTGGACCTAGACTTCGCGCTCCGGTACTGCTTGCCATGCGGTAGAAGAGAGAACAGTCTATTACTAGGGTGGCTGGAGTCCTTGACAGTTTTTAGGGCCTTCCTCTGACACCTTTTAACCAATGCAAATGAGTAGGAAAACATTCAAAGCTTATTAATAGGACTACATTTAGCGTAATTGGGAACACATATGGCGTGGGGAGAAGTCAAAGGGTCCTAGTCAGGCTATTTTTTTGTGAAATCCAGATTAAATATAGGGCTTCATGTGTATCAAATCTGTAGGCAATAGTTGGCTATATCAATGAGAAATATAGCTGAAATGTGCAGGCTTTGTCATGATCAAAATAGGCGGGAGTGTTTTCGGTTCTGTTTAGGCTATGGTTATGTATAAGAACGCAGCTGCACTGAAATGAATAGCCTGATTCAATAGCCTGATTCTCCTGAATAAAAATATGTTAAACTGTTTAGTCTATAAATACCACTTCTATCTTTTTGGTCTTTTTCTACAGGCATAGCCTACCACTAATATATCGGTCCATCTCTAAGCTCTCCTGTTTGGCTAAAATTCTTGAGTCATTGGTGAATAGGCAACTACAATCTTTTTTAATTGTTAACAATACTCTTTCTAGTAATCAATCTGGCTTTAGACCTAAACACAGTACTATTACGGCCACTGTACGTGTTGTAAATGATATTACTAATGCCCTAGATAATAGAAAGTACTGTGCCGCCTTGTTCATAGATTTATCTAAAGCTTTTGACACTGTAGACCAGGCGATACTTTTGGGTAAGCTGTCGTCAATAGGACTGGGATTGGATGCCTGTCGTTGGTTTCATTACTATCTAAAGGATAGAAGTCAGGCTTTTGGAGTCGACGGCATCCAGTCAGAGCCATTGGAGTTGGTTGAAGGGGTCCCACAAGGTTCTATACTTGGTCCATTACTGTTCACTCTCTACATAAACAATATCGGTGATGAGATAAGAAAGTGTCAAATTCATTTATATGCTGATGACATTGTCATGTACTTTATCGCTTCAACATCTGACCAAGCATTATCACTATTGGAGACAGATTTTAAGATATTACAAGGGTCTTTTATACAGCTAAAACTTGTTTTAAATGCAAAGAAAACACATTTTATGATTTTTAATAGGTTCAAAAAGTTGGTTGAAAATACACTTGCACTTACGAGCTTAGATGGTTCTCAAATTAGTCAAGTCTCTGCATATAAATACTTAGGGAAATGGTTGGATGATAAACTGTCTTTTAAAATGCATATTGACCAACTTTGTAAACGGCTAAAAATCAAGCCAGGCTTCCTCTATAGAAACAGGACATGTTTGTCCTCTACAAATAGAAGACAAATTGAGCAAGCTACTTTTATGTCTGTTATAGATTATGGGGATATTATTTACATGCATGCTACGGCATCAACACTTAAATCGCTGGATGCTACTCATCATTGCGCACTTAGGTTTATTACTGTCACGGTAGTCGTAGGATTGAAACCAAAACGCAGCGGGTATATGTACACTCACCTTCTTTTATTTGGACAAAGAAGGGAAACCAAAAACACAACGACGATAGACAGTCCTGTAAGGCATAACGCTAAACACGGAAATAACCTCCCACAAAGTGACAGGTGAAAACAGGCTCCCTAAGTATGACTCTCAATAAGCAACAACGATGTACAGCTGTTCCTGATTGAGAGTCATACCAGGCCAACACAGAAATACTAAAACTAGAACAGCCCCTTAGAAATACAACCACAAGAACATACCCAACACCCCGGAACACATAAATCAAATACCCCTCTACAATACACACACACCCCGAACCACCTAAATCAACTACCCCTCTACATCGACACTTACACCAATAAACCCCAGAAACACTCTACACAAAATATCCCTCTATCTAAACCCATACACAAAACCCTGAAAACAAATACCCTCTGCCACGTCCTTACCAAACTACAATAACAAATCGACCCCTTTACTGGTAAGGACGTGACAATTACGGGTGCTAGCTACAGAACTCACCACTGTGTCTTATATCAAAATGTGGGTTGGACTTCGCTGTCCGTGAGACCAGAACAACATGCTCTCGTGTTTGTCTATAAAGCACTTCTGAATAAGATACCTTCTTATTTATCATCACTCATCAGTATTAGAATTATAATTCCTAAAACCAGGTCTCAAGCATGGATTACACTTGATGCCCATGTGATTTCCACAGAGTTGGGTATGGCTGCCTTTTCCTGTTACGCTCCTTGCCTATGGAATAGCCTGCAGACTAAACTTAAACTTGAGGCTCTTGTCCCCCTTGCTCATTTTAAATATTTATTGGAGCATTTTTATTCTTGTATTGCTTGTAACTGTTTCGGGTAATGCAAGTTCTTGTGCTGTTAGTAGAATAACCTATGTGTAAATGTAATCTGTTGCTGTATTTTTTTTTGTGTTATCTGTGATCGTTTTCTTTATCTTGTTTAGTTTTTTAGTCATTGTACCTAAACTGTATGTGTAAACATATATACGCAGGGCCCAGCTGTAAAACAGACCTTGGTCTCAGTCTATGTTCCTAGTTGAAATAAAGGTATAATCATAATAATATTCTAAATTGCGGAGACTTAGGCCTACCAAGAACCCATGTTGAGGGTGAGCAAGACCTTCGATAGTCTAGTGGACTATGCAGAAAGAATCGTGTAATTCATCATTGTTATAGACTATATCGCTTTATATAATCTGGACTGTTGTTTTTACTAAGGCTAAGCAAACAAGGGGTAGCATATGCTTTTTGCCCTTCTCTATAAGGAGTTAGGCCTATATCCTCACATACCCCCCTCACTTCAAGTCCTGCTTTTAAACATAAGACATCTCAGTGATTGTGTTTGTTAAACAAGTAAACTTGTGGAAAACTGGGAACTCTGGGGAAAGGACAAGGAACACTAAAAGGCCACTAAACCCACACGTGGTGCCTGCACGATACACTGAACCCACACGTGGCGCCTGTACGATACACTGAACCCACACGTGGACCCTGTACGATACACTGAACCCACACGTGATGCCTGTACGATACACTGAACCCACATGTGGTGCCTGTACGATACACTGAACCCACACGTGGTGCCTGTACGATACACTGAACCCACACGTGGTGCCTGTACGATACACTGAACCCACACGTGGTGCCTGTACGATACACTGAACCCACATGTGGCGCCTGTACGATACACTGAACCCACACGTGGCGCCTGTACGATACACTGAACCCACATGTGGTGCCTGTACGATACACTGAACCCACACGGGGTGCCTGTACGATACACTGAACCCACACTTGGTGCCTGTACGATACACTGAACCCACACGTGGCGCCTGTACGATACACTGAACCCACACGTGGTTCCTGTACGATACAACATTAGAATACAAGTTGTACTAATCATTAAGGTGGTTGTCAGCATGACCTTCAACTGCACAATATGCATGAATTCAAAAATGCTGAGTTGGCCCTAGAAAATGTAGCCTAGATAGTATCACTTATTTTTTCCCCCTTGTGAAACCGGTTCTTCTACCAGCAAGTAAATACACTTCTATCCACAGTTCTGTGGGAAACACATTCACCCAAAAGCACCTTTTTACTGAATGACTGTAGACATATCATTTACAGTTGACAGTCTTTTACAATCCCCCACAAAACACATAGTCATAACATACGACTAGATGCAAATTATCGAACTGAACAAATAAAAGAGCAATAGACTTTTAAAACGTCCCTAACATTTCCTGTTATACAACTGTACATGTTGGTTTCACTCTGAGCTATAGGTCAAGGTTTCCTTCCTCATAAAACTCCCCCCCTTCCTGTTTTCTATCTCTACAATCAATGGGCAAATGTATTTACAGTTAAATTAATCTAACAACTATTTGCAGTTTAGCAGTATTATTATGATGAATTTGTCAGACTACTTAGACAGATGGTAAACAGAATGTAAATCTAAGCCTGCAAGCATAGTGTACTTTCCATTCTTTGCCTAACACGTTTCATAAAAAAACTGCAGGGACTTTCCTAGTCATATGACAAAGGCAGATCCTGCTCCCCCTGTCCCACCATGCCTTCCTGCCCTCCTGATCTGAAAGAACTGGATGGGTGAAAGCAAACAACATAATGATTTCACCTGTCTCCTGTTCAGATCAGTGACAATGAAAGAAAGCAGATAGAGGAAGCCACTGTAGACTATTGAGATGTACCTCTACAGTACTCTATGGCTGCCTTGTAATCAGTCCTGTGTTTCTCTCCCTCAGGAATGGCAGACTAAGGAGCTCCTCTCACGTATGACTCCACTGTCTGATGAAGAAACAGAGCCGCTTGATGACATTGGATCTTCCTCAAGAGGTCAAAGGGCAGACTAACCTCTCAGGCAGTAACATCCCAGTCTGCTTCAGTGGCCCAGAAATCATGAGCAAACCCAGACTCAGAGCTGGATAGGTAAGAGATAGTAGTCTCATAATAAAACCCAGACTCAGAGCTGGATAGGTAAGAGATAGCATTATCATAATCAAACCCAGACTCAGAGCTGGACCACCTCTTGTTATACACTACATTTATTAACATGATGTTGTCTGTGAGACTGAAGTTTTATATTTAATTAAAATCATCACAACTTAATTCAGCTGACCATGGGCAGTTAAGAAGGCATGTTATAGAGCTTACCAGATTGTAGTCCTAAAAAACGGAAATGAGTTACCTCTGGTTTGTTCAGACATTCCTATGGTGAAAGAATAGGGTTTTAGGATAAATGCTGAAAATTAGGTCTGAGGTTAAAACAGGCTTAGGAAATATATGTTTTGTTCTATGAGATAATATCAGTCAGTTAACATCACATTGATGAATTATGAAGCATTTATGTGCTTTTTATGATTACATAAATGCTTTGAAATTCACAAAAAGTGATGTTAGCTGATGATTATCTCATAGAACAAAACTCCTAAGCCTGTTTTACCACAGACTGTCATATACATGAGACCAAGGCACAGCGGGTACGTGAATACTCATACTTATTTATTAAAGTGAACACCAAAAAACAATAAATGACAGGAACAGTTTAGCAGGCTAACTAAAAGCAGTGCTAAAACAACTACCCACAAACAAACAAGTGAAAACAAGCTCTTTAAATATGACTCTCAATCAGGAACAACGATGAACAGCTGTTCCTGATCGAGAGCCACACAGACCACAAAGAAATATAACCACTAGAAAAACCCTAGAATACAAAAACCAGAACATACACCAAAACCCCAGAACACATAAATAAAACACCCCTCCACAATACACATAACCCCCGAACCACATAAAACAAATACCCTCTGCCACGTCCTGACCAAACTACAATAACTAATACTCCCTCTACTGGTCAGGATGTGACATTACCCCCCCCCCCCAAAGGTGCAGACCCCGTATGCACCTAAACAAAAAATAAATAATAATAAACCCCTAACTAAAGGGAGGGAAGGGAGGGTGGCTGCCGTCAACGACGGCTCCTGTGCTACACCCCCCCCCCTCCCCAACCCACCTATACTGGAGGTGGCTCAGGTTCCGGTCTACAACCCCCACCCAACCTGTCCACCCCTGCAGAATACTCAGGGCTGTATAGCGTTTCTGGGGGCTCCGGACTGTAGGCCGACTCTGGAAGCTCCAGACTGTAGGCAGACTCACTCTGTTCCGGACCGTAGGCAAACTCGCTCGGCTCCGGACTGTAGGCAGACTTTCTCGGCTCCGGACCGTAGGCAGACGAGCTCGGCTCCGGACCGTAGGCAGACGAGCTCGGCTCCGGACCGTAGGCAGACGAGCTCGGCTCTGAGCTGTAGGCAGACTCACTCGGTTCTGAGCTGTAGGCAGACTCACTCGGTTCTGAGCTGTAGGCAGACTCACTCGGTTCTGAGCTGTAAGCCCTCTCACTTGGTTCCGGACTGTAGGCTGTCTCACTTGGTTCCGGACTGTAGGCCGTCTTACTCGGTTCTGGACTGTAGACCCTCTCACTCCGTTCTGAACAGTGGGCCGTCTCACTCGACTCTGAACAGTGGGCCGTCTCTCTTGGTTCCGAACTGTAGGCCGTCTCACTCGGTTCCGGGCTATACGCTATTACCGGATACTCTGGACGGGGTACTGTTGCCGAACACTCTGGACGGGGCACTGTCGTCGGACACTCTGGACGGGGCACTGTCGCCGGACACTCTGGACGGGGCACTGTCACCGGACACTCTGGACGGGGCACTGTCGTCGGACACTCTGGACGGGGCACTGTCGTCGGACACTCTGGACGGGGCACTGTCGCCGGACACTCTGGACGGGGCACTGTCGCCGGACACTCTGGATGGGGCACTGTCGCCGGACACTCTGGACGGGGTACTGTCGCCGGACACTCTGGACGGGGTACTGTTGCCGGACACTCTGCATGGGGTACTGTCGCCGGACACTCTGGACGGGGTACTGTCGCCGGACACTCTGGACAGGGTACTGTCGCCGGACACTCTGGACGGGGTACTGTCGCCGTACACTCTGGACAGGGCGCTGTCGTCGGCAGCTCGGGACTGGGCTGACGCACTGGAAGCCTGATGCGTGGGATGGTAGTGGAGGTACCAGCCTGGGGACACGCACCTCAGGACTAGTGCGGGAACAGGCTGAGTTGGACTGGGCTGCCGCACTGGAAGCCTGATGCATGGTGCTGGAAGTGCCAGTTTGGGGACACGCACCTCAGGGCTAGTGCGGGGAGCGGGAAAAGGCTGAGTTGGACTGAGCTGACGCACTGGAGGCCTGGTGCGTGATGCTGGCTGTGGATATACCGGGCCGTGAAGACTCACAGGCGGTCTCGATCGCACCTCCTGCACAACCCGTCCTGGCTGGATGGAACTAGTAGCCCTGTACGAGCGGAGTGCTGGTACAGGGCGAGCTGGGCTGTGCAGGGGCCTGATGGTTGCTGTGCGTAGAGCGGGCGTAGGGTAGCCTGGACCTAGGAGGTGCACCGGTGACCAGATGCGCTGCGCAGGCATCCTCCTACCAGGCTGGATGCCCACTCTAGCACGGCATTTGCAAGGGGCTGGGATCACTCGCACCGGACTGTGCGTGCGTATGGGCGAGATCGTGTGCACTTCAGCATACCTCGGCGCTCTCCACTTCATACGTTCCCCATAATAACCACGGGGAGCTGGCTTAGGACTCACCCTTGGCCTAGCCAAACTACCCATGTGCCCCCCAAATTTTTTTTTATTGGGGGTGCCTCTCCGGCTTCCTCGCCAGCCGTGGTCCCCAGTAGCGTTGCCGGTCCTCACCAGACTTCCTCCATGGGCCCTCTCCGGCCAGAATCTCCTCCCAAGTCCATGACTCACAACAGTCCACCCGTTGCTCCTTCCTCCGCTGCTTGGTCCGTGTTTGGTGGGTAGTTCTGTCACAGCTGTCGTATAGATGAGACCAAGGCACAGCGGGTACGTGAATACTCATACTTATTTATTAAAGTGAACACGAAAAAACAATAAACAAAGAACGACAGGAACAGTTTAGCAGGCTAACTAAAAGCAGTGCTAAAACAACTACCCACAAACAAACAAGTGAAAACAAGCTCTTTAAATATGACTCTCAATCAGGAACAACGATGAACAGCTGTTCCTGATCGAGAGCCACACAGACCACAAAGAAATATAACCACTAGAAAAACCCTAGAATACAAAAACCAGAACATACACCAAAACCACGGAACACATAAATAAAACACCCCTCTACAATACACATAACCCCCGAAACACATAAAACAAATACCCTCTGCCACGTCCTGACCAAACTACAATAACTAATACTCCCTCTACTGGTCAGGACGTGACACAGACCTTATTTTCTAGATTCATTAAAAAACCCTACCAAAAAGCCATTCATTTCCCCATAGGCTTTGTCCAACGAACCATGGTGGAATTAGTGCCTACAAAAAGACGCCATTGCTATTTCTTTCTATAGTAGTGTTGTATTAAATAGGCTCATTGTCCCTGTCCTATGTGTGTATGAACCAGTGATTATTTCCTCACCCCCTGTTATGTCACAGGTAGGTCTCTCCATGGGTGGGAGATGGATATTTAAGCTAATCAACACTCCCTTTATTTTATTGACTTGTTGAATGATTGATCCATTCATCCTTCCATCCCATCCCAGCCTTCATCTCTTCTGAGGACCCAGCGAGGGTGGAGCACAGTGAGACACTTCTACAGCCAGAGAGGTGAGAGGTCACATGGTTTAGATGGTAAATATGTATATCACGTAAGCAATAGGGAATATGTTCGATCATCTATGTTGATTTACATTAGTGGAAAAGGGTCCACCGATATTAACGTAGTTTCTCTCCCCTTTTCACAGTTTATTTCCTCTCAGGCACTCACGTTTGTTCTTTGTTATTCTGAAAGTGATTTGTGTAGAGTGTACTTTTCACCACTCATTCACCCCATCTCTTTACATTGCTTGTACATATTTGGTGGCCTGATTGCATCCAGACTATGTCAAATTCTGAACACAATGCCCATCCTGACAGATCTGAACCTAATGCGAGCACAATGTGACTTTCGTGCATCCAGATCTAATGCAGCTTTGAGTGATCGGATGACAAAAGTCACCTATAAGTGTCGGGTGTAACTGATGCTCCATGTCCAGTACTGTGTTTTATATACATACATAACATGACTAAATGTGTTTATTTCTGTGTTGCAGGGGCAGTCAAGAAATGGAACAGCAAGGCCACAGAACATGTCACGCAGAGCTGTGGGATGGTGTTTACCACACCACCACCAAACGCCTTCAACAGGCTTGAAAAGTGGGATTGATCTGTTTGATCCATTTGTTTGTTTCAGTTTTCAGTAGTTGAATCCTTTGACATATTGTTGATTTACAAAAAAAAAACATTTTCAAC
Organism: Salmo salar; assembly: GCF_965601325.2. Classification (NCBI taxonomy): domain Eukaryota; kingdom Metazoa; phylum Chordata; class Actinopteri; order Salmoniformes; family Salmonidae; genus Salmo; species Salmo salar. Next base: position 103,790,845 of record NC_138305.1, on the reverse strand, counting down.
AAAAATGCAATGGATTGGTTAAAAGGTGATACTAAACTTATATACCACGCACAATTTTGACATAGTGGAAGATATACTGAATTTGTACCGTTTTTCATTCTAAGATGGACCAAGATGTACGTAGCTTTTGCAGATATTTGTTCATTAGTCTTGCAAGAGTGTTGATTGGTCGATCATTGGGTTCATTAGTTTTGCAATATATTGTTGCCATTGATTAAAAGAGTAAGAATATGATGCAATATCCAACCCAAAATGTAAACTTGTTTTACTCCATTGTTTGTAAGCAATATAATTGTAAAAAACAAAAGTCAGTTGGTTGCATAAATAATGACGATTACTAAATGTTACATGAAATGTTACAAGAAATATCAAAACCGAATTGAATCGCCTTTGTTAAAATGTAATGGCAATAATTCACTTAATGTTAAGGCATGGAATAATGGATGTTTGAAATATGAGCAGGTGATGATTCGAGTCAGTGGTGGAATAAAGACAATTAGAACAAATGTTGTACAGAAATACTGTGTGTAAATACTGGAGTGATGTATGATTGTTAATAAAATGTCCATAGACCAATTTTTCTTATACTGCGTTCATGTGTATAGGCTGCAAGTACGTTGAAATGAAGTTGTTTTCATGTCGTTGAAACTTTCAACCAAAACCAAACAGAGATTGGACGTCGGGCGTAGTCGTCTTTTCAACTACATTTTGCTAGGTGGGTATAGACTACTACATCTTCCATCCTCTCAGGCCAGAGAAACAGTGTATGAATTAATGGTTGGATCAGAATCACAGTTATAATCATTGGCCATTACGGAGAATTAAGTAAAACCACAAGTCTAAATCCTTATCTCCATCCATGACTAATTTAGGAAAGGGCCGATTTTAGCTAGCTAGCTAGCCACCGGAGGACAAAGACAAGATTTATTTTCAGTTGAAGCCAAATCCAAACTGGCTTCCCTTGACAATTGTTTTGGGTGCACCAGAACCATTCACAGTTGAGCTCAGTCAGTTTAGGTCAACGCTGATTGGCTATTATTTTATACTTTTTTGCTAGCCAAATGCTCACTGGCTTCCCTTGCATTCAATGCTACGGGCGGCAACAATGTCATACTTATTTTGACCCAACAGCATCAGATAGATGGGCTACACGTAACTGAGACAGAGGTGCAGTTTCGCTCACTCAGATGCTTTCCCGGTGAGCTACATTCAGCCTCTTGTGAATTGAAGGAAAATTATGAAACACAGAGAGACAAAATATAAATTATTACATTTTTGGGGCATTCCATTGTTTGGGGAAGCCTGGCTTCCCTTGGCAGCCATGAATATATGCCACTGGGGGAAATCAGATTTTCAACATTTTGATGCCATATTTGTAAATATATAAAATATATGCAACACATTTTCCACCAACAGGTTTCTGTGCCAATGCAACACACAACCAATAAACAAAGCATACCTACTTTGGGCACTTCAATATCATGGTTTACGTTTTCACCAATAAATAGACTATGTCAATCTCAACAAAGAGAAAATACATCCCTTCCTACCTTGTAGGCTTACCCAGTACCGAATGCTTGCCTTGACAATTTCCTAATGTACACATACAATTACATAGATACAGGCACATTACAGAGCTACAGATGAAAAAATGCTTATCCTCTAGGGGGAGTTGAAGTAAAATTCTTGCAAGCTTTTTTGGCTGGTGGCTCATGATGATCAGGCATAATCAAAGTTACACAGACTTTTGGCCTCTCATCCTATTCTAACCACCTCTCACCCACTTTGTATTCATGTTACCTGATGAAATTGCTGTATAATATGAATTTGTTGCCATCTAATGCACATTCAGATGTCATAAATCAGCACTGCAGAGCTCTCCCTGTCCTCTGCCGTGCCTTGACTGTATAAATGTTGATGATATCTGGAAATGTGCATGTACACCCTGGCCCATCTACTGTTGCTTGCCCCAATTCTGACTTGTGCTCTGATATTTGGTTCACTGATTTCAGCTCTCATAAAAGCCTGGGTTTTCTGCAAATTAACACTAGAAGCTTATTACCTAAAATGGATCAATTGAAAGTGTGGGTTCACAGCTCCAATCCAGATGTGTTGGTCATTACTGAGACGTGGTTAAGATAGAATGTTTTAAATACTGATGTTAACCTTTCTATAAACTTTTTTGGCAAGACAGATCTTCCAAAGGTGGGGGAGTGGCAAACAATTTGATTTGCTGGTTTTAAGCATTAAACTTTCAAATAGCTCTTTGTTGACTGTTGCTGGGTGTTATCGTCCTCCATCAGCACCGACATGCATGCAACCTACCCTAAGCTTATGCAAAACTTTACAGCCTTTGCTTTTATTGGTTTTGAGGCTACTTTCCTAAAACAATAGTTGTCCACCTCATTTTTCAGGAGTAACTCTGGCAGGCCTGGAACATTCTTCTTCATCTCAAGTTCAACTGTCGGAGTCAGTTGGAGCGCTGGTGCGCACTGCCTTCATATCATAGGCCTGCAGTAGCTAAAGCTAAATAATAGCCACACCAGACCAAAGCTTCACAAACGTTTTATAAACTTTATTAGGGTAATATCAAAAGTATGTCAAGTCATTGTTTATAGGGAAAATAAGAGCAGGCTATTATAATGCGGCAAACACAGCATTACAGTTGGAACTTAATTTTGCTAAAGAAAACGTCTCAACAGAATGAAACAAAACACTTGCGAACTAGTTTAAACATTCACGAATGTTTCAAACAGACTATATTGAAGCAATTACCAACAAAGGCAAGTGCCTACTGTACCCAACAAATGGCAGAAATAGGCTAATGTTATTTATTTTACAACAGAATATCTTAAACTAAATATGGACCACACAATTAAAAAGACAGATCGAAATTAATTTAAGTTCCAAAAATGCATCCTTCCTGAATAGAGTTGTACAGTAGCCTGCGTTTGGTCGTGCCAACATTCTTCTCATCTTAGTCTATTACAATATTACAACTTATATTAAATTCCCCTTGTGTGCTTTTCACTACAGCCATACTCTTTTATTCTAACTTTTTATTACGTTTTGTTTTACTTCAATGAAAAAGGCCTCCATCTTCGCATTCAATGGTAGATAGCCTAGGTCAAGTCCCCTGATTCGCTCTCTCTCTCCCCAGCATCAGGCGCACATGAGCGCAAGGCATGAATCGTGAATTCGGGGTGTAGGCCATGATAGACAGCCTCTCCTGGATAATATGGCCTGCTACAATTTTATTTATCGGCTTTAAATGTTTTAATTGGCCAAAAGCTGGCAATTGCCATCAGAGTTGTGTTTCCATCAAGTCGACTTGTTGCAGATAAAAGTCTGTGAATAAATTAGAGGTTACATTCCCATGTACCGAATAAAAAACACAAGTAAAATGTATTTCCATAGCATTTTCAACTCCAGGCCTACTGATAGTTTTGTCACATAGCATAGGTAGCCTATAGAGAATGTGCCCATTCTGGTATTGACAAGCTCGCTCTACACAATACATTTTGCAGTGTTAAAACAACACTGCACTAAATCAGTTCATTTTAATACTACCCCGGATAACATATAGTCCCACTCTACAGAGTTTAAAAAGTACTCTGATTATAGTGTTACATTTTTTGTGTTAATGTGAAACTCAGTAGTGTAAAAAACGAACACTGCATTACAGTTCCTAGTGTATGTCACGTCCTGACCATAGTAAGATGTTATTTTCTATGGTAGAGTAGGTCAGGGCGTGACAGGGGGTGTTTTGTGTTTTTCTATGTTTTGTATTTCTATGTTTAAGTTCTAGTTTTTCTATTTCTATGTTGTTGTTTTTTTGGGATGATCTCCAATTAGAGGCAGCTGGTCCTCGTTGTCTCTAATTGGAGATCATAGTAAGTAGGGTTTTTTTTCCACCTGTGTTTGTGGGTAGTTGTATTTCTGTTTAGTCTATGTACCTGACAGAACTGTGCGCTGTCGTTTTTCTCTTTGTTGTTTTTTCTTTAGTGTTTTTGAGTTATAATAAATTTCATCATGAGCACTCAACACGCTGTGCTTTGGTCCCCTCTCTACGACAGCCGTTACAGTGTCATTCAAATGTACACTTGGGAGGAATTAACACTCACAGTGTAATTTCTATTCAACACCTCTAGTTAATCTAGAGTTAACTCTTTATTAGTGTTAACATTTACACTTCTGGTTACTCTGTCCAGTGTAAAAACAATGATTTTCTGGAATTACAAAATAATGATGCATCATGTCCCAAAAATATTTACTTACTGCTTCAAATATCAAATTAGGCATGTGTTACAATGTTAGCACATACTATAACAACAAAGGCATTCTGTCATGTCAAGAGACATGGATTCTGGAATGGCTCACTTAAAGTAACTGCCCAGTGAAAATTTTACTTTTAAAGGTTCATATTCTGTTAACTCACACCAAAATAATGATGTTGACTTATCCAAACTGGTATGTGGCCAAAGCATAAATTGGAGAGAAAAACATAAAACTGTAAAGGCCTTCGAAGGGAGTAGACTGGTATACGGGTTGAGTGCTCATAATTTACTTTATTAGAACACTAAACAAAACAAGAAAAAACACGACAGCCAAACAGTACTGTCAGGTACATGAAACACTGAACAGAAAATAACCACCCACAAACACAATGAAGAAAAAAACCCTACTTAAATATAGTCTCTAATCAGAGGCAATGAGATACAGCTGCCTCCAATTAGAGACCAATCCCAAACACTCCCAACCTAGACATAGACAACCTAGAATAAACATAGAAATATACTAACATAGAACATAACCCAAAAAACCCAAAACACACAAACCAAACACCCCCTGCCACGCCCTGACCAAACTACAATAACAAATACCCCTTATGCTGGTCAGGACGTGACAAAACACTTGCTATGATGGATGGACTGTTACTGAGGATGCGCTCCAGTCAATCAGCAGTTCACTTCCATTAATAGTTGTAATGACCGGTATGTACCCAACATTCCAACATTGAAAAGCTGCTTTTAACATTCTTAATTACCAGGTTTTGGAAACTATTTTACTCAAATTCATTAATCCGTAAATACTGGGCAGTTACCTTATGAACTAAACATGTTTATATTTCATAAAATAAACAGTAAATCAAAAATCAAATAACAAGCACTGGACAAATAAGACATTGATGAATAAAACAAGCCCAGGACATGGTTTAATTTCAGCAATAAGCAAAGTAAGACTGAATTTAACAAAAAACAAGCAAAGTTGCATATGAGTTGGACATCTTCAGTTCAACTACAAATGTACTGTACACCATGTTTACATCCTTAAGAGGATAAAGCAACCTATTCAAAGTTGCAATAGGTGACAGTATGGAACCACGTACCAAAAATGATTTGATCCATAAGCAATCGGTAAATCAAATGGTTTATAGTACAAAATGTCATTGACTATAAGGGCACAAGGCGAGACCCAGATGCAGATGGGAATGGAGTCCAGAAAACAGGCAAAGGTCAAAACTGGGAGGACTAGTAGAAGAGAATAGAAAATCAGGCGCACAGGGAAAAACACGCTGATTGACTTGAACATACAAGACGAACTGGCACAGAGAGACAGGAAACACAGGGATAAATACACCAGGGAAAATAAGCGACACCTGGAGGGGGTGGACACAATCACAAGGACAGGTGAAACAGATCAGGGTGTGACATTGACATCAAGTACACAGCCCACTTCGCTTCCATACAACTTTGAATGCATGGAAATGGTCATCAAAACAAAGAGTTTCAAGTGGTGAGCCAACCAATTGAAGTCGCTCATCTTTCACAACAATGTACTTGATTTTGTAAAACAATGGCACGTCGATGATTACTTCAACACATACGATCAAGCTAAGGCGATAGTCAGCACCTTGGTGCTTTAACTATTTCACTGAAAGAACATTTGTGTGCACTGAGACATTCAATCTAGTAGCAATCTCAGGACCTTCTCTCATGTCATTGAGCTGTACTATCTTCCCTGGACCTATGGCTAATCTGTCCTGGTTGAAAGATTCCCATTTAAAGTGTGTTCGTAAACTATAGAGACACCTTGACTTTTCCACATTTGTTACGTCACAGCCTTATTCTAAAATGTATTTAATGTATTTTTCCCTCACCAATCCACACAGTTCTTAAGACATTTTTGCAAATGTATTACAAATAAAAAACGGAAATATCATATTTACAAAAGTATTCAGACCCAGTACTATGTTGAAGCACCTTTGGAAGCGATTACAGCCTTGAGTCTTCTTGGGAATGACACTACAAGCTTGGCCCACCTGTATTTGGGGAGTTTCTCCCACTTTTCTCTGCAGATCCTCTCAAGCTCTGTCAGATTGGATGGGGAGCCTCGCTGCACAGCTATTTTCAGGTCTCTTCAGAGATGTTAGATCGGGTTCAAGTCCGGGCTCTGGCTGGGCCACTCAAGGATAATCAGATACTTGTCCCGAAGCCACTCCTGCGTTGTCTTGGCTGTATGCTTAGGGTCGTTGTCCAGGGGCGAAAATCTGATATCAACTTTGGGGGGGACAATTACATGAAATTTTCTCAAGAGCAATTCCTGAGGGGGACACCAAAAGTAGTGCTGTAACACATAGCCTACATTGTAATATGGTAAATGTATATTGAGGAACCAAAGAAATAAGGTGTTTGCCGTAGTCCTTACTACCGGTACCCAAAACTACGCAACTACTCTCAACAGCAATACCATTGCCTTTAACAAATCTTAGTTCAGTCACCAGTTTAAGTTGAGAGTGGGGGTATCCATGGCATTTTCCAATTATTTTCCTATTTTACAAGTAAAAAAAATGGAGAACCTTTCATAATGTTGCCAAACAAAGACTCAACAAACTTACCTGAGACTCCCTGTCTCTGCCAGTCTGTCCCTGCATATCTGTCCCCAACTCTGCTGTCTGTGTGCCATCTGTTGCCTGCTCTGCCTAATGACATCATTGTGAAACATTTCCATTAGAATTTCATTTCTTTCTTATGAACATTTTATCAACTAGTCTTTGAGATATTAGGCTACTAGGGTTCTTACTTTGCGTTTTGGTGTACTGAAAAATACTCTGATGTCCGTCTTTTATTTTTCTGCCATTTTTCTACCTGGCTGGCTGGCTACACACACACACAGTGTGTAGGTTATTTACAGTAGGCTTCTATCATCTTATCTTTTATCATTCTATTTGGGCTTCGATCTAAAAGGTAGCTAGCAAATGTGAAACGGATTAAAATGACAAGAGTTGACAGCTGTATGAGTTCACCATTTACACAACATATGCTGCAACCTTTTGTAATTTTAATAGTTTGTTTCATATTGGCTGGCTTCCAACAATAGCTGAATTTGCAAAGCTAGCGAGCACCAATTCAGTTTCAGTGGTGTTTGCTATAATCTTTGCTACCTGGGTTAAATAAAATAAATAAATAAAAGTTCCCTTGCGACAATTTAGCTTTTGCAACGAGACCATTAAATATATTTAAGACAATGGTAGAAGAGAGTGTAGTTCTGTTCAGTTTGGACTTCAGTTTATCGCTAACCTTATCACAGGGACGTGGAAGCACTAACTTACATCATCTGCATGCTGATCTCGGAATAAATTGACGATAGCAAAGATTCCATCTTTGACGACGCCACATAAATGGAATAGGTACTAGCTAGCTTAATAGTTCATATTTGCGCGCTAGCTCTGCATATTCAGCTAGTGTGTGTGCGCGATTGACTGGATTAACCTCACGTCAGTTACGTTCATTGAGTGCCTTTCAGACAGTAGATACGACCCCTCTGTTACATTTACATTTACATTTTAGTCATTTAGCAGACGCTCTTATCCAGAGCGACTTACAGTAGTGAATGCATACATTTCATACAATTTCATACATTTTTTTTGCTGGCCCCCCGTGGGAATCGAACCCACAACCCTGGCGTTGCAAACACCATGCTCTACCAACTGAGCTACCTTGCCAGTGGATCAAACCATTGTGAGGAAAAGGGTGGGGGGGGTCGCAATCTTTTGAAACTTAAAAACGCGCTATTAAGTATCTATAATCAGCACAATTGCTTTCATTGCGTATTATTAATATTATTTAAATTACATAGTTATGTTTCAGTGATATATTGGGGGGGACAAATCATATTTTTCCCAGGATGGGGGGGTCGTGTCCCCCCCGTCCCTCCCCGCGATTTCCGCCCCTGTCGTTGTCCTGATGGAAGGTGAACCTTTGCCCCAGTCCGAGGTCCTGAGCACTCTGGAGCAGGTTTTCATCAAGGATCTCTCTGTACTTTGCTCTGTTTATCTTTCCCTCAATCCTGACTAGTCTCCCAGTCCCTGCCACTGAAAAACATCCCCACAGCATGATGCTGCCACCACCATGCTTCACCGTAGGGATGGTGCCAGGTTTCCTCCAGACGTGACGCTTGGCATTCTGGCCTAAGAGTTCAATCTTGGTTTCATCCAGACCAGAGAATCTTGTTTCTCATGGTCTGAGAATCCTTTAGGCAAACTCCAAACAGGCTGTCATGTGCCTTTTACTGAGGAGTGGCTTCTGTCTGGCCACTCTACCATAAAGGCCTGATTGGTGCAGAGATGGTTGTCCTTCTGGAAGGTTTTCCCATCTCCACAGAGGAACTCTGGAGCTCTGGCAGAGTGACCATCGGGTTCTTGGTCACCTCCCTGACCAAGGCCCTTCTCCCCGATTTCTCAGTTTGGCTTGTCAGCCAGCTCTAGGAAGAGTCTTGGTGGTTCCAAACTGCTTCCACTTAAGAATTCTGCAGCACTTCAATGCTGCAGAATTGTTTTGGTACACTTCCCCAGATCTGTGCCTTGACACAATCCTGTCTCGGAGCTTTACGGACAATTCCGTTGACCTCATGGCTTGGTTTTTGCTCTGACATGCACTGTCAACGGCTGGGACCTTATATAGACAGGTGTGTGCCTTTCCAAATCCTGTCTAATCAATTGAATTTACTACAGGTGGACAGTTGTAGAAACATCTCAAGGATGATCAATGGAAACAGGAGTCACCTGAGCTAAAGTGTCATAGCAAAGAGTCTGTATACTTATGTAAATCAGGTGTTTCTCTTTTTCATGTTTAATACATTTTGTAAACATTTCTACAAACCTGTTTTCGCTTTGTCATTATGGGGTATTGTGTGTAGATTGATAAGGATTTGTATTTATTTTTTCCATTTTAGAATAAGGCTGTAACGTAACAATGTGGAAAAAAGGGAAGGGGTCTGAATAATTTCCCAATGCACTGTATATATTATTGGTTTCCACTAGTTACCACAGCCACAAAGCTATATCATAGAAATTCATGAAAACAAATGTAACCGATGTGAAATGGCTAGTTAGTTAGCGGTGGTGCGCGCTAATAGCGTTTCAATCGGTGACGTCACCCGCTCTGAGACTTGAAGTAGGGTTGCCCCTTGCGTTGCAAGGGCCGCGGCTTTTGTGGCGCGATGGGTAACGATGCTTCGTGGGGTGTCAGTTGTTGATGTGTGCAAGGGTCCCTGGTTCGAGCCCAGGTTGGGGCGAAGAGAGGGACGGAACCTAACACTGTTACACAAACATTAGCTTTTTGGTCTTAATTTAACATTAGGTTTAGGAATTGGGTTAGCAGTGTTGTTAAGGTTAGGTTTAAAATCACATAAATGTTTTAAATAGGCGGGGTTTATGACCTTGTGGCTGTGGTAACTAGTGACGACCGTTGTTCACTTCCTCATACAATTATTTTAAACGATCTGAAGCTGCAAAAGAAAAAGGAAATCAGCTGATGTAAAAAAAAAAAATGTTGATGTAGGCTACATGCGCGTGTGATTAGATAATCTCCCTAAACAAGTAAATAGGGGACTGCTGCGTGTCATGGGATTAGAAAATCTCCCTAAACAAGTAAATATGGGACTGCTGCGTGTCATGGGATTAGAAAATCTCCCTAAACAAGTTAAAGTGGAAGCACAGGCGACTTCGCCACAAGGCTCAACAGTTCATTGAAATTGGAGAGAAAACGTCAGACTGGGAGGTGTGATCATTGTCAGGAGGAGATGGAGACAGTGGAACACGTTCTATTTCAGTGCCAGAAATATGGGAGGTAAATGGAGCGATTGTTATTAGATTTGAGCAGTAATGGGGTTGAAGAGCCAGAATGAAGTGAACTGCTGGGGAAATCTTCATGGAGGTAGTATTTCATAATGTGTTTAGCTTCTTTAGGGAGATGAGAATATTGGGTAGGATTCATGGTTTCTGGGGTACTTCTAAGAGAGCAATGGAGCATGCTGCTTAGTCCACTATTGGCTGAGTCACGTGAGTGAGAGGAGACAAAGGTGTGTGACAACTTTTTACCAGTTGTAGGTAGGCTATTTAACTTGTCTTCATGCGTGAGTGGAAATTTGAAATGGAAGTTATGGAACACCCTCGCGTGCTTCTGTTATGGGTAAAAGGCCTCCATGAAACTGATGTTAAATGTGGAAAATGATAGGATACATTTGCATCTGTTGGCCATCAAGTAGCCTATTCATTTCTATGTCATTGCAGGCCACTGTAGGCTTCCATTTGATACAATAAATATGTTGAAACAACTTAATCACGGGAGTCATTGCAAATCAATTTGTGCCACTTGTGTAGTCTACCTGGAGCTGGCAAACAGATGAAATAAATATCCTATAACTTCAGTGTATTGTTGTTGTAGCCTTATGTCAATTATTATGCAATTTTTTTTATTTATTTTTTTATTTCACCTTTATTTAACCAGGTAGGCAAGTTGAAAACAAGTTCTCATTTACAATTGCGACCTGGCCAAGATAAAGCAAAGCAGTTCGACAACATACAAAAACACAGAGTTACACATGGAGTAAAACATCATACAATCAATGATGCAGTAGAAAAAAATAAGACTATATACAATGTGAGCAAATGAAGTGAGATAAGGGAGGTAAAGGCAAAAAAGGCCATGGTGGCAAAGTAAATAAAGTATAGCAAGTAAAACTCTGGAATGGTAGATTTGTAGTTTGAAGAAAGTTCAAAGTTAAAATATAAATAATATGGTGCAAAGGAGCAAAATAAATAAAATAAATAAATACAGTAGGGGAAGAGGTAGTAGTTTGGGCTAAATTATAGATGGGCTATGTATAGGTGCAGTGATCTGGGAGCTGCTCTGATAGCTGGTGCTTAAAGCTAGTGAGGGAGATAAGTGTTTCCAGTTTCAGAGATTTTTGTAGTTCGTTCCAGTCATTGGCAGCAGAGAACTGGAAGGAGAGACGACCAAAGGAGGAGTTGGCTTTAGGGGTGACCAGAGAGATATACCTGCTGGAGCGCGTGCTACAGGTGGGTGCTGCTATGGTGACCAGTGAGCGGAGATAAGGGGGGACTTTACCTAGCGGGGTCTTGTAGATGACCTGGAGCCAATGTGTTTGGCGACGATTATGAAGCGAAGGCCAGCCAACGAGAGTGTACAGGTCGCAGTGGTGGGTAGTATATGGGGCTTTGGTGACAAAACGGATGGCACTGTGATAGACTGCATCCAGCTTGTTGAGTAGGGTATTGGAGGCTATTTTGTAAATGACATCGCCGAAGTCGAGGATTGGTAGGATGGTCAGTTTTACTAAGGGTATGTTTGGCAGCCTGTGAAGGATGCTTTGTTGCAAAATAGGAAGCCAATTCTAGATGTAACTTTGGATTGGAGATGATTGATGTGAGTCTGGAAGGAGAGTTTACAGTCTAACCAGACACCTAGGTATTTGTAGTTGTCCGCAAATTGTAAGTTAGAACCGTCCAGAGAAGTGATGCTGGACAGGCGGGCAGGTGCAGGCATGCATTTAGTTTTACTTGTGTTTAGGAGCAGTTGGAGACCACGGAAGGAGAGTTGAATGGCATTGAAGCTCGTCTGGAGGGTTGTTAACACAGTGTCCAAAGAAGGGCCAGAAGTATACAGAATGGTGTCGTCTGCGTAGAGGTGGATCAGAGATTCACCAGCAGCAAGAGCGACATCATTGATGTATACAGAGAAAAGAGTTGGCTCAAGAATTGAACCCTGTGGTACCCCCATAGAGACTGCCAGAGGTCCGGACAGTAGGCCCTCCGATTTGACACACTGAACTCTGTCAGAGAAGTAGTTGGTGAACCAGGCGACGCAATCATTTGAGAAACCAAGGCTACTGAGTCTGCCGATGAGGATGTGGTGATTAACAGAGTCAAAAGCTTTGGCCAGGTCAATGAATACGGCAGCACAGTATTGTTTCTTATCGATGGCGGTTACGATGTCGTTTAGGACCTTGAGCGTGGCTGAGGTGCACCCATGACCAGCTCTGAAACCAGATTGCATAGCGGAGAGGGTGCGGTGGGATTCGAAATGGTCGGTAATCCGTTTGTTGACTTGGCTTTCGAAGACCTTAGAAAGGCAGGGTAGGATGGATATAGGTCTGTAGCAATTTGGGTCAAGAGTGTCACCTCCTTTGAAGAGGGGGATGACAGCAGCTGCTTTCCAATCTATGGGAATCTCAGACGACACGAAAGAGAGGTTGAACAGGCTAGTAATAGGGGTTGCAATAATTTCGACAGATAATTTTAGAAAGAAAGGGTCCAGATTGTCAAGCCCAGCTGATTTGTAGGGGTCCAGATTTTGCAGCTCTTTCAGAACATCAGCTGAATGGATTTGGGAGAAGGAGAAATGGGGGAGGCTTGGGCGAGTAGCTGTGGGGGGTGCAGTGCTGTTGAATGCAGTAGGGGTAGTTTGGTGGAAATCATGGCCAGCCGTAGAAAAATGCTTATTGAAATTCTCAATTATAGTGGGCTTATCGGTGGTGACAGAGTTTCCTATCCTCAGTGCAGTGGGCAGTTGGGAGGAGGTGTTCTTATTCTCCATGGACTTTACAATGTCCCAGAACTTTTTAGAGTTTGAGTTGCAGGAAGCAAATTTCTGTTTGAAAAAGCTAGCCTTGGCGTTTCTAACTGCCTGTGTGTATTGGTTTCTAGCTTCCCTGAAAAGTTGCATATCGCGGGGGCAGTTCGATGCTAATGCAGAACGCCACAGGATATTTTTGTGTTGGTTAAGGGCAGTCAGGTCTGGAGAGAACCAAGGGCTATATCTGTTCCTGGTTCTAAATTTATTGAAAGGGGCATGCTTATTTAAGATGGTGAGGAAGACCTTTAAAAAAAATAACCAGGCATCCTCTACTGACGGGATGAGGTCAATATCCTTCCAGGATACCAGGGCCAGGTCGATTAGAAAGGCTTGCTCGTTGAAATGTTTCAGGGAGCGTTTGACAGTGATGAGTGGAGGTCGTTTGACCGCTGACCCATTACGGGTGCAGGCAATGAGGCAGTGATCGCTGAGATCTTGGTTGAAAACAGCAGAGGTGTATTTAGAGGGCACGTTGGTTAGGATGATATCTATGAGGGTGCCAGTGTTTGCGGCTTTGGGGTTGTACCTGGTGGGTTCATTAATAATTTGTGTGAGATTGAGGGCATCAAGCTTGGATTGTAGGATGGCTGGGGTGTTAAGCATGTTCCAGTTTAGGTCACCTAGTAGCACGAGCTCTGAAGATAGATGGGGGGAAATCAGTTCACATATGGTGTCCAGAGCACAGCTAGGGGCCGAGGGGGGTCTATAGCAGGCGGCAACGGTGAGAGACTTGTTTTTGGAGAGGTGGATTTTTAAAAGTAGAAGTTCAAATTGTTTGGGTACAGACCTGGATAGCAGGACAGAACTCTGCAGGCTATCTCTGCAGTAGATTGCAACACCGCCCCCTTTGGTCATTCTATCTTGTCTGAAAACGTTGTAGTTAGGGATGAAGATTTCAGAGTTTTTGGTGGACTTCCTAAGCCAAGATTCAGACACAGCTAGGACATCCGGGTTGGCAGAGTGTGCTAAAGCAGTGAATAAAACAAACTTAGGGAGGAGGCTACTAATGTTAACATGCATGAAACCAAGGTTATTACGGTTACAGAAGTCATCAAAAGAGAGCGCCTGGGGAGTAGGAGTGGAGCCAGGCACTGCAGGGCCTGGATTCACCTCTACATCCCCAGAGGAACAGAGAAGAATAAGTATAAGGGTACGGCTAAAAGCTATAAGAATTGGTCGTCTGTGACGTCCATAATAGAGAGAAAAAGGAGCAGGTTTCTGGTGGCGATAAAATAGCTTCAAGGTATAATGTACAGACAAAGGTATGGTGGGATGTGAGTACAGAGGAGGTAAACCTAGGCATTTAGTGATTATGAGAGATATTGTCTCTAGAAACATCATTGAAACCAGAAGATGTCATAGCATGTGTGGGTGGAGGAACTGAGAGGTTGGATAAGGTATAATGAGCAGGGCTAGAGGCTCTACAGTGAAATAAGCCAATAAACACTAACCAGAACAGCAATGGACATTGCATATTGACATTAAGGAGAGGCATGCTTAGCCGAGTGATCAAAGGGTCCAGTGAGATTCAGACAGCTAGCCGGGCCATAGGTAGCAAGCTGGTGGAAGATGGAGGGAGGTCTGTTTTTAGCCACCTCGTGCGTTTCCGTCTGTGGGTTAGTGGGGTTCCGTGTGGAAGGGGGGACCTGTCCAAGTTGGCAAAATAGTTAGTTATAGTGGCCCAAGAAAAGTGTCCGATAGACCTATTCAGATCGCAGCCGATAAGACAGCTAACGATTAGCCGGCCGCAGATGGGCGATCAGGTTACGTCGCGACGGAGGGGCCAGTTGGATAACTCCCTCGGGCAGATAACGTCGGTGGTCCAGTCGTGAAGACCCGATGGGGCTCCGCATCGGCAGTAAAAAGGGTCAGGATAGGTGATTGTAGCCCAGGAGACACTTCAGCTGGCTAGCTCAGGAAAAGCCCACGAGTGGGTGACGGAACTCTTCAGCTGGCTAGCTCCGTAATAATGTGTGTTAATTCCGTGACCGACGTTGCCAATAGTCACTCAGGTAGCAGCTAGTTAGCTGCAAGATCCAGGTGTAAATGTCCAGAGCCTGCGGTAGAAATCGGGGAAAGGAGAGAGAATAGGTCCGGTATGCTCTGGTCTGAGTCGCGCTGTACAAAAACTGGCGATAGCTTTTCGAGCTAATGGATAGCTGAGGACAGCTAACCATGGCTAGCTGAACTCCAACGTTAGCCAGTGAAAATGGCTAACCTCTGGCTAGCTTCTGTTGTGGAATTCAGATGAGGTAAATAATACTTTCTTTTTTAAAATTGGTGAGGCGGGTTGCAGGAGAGTGCTTTGAGGTTGAGTTTTTAGAAGAAAAAAATGTAAATATATATATATACACGGGACACGACAGGAGGGTAGAGGACGTCTGAACTGCTACGCCATCTTGGAAGACAATTATTAATGGCCATGTTAAGTTAATTAAATTGGAAGTTATCAAAGCTCAATCGCAATTGCCGATCAGTTTTTAGAACACAATAGGTCAGATTAGACAACAGGTAAAACAAACAACAACAAATGAACACTGTCTGTTGTTGACAAGCATATTCATAATTCATTCAGTGATTGAAATTATGACCCCATCCTCAGTAACCAATTCCAGGAGGCTATTGGGAAACACAATTACTTCTTACTTCGAAATTGCCAAACTATTCATGTTGAATAAATGAGTCTGTTAATTTGAACTAAGGCTACTGTAGACTAACTGAAGATGTAGTCCTATCAGGGGCTATATGCTACCTGCATCTATCTAAGCAAACCATGGCAAAGTTTATTACAATCATAAACCTAAGCCTGTTGAAATGACAAGTCAATCTCACAAATGGGCCATTTATAGTTGTTTGTAGTTGTAGTATCGGTGATCTATATCTGTCTATATTAGTTACTATGCTGTTACTAAGCAGTAATTTATCACAGCAGTGTTATGTTACGACACCTAATAGGAAGTGCACATGCTGCTATTGGCCCGGGGGCTGAAGGTCACAAGATGTTTTTACTAAATGACACTAAACTGTCCTCCCGTTTCCTGCCTGGTGATATTCTCCACAACACAAATATTACAGTAGTCTTAACATCTGGCTCATAATAATGGCACAATTGCCAGAAAATAGCTTAAGATTTAAAAAAAATATATTGCTTCTTGCTCAGGGATTTATTTACAATTATAAACCGGGTTCAAGCCCTGAATGCTGACTGGCTGAAATCCGTGGTATATCAGACTATATACCATGAGTATGACAAAAAATGTATTTACGTTGGTAAACAGTTTATAATATCAATAAGGCACCCAGGCACTCTGTGTGCCATCATGCTAAAGAACAGCCCTTAGCCATGGTATATTGGATATATACTATATGTAACCGATGTGAAATGGCTAGTAGTAGACTACACTGTTACATTGGTGCCGTGACCCGGATCATTGGTTGCTGTGGAAAAGGAGGAGGTCAAAAAGGGGGTTGAGTGTGACCGATGTGAAATGGCTAGTTAGTTAGCGGTGGTGCGCGCTAATAGGGTTTCAATCAGTGACGTCACTCGCTCTGAGACTTGAAGTAGGGTTTCCCCTTGCGTTGCAAGGGCCGCGGCTTTTGTGGCGCGATGGGTAACGATGCTTCATGGGTGTCAGTTGTTGATGTGTGCAAGGGTCCCTGGTTCGAGCCCGGGTTGGGCCGAAGAGAGGGACGGAACCTACACTGTTACACATACCCCTCATGCCGTATTGATTAATTATAGCTGTCAAACAAGTTTAATCAACATCCATTGATGGTAAATGATCTGGCAAATTTAATAAGTGCAAATTATCTTTTCTCTTGCGACATATTTAAATCAGTTTATTACGTCTTGTCATAGAGTTATTCTTTTGATGAAAACCTAATTTTGCTTCTAACGTAGTTACAAGTTCTGCCGATATTCCTTTGTAATTTGCTCGATAACGGTATGGTGAAAAAAATAGTTTATTGTATAAATGTGGCAGCTCTTGCTGTGGGGTGAAACAATGGGCGTGTTTTCAGGCATTTTGGGCATGTTTTGAGTGGCCATTGGTCTGGAAATGTTTGTACCCCTCTGTCTCATTAAATAGTACCCGCTAACCAGTCTCAACATCAGCATTGATGAGGCGACTACGGGATACTGACTTTCTAGGCAGAGTTCCTCTGTCCAGTGTCTGTGTTCTTTTGCCCGTCTTAATCTTTTATTTTTATTGGCCAGTCTGAGATATGGCTTTTTCTTTGCAAATATGCCTAGAAGGCCAGCATCCCGGAGTCGCCTCTTCACTGTTGACATTGAGACTGGTGTTTTGCGGGAACTATTTAAAGAAGCTGCCAGTTGAGGACTTGTGAGGCGTTTCTCAAACTAGACACTCTAATGTACTTGTCCTCTTGCTCAGTTGTGCACCGGGGCCTCCCACTCCTCTTTCTATTTTGGTTAGAGCCAGTTTGCGCTGTTCTGTGAAGGGAGTAGTACACAGCATTGTACAAGATCTTGAGTTTCTTGGCAAGTTCTCGCATGGAATAGCCTTCATTTCTCAGAACAAGAATAAACACAAAACACAAAACTTATTGACCTCCAATGTTTGAAAGACAATCAACTTCCAACTTGTCCTTACCACGGACATGTCTGATTTTAAGGGGAACTTTCCTCTCGTGATTTTCCTCAGTTGAATTGCCTCATGGAATGGAGTGGCAGCGCATATGCACTGTGTAGCCCTGGCTCACAATGTATTTTGACTGCATGTTTTGGGGATGAGTTTTGTTGGTTGCGCTCATTCCAAGGGGGTGAGAGTTAGTTATAGAAATGTACATGATTTTAACCGTTTCTCAAAACTTGTGAGTTTCAGGTGACTATAGAAAGTAATATAAATAAAATATGTGGCTGTTTTGTCTGGTATTTTATTGTTGACAGCCAGTAGACAACATGTTTATATTGGAGAAGGGGACACATTTAAGTTGATCGTATTGTGAGATGGAACTACTTTTCTGTTGGTGGTGAGCAAACTTGTCCAACAAAAATATAGGATACATTTGTTTTCTTAAGGGGGAAGGTGTTACAGCTTTTGGTTTTTCCATTTATGTTTTGAGGTTGGACTTTAAACATGTTAGCACGTAGGACGCACTGATTTGTGCCACCTCGTTAGTCAGTATGTGTTACACCTGTGCTGGCTTGTCCATCTCATTAGTCGGAAGGTGTTTCACCTGTGCTGGCCAAAGTGATACTTAAGAGTGGTTGGCCCAGTGCTCCAGTTGTCTTGAGTGATGCTCCCTATTTGATTTCTAGAAAGACAATCCTTTATATGATCTTCCCTGTTTGCATTTTGCTCCACGTTTTGGTTTGCTTCTTGTCTTTTAAGTTTGGTTTTTCTTTTGTTTGGTTCTTAGTGGGTGTCTTTTAGGTCCCAGTTGTTGTTGCTAGTCAACGTTCAATGGACACCCCTTTGAGTGTTTTTCACAACCCCTCCTAAAACACCACCCATTTTGTTTTGGTTGTCTTCAATGCCTCTTTGCTAGTTCCACCTTCTGTTTGAGTGACATTATTTGGTTTTCTTGCTGTGGAACGTAACAAAATAGAAGAAAATAAATTCAGAAATCGCTGAAAGCTTCTGTTTACCACAGAGAGTGCTTGATTCTATCAGCTCTCCTCTACCTTTCCTGGCTGGCAAAGTATCAGGATGTTGTCTGATTGTCTGATATTCATGCAATTCGGTTTGGAATTTAAAAAGTATTACATTCAAATGTAATATCCTTTTACGAAATTAAAATACAATTTCTGTTGGCACTGAAATCGCTCCATAGTTTCCAAAGGATCTTTCTAGTGTAGAATATCTATGCCTTTTCAAATAGGCTAGCCTATTTATACGTGTCTTCCCATACCCTTCTTTGAAGAAATTACTAAGTTTATAGGACTGGAGAAAGCAGGACTTCCCTTCATGTAAACCCACTCATATGATACATGGATATTCACATGCTATGTGCCACTATCAGATAGAAGAAGCAGGCAGTACTGTCTTCAAGGGTTAGAATAGAGGACAGTGACACCTGCTTTGTTCAGTCTCAAATTCAACTTCATATCATCAGTGAAAAAAACACTATATAATCAAAAGTATGTGGACACCCCTTCAAATTAATGGATTCAGCTATTTCAGCCACACCCACTGCTGTCAGGTGTATAAAATCAAGCACACAATCAAGTTCCCGCAGCAATGTTCCAACATCTAGTGGAAAGCCTTCCCAGAAGAGTTGAGGCTGTTATAGCAGCACAGGGGGACCAACTCCATATTAATGATTTTGGAATGAGATGATCGAGGAGTAGGTGTCCACATACTTTTGGTCATGTAGTGTACTTTTTGTTTGGTTTTGTCCGTCATGAAACACTCCAGCACACTGGCAATCTTGATGCCTCCAACATTCATTTAATTGTTGGAAGCATCAAGATTGCCAGTGTGCTGGAGTAATTATTTATTCTAAACTTGGAGTTTTTTTTATTGTTGACTCTTTTCCATGAACCTGGTAATACATGGTTTGAGTTTTCTAGTTGTCCATCAGTCCAGGTAATAATTAAATTAGGGTATTTTATTAACCTGGTAATACATGGTTTGAGTTTAGTCCATCAGTCCAGGTAATAATTAAATTAGGGTATTTTATTAACCTGGCAATACATGGTTTGAGTTTTCTAGTCCATCAGTCCAGGTAATAATTAAATTAGGGTATTTTATTAACTTGTTAATTAATACATGGTTTGAGTTTTCTAGTGCATCAGTCCAGGTAATAATTAAATGAGGGTATTTTATTAACCTGGTAATACATGATGTGAGTTTTCTAGTTTTCCATCAGTCCAGGTAATAATTAAATGAGGGTATCTTATAAACCTGCCAGACACCAATTTGAACTTTCAAACAGAATTTTTGATGAGACACAAACTATTATTCTTGTTAACCAGTTGTATATCCACCCACATGTGTATTTTCCTACAACCTTTTTGACTATTTCTGTTAAGCGCTCATAGATCCACTCATATTCCAATTACTCATGTAATTCATCTCTCTGATTCCTAAGGTTTTGATGAAGTCTCCAGGTCAGTTCATTATACTTCATAACTCCTAAGAACTTCACAAATCCAGTGTGTGGGTCTTCCAGTGACTTGGTGAGGACTGAGGAACCATGGCACAGTTTGAAAGCTTGATATGGACTGTAAGTGAAACATTTCTGATTTGCACATTTTGTGGTTTGGCATGTTTTACAGAAAAAATCCTGACAACACAGTACTTTCAATTCATTCACACCAATGGGGTGCCACCACTCACAAAATACTGTTTAAAATGGTCCTACATAATTACAATAATTATACTTGAACTGTTAATATTTTGGTTAGAATTAACTAGCTGTTTTTGTTTTTATTCTACTTCCAGATACCTATTATATTGGTGCTTGTAAGCATTGGATGCTGTATTGCATGTGGTAGAGCTGAGTACAGAATAGGGGATGAATGTTGTCCCATGTGTTCACCAGGTAAGGACCCTCTCTTTACATCATATGAATCACCAGATGTTAATACATCATCAACACTAACAGAAAAACATGACATTGTGATTCTCTCTTCCCCAGGAAATCATGTACATAAGCATTGTACTGAATTTACCAGCACCAGCTGTGTGCCCTGTGTTGATTCTACATTCCTTGATGAGCCCAATGGTCTCATAAAATGCAAAGTGTGTACCAACTGTGATCCAGGTAAGAGTGGTGCTGTGTGTCTGTACTGAAACCCAGACACAAACACTGATATGTTAGTCTATGTTGTTATGCTATGAGGATATGTCAGTTGTATCTGCATCAGATAATACATGCCATGTTTTCTCTATAGGTTTGAAGGTAAAGCAGCCATGTAGACCTTCATCAGACACTGTCTGTGGGACACTGGAGGGGTTCTACTGTCTAGACCCAACTAAGGATGGTTGTAGAGCAGCCCAGAGACACAGCAGCTGTAAACCTGGTCAATACATCAGCCACACAGGTATGTCTTCATGCAAATCTTCCATTGACATCAGTGCATGATTTATGCAATCGTGAGTTAAGCACATCTGAAGTTAGGATCCTTAATGAGTTTCACCCTGTGTTGGTGCAGGAACAACATCTACAGATACTGTGTGTTCTGACTGTACTGGTGATACCTATTCAGATGGATCATTTACATCCTGCCAGACATACACACAGTAAGTGTGGCACCCACAAATAGTTTTTACCCTAATTCAAATTTACCTAACACAAATCTAAAACTGAAAGATGTATGACCAAGTTATAAATGAATCGTTAATGGCCTGTATTTCTCTGTTTATAGATGTGAATCCTTGGGACTTCAGGAAATTAAACCAGGATCTCCTTGGTGGGATTCAGAGTGTGGACCACAACTATCCCATTCCACAGCTAGAAGCAGAATTATTGCTGTGGCATCCGTGATAGTTGTCATGATATTAGCTGGAGCTGTTTTCTTATTAATAATAGTGAGAAGAAATGTTGGCATTTTATCTGTTGCTATTGCGTCGGTAAATTATTGTTTAGTGTGTGTGTGAGAATAATTGTTTAGTGTTTGTGTGTGAGTATGAGTGAGTCAGAGAGAGGAGCGTCAAGTAACCTAGCGGGACGGCAGGTAACCTAGCGGTTAGAAGTGTTGTGACAGTAACCGAAAGGTTGCTGGTTTGAATCCCTAAGCAGACTACGTAGAATAAAAAACTATTCTGTCGATGTGCCCTTGGGCACTTAACCCTAACAGCGTCTGCTAAATTATTTAAATGTTACAAATTTGAGAGTGCGTGTGTGCGCCCCTGTCAATCCAAAAATTCCTCTACATCATCCATTTGGATTAAATATTTCTCTGACTATTTTAGTAATAACTAACCAAATTATACTTGTTTTTCCAGAGTGGAAACAGAAGAGACATAGCGTTTTAATCAAGGGTTCTAACCAGTTCAGGGAACAGAACCAAAATAGAAACAACATTTTTTTCCGAAGAAACGGAAACTGATCTGGGAACAAAAGAGCTCTAGTCTTCTGAAGAGACGTTTTTTATAATTTTACGTTCCAAAAATATTCCTAATGTCTAGTATATACTGTAATCATGTAATTCAGTGAAGTTATGGTGCTAGTAATAGCCTAAACACATTGTAGTTCACGTCATGTCATGATGTTCAGTGCTTCAAGCCATGCGCCCTCCATGTCCACCCCCACTATCACTCTCTCCCTACCTGTGAAATCTCAGTTGCATCTCGCAGCCTGCACTAATCTGGGAGCTGAGTATGAACGTTTACCGTTGAAAATGTGCAATATTATAAATGATCACCATCTGTACTCAGATGAAGTGTCAAGGATGCCACACACCAGAACTGGAGCGTGAAGATATCCACACCACCGTGGATAAAATGAACTGCAATGCACTTCCACTTACATTTTTACTAATCCAATGTGGATTTATCAGGAGTTGACTATTCAGCCAAAAATACTATATTCTTTAGCATTGTTGTTTTTCAACATTCAACAGTGCATCGGAAAGTATTCAGACCCCTTGACTTTTTCCACATTTTGTTAATGTTACAGCCTGATTGTAAAATGGATTAAATAAAAAAAAACTACTTGCACATTCATCTTCTGCACATCTATCACTCCAGTGTTTAATTGCTAAATTGTAATTATTTCGCCACTATGGCCTATTTATTGCCTTACCTCCCTTATCTTACCTCATTTGCACACACTGTATATAGACTTTTCTATTGTGTTATTGACTGTATGTTTGTTTATTCCATGTGTAACTCTGTGTTGTTGTTTGTGTTGCACTGCTATGCTTTATCTTGGCCAGGTCGCAGTTGTAAATGAGAACTTGTTCTCAACTGGCCTACCTGGTTAAATAAAGGTGGAATAAAAAAATAAAAAATCATCGTCAGTCTACACACACAACACCCCATAATGGCATACAAAAACAGGATTTTTGATATTTTAGCAAATGTATTATAAAAACTACAGAAATACCTTATTTACATAAGTATTCAGGCCCTTTGCTATGAGACTCAAAATTGAGATCAGGTGCATCCTGTTTCTATTTATCATCCTTGAGATGTTTCTACAACTTGATTGGAGTCCACCTGTGGTAAATTCAATTGATTGGACATGATTTGGAAAGGCACACACCTGTCTATAGTATAAGGTCCCACAGTTGACAGTGCATGTCAAAGCAAAAACCAAGCCATGAGGTCAAAGGAATTGTCCGTAGAGCTCCGAGACAGGATTGTGTCGAGGCACAGATCTGGGGAAGGGTACCATTTTTCTGCAGCATTGAAGGTCCCCAAGATCACCGTGGCATCCATCATCATTCTTATATTTGGAGAAGTTTGGAACCACCAAGACTCCTCTTAGAGCTGGCCGCTCAGCCAAACTGAGCAATCGGGGGAGAAGGGCCTTGGTCAGGGCCCGATGGTGACTCTGACAGAGCTCCAGAGTTCCTCTGTGGAGATCGGAGAACCTTCCAGAAGGACAACCATCTCTGCAGCACTCCACCAATCAGGCCTTTATGGTAGAGTGGCCAGACAGAAGCCACTCCTCAGTAAACAACACATGACAGCCCACTTGGAGATTACCAAAAGGCACCAAAAGGACTCTAACATAAAGGAGATACAAGATTCTCTGGTCTGATGAAACCAAGATTGAACTCTTTTGCCTGAATGCCAAGGGAAGCTTGTCAGCGGCAGGGACTGGGAGACTAGTCAGGATTGATGGAAAGATGAACGGAGCAAAGTACAGAGAGATCCTTGATGGAAAACCTGCTCCAGAGCACTGGACGTCAGACTGGGGTGAAGGTTCACCTTCAATCAGGACAACAACCGTAAGCACACAGCCAAGACAAGTCTCTGAATGTCCTTGAGTGGCCCAGCCAGAGTCCGGACTTGAACCCGATCTAACATCTCTGGAGAGACCTGACAATAGCTGTGCAGTGACGCGCCCCATCCAATCTGACAGAGCTTGAGAGGATCTGCAGAGAACGATGGGAGAAACTCCCCAAATACAGGTTTGCCAAGCTTGTAGCGTCATACCCATGAAGACTCGAGACTGTAATCGCTGCCAAAGGTGCTTCAACAAAGTACTGAGTAAAGGGTCTGAATACTTATGTAAATGTGATATTTACATTTTTTTGGGCAATATGGGGTATTGTGTGTAGATTGGGGGGGAGGGGGGGGGCTTTTAATTTATTTTAGAATAAGGTTGTAACGTAACAAAATTTAGAAAAAGTCAAGTGGTCTGAATACTTTCCGAATGCACTGTATATCAAGATCATGTCACTTGTTGTGTTATAAATATAAAATGATATGAACAGTCTTCTAACCAAACCATTGATTTTCTAAAACAAACAAAAAACAATCAGTATTTTAGGCGATGTTTTAAAGCTTCCAAATTTTCATGGGCATAGTTTATTGGTAAACGCTAGCATTACTATGGGAATGGCTGATACAGGGGCATCAATTCTGGTAAATATGGTATTTTACTTAAATCAACCTTTTATTTTTACCAGGCTGTGCATTTTTTAAAGTCAGAAAACAACCTATTTTGTTTTTATAAAAAATAGAATAGCTGTCATGGGTAGTATTCAGTTGATTTACGTGTTTATTCTGTTCGGGAATCGTTTGTCTGCGGGGTACAAAACATTGACCTGGATGAAGATTTGTCAAATTTCAATCAAACTAGTCCCAAGAGGTACCTGCAGAGAAGAGCCTGATCACTGTAGTACATGGCCATTAAGGCCAGATTGAATATCTCCCCCCGGCACAGCAGGTCATCTATGAACATTTGAACATCTTGGCCATATTCTGTTATAATCTCCACCTGGCACAGCCAGAAGAGGACTGGCCACCCCTCAGAGCCTGGTTCCTCTCTCGGTTTCTTCCTAGGTTCCTGCCTATCTAGGGAGTTTTTCCCAGCCACCGTGCTTCTACGTCTGCATTGCTCGCTGTTTGGGGTTTTAGGCCGGGTTTCTGTATAGCGCTTTGTGACATCTGCTGATGTAAAAAGGGCTTTATAAATACATTTGTTTTATTACATTTGATTGACTTAAATCTGGGATTGTTTGGCTCCAGGAGAAGAGAACCCAGCCTAGATGATCTTCAATCTCAGCCTCTCATGGTGGAAGACATGAAACCAGGTTTAATTATGAATGAATACACAAACCTATAACTAATAGTTGATCTATTTGTAATCTCTTTATGAATCCTTCATTAAGTATGCCTTACTATTGATGCCTTACATGATTGATATAGAAATGTTTGTGGTCAGACACACATCCTTAAAAACGTAGGTGCTGGGCTAATAAAGTCTAGATAAAAACAGAATTGGAACATTGATTTTAAGTTGGCAATTCGATACAGACAGTGTGCAGGCCTTTCTGTTTTCATAACTACATCATTGCATACTATCTATAAATGTATAGTTGCATCATTGGTGACTACATCATCGGTGACGAGATCATCGGTGACTAGATTATTGGTCACTACATCATTGCATACAGTAGCAGCATGATTAAGATGACTATGAATGAGGAGAGAGATCAGTCATACCCTGGGCTGTATTCCAGATTACTATGAATGAGGAGAGAGGTCAGTCATACCCTGGTCTGTATTCCAGATTACTATGAATGAGGAGAGAGGTCAGATACCCTGGTCTGTATTCCAGATTACTATGAATGAGGAGAGAGGTCAGTCATACCCTGGTCTGTACTCCAGATTACTATGAATGAGGAGAGAGGTCAGTCATAGCCTGGTCTGTATCTACTCCAGGGCCACTAGGCTGTTGTTGCTCTGCAGGTTCAGAGAGTCAATGGTCTCCTGGCAGACATGGGCTTCTCTCTCTACCTTCAGTGCCCGGTTGAGCTGCCTAGTCTGACCTTTAACCTCAGCTACTTCCTGTTTCCTCTGGGACACTTCCTCAGGCAGCTGGACTACAACCTGGAGGATCACAATCAGTGGATCAATGACAATTTATTTGGATTGATATTGGATTGACATTAGACTTAGATCATATCTGTTAATGCTACTGATACTAGAGGGCAGTACAACCTCTCATGACCCGGCCCACGGCGGTTTGGCTAAACAGCCCTAAACCATTTACCATGTATTGTCAATGGGTTTCTAAACCCAACCCGTGTCTAATATATTTCTAGCTACTGCTTGGTTTCTTTCAGCAGTCACTGAGCTAGCAAGCTAAAGTTAGCTAGTGTTCACAGAAGTTTACATTCAGCCTATGAATTATTTCAGTCAGATTGGACTTATTTTACTAAATCAGCATGGCTTAACATAGCTTCTTTTGTTTTTGACCACCATTCTTACTGGATATATAGTTTGATAGCTAACATGCTAGCACTGCTAGCTAGCTAATGCTAAGATATCACTAGCTAGCTAGGTCAGTGGTTAATGTGGTGTACAGTAGGCTACTGTACAACATTACTAAATGATAACAATGTAGCCTTGTCACTAGCTAGTAGTTGGGGTGGGGTAGAGTAGGCTACAATACAGCAACTTCCTACTGTTCTGTTATTTGTTGGGTCTGGAAATTGTTAAATAAGCTAATATTACAGAGATCACACATTCATGCAGCTGTGGTGGTGTCACATTGTCTTTATCCATACCATAGCTGCTGCTATGGAAAAGCCTTTTACTTGAGAGCTCTGCCCTCTTTGCCAGGTCTCCTATAACAAAATAGTGTTATATTTGACCTTGTAAAATAAGCTAAAGATTGTGTGCACTCTCCCTAGATAGAATTGTGTGGTTCAGTGGCAGATTTTCAAAAGAAAATTGACATAATAGTAACCGCAAATACTGTATATCATCAGCAATTCTCAATCAGATGAGATACACAGCTAACTCAAATTGAATTTCATTCATAAATGTGGGCACTAATTATACTTAATATTCCAATTATCTAGGTCCTCCATTCCCTAACCTGAAGCCTCCTGTCCCCAGCAGGAAAGACCAGGACAAAGTTTTGGCTTAAGGTACAACTTCCTAATTGAGGAATTTTAAGGTAACTCAATGTCATATTTAGAGTTACTGACATGAATAGAAGCATATTCAAGCAATCAATGAAATGCATTTTTATAAAGACCCTTTTACATCACCAGTTGCCACAAAGTGCTTATACAGATACCCAGCCTAAAACCCCAAAGAGCAAGCAATGCAGATATAGAAGCACAGTTGCTAGGAAAAAACTTAATAAACTCAGCAAAAAAGGAAACGTCCTCTCACTGTCAACTGTGTTGATTTTCAGCAAACTTAACATGTGTAAATATTTGTATGAACATAACAAGATTCAACAACTGAGAAATAAACTGAACAAGTTCCACAGACATGTGACTAACAGAAATTGAATAATGTGTCCCTGAATAAAGGGGGGGAGGGGTCAAAATCAAAAGTAGCAGTCAGTATCTGGTGTGGCCACCAGCTGCATTAAGTACTGCAGTGCATCTCCTCCTCATGGACTGCACCAGATTTGCCAGTTCTTGCTGTGAGATGTTACCCCACTCTTCCACCAAGACGCCCTCCGATCCAACAGGTCCCAGACGTGCTAAATGGGATTGAGAACCGGGCTCTTCGCTGGCCATGGCAGAACACTGACATTCCTGTCTTGCAGGAAATCACGCACAGAACGAGCAGTATGGCTGGTGGCATTGTCATGCTGGAGGGTCATGTCAGGATGAGCTTGCAGGAAGGGTACCACATGAGGGAGGAGGATGTCTTCCCTGTAACGCACAGGGTTGAGATTGCCTGCAATGACAACAAGCTCAGTCCAATGATGCTGTGACACACCGCCCCAGACCATAACGGACCCTCCACCTCCAAATCAATCCTGCTCCAGAGTACAGGCCTCGGTGTGACGCTCATTCCTTCGACGATAAACGCGAATCTGACCATCACCCCTGGTGAGACAAAACCGCAACTCGTCAGTGAAGAGCACTTTTTGCCAAAACCTGTCTGGTCCAGCGACGGTGGGTTTGTGCCCATAGGCGACGTTGTTGCCGGTGATGTCTGGTGAAGACCTGCCTTACAACAGGTGTCATAGAATAAGTCGTACTCATCGTTGAAAATGTCATACATGAGAGAGACGGACCAAGGCGCAGCGGAAGTGTGGACACTCATGAACAGGACTCACAACATGACAGTGCAGCAGGCTAAACCAAAAAAAAGCAGTGCTCACAACAATTCCCCACAAATGACAAACACAAACACACCCTAATATATGGGACTCTCAATCAAAGGCAAATAGACAACACCTGCCTTCAACTGAGAGTTCCAACCCCAATTAACCAAAACATAGAAACAGACACACTAGACTAAACATAGAATACATGAAAACCACAGTGCCCAAAAACCCCGGAATGCTTAAATCAAATGCCCCTTCAACAAACACACCACCCCGAACCACATAAAACGAATACCCTCTGCCACGTCCTGACCAAACTACAATACCAATTAACCTTATACTGGCCAGGACGTGACAACAGGCCTACAAGCCCTCAGTCCAGCCTCTCAGCCTATTGCAGACAGTCTGAGCACTGATGGAGGGATTGTGCGTTCCTGGTGTAACTCGGGCAGTTGTTGTTGCCATCCTGTACCTGTCCTGCAGGTGTGATGTTCGGATGTACCGATCCTGTGCAGGTGTTGTTACACGTGGTCTGCCACTGTGAGGTCGATCAGCTGTCCGTCCTGTCTCCCTGTAGCGCTGTCTTAGGCGTCTCGCAGTACGGACATTGTCATTTATTGCCCTGGCCACATCTGCAGTCCTCATGCCTCCTTGCAGCATGCCTAAGGCACGTTCACGCAGATGAGCAGGGACCCTGGGCATCTTGCTTTTGGTGTTTTTCAGAGTCAGTAGAAAGGCCTCTTTAGTGTCCTATGTTTTCATAACTGTGACCTTAATTGCCTACCGTCTGTAAGCTGTTAGTGTCTTAACGACCGTTTCATAGGTGCATGTTCATTAATTGTTTATGGTTCATTGAACAAGCATGGGAAACAGTGTTTAATTCCTTTACATTGAAGATCTGTGTTAAGTTATTTGAATTTTTAAGAATTATCTTTGAAAGACAGGGTCCTGAAAAAGGGACGTTTCTTTTTTTTGCTGAGTTTAGCTAGCTTTTTTATGACCAGCACTGTCCAGTGCTTGGGGAAGTGTGTCTGCGCTGCGGCATGTGCTCGAGACAACTTCAGGTCTTGATTGGTAAACAAGCTTATTTGACGAGTCAAATAGTGTTTTGGCGTGTATCTTTTTTGACACGCAAATATGGAATGTTGTTTGGGTCTCTGCATGTTTAGGTCTTTGCATTCCATAGCCGCCCCGCTGGGCTACCCACCACCCCGCTGGGCTACCTGATGCCCCGCTCTGTGACTCACTCATATGTAACAGTGTAGGTTCCGTCCCTCTCTTTGCCTCAACCCGGGCTCGAACCAGGGACCCTTGCACACATCAACAACTGACACCCACCGAAGCAACGTTACCCATCGCGCCACAAGAGCCGCGGCCCTTGCAACGCAAGGGGAAACCCTACTTCAAGTCTCAGAGCGAGTGACGTCACTGATTGAAACACTATTAGCGCGCACCACCGCTAACTAACTAGCCATTTCACATCGGTTACACATACACTCACACACAGTAAACAATATTTTACCGATGTAATAGAAACCGATACAATTCCTAAAATGAATCTGAGTTTTTTTTATTAATTAGAAAACAGCTCCAGCTAATATCATGGCAACTGTCATGGATGCCACAGCACTAATTCTGCTTCTAGCTGTGGAATGGGATAGTTGTGGTCCACACTCTGAATCCCACCAAGGAGATCCTGGTTTAATTTCCTGAAGTCCCAAGGATTCACATCTATAAACAGAGAAATACTGGCCATTAATGATTCATTTATAACTTGGTGATACATTTATCAGTTTTAGATTTGTGTTAGGTAAATTTGAATTAGGGTAAAAACTATTTGTGTAAGCCACACTTACTCTGTGTATGTCTGGCAGGATGTAAATGATCCATCTGAATAGGTATCACCAGTACAGTCAGAACACACAGTATCTGTAGATGTTGTTCCTGCACAAATGGAGGTTTAAACATATGTTTAAATTATTTTTTTTAAATACACTTCCCAAAACAAACGTGTAAACATTGTACTTAAACTTTCCCCATGTACTCATCTGACTGAATTATTTTAATTGTCTAATGATTTCAATAAAAAAAACAGCTACTTTTAATTCAGTAGAGAAAATTGGCACAATAGAAATTATGACAAAATGATGTTGAATACTTGAAAGGACTCAAACCTGTTTTTCTGATGTATTGACCAGGTTTACAGCTGCTGTGTCTCTGGGCTGCTCTACAACCATACTTAGTTGGGTCTAGACAGTAGAACCCCTCCAGTGTCCCACAGAGACTGTCTGATGAAGATGTACATGGCTGCTTTACCTTCAAACCCAACCTAGGAAAAACACATGGTGTTTATTGTAAGGCTAAGATGTGCTGTTTTTATTCACACATCAGATGTGTTTTATGTCTGGCTTAGTGACCTAAGTCACAGATGGTACACACTTCACATTTCATGAGACCGTTTGGCTCGCCAAGGAACGTGGAGTCAATACAGGGTACACAAGATGTACTCGTGAACTCTGTGCAGTGCTTGTGTACATGGTTTCCTGATGGGGAGATGATCAACACATAGGCACTTAGTCAATCATGATGATAATCAGATATTCCAGAAAAACTTTGATGGCCTAGTTGAGATTTCAGAGACAATCGGGGCTGAGTCCTGACTCTCTGTGTAACATACTGTATACATTGTCCATTAATGTTACATATTTGCACAAATTTGAGTTACAAGTGTGTCCCTCAACAAAATGGGGCATTAGTGCACCCTTCATCCACATCAAAGCAATGCATACCATAGTTGATCCTTTAATCTAGGCCACAGACAAGTACAGTGAGTGTTGTTCAGAACTATTTTTGAACTATAGTTTGAAGCACTTCAGAAGTAATACTGTAAATATCTCCAGAAAGGGACAGAAAACATTTGAGTTCAGTTTATTATCCGTAATCGGGATCAACATCCAGCGAAAAATCAGAGCGCCATATTCATAACCAAATCTAATAATTTCTGTTTCTCAAACATAGGACTATTTTACACCGTTTTATAGATACACTTCACCTGAATTGAACCACGTTGTCCGATTTCAAAAAGGCTTTACAGCGAAAGCAAAACATTACATTATGTTAGGAGAGTACATCGTCAAAATAGCCACACCGCCATTTTCCGACCAACCACATGCATCACAAATAACCAAAAAACAGCTAAATGAAGCACTAACCTTTGACAATCTTCATCAGATGACACTCCTAGGACATCATGTTACACAATACATGCATTCTTTTGTTCGATAAAGTTCATATTTATATATAAAAACAGCATTTTACATCGGCGCGTGACGTTCAGAAAATATTTTCCCTCAAATGCATCCGGTGAATCAGCATTACAATTTACTAAATTACTATTCGAAAACATTTTTAAAATGTAATATTGTCATTCAAAGAATTATAGATTAACACCCGGTGAATGCGACCGCAGTGCCAGATTTAAAAATAACTTTACTGGGAAATCACACTTTGCAATAAACGAGGTGCTATGCTCAGAAAAACAGATTAGCGATACAGGTTATCTAAAATCAAAGATACTATTCTAAATATTCCCTTACCTTTGATTATCTTCATCAGAAGCACTTCTAGGAATCCCACGTCCACAACAAATGTAGTTTTGTTTGAAAAAGTTAATAATTTATGTCCCAATAGCTCCTTCTTGTTAGCGTGTTCCGAAGGCTACTCAGAATGTACTGAAGCGCGCGGGACTTGTCGTCACGAAGGTGCAAAAAAAAAATATTTACGTTCGTTCAAACATGTCAAACGTTGTATAACATAAATCTTTAGGGCCTTTTTCAACCAGAGCTTCAATAATATTCAAGGCGGACGATTGCATTGTCTTACTAAACGTTTCGGAACGAAGGGGTACCCATGGGCGCCCGCGTCATAGTAGTAATGGCCCTCCCCCTATGACCAACTTTCCAGGCCTCTCTTTCGTTCAGTTTCTACCGGAGAAGACTCAAACCACTTTGTAAAGACTGACATCTAGTGGAAGCCTTAGGAAGTGCTCAATGAATCCTAACTCACGGTGTGTTTCATAGGCAAAGACTTGAAAGTGATTCCACAAATCAGATTTCCACTTCCTGTTAGGATCTGTCTCGGTTTTGACTGCCATATGAGTTCTGTTATACTCACTGACACCATTCAAACAGTTTTAGAAACTTTAGAGTGTTTTTCATCCATATCTACTAATTATATGCATATCCTAGCTTCTGAGTTTGAGTAGGAGGCAGTTTAATATGGTCACATATTTGTTTCGAAATTGACAATACTGCCCCCTATCCCTAAAGGGCTGTAAGAGGTTTTAATAACTCAACCATTTAAAAAAACAAGGACACAAAACTTGAAAAAACCATACATGCACATGAGTAAAATCATCGAGGACAAGACACAATAAAGTCTGGGACTTATTTCCATTGTGGTCCTCTCGAGACAAGATGGCTAGGCAAGATCGAACACAGTTAAACACAGTATGGCATTGAGATAATAAAACATAAGTACAAAGAAGAACATCTCTCTCATCACTGTAGTTACATCGTAGGGGTTATTCATATGGGCACAAAAGACAAACATATTTTTAAAGCTTCCCAGCGAGGACGTAGTTGTCACAGGTGTCGTAGGGTGTAGACCAAAACGCAGCGGGAAAATGTATACTCATCTTCTTTTTATTTAGTGAAGAAGGAAAACACAAACAACGTATACAAAAAACAAACGAACTGGACAGTCTCATCAGGCACACAGCTAAACAAGAAACAATCTCCCACAAAAGCCCATGACAAACACATTCCTATTTATAGGACCTTCAATCAGAGGCAACGATAGACAGCTGCCTCCAACTGAAGGCCCCAACACCAATTAGCTAAACATAGAAATACAAACGACTAGACTGAACATAGAAATAAACTAACATAGAACAATAACCAAAACCCTGGACTAATAAATCAAATACCCCTCTACATACACAACCACCCAGAACCATATAAACCAAATACGCCCTCTACATGAACACATACACCCTGAACCACATAAAACAAATACCCCCTGCCACGTCCTGACCAAACTATAAAAACAAAGAACCCCTTTACTGGTCAGGACGTGACAGTAGTTTTTATGGGCAGAGGCAACTCATTCCATTCTGAGGCTCCAGTATACAAGAAAGTACCTTTCCCAGCATTTCTCCTGAACCTGTATAAGCACACATCAGCAACACCTGATCTGGTGCTGTCAATGTGTGCATCACGAACACAGGGAAAGTAATCAGTTAGAAATCTGGGTGCAGAACCATAAATACTCCTGTACACCAAACCTAGTCTAATCTGGGACACCCTAGCCTCAACAGGCAGCCAGTTTAGTTCCTGAAAGCAGCTCCTGCCTATGTGAGTACGTGGACTCACCTTCAATACTACCCTGATCAGATTATTCTGGGCTATGTGGAGCTTCCCCTTCAGAAGCTTAGATAAGCCACCAAACCAGGAAGTACTAGCCTAGTCAAAATGGCATTTAATGAGGGCAGTGGCTAGCACTTTCATGGAGTCCTTATCAAGCAGCTTGGACTTTCTAGCCAAAAATGTAATCCTGGCATTTACCTTCCCTAGCACTTTATTGGCCATGCTCACACCCTCCAAGCTTCCATCAAGGTTACATCCCAGGTAGCTAACAGAGTAGTAGTCAGCACCTAACCCCCTAACTCCACTCTGATTTCAGAGGACCTACTCAATTTAGGTCTGGGTCCAAAAATAATTTCCTCAGTTTTCCCTAAGTGCAGAGATAGCTTATTATCTCCAAGCCATTTGTTAATGTTAGTAAGCTCTGTGCTAAGTATGCCCTCCAGCATTGTTTTACTTTTGTGAGACACCAGAAGTGTAGAGTCCCTACCTGATAAATAGGACTTTACCCTGCCTAGAGGGCTACTGCTTAACCCCAGTGCCTCCAGTTTGGAGATTAGGAGACAGTGGTTAACTGTATCAAAGGCCTTCTGTAGGTCAAGCAGTACCATTCCACAGAGATTTCCATCATCAATTTCTTTCCTGATGAAGTCAGTCAAGTAAAGTAGACATGAATCAGTGGAGTATGTTTTTCTAAAACCCGACTGAAAATCACACATTAGACTATGTTGACATATTCATAAATGTGCTCATGTATAACTCTCTCCAAGATCGTTGATGTGATACTGAGAATAGATACAGGCCTATAATTCCCAGGGTCAGACTTTGACCCCTTATTATACAGAGGTATAACTTCAGCTTGTTTCATGTCCCTGGGAAAGATGCCTTGTTCAAGAGAGAGATTAACGATATGCGTAATACAAGGGCCAATTCGCTCAGCAGAATGTATATGTCACCGGTCTTTGTAATCGTTTCCACCCCCCTCCAGGTGTCGCCCATCTTCCCCATTATCCCCTGTGTATTTAGACCTGTGTTCTCTGTTTGTCTGTTGCCAGTTCGTTTTGTTTTATCAAGCCTTCCAGCGGTTTTCCCTCTGTTCCTGTCTCACGATTGTTACTGTTTTCTAGTTTTCCCGGTGTTGACCATTTCTGCCTGCCCTGACCCCGAGCCTGCCTGCCGTCCTGTACCTTTGCCCCACGTATCTGGATTACTAACCTCTGCCTACCCTGACCCTGAGCCTGCCTGCCGTCCTGAACCTTTGCCCCACCTATCTGGATTACTGACCCCTTCCTGCCCTTGACCTGTCTTCTGCCTACCCCTGTTGGAGTAATAAACTATTGTTACTTCGACATTGTCTGCATCTGGGTCTTACATTAAAACGGGATAGTACGAACTGGCCATGACTGACCCAGCAGACCCGGGCCAGCTGCGCAACGCCATCTTCTTCCAAGGAGCCACCATCGGTAGGCACGAGGGAAGTGCTTCGTGGCCTCATGGAGGGTGTCCAAACTCATGGCTGAACGCCATGACTGGGCATTGGACATTTTGCTGGAGCAATTCCGCAGGTTGTCTGGGAGGCAGCCTACCACGGTGGTAAACCCACAGCACCTCAGTAACTCAGCTGTTAGCAGCACTGTCTCATCAGTCACTCCACCTTCTCGGGAGCCCCACTTACCTCCCCTGGAACGCTTCAATGGAGAGCCGAGCACCTGTCGGGCATTTCTAGCTTAGTGTGCTCTCATCTTCAAGCTTCAGCCCTCCTCCTTCCCCTCGAATCGCTCCAAGATGGCCTACCTCATCACGTTGATGTCCGGGAGGGCTCTCACCTGGGCTACTGCTGTATGGGAACAACAGCCGGCCATATGCGTTAGTCTGGAGGGGTTCGTGGGAGAGATGAAAAAAGGTTTTCATGCCCCGTTCTCCGGGAGAGAAGCGACCTGGAAGCTAATCCAGCTTCGGCAGGACTCCCGCGGTGGATTTCGGCACGTTAGCCGCAGAGAGTGCTTGGAACCAAGAAGCGCTGTTGGATATGTTCCTGCAAGATCTCGTTCCCCTCATCGAATTGACCATCCGTATCGATGGGCGATTACAGGAACGACGTAGAGAGAGGAAGTTTGATTTCGCTCGCACATCCAGGGATTCCTCCTTGCCGCAGAGTTGTCCCTGACAGTCCCATTGCCGAGAGAACACGAGACTTCCCGACCTCCCCCGGGAGTCTCCGAAGACGGCTGAGTCACCACTTCCCGAGTCTATGCAACTAGGCAGGGCTGCGCTGTCGCCAACGGAACGGCAATACAGGATCAACACGAAGAGTTGTCTGTATTGCGGGACTCTTGGTCATTTTGTGTCCTCTTGTCCTTTAAAAGACCAGGGTCACCCGGTAGGAGCGAGTACTCTGGTGAGCCATATGGAGAACTTTGCTGCTTCCCTTGCTCCCACCCTTTTTCATGCCATTCTGCTTTGGGGAAACCAGTCTAAATCTCTTCGGGTCCTCATTGACTCTGGGGCCGATGAGAGCTTTTTGGACGCTACCCTGGCTTCCGAGCTGAACATCCCCACTCAGCCCCTCCATTGCCATGGATGTTAGAGCACTGGAGGGGCGCTCAATAGGCCGGGTCACTCATAATACCACTCCCATCAACCTACGGGTGTCAGGGAGTCACAGCGAGACTATTCAATTTCTGCTCATCAAGTTTCCTCAGATTCCCGTGGTTTTGGGATTCTCCTGACTCCAGCGACAAAATCCCCTCAACTGGTCTACTGGTGCCATCATGGGCTGGAGTCCGTTCTGCCACGCCCATTGTCTGAAGTCAGCGCAATCTGCCCTGGGACATCTTCCTGGGGGCTCAGAAGGTGCCCAGACTTCTCCTCCATCTCCGTGGAGTACCAGGACCTCCGGGAGGTGTTCAGCAAGGCCCGGGCCACTTTGCTTCCACCGTCCCTATGATTGCGGGATTGACATTCTCCCTAGCACCACGCTGCCCCGGAAACATCCCTCTTCCTCTCCTGCCGGCGCAGTGTTCTTCGAGGAGAAAAATAACAAATACCCTGAGCCTGTGCATTGACTACTGAGGACTCAATGACATTACTGTTAAGAACCATTATCCGCTACCACTAATTTCCTCGGCCTTCGAGCCCCTCCAGGGGGCCACAGTGTTGGATCTACGAAACGCATACCACCTGGTGCGGTTACGAGAGGGGCACGAGTGGAAGACCACCTTCAACACATAATACCACTCACAGTGGTGTGGGGGCTGTGCTTTGGAAAAGTGGGTTGGGTTATATCCTACCTGTTTTGCCCTGTCCGGGGGTTTCATCGGATGGGGCCACAGTGTCTCCTGACCCCTCCTGTCTCAGCCTCCAGTATTTATGCTGCAATAGTTTATGTGTCGGGGGGCTAGGGTCAGTCTGTCACATCTGGAGTATTTCTCTTGTCTTTTCCGGTGTCCTGTGTGAATTTAAATATGCTCTCTCTAATTCTCTCTTTCTCTTTTTCTTTCTTTCTCTCTCTCGGAGGACCTGAGCCCTAGGACCATGCCTCAGGACTACCTGGCTTGATGACTCCTTGCTGTCCCCAGTTCACCTGGCCGTGCTGCTGCTCCAGTTCCAACTGTTCTGCCTGCAGCTATGGAACCCTGACCTGTTCACCGGACGTGCTACCTGTCCCAGACCTGCTGGAACCCTGACGTGCTACCTGTCCCAGACCTGCTGTTTTCAATTCTCTAGAGACAGCAGGAGCGGTAGAGATACTCTCAAAGATCGGCTATGAAAAAGCCAACTGACACTTACTCTTGTGTTACTGACTTGTTGCACCCTCGACAACTACTATGATTATTTGACCATGCTGGTAATTTATGAACATCTTGGCCATGTGCTGTTATAATCTCCACCCAACACAGCCAGAAGAGGACAGGCCACCCCTCATAGCCTGGTTCCTCTCTACGTTTCTTCCTAGGTTTTGGCCTTTCTAGGGAGTTTTTCCTAGCCACCGTGCTTCTACATTTACATTTACGTCATTTAGCAGACACTTTTATCCAGAGCGACTTACAGTAGTGAATACATACATTTCATTTCATTTCATGCATTTTTTTTATACTGGCTCCCCGTGGGAATCAAACCCACAACCCTGGCATTGCACACACCATGCTGGCGTTGCAAACACCATGCTCTACCAACTGAGCCACAGGGAAGGCCTGCATTGCTTCTACACCTGCATTGCTTGCTGTTTGGGGTTTTAGGCTGGGTTTCTGTACAGCATTTTGAGATATCAGCTGATGTAAGAAGGGCTATATAAATAAATTTGATTGGATTTGATTTGAACACGGCCAGCGGCCACTACGAGTATCTGGTAATGCCTTTTGGCCTCACCAATGCCCCTGCTGAGTTCCAGGCTGTGGTAAACGATGTTCTCCGCGATATGTTGAACCGGTTCGTCTTCATCTACTTTGATGACATCCTCGTCTTCTCCCGCTCACCCCAAGAACACGTGCTCCACCTCCGGCAGGTTCTACAATGCCTTCTGGAGATTCAGCTGTTTGTGAAGGCGGAGAAGTGCGAGTTAAATCGCTCCACCATCCCCTTTCTGGGTTACATCATCTCTGCTGGGATTGTGCAGCTGGATCCCGGGAAGGTGAGAGTGGTGGTGGATTGGCCTCAGCCTATGTCCAGAGTGCAGCTGCAATGTTTGCTGGGGTTTGCCAACTTTTATTGCCGCTTTATCCGGGGTTACAGCACCCTGGCTTCCCCCCTGCCTGCACTCACCTCTACCAAAATTCTGTTCACGTGGTACTCTGTCGCTGACCGGGCGTTCCGGGACCTCAAACATCGCTTCGCTTCACCACAGCCTCTATCTTGGTTCATCCTGACCCTTCCCGTCAGTTCGTGGTGGAAGCTGATGCTTCGGATGTCGGAGTGTGGGCTGTCCTGTCCCAATGTTCTGCCCTGGACCTTAAGCTGCATCCCTGCGCCTTCTTCTCCCACCGCCTCAACACCACGGAGAGGAACTACGATGTGGGGAATCGGGAGCTTCTCGCGGTGAAGATGGCTTTGGAGGAATTGAGGCACAGGCTGGAAGGGGCGGAACATCTGTTCAAAAACCTGGAGTATCTCCACATCGCCAAGCGCCTCAACTCCAGACAAGCGAGATGGGCCCTGCTGTTTACCCGGTTCAACTTTTCCCTCTCTTACCAGCCGTGGTCCAAGAACGTCAAGCCGGATGCCCTGTCTCGCTGCTATAGCCCCACAGTTAGCACCCCGGAGCCCGAGCCCATCCTTCCCACCTTGTGCCTGGCGACGGCCCTCAGCTGGGGTATAGGGAAACAGGTCTGGGAGGTGCAGCGGTCCCAGCCGAACCTTTAGGGGTGCCCAGATAACCGGATGTTTGTGCCTGATGCTATCCGCTCCGCGGTCCTGGAGTGGGCCAATTCCTCCAGGCTTGCCTTCGTGCGACAAGGCTTTTGGTGGCCTGCTATGGTTCCGGATGTCGCCGCGTTTGTCACCGCCTGCACGGTCTGTGCTCAGAACAAGACTCCTTGGCAAGCTCTTCTTGCCCAGACAGGCTGGTATTCTTCAACCACTGCCTGTCCCTCACCGTCCCTGGTCCCACAAATCCCTGGATTTCATCACGGTTCTCCCCCCATCTGAGGGCAACACTGCCATCCTGACTGTGTTCGACCGGTTTTTCAAAGCAGCCCACTTCATTCCTCTCCACAAACTACTCTCGGCCAAGGAGACGGCCCAGCTCATGGTGCAGCACGTCTTCCGAATCCATGGACTGGCCGTGGACATGATCTCCGACCGGTGTCCTCAGTTCTCGTCCTGGTTCTGGAAGGTGTTCTGCACCCTCATTGGATCATCGGCCAGCCTGTCCTCTGGATTCCACCCCCAGTCCAACGGGCAGTCGGAGCGAGCCAACCAGGACCTCGACACAACTCTGCGCTGCCTGGTCTCCGCCAACCCCACCACCTGGAGCCAGCAACTTGTGTGGGTAGAATATGCCCGCAACACCATTCCCTGCTCTGCCACGGGCCTATCGCCATTTTAATGGCTGATACCCTGGGGTATCAGCCACAGTTCTTTCCCCAAGCAAGAAGAAGAGGTCGGCATACCTTCTGCCCAGATGTTTGTCCACCGCTGTCGTCGTACCTGGAGGAGAGCCCGGTCGGCCTTCCTCAAGATTACCTCCAAGTATTGACAGCAAGCGGATCGCCATCAGACCGGTATCATCTCGGGCAGAAGGTACGGCTAACTACCCGGGATCCCGGAATCCCGCAAAATCTCCCCCCAGTTTATCGGCCCGTTTTCCATCTCCAAAATGATTAGCCCCTCTGCTGTTCACCGTCTGTTGCGCCGTACCCTTTGAATACATCCCACCTTTCATGTGTCCAGACTTAAACCCATGTCTCATATCCCTTTGTCTCCTGTTTCCAGTCCCACCCCTCTCCCCCGTCTCATCAACGGCCAACCGGCATACACAGTGAGGCGTCTCTTGAAGGTTTGACCTCGGAGCAGGGGTTTCCAGTACCTGGTTGACTGGGCGGTTTATGAGGAGAGGAGAGGTGCTGGGTCCTCGCCAGGGACATCCTGGACCCAGGCCTCATCGCGGATTTCCAACGCCAAAACCCCAGTCAACCAGGTATGTGCCCAGGTAGGACGCCAGGTGGCGCCCCTAGAGGGGGGGTACTGTCACACCCTGATCTGTTTCACCTGTCTTTATTATTGTCTCCACCCCCCTCCAGGTGTCGCCCATCTTCCCCATTATCCCCAGTGTATTTATACCTGTGTTCTGTCTGTTCGTTTTGTTTCGTCAAGCCTACCAGCGTTTTTCCCTCTGTTCCGGTCTCGCAATTGTTCTGGTTTTCTAGTTTTCCTGGTGTTGACAATTTCTGCCTACCCTGAGCCTGCCTGCCGTCCTGTACCTTACCCCACCTATCTGGATTACTGTCCCTTTCCTGCCCTTGACCTGTCTTCTGCCTGCCCCTGTTGGAGTAATAAACTGTTGTTACTTTGACGTTGTCTGATTCTGGGTCTTACCTTAAAACGTGATACTATAAGAAACCTTGTAGGAATATTATCCAAGCCTGTGGTTTTGGAGCATTTTAAGCTCTGCTAGCATATTGACTATTTTGGCTGTTGCTACCTTTGCAAAAGAGTTTGGTTGAACCTGTAACTCGGCGTAATACTCAGCTTGTGTAGGTGAAAATTCATGACAATGGTTGATTTTCCAGTATCTTGACTGTTCTCCCAGCAGTATTGAGACAGAAAACATAGGGTTAATTAATAGACATGTGTAAGCAGAATAAAGGC
The DNA here is from genome assembly GCF_965601325.2 of Salmo salar. Lineage (NCBI taxonomy): Eukaryota > Metazoa > Chordata > Actinopteri > Salmoniformes > Salmonidae > Salmo > Salmo salar. Next base: position 103,750,011 of record NC_138305.1, on the reverse strand, counting down.
TGAGCTCAGGTGAATGTACAGACTGGGTCAACATGGAGTTAATCACTAGACATGCAAAAACAGAACGTAAGTGGAAAATGTGTGCCTGTGTTGTTGTTATAGGCCTGAGGAAAGTCATTACCTGGTCTTGTGACTAGCCTTGAGACAAGCAATTGCATTATGCATGTATGCCTGTGCTGTTGTAGGCCTGAGGGAAGCCATTGCTTGGTCCTGTGACTAGTGTTAAGGCATGTGATTGTATTGTATATGTATGTCTGTGCCATTACAGGCTTGGGGAGAGCCATTGTGTAGTCCCATGAGTATCATGGGACAGACACATGCATTTGTGTATGGATAAGCCACCAATTGAATTGGTAAACAAGCAAGAATGGTGGCAAGAAGCCAAGGGGTGTTAATCAGCTACATAGAGGGGAGTGACCATGTGTGTTATCTGAAAGTGGAAACCTATAAAGCCTGAGGTCTGTGGCAAGAGAATTCGGTTCTTCCATGGAATTGCTCGGCTTTGTTACTTTGTAATAAAGTCTAATTGAATTTACAAGTTCCGGTATCTGTGAAATATTTTGATTCAATATTCCACAACACTTGCTAACCAGCTTGCTGACAACAGAAGTAATTTAAAAACATTAGAGTTGAATTCATTGGCAAACTCGGCTTTTTCATATACCATCTCCCCCCTTATGTTCAATCCAATACTGTTTAGTTTGTTTTTGGTAGTACTACAACAGCCTTGTTCCTTAAATGATTTCCAAAGCTTTTTAGGGTCATTTTTGTTCTCAATGATTTTCTCAAAGTAACCCCTCTTAGTTTCATCTATCCTGCTCTGTGCTTAACTCCTGTGGCGTTTATATAGGACAAAATCAGTCTGCTTGAGAGTTCTTAAAATGTCTTAAAGGCCTTATTCCTTGCTTGGATAGATTCTAGAATCTCATGATTAAACCAAGGGCTAGATCTCTGCTTTACCCTGACCAGTCTAATGGGAGCCATCACATTCACCACATCAAGGAATCTACATTTAAAGGCTTCCCAGGCACTGTCTCCCCCTATACTATCCAGCACAGGTGACCAGTCAATTTTACCCACATGCTCCCTAAACATTTCTGAATACTCATATTCAGTTTCATATTTCAGTTTCATTTTTAATACATTTGCAAAAATGTCTAAACCCGTTTTTGCTTTGTCATTATGGGGTATTGTGTGTAGATTGTTTTCCCTCAATCTATTGAATCCATTTTAAAAGGCTGTAACGTAACAAAAGGTGGAAAAAATCAAGGGGTCTGAATACTTTCCGAATGCACTGTATCCAGGTCTGTACAAGCAAAACAATCTTGTATCCTCGTGTCTGCTTCGTCTGACCACTTCCTTATGGAGCACATCACTGGTACTTTCAGTTTTGAGCTTTTGTTTGTAAGCAGGAGAATGGAGTCATGGTCAGATTTGCCAAAGGGTGGATGTAAGCGTTTCTATGGGTAGGATAAGTGACCTAGAGTTTTAGCGCCCCCTAATGGCGCAGGAGGCGTGTTGGTAGAAGTGAGGTAGGTCAGTTAAGTCGCTTCGCTTTAAAGTTTCCGCCCACTAGAAAGGCTGCCTCTGGGTGAGCAGTTTTTTGTTTGTTTATGGCCCAATCCTGTTTATTGAGTGCCAGAGTGGTGTTGGCCTGAAGAGGAATTTAGACAGCTGTGATCATTACAGATGAGAACTCTGTTGGTAGATAAAAGGGCAAAATCCTTGAGGATAATCTGGTTGTCTGCTTTCCATCAGATACTTGGAGATTAATTCACCTTTCAGCAGGACAATAACATAAAAACACAAGGCCAAATCTACACTGGAGTTGCTTACCAAGAAGACAGTGAATGTTCCTGAGTGGCTGAGTTACAGTTTTGACTTAAATCTGCTTGAAACTCTATTGCACGACCTGAAAATGTTCGTCTAGCAATGATCAACAACCAATTTGACAGAGCCTGAAGAATTTTGAAAAGAATAATCGGCAAATGTTGCACAACCCAGGTGTGGAAAGCTCTTAGAGGCTTACCCAGAAAGACTGACAGCTGTAATGGCTGCCAAAAGTGATTCTAACATGTATTGACTAGGGGGTTGAATACTTGTCTAACCAAGATATAGTGTTTTATTGTTCATTTATTTTACAAACGTTAGACATTTTCTTCCACTTTGACATGAGTGTTTTGTGTAGATCGTTGACCAGAAAAATGACAATTTAATCAATTTTAATCCCACTTTGTTACCAAACGTAAATAAAGTCAAGGGGTGTGAACACTTTCTGAAGGAACTCCAATTATAATTTAATGGCTTCCGATCCACCTGTGCTAGAGATCTACAGATACGTGCGGTGTGTTCCCTGACCTCTATCAAAGTGAATTACAAAAAATAAAAATCCCTTTTGATTATCTAGAAATATTTATCCTATTACAGCTGTAATTATTAATTAATGTACAGATCTCATTTTCAATAGCTTTCAGTTCAAATGACATTACATTTAAAACCACTTGAGTTTAGGTCTTTGACATACCCTCCTATTAGAATTGCCATTTTCATTTAACAGATTTTACATTAATATTACCTGTGATTTGTCTACATTTTTATTGCTCACTATCCATATGAGCTACAGATCTACATCCAAGTGCGGTGGGTTCCTTGACCTCTTATGAAAGATAGACCTTTTTCTAAATTCCCTTCCCTTTTGATTTTCTAAAATGTCAGCTAGCACAGATTTAGATGTTAATTCACATACAGATCAAATTTAATAGCTTTCAGTCCAAATGACATATACATCTAAAACCACTTGATGTTAAGTCACTGGCCTCCCTCCCTCCATAGTACACCCATTACAAACGCCATTTTACATTGCACTGATTTTACTTGAGTATATATTGTGGTAGGTCTAATTTTCAATACTTTGTTATCCATATGAGCTACAGGTCTACAGACATGTGCAGTGGGTTCCTTGACCTTTCTTATCAAAGGTTGTCCACTTGGAAATATTTTTGAAATTACTGCTTTGGTTACTAATACACGTACACATCTTTTCTATAGCTTTAAATCCAGATGGTTTTGAAATGTAACAAATACTTTCCAATATTGTACATATTTAACATAGTCACCTCAAATACTTGGCATCCTTGATAAAGATGAGCAAAAAAAGACTAAAATAAATCATTTAAATACTGAACTATATTGTCTGCTCAATAATTGGGGAAATTATATATTATTATACAATTGGTCAGAGAAAGCGATTTTGTTTAACAAGTTATAATTTAAAAAAGTTGACACCTCTTTTTTCAATACTCCAGCACACTCCCCTTGCTAGGATAATGACACTGAGCCTTTTTCTAAAATGTTTTATGAAATTGGAGAACACATTGGGAGAGAAGGGTGTTTTCACATACAGTCCTCATTAAAGAACCGATCTCAGTCCTCTTTAAAGTAAACTTTGATGTAACTTTGTGTACTAACAACGTGAATGTGTTTTGCAGAGCATACTAACATGACGATAACCATCCGGGGAGATCAGTGGACAAAGGGCTGGACAACGGGCCTCACCGAAAAAAACACATGGTTGCCAAGAAAGACAGTATCGGAGGGCAGAGATATGGGTAACAGCTGATGCATTGGTCCAGAGCCAGGTGGCATTGGCGGAGCGTCAAGCGGAGAATGACGTGTTGAAGAGGGCGAGGAACGAGATGGAGTCACAATCCATGCCAGGCACACCTGTGAGCTCTGGAACTTCACCTCAGACAGGCAGAGTCAACATACCTGGCGGGTTCATCAGGGCATTGGTTCACCCAGACATTTCCATTCCTCTTCTGACAACAGAACATGACCAACTGCTCACCAGGCACAGCAAGGGCCGTCCAGATCGTTGTGTTGTTCTACTATAGCCTAATAAACAAATGCAGGTGGCTTATATCTTCAAAATGCTTTAAATGCTTTATTATCCAAATGTAAAAGCATATACTGTATTTATTCATCAGCATTTTTATGCTTTTGTTAATAAAATTATCTTTCAAATGCCAATGTTTATTTTAGTTATGGATGCTTAATGAATTACTATGGGAATAAATATCACTAAATTACATAAATATTGGAACAAAGTTGTCTAATGAAGATAAACAAACTGTTGCTTACTGGAAAATACTCTTTCAAACACACGGTCACAGTGTACTGCACCATATTAGCAGGTAGCTGGACAGTGGACTTGCCTAGAAGGAGGGTAAGGGGAGAATTCTATCATCAAATGTATTTCTTTCCGTGGTTGGCTGCAATTTGAGTTTAATCCACCAGAAAAGACAAAACAAATAATACAACAAAAAGTATTATTATTACGTATCACATCGGACCGTGATTGGGAGTCCCATAGGGCGGCGCACCATTGGCTCAGCGTTTCTCTCCCTCTAAAAACAGAAATAAATGTTTTAGCCTTTACAAATATTATTTTGGCCTTTATTCAAATTACAATTGCTCACTTTATTATTTTTTTGAAAATGAAATAACCTCCAAAATATCGTTATAAATGATCAAGTTGATGGCAGTCATATAGCCCAGCACCTACATAAAGCTGAGTGGCTCACTCGTTCATGGCTTTGGATCAAAATAAATAAGTACCAACATTCTTTTTTATAGTATTTAATAAATAAATATTTTGGTTATCCTGACCTGGATACCATGTACAGTATTATAATAACCCATTATGGCAACAGCGCCTCTTCAACCTCAGGAGGCTGAAGAAATTTGGCTTGTCACCCAAAACCCTGACAAACTTTTACAGATGCACAATCGAGAGCATCCCGTTGGTCTGTATCACAGCCTGGTACGGCAACTGCACCACCCTCAACCTCAAGGCTCTCCAGAGGGTGGTGGGGTCTGCACAACGCATCACCAGGGGCAAACTACCTGCCCTTCATGACACCTACAGCACCCGATGTCACAGGAAGGCCAAAAAGATCATCAAGGACAACAACCACCCGAGCCACTGCCTGTTCACTACCATCCAGAAGGCGAGGTCAGTACAGGTGCATCAAAGCTGGGACCGAGAGACTGAAAAACAGCTTCTATCTCAAGGCCATCAGACTGCTAAACAGCAATCACTAACTCAGAGAGGCTGCTCCCTACATTGAGACCCAATCACTGGCCACTTTAATAACTGGATCACTAATCAATTTAAACAATGCCACTTTAAATAATGCCACATTAATAATGTTTATGTTATATATCTTACATTACTCATATCATATGTATATACTGTATTTTATATCTATTGCACCTTGCCTATGCCGCTCGGCCATCGCTCATCCATATATTTATATGTACACATTCTCACTCAACCCTTTGTGTGTATTAGGTAGTTGTTGGTGAATTGTTATACTACTTGTTAGATATACTGCACTGTTGGGAACTAGAAACACAAGCATTTCGCTACACTCTCATTAACATCTGCTAACCATGTGTATGTGACCAATACAATTTGATTTGACTTGTTTTTATTTATTTATTGAAGTATAAGGGAGTTGTACTCCAGTCTAGTAGGTGGCGGTAATGCAACATTTATTGGATGCCACCCACCGTTAAACCTCATCGAAGAAGAAGAAGGAAGTGACGTAATTGTTTCTGCCGCTGGTACTTTTCACACCGGCTTGCTTTTTTTCTGTTACTCTGCACTGTTTTTGACAGTCATCAAAGCGTGGAATCATCATGGTGCTCGATTTAGACCAATTTCGAACCGATAAAGGCGGTGATCCTGAAGTAATCAGAGAAACTCAAAGAAAAAGGTTCAAAGATGTGTCACTTGTGGATAAACTAGTACACGCAGATACAGAATGGAGAAAATGTAAGTTCCGACTGCAAGCTAGCGTTAGCATTCATTGAATCGGATGGTGGTGTCCACTCACATGGCTTGCTAGCTTCATGCATTTATTATAGGTAGTTAAAAGCCGGCCTTGTAGTCACCCAGATACAAATTAAGAAATTCAAGCATAATACGTCAGTTCACGTTTTTAGATAATTTATTGTGAATTATCTGCCTGGATATTCTCAGCTAAACTCTGGTTAGTTGGTAGCCTGCGTTAGCTAGCTAGTTAGTCACCGGTAGTTAGCAAATGACTATGTATAGCCAGTTAGCTATCCAGCTACGTTAGTTCACTAACCACAACCAATAACTTTTCTTTCCCATGTCTTTAGTTAGGCTATACCTGATATGTCGTTAATTGTTGTCTAACATCAATTTAGCTAACTAAAACAATGTATGCTTCAGTAGCTACACTATCAAGGAAAACCTAAACGATGGTTAGCTACGTCATCCTATCCACACTGACTGTAGCTACAACTGATGCAATCCCCGTCCAATGATCAAAACCTCTCTCCTCAGCGTCCCACAGCTGTTACTGGGTCTTGGCTAGAAGGGATCCAGCTTTTGCCAGAATTTACTTTTCGTTGTAGGTTTAGGATAATTTACGTAGCAGGTTAGGATAAGTAGGTGAAGGTTAGGAAAAGGGTTAGGGTTAGCTAAAATGCAAAAATATTATATAAACTTTTGGTGTACATTTGACAAGTTGGATCCTATCTATATATGACCGTGTTATTGGGACAAGATTGAAAATAGCATGGATGCAGATTTGACTGAGATTGAATGTTGGACTACTCAAGTCTCCATTGTTATGGTTACGGGGTTGCTTCATTGTTGCCTGTGAGCGTCACTAACGTTACAGCTACTTGTCATGATACCTAGGTGCAAGACACAAACACCATTATATTGATTCATGAACTGCATATGACGCTGACCCTTGCCCTTTCCATGCTCACCAGGTCGTTTCACTGCCGACAACCTCAACAAGGCAAAGAATTTATGCAGCAAGACAGTTGGAGAGAAAATGAAGGTACAACCAGTGAAACTGCTGGTGAACTATATAGGCTTTATGTAACCTACATGGCTACATGCCCCCCCCCCCCCCCCCCCCCCCCCCCCATCAGTCTGAAAGCATTATGTTCTATTCTATATGCAGATAGTTTCTTTCTACCCGTTCACCCTGTTCTGTGCCTTTTCTGTATACAGAAGAGGGAGCCAGTTGGGGATGACGATGATTCTGTCCCAGACGACGCCCAGAACTTGGAGGCCCTAACGGCAGACACACTATCGGTAGGTCAACTCGCTAGCCAGCAGTTCATCTATATGCTGATTGACTTGTGGGTCCCATACTCATGGGTATGTTTCATGTCTATTTTGCCCTTTTTCTAGCCCCTCACGGTCACCCAGATCAAGAAGGTCCGTCTGCTTGTAGATGAGGCAGTGCAGAAATCTGACAGTGAGAGGGTGAAGCTGGAGGAGGAGCGCTTTCAATACCTGCGAGAGATCGGGAACCTCCTGCATCCATCTGTGCCCATAAGTAATGATGAGGTGGGTGTCATGGAATTTGAATTCCCATCAGGAATAGGGAGGTGGATGAAAGTACACATTGCCTCAGGCAGAAAATTCTAATTCTCATGCCTCTGTCTCATGAATGAATTTTGTTTTGCCTCTTGTTTACTTGTCTACTCTGTAATTTACCTTGTCTCTCTCTCCTTGCCAGGATGCTGATAACAAAGTGGAGCGCACCTGGGGAGACTGTACTGTGCAGAAGAAGTATTCCCACGTAGACCTGGTAGTCATGATCGACGGCTACGACGGAGAAAAAGGAGCTATAGTGGCTGGGAGCCGTGGCTACTTCCTCAAAGCAAGTTCTTAGTCACACACTGTCATATGTAGCCAATACACTCACAGGCCGATTCATACCAGGTGTAATTCTGTTAAACTCAGTGTGTATCCTTGATAGTTATCCTTACCGAGTGTTTCCCTTTTTGTGTTTGTAGGGGCCACTGGTTTTCCTGGAGCAGGCATTGATCAATTATGCTCTGCGGATGCTCCACAGCAAGAACTACCAAATGCTCTACACCCCCTTCTTCATGAGGAAAGAGGTCATGCAGGAGGTGGCCCAGCTCAGCCAGTTTGATGATGAACTTTACAAGGTATGATGGATTTGAAACTAATCTTCCTTTCATTCCTATTGCGGGATAGGGCCCGATTATAAGTTTATTTTTATTTTTTTCATGTCTCAGTTTTGTTGCATGTTAAGACAAATAAATATATATATATATTATGTTCATCTTGATATGTGGGTGTTTTTATGTAATGTATTCACTCTGCCTTCCCTGCTTGTCTCTCAGGTGATTGGGAAGAGCAGTGAGAAATCTGAGGACACGGCCATAGATGAGAAGTACCTGATTGCCACCTCAGAGCAGCCCATCGCAGCCTTCCTGAGAGACGAGTGGCTGAAGCCAGAGGACCTGCCCATGCGCTACGCCGGCCTCTCCACCTGCTTCAGACAGGAAGTGGGTTCCCACGGGCGTGACACCCGAGGCATCTTCAGGGTGCACCAGTTTGAGAAGGTAAGTGGACATTTTCTCAAAGTAGAGATGGTGGCTGTGTCAAGGTCAGTGTAGAAAAGGCAAAAGCTTTGTTGTAGTGCTTTGCATTTTATAGGCCTAATTGGAGAAGGATAAAGTCTGGTTATTATTGGCAATTTACAGATCATGTCAAGTGATACACATTTTCCAGAACATGTCATTTTTTGGGGGGGTGGGCCTCTGCTAATGATTGTGAAATACTAATGAACATGCTCTCTGCCCCCAGATAGAGCAGTTTGTTTTTGCCTCTCCTCATGACAACAAGTCCTGGGAGATGATGGATGAGATGATTGGGACGGCTGAAGAGTTCTACCAGGCACTAGGGATCCCCTACCGCATCATCAACATAGTCTCAGGTAGGTCCTGCAGATGGTCCTCCCCAACACGTCTGTTCCTCTCTGGGACAGAAACTAATTATCACATGCAATTCCATACGTGGTTGGCCCAAAGATATTTGTGTTTTGGATCTTCCTGAAAGTAAATCCAAAGAAAAGTCCTATTTGGAGGAAGGATGATTGGCAGACCTGTATCCAAAATGATTATTGAGAAATAATGGATTAAGGTTGGGAATTGTGACATTTTGAACTGAGTCTCTAGTTGCTACAAATCCTGTCTTGATGTCATTTGAAACATTGTGTGCTCTGAAATACAAGTTTTAGATTAAATGGATGGTGCTAGATTCTGCGTGCAGTTTAAAGGGAGTTGAGGGTAGTTTTGTGTACCATTGCTAACTAGCATTAGCGCAATGACTGGAAGTCTTGTTTCCCCTCTGAATTTTTTTCAGCAGTGGTGGCAAAGGTGGGGGGGGGGGTTCATTGTTGCTACTAGCGTTAGTGCAGTGACATGTTACCTTTTGCCAGTCATTGTGCTAACTCTACTTAGCATTGCCTCGCGAAATCACCTTGAACGTACTTCAAACTGCACGCAGGGCCATACCTAGGGTCCAAACCATACATTGGTATCCATAAGACCATTTGACTCTGGGTAAGTAAAATAGGGCATAAAAGTCCAATGCAGCTGTTTTTTTTCTTTCTCAATATCAAATCATTTCTGGGTAACCAATTAAAGTACCTTACTGTGATTCTTTTTGACCATTTTAATTGAAAACAAACAAAAGTAGCTTCTTAGCAAAGAGCAATTTCTCAAGCAAGAATTGTGCTTGGACTGTCTGGGAGTGGTCTGAGTGGGGATGGAAAAACTGAAAACTAGCTGTTTTGGCAGAGGTTTGGAACTCTTTCTTATTGGTCTAAACTAATTAACCACCAAAGCTCCATCACACCAAAACAGGCTGAAATTTCAGGTGATCTTTTCAAATAGCAAATAGCTCTTACACTAAAGCATCATTTTCACAATATTATTCCAACCTCGGAGTGTGTAAAATATAGATAAAAAAACAGGGAAATCACGTTTTTGACTGCACTGAGCCTTTTAAAGGGATACTTTGGGCTTTTGGCAATTAAGCCCCTTCTACTTCACCAGAGTCAGATGAACTCGTGGAGAAAAAATGTCTGCGTCCTGTATGAAGGAAGTTGGAGGTAGTTTCACGAGCCAATGCTAACTAGCTTTTGCGCAATAACCGTAAGCCTATGGTATCCATGAGTTCATATGAATTGGGGGAAGAGGATGATGGACTTCATTGCCAAAATCCTGAGGTATCTCTTATTGCCAGAATCTTGCACTATTCCTTTAAGTATTCATCATGACAATAACAGTCACTCATAAATGTTAACTTGCCATTTTTAATAAGAACCTTCTCATTGTAAGGTATTACAATGACCTTTTATCCTGTGTGATATATATATATATATGTGACACATAACGGACATTTCCCTTGTGAGCTGTTTTGAGGGTGTCTTACTACCTACATGTCTTTTATTTATTTCACCTTTATTTAACCAGGTAGGCTAGTTGAGAACAAGTTCTCATTTACAACTGCGACCTGGCCGAGATAGAGCAAAGCAGTGCGACACAAACAACACAGCGTTACACCATGGGATGTCTGAGCCTCTGTCTGTCTGCTCCCACCCAGGTGCGCTGAACCATGCAGCCAGTAAGAAGCTGGACTTGGAGGCCTGGTTCCCAGGCTCCGCAGCCTTCAGAGAGCTGGTCTCCTGCTCCAACTGTTTAGACTACCAGGCCCGTCGGCTGCGTATCCGCTACGGACAGACCAAAAAGATGATGGACAAGGTGAGCGTACCCAGTCTTTACATAGAATCCGGATTTGCTTCCATAATCAAAAAGTCATAGTAAGATGGAATATTTGAACCAGTTTTAAAACAACACTTCCTGTGTTCTTCAGGCTGACTATGTGCACATGCTCAACGCAACCATGTGTGCCACCACACGTGTAATGTGTGCTATTCTGGAGACGTACCAGACCGAAGAGGGTGTCGTCATTCCAGAGGTACTCCGGAACTTCATGCCTCCAGGTGAGACACAGTATTTTTTTTAACAGGTTTTGTGAAGGGGCCTGCAATACTTTTGCCCTATGCATGGAAAGTGGTAGTCATGAAAGGTTGTCTTTCTCACAGAGTACTTATTTTCCTAAATGTCTCTAGAGTTGTAGTTGGTTCTATGCGTATTTGATGACTAGTATTGCCATGAAAACTGTGTGTGGACATTTTCATTCCTCTACTATTCATTTTCTTAGGTATGACAGAGATGCTGAAGTTTGTGAAGCCAGCGCCTATTGACGTGGAGACGTCCAAGAAGCAGAAGAAGCAGCAGGATGGAGGGAAGAAGAAGAAACAGGGAGGTGGAGACCAGCTCCAGAACCAAGTGGAGAACATGTCTGTCAACGATTCTTAAAGACACCATCATTCCTATCCTTAAGCTCCCTTCACTTATCACAGAGCCCTGTTCTACTGTAGAACCAGAGTACTTTGGAAAAGGGAAAGGCCGTTGGCGCTGTTAGGGAAACAGCTTGGGGGTAATGGTAATGTTAGGTCTGCTGCATGCAATTATCGTCACTAAGAGCAAAACAAAGTCTATCAAGTCTGAACTCTGGAATTCTGTGAAATTTCGTTTGAAGCAACCTTGCGACATCTTGTATATAAGGTGCTTTAAGAAATAAGGTTGCTTTGATGTTCTGAACTCAATTTTAATTTATCTTATTGCGTATCACCATAAATCACACACGTAATCTGGACCCATTGTTTTCCTACATTGTTGCTTGCCTTGAGGTCATTTGCTTCTAATTACGTCTGTATGTACTATTGTAAGACGAGGCATTGATAAAGTGGTGTGTTGTAACAATACAAGATCTGAATTACACTTTCCTAATGTTTTCTTTTTTTTTTTCTCCGATGATCTGAGAGATGTCAGTGCCTGCAATAGCAATACCTGCAAACAGTCAGATGGCGTCTGAACTGAAGGATATTAGATGAATGGCAATAAGGGAGAAGTTAATTTTGGTTAGTCATTTACCTCCCGAGACTTTACACACAAAGCAAGCTCGCCACCTGACGTCAACAGTGCTAAAATAGTGTGGAGTTATTTAAAAGGGTTAAGATCCCAAATTTAACAAGAGTTGTATTGTTGTGTAAAGGGGCCTTACACGTCATTTACACCAAGGGATCATGAACCAGTTGATTTAGTGGTGTAATATCCTGAAACACTATACTTTCATCTGTTGTTCCAGGAGCACAGCCCTGCCAAAGATGAGTGATATCTCTGACAATAATGATAGCAGAGTGCACACTATTAGGTTTCATACATGACAACTGACTTCAAAGCAGCGTGCATAATATTTTTCCTAATGTAATACATATCTATTAATAACCCTGTATTGTTATTGAGGATGGGAGGAAAAAAATCTTGATTGATTTTGTGAATGTTCTTGGCCTCTTTACTGGCTTTTTTGGTCTAAGTTGCTGGGGCGTGTTAAGGTGGTCCATCCTGAGGGCATGCAAATATGAATGAAGCTGTTCAGATGACTAGTGTGTCATTGAAGTACTGTTAGTATGATTGTTTGGTTTTGTAGATAATAGATTCACATTTTTCAAGGCTCATGAAAGAAGCAATTTTATCAGTGTCTAACATGGTTTCAATTAACAGTTTTCAAAAGATCAGATTGATTTAAATATTCATATTCAGTGGTTGAGCAAGGCCCTGTCCTTTGCCCTCCATTAGATATCTGACGCAGAGTCGACAGAAAAGCTGCAGAAGAAGAGCAAGTGTTTGTTTTTGTCCATGAGCAGGATTGACATTTTGGAGCACAAAACCAAGGTGAGTCTACTCAGTAAGCAAAATGACATAGAAAATACATATTACAGTAATCTTGTCCTGACATTAACATCTTGTGGATTTTAGGTGCTGATTGAAAGGTAAAAATACACATTTTCTGGATGTAAAAAAAAATGTCATTTGCAGACATTGTAAATAAGTATTTTTCAGTCACTGATTCTATGGCCAAATTTCAGCTGCTAAACATTCTCAATTATCAACACAATTATACTTTTTTTCACACATTTTAATAGGAAAGAGGAATATGTATTATTACTCCCATCTATCACATGCAGTTATGCTTGCTTTTTCAAAATCTGGCAGCAATGATGTTCAAAGTAATACATCATAGCTAATAAACCAACAGACCACTTCAACTACAATAACATTCTGAGTAATGGTTAGAGATGTATTTTATTTTATCACTATTATTGTGATATGTTGTCATTTATCTATCCTTAGTTGAATGCACTGACTAAGTCACTGGATAAGAGCGGCTGCTGAATGACCAAAATGTAAACATAAAAACAAACACTTGCAAAGCATGCTGGGTATTAATGAGCTCTGCCCCCAAACAAGTACAATTTGGTTGGTGCGGACCAGATCCAAATCTGAACGAATCAGACGTTAAAGACTATGTTTCACAAGTTTGAACATCACAGTAGAGTTTTGTACAGTAGAACACAGAAGAGTACACTACAGGACAGTTCAGTTTTATTCAGTAGAGGACAGTACATTACAGTACAGAATAGTTAATTAAGTAGAGTACAGTTTACTTCAGTAGTACATTACAGTAGAGTACTGTTTACTTCAGTAGAGTACATTACAGTAGAGTACAGTTTACTTCAGTAGAGTACATTACAGTAGAGTTCATTACAGTAGAGTCAAGTAAGATACATTATAGTACACTTTTCTTTACTGTAGGCTAGTGTGCTCCACTGCATTGTACTGTACTGGACTCTACTGTACTATACTCTTCCTGTACTGTACTGTGTATTTTAACCTACTGTACTCGGGCTGTGCTCTACTGTACTGTGCTGTCCAAACTTGTGAAACATAGAAATCTGAACCAATTCTAGACGTCTATGTTTGGGCTAAATCAAGGCCGCTCCGGACTGGACTAAATCGGAACGTCTATATTTGGGCCAAATATAGGCTGGATCGGATGTCTGTGATTGGTTCAGATTTGTTTCGGACCGGTAGGTCCGTGGACGTTGAAATCAAGGACTGCACCAAAAAAAGACGCTGCCTAACGTTAAATGCTTAGTTGCGTAGTGTCCAACAACAAAGGAATAGCCTAGGGTCTAACTCAAAAGGAAGAGCTTAGGCTCCAACTCCAAGGTCAGAGCCTAGGGTTCAACTCCAAGGTCAGAGCTTAGGCTCCAACTCCAAGGTCAGAGCCTAGGGTTCAGCTCCAAGGTCAGAGCCTAGGGTTCAACTCCAAGGGAAGAGGCTCCAACTCCAAGGTCAGAGCCTAGGGTTCAACTCCAAGGGAAGAGGCTCCAACTCCAAGATCAGAGCCTAGGGTTCAACTCCAAGGGAAGAGGCTCCAACTCCAAGGTCAGAGCCTAGGTTTCAACTCCAAGGGAAGAGCCTAGGGTTCAACTCCAAGGGAAGAGGCTCCAACTCCAAGGTCAGAGCCTAGGGTTCAACTCCAATGTCAGAGCCTAGGGTTCAACTCCAAGGTGAGAGCTTAGGGTTAAACTCCAAGGGAAAATGAAACTGCTTCATTATGATGAGGTCTAAAAAGGAGAAATGTACACTTGGTTTACAGAAGTAACTACATTTTTCTGTGTTTCTATGGTGTTGTGTAATACAACTGCCCCATCCTCCCTCTTCCAATAATCTTCCTTTCGCTTTTTATCACTCTCATTCTTACTTCCCTCTTTTGTCTTGTGTTCCCAGCCCCCTCTCCTCTGTGTCCTTCTGTGCCGTCCTCCCGACCCCACCCAAAGTCTTTGGCTTTGTGGCTAAACACCCAGCTGCAGATATGTACCAATGTTACCTGTTTCAGAGCTAGACATTTGTGAGTACAGTGAAATCATTCAGTCTTGATTTCAGGGCACATCACTAAAAACATCTATGGGTTGTAGATTGCAGATCTCTTATCTTTTTTATTTTCTTGCTCCTCTCCCCAGTATCACCTGCTGGTGTTCATTATCGCAGATGCGTTTTGTAGAGAGAGGAGTCTCAGAGGAGAACGGCGAGATCTGACTGTGGAGGCACAAGATTAGATTAAAGAGACTTAGTTGGTTTAAAACTAATAACAGTTTTGTAGTTGTGTCAACTGCTTGTTTTTATACGGTGTATTTTACAATTCAATATTTTCTACTTAATTTCTGTACCTTTAAAAAATATATAAAGTTCTGCAGAGGGAGAATGCAGAGCTGCGGATGAGACTCAGTGCATCAGGAGATGTACAGCTAACCTTGTTTGGACACAGAATTCAGTCCCATTCAAAATCCTATTTTCCCTAACCTCTAAACCTAACCCTAACCCGTACTTTTTCCCTAACCTTAACCCTAACCCTAACCTTAATCCAAAACCCTAACCCTAGCTCCTAACCCTAAACTTAATTCCAACACTAATTCTAACCTTAACCCTAAACCCCCTAGAAAAAGCATTTGACCTTGTGGGGACAAACAAAATGTCCCAGAATGTGTGTTTGTTTCCTATTCTTGTGGGGATTTCCCCACAAGAACAGCAATACAGCGATGCATTCATCACACCCAAACTGAATTCTGTTGAAAATCCTTTTCTTAATTTCACTCATTTCTAGTAACATTTCACCTCGGTGATGACACAGCCCCTTTACTGAGAACACAGGAACTGAACATGACATACGCATGAAGAGGAGTGGACTATAAAGCTTAAGGTGTCCGGATACACATGCTCGTTTTGCTCCTAGCAGAACTCGGCTAGGCGAAGTCTGTGCTTGCATACTCCCTTAAAATACCTTTGTTTGACAAATGAGAAAAAAAATGGCAATGTTAATGTTTGTCCCTCTTGAGATGCCGTAGCCAGTACACTTCCTCAAAATAGTATGAATTAAGACAACTCAAGAAATATGTAATTAATTTTGACGTTTTGTCAAGGAGGTCTTTGTGGCAAAATGTTACATCTAACCAAGATGTTGGTGCAGTATTTGCATGAAAACTAGTCTGTCATTGAAAGACAAGCGCTTCATTCAGGTATTCCTACTGTTGGCCAATCACCGGCGAAGGGGGGTAGACTTCGGCTACTGAACTTCGACAAACCTGAAGATAAAAAAATGTGTGTGCCAACAGCTGAAAAAAACACTGCCGAACACCAAAATGAACAAAAATGTCACAAAATTGCAAAGCATACAGTGGAAACAGTTCGCACAAACTGTTTCGACTGGGAAGCATATGGTACGCTTTTACAGCATGTTTCCCAGTTGAAACAGTAAGGTTTACCTTGTGCTTCCCAGTGTTTTGAGGAAGTTTACTTGTTGCTATGTCGTCTTAAGACGGGCAAACAGTAATGCCGCTTTTTCTTCGTTTTTCAAGCTAATGTATTTTAAGGGAGTATAAGAGCGCAGATGTTCACTTCGCCTAGCTGAGTTCTGCAGGAAGGAAACCAAACCTAGTATGGTGAAGCCTTTATGCAACACACATGTTGAAGATGTACCACATGACTCTAACTATAATGTCTGAATAAAACAGTAAATACTAGTTGGATATTGTATGTGTTGTCTTTACTATACTTTATTTTCCAAGGATCATGCACTTTCTCTCTACATTTAGTCTATGGATATACATCACAAGAGGCTGCTGAGGGGAGAACAGCCCACAATAATGTCCAGAAGTGAACAAATGGAATGTATTTGATACCATTCCACTTATTCCACTCCAGCCATTACCACGAGCCTGTTCTCCAAATTAAGGTGCCACCAACCTCCTGTGATATACAGTACCAGTCAAAAGTTTGGACACACCTACTCATTCAAGGGTTTTTCTTTAGTTTTACTATTTTCTACATTGTAGAATAATAGTGAAGACATCAAAACTATGAAATAACACATTTGGAATAATGTAGTAACCAAAAAAGTGTTAAACAGATTAAAATATATTATATATTTGAGATTCTTCAAATAGCCACCCTTTGCCTTGATGACAGCTTTGCACGCTCTTAATAAAGTAAAGAAAAACCCTTGAATCAGTAGGTGTTCTAAAACCTTTGACCGGTTGTGTACATTACTTTATTTCAATATTATTTTATTTTTATGTAGGGATGTGCAAAACGGAAACTTCGCAAACTTCTTCCAAAATAAAAACTAATCCTGGTTTGCACTGTATCTTTAAGAAGATTTTCAAGCGCCCACTAGAATGAAGCAGATTGCAAGCCCATCAACAACCGGGGTGTAAACATTAGTCCAAACAGTTTCAAAAAGTTTCGTTTTGTAACTAAAACCATTGGACAAATTCAGGTAGCTCCCGCCCCGTTTAGTTCAGTTTGCTTCCGTTTAAGAAATGTTTTGCAACATAATCTGCGGAATGAATACACCCCTGCACAAGAACGAACCGCAAAGTGAGTGTCACGAGCTCCTGGCAAAACAACACGATCAATGACTTGATAGCCTTGCCTGAATGTTCTTAGAAATATCGTCAACCAAATATATATAGGTAAGACAACTATTATGTCTGAAGACGCAAGCCTAGTGCAGGTTTGTGCACCTTGGTAAACGTTGACAGCTAGCTAGTTAACTTTGCTTGCTAGCTAAAAGCTCGATAGCTAAGTTAGCTAGCTACTTACCTTACGTAACTTTACCGCTAAAGTTAGCAAGATAGCTCAAACATTCTCGACCGCGGTGGCACTAAGCTTGCTGTTGTTATTGTGCTTTGATTCGACTAAGTAACTGATAGTTGTGTTGTTGTTGGACATAATACTTTACTAACCAATGTGTAGCTAGCTAGCTATTGTATTGTGATAGTGTTCATAGCTATGTTTAAAAAAAATGTTATGGTCATTGTTCATGCCTATCCAGATACTTCCACGTTTGGCATTAAGAGGCCTCGCCCTAAGCCATTTATTCCGATTGCCATATCTGTGCTATAGAGTATAGTAGTAGTAGTAGTAGTAGTAGTAGTAGTAGTAGTAGTAGTAGTAGTGCCTGGGACATTATGTGCTTTGAGGCCTGGCATACTGGCCAACGTCTGTCTAGTCTGGAAATCCCAGACGTACTGTAGGGCAACGCAACTGGAACATTGTTTACATTGTGGGAGGCAACACATCTGCAGTAGGCTAATCATTTTAAATACAATTGCCAAAGGTTGATTATTAGCCTAAATAAGTCCTGCCCTTTACTCAACAACTTTTGTTTTTGCTGTGCTCTAGGGTCTGTCCTTTGAAAAAAGGCTGGCTTGATTATCTGCCAGCCAGCTCATGGGCACTCAATGGTCCCGAAGCGAAAGCGACAGCAGTCTTCTGCTCGTCCCGGAGGTTGGGACAGGGTGGCAGACGGGGGATGATGATGATGATGACTCGCTGGATGGACTGGACAGACAGGAGGACATTGCTCGGTTCCCTTATGTGGAGTTTACTGGCAGGGACAGTATTACCTGTCCAACATGCCAAGGCACTGGCCACATCCCCTCAGGTGAGGCATTTCCTGTCTGGATTCCTGTCCTGCTGGGCATTGATTGCTGTACTGATGTGGTAGGGATCATTATGATGGTGTTCTCCCATTTGACTTGTCCCTCTTCTGTGGTCATTGTCTTTCAGAGCAGGTCAATGAGCTTGTGGCTCTGGTTCCCTACAACGACCAGAGACTCCGGCCCCAGAGAACGTACGTTTTACAGCTAACCCTTTTTTCTCACCAGGTTATATCTGGATTGGTCACATACAGTTGAAGTCGGAAGTTTTCATACACTTAGGTTGGAGTCATTAAAACGCATTTTTCAACCACTCCACACATTTCTTGTTAACAAACTATAGTTTTGGCAAGTTGGTTAGGACATCTACTTTGTGCATGACACAAGTCATTTTTCCAACAATTGTTTACAGACAGATTATTTCACTGTATCACAAATCCAGTGGGTCAGAAGTGTACATACACTAAGTTGACTGTGCCTTTAAACAGCTTGGAAAATTCCAGAAAATTATGTCATGGCTTTAGAAGCTTCTGATAGGCTAATTGACATAATTTGAGTCAATTGGAGTTGTACTTGTGGATATATTTCAAGGCCTACCTTCAAACTCAGTGCATCTTTGCTTGACATCATAGGGAAATCAGCCAAGACCTCAGAAAACAAATTGTAGACCTTCACAAGTCTGGTTCATCCTTGGGAGCAATTTCCAAATGCCTGAAGGCACCACGTTCATCTGTACAAACAATAGTATGCAAGTAAAAACACCATGGGACCACGCAGCCGTCATACCGCTCAGGAAGGAGATGTGTTCTGTCTCCTAGAGATGAACATGCTTTGGTGCGAAAAGTGCACATCAATCCTAGAACAACAGCAAAGGACCTTGTGAAAATGCTGGAGGAAACGGGTACAAAAGTATCTATATCCACAGTAAAACGAGTCCTATATCGACATAACCTGAAAGGCCGCTCAGCAAGGAAGAAGCCACTGCTCCAAAACCGCCATAAAAAAGGCACACTACGGTTTGCAGCTGCACGTGGGGACAAAGATCGTACTTTTTGGAGAAATGTCCTCTGGTCTGATAAAACAAAAATAGAACTGTTTGGCCATAATGACCATTGTTATGTTTGGAGGAAAAGGGGGAGGCTTGCAAGCCGACAGCACCATCCCAACCGTGAAACACGGGGTGGCAGCATCATGTTGTGGAGGTGGCTTTGCTGCAGGAGGGACTGGTGCACTTCACAAAATAAATGGCATCATGAGGCAGGAAAATTACGTGGATATATTGAAGCAACATCTCAAGACATCAGTCAGGAAGTTAAAGCTTGGTCACAAATGGGTCTTCCAAATGGACAATGACCCCAAGCATACTTCCAAAGTTGTGGCAAAATGGCTTAAGGACATCAAAGTCAAGGTATTGGAGTGGCCATCACAAATCCCTGACCTCAATCCTATAGACAATTTGTGGGCAGAACTGAAAAAGCGTGTGCGAGCAAGGAGGCATACAAACCTGACTCGGTTACACCAGCTCTATCAGGAGGAAGGGGCCAAAATTCACCCAATTTATTGTGGGAAGCTTGTGGAAGGCTACTCAAAACGTTTGACCCAAGTTAAACAATTTGAAGGCAATGCTACCAAATACTAATTGAGTGTATGTAAACTTCTGACCCACTGGGAATGTGATGAAAGAAATAAAAGCTGAAATAAATCATTCTCTCTACTATTATTCTGACATTTCACATTCTTAAAATAAAGTGGTGATCCTAACTGACCTTAAAACAAGGAATTTGTACTAGGATTAAATGTCAGATTGTGAAACTGAGTTTAAATGTATTTGGCTAAGGTGTATGTAAACTTCTGACTTCAACTGTACATAACCATCACATTCTGTCATTTTTGGTTGGTTCACAGTTTGTTTTTTGGGTAACATTGATTGTCAAAGTAAACAGGAAGTGCTATGTTTGACAGGAAGCTGTATGTGGTCCTCTCGGCGGTGCTATGTCTCCTGGCTTCCTCGCTGGTGGTTTTCTTCCTCTTTCCTCGCTCTGTCATGGTGGAGGATGATGGGATACGCTCTGTCACCGTGCAGTTTGATCACATCAACACTAAAGTCCTCATGAATATGACAGTAAGTCAGTAAATCGAATGAAGATGTACTCTGTTAGTTGGAGATAAGATGGTCATTTGACTGTGCCTGCTGTTTATGGTGTGTTCTGCTGACTGTTCATTTTCTCCGGTCCTATTTGTCAGAGCTCCTTGAACTTCACCAACTCAAACTTCTTCGCAGTGATGGTGGATAGTCTAAGCTGCCAGGTTCTCTATATGAAAACAGTCATAGGCACCATGCAGCTTGATAACGTCATCACCATCCAGCCCCTGAGCCAGAAACAGGTATGGCCTGCTGCAGTCTTAGATACAGTGAACCATCACTTGGGACACATTCACTCCATGTTACATGTAGTTTAATGATTGACTTGTATATGTTACTTGCTTCAAATATTCATCTTGTTTGCATTTCCTGCCAAAATTTCAGTTGACTTCTGGTCTTGACTATTTTAAAACATTTTTATTTTTGCTACAGGTGAACTTCACAGTCAGCGTTCAGATCAGTGGAAGCACCTCCTATGTTTAGTAAGTTAACCTCTCTAGGGTCGGCGGGACGAAATCGTCCCACCTACGTAACAGCCAGTGGAATCCTGTGGCGCGTTATTCAAATACCTTAGAAATGCTATTACTTCAATTTCTCAAACATATGACTATTTTACACCATTTTAAAGACAAGACTCTCGTTAATCTAACCACACTGTCCGATTTCAAAAAGGCTTTACAACGAAAGCAAAACATTAGATTATGTCAGCAGAGTACCCAGCCAGAAATAATCAGACACCCATTTTTCAAGCTAGCATATAATGTGACATAAACCCAGAAGACAGCTAAATGCAGCACTAACCTTTGATGATCTTCATCAGATGACAACCCTAGGACATTATGTTATACAATACATGCATGTTTTGTTCAATCAAGTTCATATTTATATCAAAAAACAGCTTTTTACATTAGCATGTGACGTTCAGAACTAGCATACCCCCCGCAAACTTCCGGTGAATTTACTAAATTACTCACGATAAACGTTCACAAAAAGCACAACAATTATTTTAAGAATTATAGATACAGAACTCCTCTATGCAGTCGATATATCTGATTTTAAAATAGCTTTTCGGTGAAAGCACATTTTGCAATATTCTCAGTAGATAGCCCGGCATCACAGGGCTAGCTATTTAGACACCCAGCAAGTTTAGCACTCACCAAAGTCCGATTTACTATAACAAAAATGTTATTACCTTTGGTGTTCTTCGTCAGAATGCACTCCCAGGACTTCTACTTCAATAACAAATGTTGGTTTGATTCAAAATAATCCATAGTTATATCCAAATAGCGGCGTTTTGTTCGTGCGTTCAAGACACTATCCGAATGGTAAAGAAGGGTCACGACCACGACGCATTTCGTGACAAAACACTTCTAAATATTCCATTACCGTACTTCGAAGCATGTCAACCGCTGTTTAAAATAAATTTTTATGCCATTTTTCTCGTAAAAAAGCGATAATATTCCGACCGGGAATCTGCGTTTAGGTAAAAAGACGAAAGAAAATAAAGCATGGGGTCGACTCGTGCACGCGCCTAAGCCCATTGTCCTCTGATTGGCCACTTGCCAAAAGCGCAAATGTGTTTCAGCCTGGGGCTGCCTCGATATCATTCAGCTTTTTCCCGGGCTCTGAGAGCCTATGGGAGCCGTAGGAAGTGTCACGTTACAGCAAAGATCCTCAGTCTTCAATAAACAGAGACAAGAAGCTCAAGGAATGGTCAGAGAAGGCACTTCCTGCAAGGAATCTTCTCAGGTTTTTGCCTGCCATATGAGGTCTGTTATACTCAGACACCATTCAAACAGTTTTAAAAACTTTAGGGTGTTTTCTATCCAAAGCCAATAATTATATGCATATTCTAGTTTCTGTGCAGTAGTAATAACCAGATTAAATCGGGTATGTTTTTTATCCGGCCGTGTAAATACTGCCCCCTACCCCCAACAGGTTAAAGGGACCTTTAAAGACCTGTATTTAGTTTGTTTCAATTCCTGTAATTGTTAATATATCAAATGTTATTTGTCACATGCGCCGAATTCAACCGGTGTAGACCTTACTTACAAGCCCTTAAAACCTCTTAAGGATCCACCCCTTTTTAATTGTTTTTGCCTAAAATGACATACCCAAATCTAACTGCCTGTAGCTCAGGATATGCATGTTCTTGGTACCATTTGAAAGGAAACACTTTAAAGTTTGTGGAAATGTGAAAGGAATGTAGAGGTTAGGTTAGTTGTGGTAATTTGCACATGTAGGTAGGGGTAAAGTTATATTTGTGATTGTGAAGAGGTTCTAACCACTCTTTCCACCCTCCAGTGCCTTCTGCACCATGGCAAGCATCAAGGTTCACAATATCTTGGTTATCATGCAGTAAGTATATCCTACCTCCTTATTGTGAAACCGTATCACTTCCATCTCTACCTCTTGCCATTTTGTCTTTATGATATTTCAACGTTTTACTCATAACTGTGTTCTTCGTTCCCAGGACATCTGTGAAAACCTCCTACATGATGCGCACGGCCCAGAATACCCTGGAAGCCTATCGCTACATTGACTGTGGTTCAAACTCCACTGTTCACCAGCCCCCACGCCGACTGTGGCAGTAACCCTCTCTCCCTCCCCCACCACTTAAATCACCACCAGCCAGTGGTGAGGCCAAGAGTCCAGCAGGCAGGGACAGAGGGACCAAGATGCTGGGAGCCAGGCCACAAGAACCAGGGAATATTCCCAATCATTTCAGTCCAAGCATTTGTTTTGACTTCAGGATCATTAAGTTTGATCACTTGCCTTCATAAATGCAACAAACACCAGCTGTTCAGTAAATTATATTTAGCTGTTGTGCATTTGGCTGAAATTCAAGGCATGACTAATTTACATCCTGTTGAAGCCGCAACAATCTTGACTTTAGGAGGGAATTAGTTATCCTTTGCTTGAGCACAGTTACCGGTGTTACTACTGAATTACGACTGCGTATCCTGCTGTGCTAGTCCTTGCATTTGTGACATTGAGAGCGTCCGCTCACATTTTTAAGTGTCCTTTGGTGTGGGTCCTATGATTTCAGGGACTTGGCATAGTAGGAATGTATGAAGTGACTGATATTTTATTGCGCAAGAAGGGAGATTTGCTCCCTGCTATTTATATCTGGGACTTGACAGAACTAGTCGAGGGATGTGCCTAAGACAATTTGTTTGCACCTCAAAAATGGTACATAGGGCTATTGTTTGATATGTATCTCTGATTTATTTTCTGCTTTTTAATAAGGGAGAGTTACTGTCAGCAGGTACTAATATAAATTATGACACTCTGTTTGGGTGTTTCCCACTGATTTACTAAGCATTTATACCAGTACAAGATTAAACAAGAGTAGTAATATATGATTGTAAAGTCCATAAAAAGGCAGGTTTGTGTTTTTTTCCTATAGGATCGAACATTTTACGGCCCTTAATTATGGGTGGGTGGGTGGTGGGGGGGGACTGCAAATGTTTTGCTAGAGCATGATTAGCTGGTAAATCCAACTCTCATGTTTGAAGTACAACGTTGTTGACATGATTGTTAAAAATGTAATACTAAAAGCATAGTCTTGCCAAGTACACAGCACAGTGTATGGACCTCTGTCCGGAGGCCCAGCCTGGACATAACTCCATAATGGCTTGCTAAAGGGATCTTTAACGACAGCCACTGCAGTATTAACCAGGTCAGCATGACTAAAACGTCATTAACTCACTCACTGTCCTATTGTGTTGGGTATCTTCTTAATGTCGTTTACATTCCAAAGCACAGCCTCTTGTCATAGAATTTATAATTAAGCTGATGAAATGACTTGAAATTTGGTTTTGCGGTTTGGTATTTCGAGAGCGTTAAAAAGCGATAAGCTTGTGTGGTATTTCCAAGTTAGCGGATTGTCTTGTTTAATTTAGCTCTGCTGGTTAGATCTTTTGGATTGTGTTTGAACAGGGTTATTGCACTATAGGACAATGGAGACCGCCTGAGTGCCAATCTGTTTGTGCTAACTTCCCGTCACTCATTGTCATGCAAAACATGTTTGGCTTGACAGTGACAGCAATGACTTGACGAGCACAACCAGATCTGAGACCAGGCTACAATGGAGAAAGGTGAGAACAGATGGTGAGGTGTAACAAAAAAAACGAGGAAATGTATGTATTTTTCAAATGCCAAAATTCTCAAATGGGGAGAAAAAAAGAATAAGGGAATGGTCAACTAATAAAGATGGTTACTTTTTTAATGAGAACATGTCTGTGTGTTGCCTCTGTGTGACATTTTTGTTTTCAGTCCTTATTCTTGCTCTTGAAAAGTGCTTGTTTCTAAGCAAAATACAAAAGGCTTTAAATTCTTGAGTACAGTTTAGAAACCTAGAGATAGTAAATCCAATGAGCAGAAATCAGATTTGGTACCACAACTTTTGTTTTATTATATTCATTTGTACATACATAGCTTTCTTAAAAAAATAGCATAACAGATTATTTTCCTTACAAATGTTTCCTTTTGACATTCACTTTCCTAGCTGCATGTGAGAAAATATATTACTACATATAAAGATCAATAAGAAAACAGACCACAATATATTACCACTGTTATACAAAGTAGTCTTCCTGTCTTACAAAAACAATGCAAAACTAACAATACAAATACATGAAGCTTAAAAATATGAAGGATTACATCTTAATACAGGAGTGCTTCGTCTTTGGTTAAGTACATAGGACCTTAGACATCTCTGATTTGTGTTTGTACATAAAGTCATACAGGTAAAAAGATATGTGAGCATTACGTTGACGTTGTGGCAAAGACAGGACCTCATCCTTGTCTTGTTTTTAATGTTTGAATATATTTCTCAATAATATACAATATAATAAGGAATATTATTTGCACCATAGGTTAGATAATTTACCCATAATAGAACTACAGGACTATTTGCAGCGATATTATTATTGTATATAGCGCTTGACAGAAGAATCCATGGTTATACAATACACTGGGGAGGGCAGTTGTGTGGCACACCCTTGTTCCTTGGTTGTCCTTGGTTACTGCAAGCGTTTCTAGGGCACAATTCATAAGAACGTACATGTGAACTAAACATAACAATACCCCATAATCTCTGGGACTTGCCATATCTGTGCCCTAGCCCCTAGCCTCCACACATTACCATATCTGTGCCCTAGCCCCTAGCCTCCACTGTATTACCATATCTGTGCCCTAAGCCCTAGCCTCCACTGTATTACCATATCTGTGCCCTAAGCCCTAGCCTCCACTGTATTACCATATCTGTGCCCTAACCCCAAGCCTCCACACATTACCATATCTGTGCCCTAAGCCCTAGCCTCCACTGTATTACCATATCTGTGCCCTAACCCCAAGCCTCCACACATTACCATATCTGTGCCCTAGCCCCTAGCCTCCACTGTATTACCATATCTGTGCCCTAGCCCCTAGCCTCCACACATTACCATATCTGTGCCCTAAGCCCTAGCCTCCACTGTATTACCATATCTGTGCCCTAGCCCCTAGCCTCCACTGTATTACCATATCTGTGCCCTAGCCCCTAGCCTCCACATACATTACCATATCTGTGCCCTAAGCCCTAGCCTCCACTGTATTACCATATCTGTGCCCTAGCCCCTAGCCTCCACACATTACCATATCTGTGCCCTAAGCCCTAGCCTCCACTGTATTACCATATCTGTGCCCTAGCCCCTAGCCTCCACACATTACCATATCTGTGCCCTAAGCCCTAGCCTCCACTGTATTACCATATCTGTGCCCTAGCCTCCACACATTACCATATCTGTGCCCTAGCCCCAGCCTCCACTGCATTACCATATCTGTGCCCTAGCCCCTAGCCTCCACCACATTACCATATCTGTGCCCTAACCCCTAGCCTCCACACACATTACCATATCTGTACCCATACCTCTAGCCTCCACATACATTACCATATCTGTACACTAGCCCCTAGCCTCCACACACATTACCATATCTGTACCCATACCTCTAGCCTCCACATACATTACCATATCTGTGCCCTAGCCCCTAGCCTCCACATACATTACCATATCTGTGCCCTAGCCCCTAGCCTCCACCACATTACCATATCTGTGCCCTAGCCTCCACATACATTACCATATCTGTACCCTAACCTCTAGCCTCCACCTACATTACCATATCTGTGCCCTAGTCCCTAGCCTCCACTACATTACCATATCTGTGCCCTAGTCCCTTGCCTCCACCACATTACCATATCTGTGCCCTAGCCTCCACATACATTACCATATCTGTACCCTAACCTCTAGCCTCCACCACATTACCATATCTGTGCCCTAGCCCCTAGCCTCCACATACATTACCATATCTGTGCCCTAGCACCTAGCCTCCACTACATTACCATATCTGTGCCCTAGCCCCTAGCCTCCACACATTACCATATCTGTGCCCTAGCCCCTAGACTCCACCACATTACCATATATGTGCCCTAGCCTCCACCACATTACCATATCGGTGCCCTAGCCTCCACCGCATTACCATATCTGTGCCCTAGCCTCCTCTGCATTACCATATCTGTGCCCTAGCCCCTAGCCTCCACATACATTACCATATCTGTGCCCTAGCCTCCACCACATTACCATATCTGTGCCCTAGCCTCCACCACATTACCATATCTGTGCCCTAGCCCCAGCCTCCACATACATTACCATATCTGTGCCCTAGCCCCTTGCCTCCACATACATTACCATATCTGTGCCCTAGCCCCTAGCCTCCACATACATTACCATATCTGTGCCCTAGCCCCTAGCTTCCACTACATTACCATATCTGTGCCCTAGCCTCCACATACATTACCATATCTGTGCCCTAAGCCCTAGCCTCCACTGTATTACCATATCTGTGCCCTAGCCCCTAGCCTCCACACATTACCATATCTGTGCCCTAGCCCCTAGCCTCCACATACATTACCATATCTGTGCCCTAGCCCCTAGCCTCCACATACATTGATACCCTAACCACATACACTCTGTCGCTTGCACATTACAAATAGGCGTTTCTCACTTTTACTTTCTACTGTAGCATAACATACCCTGCTGTAGCCTAATGTAGTCTACTGTAATCTACTGCAGTTTACTGTAGTCTACTGTAATCTACTGTAGCCTAACATACCCTGCTGTAGCCTAATGTAGTCAGTCTACTGTAGCCTAATGTAGCCTACTGTAATCTACTGTAGCCTAATGTAGTCAGTCTACTGTAGCCTAATGTAGTCTACTGTAATCTACTGTAGCCTATTGTAGTCTACTGTAATCTACTGTAGCCTAATGTAGTCTACTGTAGCCTAACATACCCTGTTGTAGCCTAATGTAGTCTACTGTAATCTACTGTAGCCTAATGAAGTCTAATGTAGTCTACTGTAGTCTACTGTAGCCTAACATACCCTGCTGTAACCTAATGTAGTCTACTGTAGCCTAATGTAGTCAGTCCAGAGTAGCCTACTGTAGTCTTATTTAGCCTACTGTAGTCCACTGTAGCCTACTGTAGTCTTATTTAGCCTACTGTAGTCCACTGTAGCCTAATGTAGTCAGTCTACTGTAATCTACTGTAGTCTAATGTAGCCTTCTGTAGCCTAATGTAGTCCATCTACTGTAGCCTACTGTAGTCTACTGTAGCCTACTGTAATCTACTGTAGCCTAATGTAGTCAGTCTACTGTAGCCTACTGTATCCTACTGTAGGACTAAATCATCTTCTACATTTTGTTTGACTTACACTTATGATTGTCAAAGGGAGAGTGACAGGGTTGAGGCAAGATCTTTGGTAGGCTAGGCTACTTATTGATACCTTAGATTACTGACTAACAAGTGACAACAAAGCTTTAGGTAACTTGAAGGCAACTATAAAGGGCGGCATTATAGACATTAGAATATAAACAACGATTACATTTTTATTATAATTCGAAATGGCAGTCATGTTTAAAATGTTGACCCTTTGGGGTCAAAACTCAGTCTTTGAGAAGATGCCACCACCACTGGTGCTTTGTGGGTCTGTAAAGCATTTCTGTAGCCTCCTGACTCTCTTTAGGATTTGTGACAGTGTTGCTGCGGTGACAGGTCCTTGGCTTGGTCCTTTTCTGTCTCTCTACCTGCGCTGCGGCCCTAACATCACCTTGTTGATGAAGTTGACGATGGCTGAGGCAGGCTGCTCCGGGTCGAGCTCTGCAAACAGATGACACACGTTCTCTGCCATGCTGCCTGGCTTCTTGGCTACAAACCCAAACACCCTATTGAACAGGAGGAGGAGGAGAGAGAGAGGGGAAAGGAAAGAGATAGAAGGGGGAGAAATACACACGTACTCAGACAAAGTGATGCCCATTCTTACTGGTTTGATATGACGACTGAGACCTCTGTGATCAACTCTTGAGAAGGAAACAGGGTGAGACTAAAGTATGGGCCAGGTAATTACAGTTACGGAAGTAGAAGGTACAACCTGGAGGGATAATATTAGCCTTGTTCAACCATCCTGATCTCACAAGCTTCCATTCTGTTTCGCCCTCTCAGATTCAGTGAAGTGAAACGAAATGAAAACCAGCGTTCAGGATGGTGGATCAGGTTAGCATAATATCTCCTAAGCTAAAATACAATATTTTTTTAAATCATCAAACCCCACAAATTTCATAAATTGGCATTAAACAGAAACTGTGAGCATAGATATTTGTGAACATGAATTTGAGACTGTGAGCATGATCAACAGATATTTACCGGGATGACGGCCAAGGCACAGAAGCAATAAGATGCCATGCAGGTAATCAAACATTGTCAACACACATTAAGTGCAGACAGATCATGCACCAGAACCAACATTTTCAGACACGTAGAGCACTTACTTAGAAGTTGTGCTGTCTGAGTTAGTCCACCTGAAGCAAAGAGACAGACAGAGCTCTCAAACAAGCACAGAGGCATAGGTACAGCTGCAGTCACAGCCAAGGCCTGCAATACCCAGTTATACACATACCACACACACACACACACACACACACACACACACACACACACACACACACACACACACACACACACACACACACACACACACACACACACACACACACACACACACACACACACACACACACACACACACACACACACACACACACACACACACACACACACCACATCCATGCACAGGTTTACAGCAAGATGAATGAAATATGGTGATGATTGAAATTCCTGTATTCTCTTATTTAAATGGATGGTTTAGATACACTGTGTGGTCAGAATGTTTACATTACATTGAGGATATAGTACTGATGTAATACTGTGTGGTCAGAATGTTTCCATTACATTGAGGATATAGTACTGATGTAATACTGTGTGGTCAGAATGTTTCCATTACATTGAGGATATAGTACTGATGTAATACTGTGTGGTCAGAATGTTTCCATTACATTGAGGATATAATACTGATGTAATACTGTGTGGTCAGAATGTTTCCATTACATTGAGGATATAGTACTGATGTGATACTGTGTGGTCAGAATGTTTCCATTACATTGAGGATATAGTACTGATGTAATACTGTGTGGTCAGAATGTTTCCATTACATTGAGGATATAATACTGATGTAATACTGTGTGGTCAGAATGTTTCCATTACATTGAGGATATAGTACTGATGTGATACTGCCTGGCACTGGTTTCAATAACATCTCAGTCTTCAGTGGGATCTACAGCCTATCTGTCATATCTGGGTTGACCATGGTTGTGATTAGGTTGTGTTCTGTGCTGGCTGGCTCCAGTGCCCACCTCCTGTCCTGGGGGTCGATGCTGCTGAACGTCACACTGTTGACTGGGTAGTGTCTCCTGAAGAACACCCTACAGACAGACAGACAGACAGACAGACAGACAGACAGACAGACAGACAGACAGACAGACAGACAGACAGACAGACAGACAGACAGACAGACAGACAGACAGACAGACAGACAGACAGACAGACAGACAGACAGACAGACAGGACAGACAGACAGTGTGACCATTGATATCCCAACCATATTCACTAATCTACCACAATACATCCATGCAAATCTTTCTTCCAATTTTCTTTACTTATTGCTAATGATATACTGAACATGGGTGATGGGCCTCAGACATTTAGGCCATATGAACTGGTCAGTGGTCATGTTACCTGCGCTGGCTGTCGGTCAGTGTGATGCCCTGTGAGGACACTTTGAAGTGGACCACTGTGGCCGCTGGCCGGGGGTTCTGTGCCAGGGTGGCTCCGGTTGCCCTGGAGATGGCCTGGGGTCCGGTCAGTGACTCAGTCTCCACAGAGTTCAGGTAAAGCACATTACAGGCTGGAGAAGAGAGGGGGTGGGGCGGGACAGTTACCACTCAGACAAACAGGGATGTAACTATGGGGATCACTTTAGAGCACTGTGGTGATCATAGATGTCACACACAACAGGGTCTCTCACCAGCAACAGCAGGAATGCAGCCATTTGTGATTGAACATTATGATAACTGATTCATGGAACTCACCTGCACCCTGTTTGAGCAGGTCTGAAGCTGTGCTCATGTTACTGGCAGTCGACTGCAGCTCCTGCATTTCTCCAATGGGATCTACAACACGGAGATGTAAACAAGAGGTAAAGGCATCTGGGTCAGTATATACTCTGTCTCCATCTGGAGGGCATGGCTGGAAATGTTCCCACCAGGCCAGAAGTCAGTCATTATTTGCATTTTCAGCACAAATTGTCTCGTGATTTGATTGTGAGAGGATACTTAGCATCAATGGCTATACAACTGCTTATTTTACTTAGGTGTGGACTGGTTCTTCAGTAGGCTAACTCATTACAGTCCATAATGGGTTGTTGGGATGTTGAGTTTCAGTAGGCTAACTCATTACAGTCCATAATGGGTTGTTGGGATGTTGAGTTTCAGTAGGCTAACTCATTACAGTCCATAATGGGTTGTTGGGATGTTGAATTTCAGTAGGCTAACTCATTACAGTCCATAATGGGTTGTTGGGATGTTGAGTTTCAGTAGGCTAACTCATTACAGCCCATAATGGGTTGTTGGGATGTTGAGTTTCAGTAGGCTAACTCATTACAGTCCATAATGGGATGTTGGGATGTTGAGTTTCAGTAGGCTAACTCATTACAGCCCATAATGGGTTGTTGGTTTGTTGAGTTTCAGTAGGCTAACTCATTACAGTCCATAATGGGTTGTTGGTTCGTTGAGTTTCAGTAGGATAACTCATTACAGTCCATAATGGGTTGTTGGGATGTTGAGTTTCAGTAGGATAACTCATTACAGTCCATAATGGGTTGTTGGGATGTTAAGTTTCAGTAGGCTAACTCATTACAGTCCATAATGGGTTGTTGGGATGTTGAGTTTCAGTAGGCTAACTCATTACAGTCCATAATGGGTTGTTGGGATGTTGAGTTTCAGTAGGCTAACTCATTACAGCCCATAATGGGTTGTTGGGATGTTGAGTTTCAGTAGGCTAACTCATTACAGTCCATAATGGGATGTTGGGATGTTGAGTTTCAGTAGGCTAACTCATTACAGCCCATAATGGGTTGTTGGTTTGTTGAGTTTCAGTAGGCTAACTCATTACAGTCCATAATGGGTTGTTGGTTCGTTGAGTTTCAGTAGGATAACTCATTACAGTCCATAATGGGTTGTTGGGATGTTGAGTTTCAGTAGGATAACTCATTACAGTCCATAATGGGTTGTTGGGATGTTAAGTTTCAGTAGGCTAACTCATTACAGTCCATAATGGGTTGTTGGGATGTTGAGTTTCAGTAGGCTAACTCATTACAGTCCATAATGGGTTGTTGGGATGTTGAGTTTCAGTAGGCTAACTCATTACAGTCCATAATGGGTTGTTGGGATGTTGAGTTTCAGTAGGCTAACTCATTACAGTCCATAATGGGTTGTTGGGATGTTGCTGCTGACCTTTCTCTGGGATCCGTAGGGAACAGGGCAGAGAGATGGGAGTGATGGAGTGCTGGTATACTAACGCAGACAAACTCCCTGTGGAACACACACACACACACACACACACACACACACACACACACACACACACACACACACACACACACACACACACACACACACACACACACACACACACACCACACACACACACACACACACACACACACTAAATTCTCCATTGGGCAGAGCAACTATAGAACATATCACTTGAAATGACTGAAACTAACAATGTAGCCCAAAACTGAGAGCATTCGATTCTTTATGAACAGCTCACCAAAATGGGGCTCATTCTGACACCCTTTGATATTCACTCCACGGGGGCCCGTCTCAATCAGGAAGTGTCGCACCAGCTGCTCCAATGGATCGACCACTGTGTGTGTGTGTTACGGGGAGAACATTACTAGCTAGCAGAAATTGAAGTGCTCTGTGTCGAATAAATCTAGGTGGTTGAGATATAGGCAAGGGGCAGTCGTTGAGTCAGACCTTTGCTGCTGTGGTTGTTGAGGTTAGCGGGCGGGGTGGCCACTTTCAGCGCCAGGCCATAGGCTCCTTGGAAGGAGTTGCTGTCCCGGATAAGAAAGGCCCCTGGTTCTCTCTCCTTCAGTGCAGCTATGGCTACAGGAATAGAGAAAATACACATTAAAAAATGTTCATGCATATTGCATAACAGTCTGCTTCCTTTATGAAAAGTAAAACAGTAACTGAAGTTACCTTGGTCCCTGGAGATGCCAGGCTTGTACCAGAAACGTGAGTTGTCCTGGACAAACGTAACACTGACTCTGCCTGCCATCTCACTCTCCAGAGATAGCACTCCCTCTCCTTGGCCTGCAGGGGGCGCCATCTCCCCCACCGTTGGAGAGAAGGTGACATGGTGCTGTGAGGGGGTTGGCCTCAGGGTCCTCACCCCGCAATTAGGTGACCCTAGCTGGGCAGACTGACCCCGTTTCTCTGGGAGTGGGCGCTGGGGGATGGTGACAGCAATGTAGCTCGAATATGGCACATGTGGGACAGATTGGGGATAGCAGCCGGTGGCAGAGGTGGGGAATGTGGGGGTGGTGTGTACCTCAGGGGCTGGAGAGTGCCCGCTGGTGCTGCCCTCCATGCCAGGGTAGTGCTGCAGGGGTCCCGGTGGCTCAGTGACCAGCATCAACCTCCGGCCCAGGGTGGCAAAGCCGGGCACCGGAGGCTCTGAGGAGGGGGACCCCTCCAGACTGCTGATGGGAGGCTGGGGGGAGGAAGGGGGTGAAGTGGGGGTGGAACTGGATTTAGGGACCTCTGTGGTCAGTTTCCTGAGTGGACATGCTCCAGGTACAGGGTTGGGGGACTGGAACTGGGGCTGGGCAACAGGAGGCAGTATAGCAGTCTCTGTAGGAAGGGTGGTCTTTGGACCAGTTAGGCTAGCTTTCTCAGTGGGTGTCTGAGTGGGTGTAGCAGGGTGGCAGTGGTTGCTGGGCTGGCTGGTTGTAGTTGAGGGTGAAGATGTAGCACTGTGGTTCTGGGGCTGGTGAGGTGAATATGTAGCACTGGGGTTCTGGGGCTGGTGGGGTGAAGATCTAGCACTGTGGTTCTGGGGCTGGTGAGGTGAATATGTAGCACTGTGGTTCTGGGGCTGGTGGGGTGAAGATCTAGCACTGTGGTTCTGGGGCTGGTGAGGTGAATATGTAGCACTGTGGTTCTGGGGCTGGTGGGGTGAAGGTGTAGCACTGTGGTTCTGGGGCTGGTGGGGTGAAGGTGTAGCACTGTGGTTCTGGGGCTGGTAGGGTGAAGGTGTAGTACTGTGGTTCTGGGGCTGGTAGGGTGAAGATCTAGCACTGTGGTTCTGGGGCTGGTGGGGTGAAGATGTAGCACTGTGGTTCTGGGGCTGGTGGGGTGAAGATGTAGCACTGTGGTTCTGGGGCTGGTGGGGTGAAGATGTAGCACTGTGGTTCTGGGGCTGGTGGGGTGAAGATGTAGTACTGTGGTTCTGGGGCTGGTGAGGTGAAGATGTAGCACTGTGGTTCTGGGGCTGGTGGGGTGAAGATGTAGCACTGTGGTTCTGGGGCTGGTGGGGTGAAGATGTAGCACTGTGGTTCTGGGGCTGGTGGGGTGAAGGTGTAGCACTGTGGTTCTGGGGCTGGTGGGGTGAAGATGTAGCACTGTGGTTCTGGGGCTGGTGGGGTGAAGATGTAGCACTGTGGTTCTGGGGCTGGTAGGGTGAAGATGTAGCACTGTGGTTCTGGGGCGAAGGTGTAGCACTGTGGTTCTGGGGCTGGTGGGGTGAGGGTGGTTGTGTTGCTGTCAGTGTGGTCCAGTGGCTGGTGGGTTGGGTGGGGGAAGGTGTGGGTGTCAAGGATGTAGACTGTAAAGGGTCAGGGATGTGTTGCTGGTTGACCTGTGACCCCTGAGCAGCAGCACTGCCGGGCCTATCCTGAGACTGGACAGACTCACAGTCACTGTTGACTATGTCAGTCGATCCAACTTCACACTCTTGCACACCTAGACTGAGGCTGAAACAAACAGAAAGTCATATTAAAGAGGTATGCAATATATTCTTACATGTAATGTTGGAATGTTTTATTTCTGATATGTGACTTTTGCAGATGTTAAAAAGAAGACCACAGAATAGGCACCTTTGTTGTGTGCACAGAGGGCTGCTGGTGAGAACAGGGGTGGGCGGCCTAGAGAGGTCAGAAGGCGTGGAACACGGGACATCTCTTGAAGGATGCATCCTCTTGAAGGAACCCTGGGAGATGTGGTCCCGCCAACTCACATTCTCACTCATCCCCCTTCCATCTTATGGAAGACAGCGAACAGAGAGAATTACTTTATGTGACAGAACTGACAGTTGAATAATGATTTCCTACATTGGTTTAAATGTATTTCTTGAAATCATCTTATAAGTTGTCGCTAATAAATAAACCAGTGGGGGTTGTCTCACCTGTCTGGCTCTCGGATGGGTACTGCTGAGGGTGGGCTTCGGGGTGGTGGTCTGCTGGCCCTCTGGTGTGGCTGCAGGGGCCTGACAGGGTGGAGGGAGGGGGCAGAGGGGAGGTGGACTCAGACTGGTAGCCTGAGGCATAACCCCTGCTCTCAGATGGGGAGGGCTGGTAGGGGGAGCAGTGGCAGACCTGGTGCGGAGTCTGGTAGCCACTGCTGCTGCTGTTGCTGTACTTCAGGTCCAGGTGGGTGTGGCCGTGGGAGCGAGATGCCTCCGGGTACGCAGGGTGGCCAGACAGCAGGGGGTCAAAGGTGAAGGCAGGTAGCTCGTGGTCCTGAAGCCTGTAGGCCCTCCGGTGCCAATAGTCGGCCTTTCTCTCCCTCTCCCATTGGAGCTCTGCCTCCCTGTCTCTCTCCCAGTGCAGTGACATCTCCCTGCCTCTTCTTAGTCCTGCTCCCTCCCTCTCCCAGTGCATCTCTGCCCCTCTAGGCAGCTCAGACTCCCTTACTCTCCTTAGCCCTGCTTCCCGATGCTGCAGTTCTGCCTCTCTGTCCCAGTGGAAGCTCTCTCCTCGCTCCAGCCGCAGGCCGTGGAAGGCTGAATCCTCCCTCCTGATGAGGCAGTCCCGGCAGGGGCAGCTAGGGGGCGGCAGGCCATCCAGCAGCAGCATATCTTGGTAGGACCCGGAGGACTTGGGGTGGTGAGGGTGATGGTGGGTGTGTGAGGGAGGGTGGTGGTATGGACCATAGTCATCACTTCTACAGAGCAGGCGCCCGGGATGAAGGGTGAGGGGGTGAGAGGTCAGGTCCTGGGATGGATAGGGGCACAGAGAGGGGTGACGAGAGGGTCCCTCACGGTGCAGGTAGTGTGGAGGGCCCTGCTGGCGGTTCCATACCAGGTCAGGGGGAGGCAGGGCCTGATGGGGGTGAGGGTGTGGGCTGTAGTGCTGACACAGGTCCATGTGTGAGGGGACGGTGGCAGGGTTAGTCAAGGGCGGTGACCCAGGGTGGCCGTTGGTGCCCGGCGCTCTGTCCCGGCAGTAGCCGCTGGACATGAGGTGGAGTCGGTCACAGCCGGGCTCGGCACAGCGCTGGGAGTGGTAGCCCACCCGGCAAGAACAGGAGCGGTCCAGCCTCAGGGTGCCTGTATGCTCAGACGGCGAGGATGAGTCCCCATCGTCCAGGATGGCAGTCTCCCTCTCTCTGTCCAGGCCGTCCCCCTCCCCATCAATGCCCCCCAGCAGTCGGTCCAGGTCCTCTCTCTCCTGCCGGGTGGGTGGCGGGAGCCCTCGG
This sequence comes from Salmo salar, assembly GCF_965601325.2. NCBI lineage: Eukaryota > Metazoa > Chordata > Actinopteri > Salmoniformes > Salmonidae > Salmo > Salmo salar. Next base: position 103,713,382 of record NC_138305.1, on the reverse strand, counting down.
GACTCCTCAGACCAGTGGCCGGAGTGAGTGAGAGAGTCAGAGCTGGGAGAGAGCAGCTGGCTCTGACTGGGCCTCTCCTCGCTGGTGCTTGCTGGACTGCCATTGGTGGAGGTCAGGGAGCCAGAGCCTGAGGCTGAGAGAGGCTTCTTTATCTGGGCATACAGACTTCCATCCACTGGACCCCTGGTGTGGGCTATGTCTGAGAGGGGGAGAGAGAGCAGAGATTTAACATAGCTTCAGAGTACAGTATCATCAGCACAGTATTAACTGCGGGCTGAATGTATTATTGAAAGTGTCTCCCTGGTCCTCTGTACTGCTCTGTACTGTACCATCGAGGCTGTCTTGATAGCGCTGGTTGAAGTTCTCATAGGAGTCCCAGCGCACCACTGGATCAGCTGTGTTGTAGTCCACTGTGACAGCAGGGTCATTTCTCTGGTACTCACGCCCTGAGGAGAGAGTTCATGTTATTAGACACGTGATCAAGCACATCAATACAAACTTGTTATTGTGTTCCCTGGCACTGTTACACTGTAAATGCATAGTTCAAACAAACCTTTCATTTTCTCTGGTCCAGAGGAGAAGACAAACTCCACAGTGGCATCCGAGGGAAATCGTTCATCTGAGAAAATACATTTCACTGTTTTCCTTTAAGTTCTGTCAGTAATTATCCGATTGGGATCATTACTGCCACATAATCCCCTGGTGCTTTTTCAGTACAGGGCACAACTTTTGAGCTGGGAGTAATTTAACATTTCACAGAACGTAATCACATTAGCGGAATTAGGAAATGATCGTGTTCAATATACAATGAGGCAATGGACCACCACACATACTGTGTTGTTGAGGGATTGATTAATTTTGACACATCTGCTGCATACAGGCATTTCTACTGAGCACTTCCCTTAACCACCATGGTGAATAAACAAGCTTTATTGTTCCACAGCAACCTAACAAAACAGATACCTCAGGCCCTGAACAGAGAGACCCTTTCCTCTCCCTGCCCCCTGCCCCCTCCCCAGAACCCCACTAGTTCCTACCAGTACAGGCCTCATCCAGCTCCCCCTTGCCGAACCATAGCTGGGCCCCGTGGATGGTGCAGGTGTGGAACTGCAGTCTGAACACTGTGTCCCTCTCTGCACCCTGGGCCCGTCTGTGGTAACACTTCACCTGCAGGGAGAGACAGAGAGGTAGAGAGGGAACAGAACAACAGATGAGTGAGAAGAAGGAGAGGAGAATCATACTTGATGGACTGCCAGTGGCAAGGCGGTGACTTCACTTGAGAAAAAAAGTGGACTAGTCCAATGGCCAGACAGATGGTCTCACTCACCATGATGTCTCCCTTCAGCAGCAGCGCAGGCTCAATGGTCACACACAGTCTTCTGCCCACAGAACCCTGCAAGTCACTGTGGACAGACAACACACAACATATGAATACAAATAGACACACACAAGGACAAGTAGGGCTAAAGTCACATCTTGTCCCAGTTAGAGATTTGTCTTTTCTGTCAGTGGTGTTGGTTGATAATACTGTAGGACATGAAGTGATGCAGACTCACTATATCCCTGAGGTGTAGACCAGCTGCATGGACTGGTAAAGCTTCAGGAAGGGGAAGTAACCTGGGCAACGATAAAGAGAGGCGGTGTTCAGTGTTACACAGTGGAATGTGCTGACTGTCTCTGTCCCTATCCGTCAAACAATTCAAGATAAACAGCCCAGTGTGTAGGTGGAGGGTGAATTTGACCATCTGAAAACACTGCTATCATTCACAGGGCCATATCTCAGAGCCATCTGCACAGACACACACACACACCTGGCACATGCACGCACACACACGCACACGCACACACACACACACACACACACACACACGCACACACACACACACACACACACACACACACACACACACACACACACACACACACCACGGTTTCTACTGTAAAGACAGACTGAGATAGACTCAGCACCCGAGTGTAGTGGTCTAATCTGAGGATGGGAGGAGCCAACTGTCAGTCAGGGGAAACAAGTGTGTGGTGCCCCTCGCACGGCCTCACCTCCTTTGCCCTGGAAGTTAGGAAGCGTGGGGATGAGGACCTGGTGGAGGAATAGCGGACTGCTGTTCATCTTGATCGCCCCAGAGAGGAGCCCCCCAAAGTAGTAGATATACCTGAGAGAGATAGAGAGATAGAGAGGGAGGGATGGAGGGAGGGCAGCGTGAGAGAGAGAGCGAGAGAGAGAGAGGGGGAAGAGGGAGAGAGAGAGGGGGAGGGAGGGGTGGGTGATTAGTAAGCATACATCACAAAAGACAACATCAAATCAAATAAAACAACACTGAATGTAGGTGAAAAGGATGCATGAAGTAATATATACACTGAGTATACCAAACAGGAACACCTCCCCTTTTGCCCTCAGAACTGCCTCAATTCGTTGGGCATGGACTCTACAAGGTGTCAAAAGAATTCCACAGGGATGTTGGCCCATGCTTGACTCCCAATGCTTGCAACAGATGTGTCAAGTTGGCTGGAAGTCCTTTGGGTGGTGGACCATTCTTGATACCCACAGGAAACTGTTGAGCATGAAAAATCCAGCAGCGTTGAGGTTGTTGACATAAACTGGTATGCCAGGCACCTACTACCATACCCCGTTAAAAGGCACTTAAATCTTCTGTCTTGCCCATTCACCCTCTGAATGGCACAAATACACAATCCATGTCTCAATTGTCTCAAGGTTTAGAAATCCTTCTTTAACCTGTCTCCTCCTCTTCATTTACACTGATTGAAGTGGATTTAGCAAGTCACATCAACAACGGATCACAGCTTTCAGCTGGATTCACCTGGTCCGTCTATGTCATGGAAAGAGCACGTGTTTTTAATTTTTGTATACTCAGTGTCTACCTGAGAGAGAGGGATGGGAAGGAAGAGGGAAAGAGCGAGAGAGACATACAGACATTTACAGCACTTGTTGGTTAGTGATATAGACAACATGTAGATAGATGGTGCTTACCTGTTTTGGGACGGTTGGAGGGAGGAAGATACCTTATCCTCGCAGAACTTCCTCATGGCCAGGGTGCTGAGGGCCTGGTCTGCCCTGCTTAAACACAAAAAAACTGAATTAAAGCGACACACCGCACAACAAGAATACACACTTCACGCAGAGAATTCTATAACGTTTACATAATTTTCCCATTATGGACTTAAGACCAGGCTCTCTAAGAGCCAGGAAGGAGTACATGAATGCAGCTGGCTTGAGCCAAAGAACAAGCCAGTTTCCACTACTACAGCCCTAAACCATGCTCAGTGTGGAAACTGTGGCTTTGGATGCAGGACAGGACACTCACCCTGCAGAGATCTTGCTGTAGTGCATGTAGGCTGCAATAATCACTCCTGTTTTGCCCTTGTTGCCCTGAAGGAGAAAGATCAGTGCCAAAAGAACATGAAGTCCCAACGGTTTTTAGCCCCGGGCTTGAGGAATTAACTGATTATTATTGTTTTAAAGACATGAACGTCACTACCCCTACAAGATCTCATAGCAATTTCAACATTTCACAGTGAAAAGATACAACGATTACATATTGCACTGATCAAAGAGCCTCTGTGAGTGAAATACGTGAGTCCTCTATGTGAAGCCAGCAGTCCCTAAAAGCCCCTAAAACAACAAAACAACCCTTTAAAACCTAGTCAGAAGCAGGCCTGAACCCTGACCTTGCAGTGCAGGACCACCACATGCTGGGGGTCGGAGGTCAGCCACGTCTCCATGGCCTTACACATGGCACAGATCTTGTCCAGGGGAGGGGCATGGAAGTCAGGCCAGCCGAAGTCAAGGACCTGGACCACATGGGAAAATAGTGAGGAAAAGTACATTAATATACTTAGCCTCAGAAACTGATACAGTATTGATACAGAAAATAAAAAATTCTACCTTTGGATTCATGCGGGTGATGTCATGGTGACGTTCAGAGAGGTTAAAGAGCTGAAAGGAAAATGGATATTCAAATGAATGATGTGTGTACAACCAACCCAGCAAGCAGAGGCGTCATGCCCGTAGGGGGCACAGGGGCACATGCCCCCTCAGAATATATATATATATTTTTTAATTGTATATATATAAAATAATCATATTTTTGGTTTATTTTGTTGTTGTTGTTTCTCTGTAGTACTACTAGCAACCTAGCCATTGTATTAAGTTGTCTTTAGCTAACCCAGCTAGGTTCTGAATCTCCCAACCTCATCTCCCAATTAGCTACCAAGAATCCATTTAAGGCTATCAATCAAGTTAGAGTAGCTAGCTTGTCTAACTATCTTAGCTGGCATGTCTGCCGGCAAGGTTGGTATACTTTAGAAAAGCAAGCAATTACTAAACGTACTGAATAAGACTAACATTCAATGTTTTATCCAGATTTTAGCAGGGATGCAGAGAATTTCTTTTAAAAAATAACCAAGAGGATACAGACAGCTCCAGAGAGATGCTTAGATAGATGTTTCTTCGGCATACAATTAAACATTATGATTATGGCTTTAGATTGCAGGAAAAGGTTGTTTCAATTGTTTGAAAAATTCTCAAACTTTCGAAAAGGGGGTCCCTAGCCCGCCGCCGGACCACCCCGAAGCCATCCTCATGTACTTTGTGCCCTCAGATTTTTGTGTGGTGCATGACGCCCCTGCCAGCAAGTAACACATATAAAACCCCATATGAAAGCATCACTGAGTGTATGGCTACTTTCCAATATCCATACCAGCATACCACTTAGAATGCATGCCCAATGCATTTCTTCATCTTTAGTGCTATGCTGGTAGTGTGGATATTGGAAGCAAGCCCATGTCTACATCAGTGGCAGGAAGTACTGTACTCACCAGGAACTTGTCCTGGTGCTTGGACCTGAGCATGGCGGTCACCTCCTTGAGGTTGAGACGGTAGCGCTGCTCGTCCAGCAGAGGGGGGAAGAACACGGAGATGATCCCCTCGGTGATGTAGGTCAGGTCAAAGTCATAATGACGCTCCATGACTCTCTCCATCACACGGTCCACACTGATACTCCTAATCAGGGAGATTGCTGGGATTTATGCTGTGGTCTATAGATTTATGTTCTGTTACTGCTTTGAGCTCTAAAACAACCCTGAAAATGTACATTTTCAGCCTCCCTTATATTAATTAACCCAGCGTTCACCAAACTAGGGGTAGCGACTGATTTGAAGAGAGAGAGAAACTCTGAAAAAGATGTAATGCACCACAGAAAGACCAGGAGGTAGTGCAGTTGGAGAATGAGATGAGGTGGAGAATGAGATGAATGAGATGAGATGGAGAATGAGATGAGGTGGAGAATGAGATGAATGAGATGAGGTGGAGAATGAGATGAATAAGATGAGGTGGAGAATGAGATGAATGAGATGAGGTGGAGAATGAGATGAGGTGGAGAATGGCAGGAGGTGGAGAATGAGATGAGGAGGAGAATGAGATGAATGAGATGAGGTGGAGAATGAGATGAGGTGGAGAATGAGATGAATGAGATGAGGTGGAGAATGAGATGAGGTGGAGAATGAGATGAATGAGATGAGGTGGAGAATGAGATGAGGTGGAGAATGAGATGAATGAGATGAGGTGGAAAATGAGATGAGATGGAGAATGGCAGGAGGTGGAGAATGAGATGAGGTGGAGAATGACAGGAGGTGGAGAATGGCAGGAGGTGGAGAATGAGATGTGGAGAATGAGATGAGGTGGATAATGAGATGAATGAGATGAGGTGGAGAATGAGATGAGGTGGAGAATGAGATGAATGAGATGAGGTGGAGAATGAGATGAAGTGGAGAATGGCAGGAGGTGGAGAATGAGATGAGGTGGAGAATGACAGGAGGTGGAGAATGGCAGGAGGTGGAGAATGGCAGGAGGTGGAGAATGAGATGTGGAGAATGAGATGAGGTGGAGAATGGCAGGAGGTGGAGAATGAGATGTGGAGAATGAGATGAGGTGGAGAATGACAGGAGGTGGAGAATGGCAGGAGGTGGAGAATGAAATGTGGAGAATGAGATGAGGTGGAGAATGGCAGGAGGTGGAGAATGGCAGGAGGTGGAGAATGATATGTGGAGAATGAGATGAGGTGGAAAATGGCAGGAGGTGGAGAATGAGATGAGGTGGAGAATGACAGGAAGTGGAGAATGGCAGGAGGTGGAGAATGAGTTGAGGTGGAGAATGACAGGAGGTGGAGAATGACAGGATGTGGAGAATGAGTTGAGGTGGAGAATGACAGGAGGTGGAGAATGTGATGAGGTGGAGAATGAGATGAGGTGGAGAATGAGATAAGGTGGAGAATGACAGGAGGTGGAGAAGGAGATGTGGAGACTGACAGGAGGTAGAGAATGAGAAGAAGTAGAGAATGAGAGGAGGTGGAGAATGAGAGGAGGTAGAGAATGAGAGGGATAAAAGGAGGAGTGAGAACATAGAAACAGAGAGAGAGAGAGCGAGAGCGGGGAGAATAAAGAGGAGTAGGAGTACATCCTCCTCATCATAATGCTCCAGAACATCCTCCTCCTCCTCTTCCTCCTCCTCATCCTCCTCCTCATCATAATGCTACAGTACATCATCTCCCTCCTCTTCCTCCTCCTCATCCTCCTCCTCATCATAATGCTCCAGTACATCCTCCTCATCATCATAATGCTCCAGTACATCCTCCTCCTCATCATAATACTCCAGTACATCCTCCTCCTCATCATAATGCTCCAGTACATCCTCCTCCTCATCATAATGCTACAGTACATCCTCCTCCTCATCATAATGCTACAGTACATCATCATCTCCCTCCTCTTCCTCCTCCTCCTCCTCATCATAATGCTCCAGTACATCCTCCTCCTCATCATAATGCTCCAGTACATCATCATCTCCCTCCTCTTCCTCCTCCTCATCATAATGCTCCAGTACATCCTCCTCCTCATCATAATGCTACAGTACATCATCATCTCCCTCCTCTTCCTCCTGCTCATCATAATGCTCCAGTACATCCTCCTCCTCATCATAATGCTACAGTACATCATCATCTCCCTCCTCTTCCTCCTCCTCCTCCTCATCATAATGCTCCAGTACATCCTCCTCCTCATCATAATGCTCCAGAACATCCTCCTCCTCATCATAATGCTACAGTACATCATCATCTCCCTCCTCTTCCTCCTCCTCATCCTCCTCCTCATCATAATGCTCCAGTACATCCTCCTCCTCATTATAATGCTCCAGAACATCCTCCTCCTCATCATAATGCTACAGTACATCATCATCTCCCTCCTCTTCCTCCTCCTCCTCCTCATCATAATGCTCCAGTACATCCTCCTCCTCATCATAATGCTCCAGTACATCCTCCTCCTCCTCATCATAATGCTCCAGTACATCCTCCTCCTCATCATAATACTCCAGTACATCCCCCTCCTCCTCCTCTTCCCCCTCCTCATCATAATGCTCCAGTACATCCTCCTCCTCATCCTCCCCCTCCTCCTCCCTCCCCCTCCTCCTCCTCCTCTTCCCCCTCCTCATCATAATGCTCCAGTACATCCCCCTCCTCATCATAATGCTCCAGTACATCCTCCTCCTCCTCATCCTCCCCCTCCCTCCCCCTCCTCCTTCTCTTCCCCCTCCTCATCATAATGCTCCAGTGCATCCTCCTCCTCATCATCCTCCCCATGCTCCTCCCTCCTCATCCTCATCATAATGCTCCATTAAATCCTCCTCATCCTCCCCCTCCTCCTCATCTTCGAGGAAATTATGAATTGAAATAGGGTATGATAGAGAGCTGAGTTACCTGGACAGGGTGTTCCTCTGTTTGTTGTAAGTCAAAGACCTTGTGGAGCCCTGAAGACAGAGAGAAATTAAATGACCACCATTTCTGACACCGATAAGAGAAACAGCATCAGCATTCATTTGTGGAGAGGAAGAAAGAACACTCTTACCAGGTGTTGGATGTGTCGGGATGGAGCAGTTCCTTTGCGCTGCTGTAGGCAACAAGAACCGACATACGGTAATGCAACAAGAACCGACATACGGTAATGCAACAAGGAGAGACATACGGTAATGCAACAAGGAGAGACATACGGCAATGCAACAAGAACCGACATACGGTAATGCAACAAGGAGAGACATACGGCAATGCAACAAGAACCGACATACGGTAATGCAACAAGGAGAGACATATGGTAATGCAACAAGGAGAGACATACGGCAATGCAACAAGGAGAGACATACGGTAATGCAACAAGGAGAGACATACGGCAATGCAACAAGGAGAGACATATGGCAATGCAACAAGGAGAGACATACGGCAATGCAACAAGGAGAGACATATGGCAATGCAACAAGGAGAGACATATGGTAATGCAACAAGGAGAGACATATGGTAATGCAACAAGGAGAGACATACGGTAATGCAACAAGGAGAGACATATGGCAATGCAACAAGGAGAGACATATGGCAATGCAACAAGGAGAGACATATGGCAATGCAACAAGGAGAGACATACGGCAATGCAACAAGGAGAGACATATGGCAATGCAACAAGGAGAGACATATGGTAATGCAACAAGGAGAGACATACGGCAATGCAACAAGGAGAGACATACGGCAATGCAACAAGGAGAGACATACGGCAATGCAACAAGGAGAGACATATCGTAATGCAACAAGGAGAGACATACGGTAATGCAACAAGGAGAGACATACGGCAATGCAACAAGGAGAGACATACGGTAATGCAACAAGGAGAGACATACGGTAATGCAACAAGGAGAGACATATGGTAATGCAACAAGGAGAGACATATGGTAATGCAACAAGGAGAGACATACGGTAATGCAACAAGGAGAGACATATGGTAATGCAACAAGGAGAGACATACGGTAATGCAACAAGGAGAGACATATGGTAATGCAACAAGGAGAGACATATGGCAATGCAACAAGGAGAGACATACGGCAATGCAACAAGGAGAGACATACGGCAATGCAACAAGGAGAGACATACGGCAATGCAACAAGGAGAGACATATGGTAATGCAACAAGAACCGACATACGGTAATGCAACAAGGAGAGACATACGGTAATGCAACAAGGAGAGACATACGGCAATGCAACAAGAACCGACATACGGTAATGCAACAAGGAGAGACATACGGCAATGCAACAAGAACCGACATACGGTAATGCAACAAGGAGAGACATACGGCAATGCAACAAGGAGAGACATACAGCAATGCAACAAGGAGAGACATACGGTAATGCAACAAGGAGAGACATACGGCAATGCAACAAGGAGAGACATACGGCAATGCAACAAGGAGAGACATACGGCAATGCAACAAGGAGAGACATATGGCAATGCAACAAGGAGAGACATATGGTAATGCAACAAGGAGAGACATATGGTAATGCAACAAGGAGAGACATACGGTAATGCAACAAGGAGAGACATATGGTAATGCAACAAGGAGAGACATATGGCAGTGCAACAAGGAGAGACATATGGTAATGCAACAAGGAGAGACATACGGCAATGCAACAAGGAGAGACATATGGTAATGCAACAAGGAGAGACATACGGCAATGCAACAAGGAGAGACATATGGTAATGCAACAAGGAGAGACATACGGTAATGCAACAAGAACCGACATACGGTAATGCAACAAGGAGAGACATACGGTAATGCAACAAGGAGAGACATACGGCAATGCAACAAGAACCGACATACGGTAATGCAACAAGGAGAGACATACGGCAATGCAACAAGAACCGACATACGGTAATGCAACAAGGAGAGACATATGGTAATGCAACAAGGAGAGACATACGGCAATGCAACAAGGAGAGACATACGGTAATGCAACAAGGAGAGACATACGGCAATGCAACAAGGAGAGACATATGGCAATGCAACAAGGAGAGACATACGGCAATGCAACAAGGAGAGACATATGGCAATGCAACAAGGAGAGACATATGGTAATGCAACAAGGAGAGACATATGGTAATGCAACAAGGAGAGACATACGGTAATGCAACAAGGAGAGACATATGGCAATGCAACAAGGAGAGACATATGGCAATGCAACAAGGAGAGACATATGGCAATGCAACAAGGAGAGACATACGGCAATGCAACAAGGAGAGACATATGGCAATGCAACAAGGAGAGACATATGGTAATGCAACAAGGAGAGACATACGGCAATGCAACAAGGAGAGACATACGGCAATGCAACAAGGAGAGACATACGGCAATGCAACAAGGAGAGACATACGGTAATGCAACAAGGAGAGACATACGGCAATGCAACAAGGAGAGACATACGGCAATGCAACAAGGAGAGACATACGGTAATGCAACAAGGAGAGACATACGGTAATGCAACAAGGAGAGACATACGGTAATGCAACAAGGAGAGACATACGGTAATGCAACAAGGAGAGACATACGGTAATGCAACAAGGAGAGACATATGGTAATGCAACAAGGAGAGACATACGGTAATGCAACAAGGAGAGACATATGGTAATGCAACAAGGAGAGACATATGGCAATGCAACAAGGAGAGACATACGGCAATGCAACAAGGAGAGACATACGGCAATGCAACAAGGAGAGACATACGGCAATGCAACAAGGAGAGACATATGGTAATGCAACAAGAACCGACATACGGTAATGCAACAAGGAGAGACATACGGTAATGCAACAAGGAGAGACATACGGCAATGCAACAAGAACCGACATACGGTAATGCAACAAGGAGAGACATACGGCAATGCAACAAGAACCGACATACGGTAATGCAACAAGGAGAGACATACGGCAATGCAACAAGGAGAGACATACAGCAATGCAACAAGGAGAGACATACGGTAATGCAACAAG